>NC_092043.1:40540324-41173734 GCF_003086295.3 Arachis hypogaea
CTAGGCAGTGCACACACAAAACACCGAACATATCTTGGTCATCACTCATAGTACTGCAGGTAGGGCAATTGGTGGACTGACAAGCCACGGACTGTCCAGGATCTGAAGGTTCCTCATCCACCCACCGCTCCTCAAATAATTCTGTGAAAACCTTTTTTCACCTTTCGACCTCCCCAAAAGCATGTATAACTTAAAAAAAATTAAACACCCCTTCTTTTGTTATTTTCGTCTTCGTTAATACATAGTAGCAGCATGGCATATAAGTAACCGGCTTCAACATTGCCCTCCGTCGTAGCCCTAGTCAGCAGATCTATTCTAAACACTGTACCTTATTGATGAACCAACTTAGCTAGCAAACACCATCACAAACACTAGGATTTTATTCTACAACTTTGGACTTCACTCTTGTTTTTCATACAATTTTCTTTCATTTTCTTTATTGAACTCAAGAACAATGCATACAATCATAAGCATTGGTGCAGTGGCCTAAGAAACTAAGCTAGTAAGCAAAAGACAACTAAAGGAACTAAATGCAAATGCCTAAGCTAAAGGTAAATTCAAAGAAACTAAATGCAAATGACTTAAAGATTGAAGGAACATTGATTAACAGCAATACAAGTGCTCTTTCAATTGCCATCTTTAAAAGCAGCCAAGAAACAGTACAACCTCTTGTTTTTTCTTTGTCATCACCTCCTTTAGCTCTTGCATCTTTTTTTTTCCATCCTGGGTGATGATGCATCTTTCCTCTAAAGGCTTGATTGCTTTTCCTGCAAAAATAGTGAAAGTTGCTTACTTCCCAAGCACTTGAGTGGTTAGCATTCGTGTGTGCTTGTAAGCTTCTGAACTTACTTTGGTGTGTGAACACCAAACTTAGTTCTTCACTTACTTCCTTGTGCAGTGAGTTGCATGCAGAGTGTCATCATGTGCATTTAATCTCTTTTTTTTCGAAAACATATATTGGACTAGAGTCGAGAGCCAAATTGCTTCTGTGATTGCTTGGAATTAGTGATGTCTTATGATAATTGAAGGATTACAGTGTGTTCATGTGAACTTCATGGTGAAACACCAAACTTAGTATCACATATTCATCCTTGAATTATTATCTTATGAGATCGTCACTCTTGGTGTGAAACACCAAACTTAATTCCTTGCAATGCACAGAGGGTTACTTGGCTCCTTATTAAACAAAGAAAAGAATCACAAAGGAGGGTTACCTTTGGTTGGGTTGTCTCCCAACAAGCGCTCTTTTAACGTCACTAGCTTGTCGGTTAGTCTCTGTCAGGGAGGGCTGTAATGTCTCAGGTCTTCTCCTCTCACAGTGAATCTGTCTCCGCTTGCTTCTTTGAGAATCTCTACATGCTCCAAGGAGATGATTCTATTGATTGTGTACACTTGAGGTAGCTGAGATGAAATTATAGGAAAATGATGTGAGATTAGTAGTTGGTGGATTGATATCATTCTGTCCCCTAGAGAGAAGTCCTCTGTAGGGATCTTCTTGTTTTTTCATCCCCTTGGTACCTTCTTTCCAATTCTCCTCTCTCCTTCAGGTGGTGCTTTGGTGATACTTGTGTCAGGAGGGTCCTTGTTGATTATCCCTTTTGACTCTTGACTCTTGAGGTTTCAGCTCTTCCTTGGGCTTCTTCGATTGTTGTATCACTTGAGCTTCTTGTTTTTCCTCTAAAGATATCTTCAGAAGCTCTGGTTGTGATTCACTGCTTGTTTCCTTCAGAATTACTTCCTTGTGATCTTCCTTTAGGTCTTTGTTCTCTTGTTCTGACTCATGTGAAGGTTTAAAAACATGGAAGGTGAGTTGTTCATCATGTATTCTCAATATCAACTCCCCTTGCTCAACATCTATGAGTGCTCTGGCTGTGGCTAATAATGGTCTTCCCAGGATAATTGGATGAAGATAACTTTCTTCCATTTCCAGAACAACAAAATTTGTAGGGAGGAAGTACCTCCCTACCTTCACCAGCACGTTTTTGACTAATCCTAGTGCTTGTTTTTGGGTCTTGTCAGCCAGTTGAAGGGTTATGTTTGTGAATTTCAACTCATTAATTTGTAGCTTCCTCATGAGAGACAGAGGCATTATATTTATGCTTGTTCCCAAATCACAAAATCCTCTATCAATCATTGTATCTCCTATAGCACAAGGGACGTAAAAACTCCCTGGATCCTTCTTCTTTGTAGGTAAGTCCTTCTGGATGAGGGCACTGCTCTCTTTATTCATCACTACTGTTTGCCCACCCTTTAAGGTACTCTTCTTGATTAGCAACTCCTTCAAACACTTAATATATGAACACATCTGCTGGAGGGCTTCAATGAAGGGAATGTTGATATGAAGAGACTTAAATATATCTAGGAACCTAGAATATGTCTTCTCTTTCTCACCACCCCTGAGTCTCTGAGGGAATGGTGCTTTTGGCACATAAGGTCTCAGGGTTTCCTTCTCTATTGGCTCCTTCCTTTGTGCAGAGTCAATTTCTTGTCCTATCTCTTCCAGTTTCTTCTTGGAACTCCTTGGGTATGCTCTGATGGTCTGCTAATTTCTTCCTCCAAAGTCTCTTCACTTCTTAGAGTGACTGCCTTGCACTCTTCCTATCTCCCATTCTTTGTTTCTCCTCTTAGATTCTTCTCAATGTCACTTGAAAAACTGTTAGCGGATTTAGGGATTTGTTGAGAAAGATATCCTACTTAGGATTCAAGCTTCTTGATGGCATCTCCCTAGTTCTTCATATTAGACCTTACTTCATCCTTGAATGCTTTGTTGTCTTAAAACTCCTTATAAAGATTTTCAAGAAAGGTTTCAATTCGGGAGATTCTATCCTCAGATCGTGATGGTAGGTTGGAATTTGGAGGTTGAGGATGGCTATTTTGTGCTTGATATGGAGGCAGTAAAGAGTTGTTGTGTGGGGGTTGGTATGGTCTTTGGTTGGAATGTTGGTAGGTGGAGTTGTTGTAATGGTTGGGGTTTTGAGGTCTATGGTCTTGAGTTTGGTTTTGTTGGTTTCTCCATCCAAAATTTGGGTGGTTCTTCTAACCAGGGTTGTAGGTTTTGGAGTATGGATCATAGGGTTCTCTTGATGAGTTTCTAACATAATTGGCTTGTTCCCAATCACCTCCTTCCTCTGAATTCACCCCTTCTTGAGCTGGTGGTTGAGTATTGACTGCTGCAACTTGGTTCCTCTCCATTTACTTGGTCAGGTCTGCCAATTGCTTGGTAATCAACTTGTTTTGAGTTAGCAATTCATCCATATGACTCAACTCCATCACCCCTCTGTTGGTGCTTCTATCTGAGGCATAGAAGTACTCATTATTAGCCACTATTTCAATGATATCAATGGCCTCTTCTATGGTCTTTTTGGTATTAAGAGAGCCTTCTGAAGAGTGGTCTAGGGCCTTCTTTGCTTCCCTGGAAATACCTTCATAGAAAATGTGCAGCTGCACCCATTCGTTGAACATCAGGTGGACATCTCCTTGTTAGCTCCTTGTATCTTTCCCAGGCTTCATACAAAGTTTCTCCATCCAGCTACCTGAAGGTTTGCACCTCCATTCTCAACTTGATTATCCTTTGTAGAGGGTAAAAATTTGTTAGAAACTTGTTGACAACATCCTCCCAAATGGTAAGGCTCTCCTTAGAAAATGACTCAAGTCACTTAGATGCTTTGTCCCTAAGAGAGAAGGGGAACAAAAGTAATCTATAGGTGTCAGGATGAACACCATTGGCCTTCACAGTGTCACATATTCTCAAGAATGTGGTTAGATGTTGATTGGGGTCTTATTGGGCACTTCCTCCAAATGAGCAGTTGTTTTGAACAAGGGTAATGAGTTGTGATTTTAGCTTAAAGTCGTTGGTGTGAATGGTTGGTTTTAAGATGCTACTTCCACAATTTCCTGGGTTTGGGTTAATGAAAGAGTCTAGAACTCTTTTCTCCTACCCAACATGGTTAATAGCACCTTTCCCAACATGATTGTGTACTTCCTCCTCCATAGTAACGTCTAGATCTTCTTTCAACTCTTCCTCACCAGCTATTCCTTTACCTCTTGCTTCCCTCCTTAGTCTAAGAAAAGTCCTCTCAGGTTCACTATCAAAAGAGGTTGAAGTTATTCCTCTTCTACCTGTCATACATGCAGCAAACAAACAAGCAAAGTCAAGTGAAGGAATCACTCTTGTTAAGAATTGTGGTTAGAGTGGTTGGTGCAATTTATCAAACAGCTAGTGGATTAGTGTTAAAATGTAAGTAAACAAGGAAAATAAATTAAATTGCTGAGAATAAAGATAAATAAACTGAAATAAAGACTGATCAAGAAAAGAAAAGAAAAGTGTTCAATCTAATTATCCTCCGATTTAATCATTGTCAATGCAAAATCAATCCCCGGCAATGGCGCCATAAACTTGATGCACGAAAATCTGCATCTCTACAAATTTCCTTCGGCAAGTATACCGAATTATTGTCAAGTAAAAACTCACAATAGAGTGAGGTTGAATTCCACAAGGATTGATTGGTTGAACAACTTTAATCAGAGGAATATTCTAGTTGAACTGAGTAAATTTGGGTTGAGTTTTGTAGAAATTTAAATGGCAGGAAACGTAAATAGCACGGAATGTAAATGACAGAAAGTAAATAGCAAAATGTAAAGTGCAGAAAGTAAATTGCAGAAACTTAAATGAGAATGGGGATAATGAACATAAATGTAAACAACAGAATGTAGAGAATGGGGAGACAAAAGTAGGGAAGCTCATTGGGCTCAGGAGATATTGTATTCTCCGGATCAAGTTCATTCTCATCTCTTCCTCAATCCATGCAACTCCTTGATCTCTTGACAATCTTAGGTGATTGAATCCCAATTCCTTGGCAATTCAATCTCTCTAAGCTTGAACAATTGCCCAATTCCTTGATCTAATTGCTCATGGGAAGAGATGAAGTGCGATCACTAATTATACTACATGTTTTTCTAGATCAAAGTATTGGGAGGATTATATGTCACTATATCCATCCAACCCCCAATCCAGTCCAGCATGAGAAAGCGTTTCTAGCATGATTTCCTCATTCCTCTTCCAAGGTTTAGAGGAAATCCAAGTATGAGCAATTTCTCTTCCGAGACAATTGCTCAATTGGATGAAGAGCGAAAGCTTTCAAGCAAATCAAAGAGAATGAAAAGAAGAATAAGAACTATAATTGATCCATTGAATTACAACAGAGCTCCCTAACCCAATGAAGTGGGGTTTAGTTGCTCATAGCTCTGGAAATGGAAATTGGAAATGTAAGGTACATTCACAAGTAAAATTGAATTACAAAGAAAAGTAAATCTGGGTGTTTACAATCCTGGATCCCCAGGTCCCAACCTCCTCTTTTCTTAGTTCAAAACTACCCCTATATATACTACTTCTCTGATCTTCAATCAAGTATGCACGTCTCTGGATGTGGGCCTTTGAGCTCAGTTGAAGCAGTTACAATCTCAGTGGGCTTTGCTCAGCTTGTTGGAGGAGTTTGAATTGGGCATCATTCATGTTAGTCAGGCCGTTAGTGTGGTTAACGTTAAGTGTAAATTCCTGGTTCGAAGACGTTAGTGACACTAACTTGGTCACTAACGTCCCCAACCCCTTTGAGTTACGTTAACCCCACCGTTTAGTGGCACTAACGTAGCCTTTCTTAACCCTTGGTCACGTTAATGGTGCTAACTTCACCATTAACGTCCAAAGCACCCTTTCTTCCACATTAATGGCCCACGTTAGTGGCATTAACGTGGGCAAACCTTGGCTCGAACACGTTAGTGGTGTTAACTTCACCACTAACGTTGCAGACTCCCCTTTATCCACGTTAGTGGCACTAACGTGGGCTTCTTTGGCCATTCCTCACGTTAGTGGTGTTAACTTCACCACTAACGTCCTGAGCTCTTCCTTCTTCCACGTTAGTGCCCACGTTAGTGGCACTAACGGGGCCACTAACGTGGGCTTAATTGGCCTTCGAATACGTTAGTGGTGCTAACTTCACCACTAACCTTGCAAGCTGTCTCTTCTTCCACGTTAATGGCCACGTTAGTGGCACTAATGTGGCTCTACTATGCTTCTTCTTACCTGAAATCAATCAAACAAAGTGCATCAAATTCTTTCTCTTAATCATGAGATGATGCATCATTCATTCTATCATTCAATCCTTGCATTATTCTCATGAAATTGTCTAGAATTCACAATGTTTGCTTGAATCAAGGTATGAATGCATATTCACCCAAATACTTGCTTATTGGCTAAGAAAATGCATGAAACTATCCTAAATCATACAAAAAGTGGCTTGTGAAACTAGCCAAAATGCCCTAGCATTAATTGGAGGGGATCCACACACCACTACTATGACCCTTAGCTTCAGAACAACCAACAATATGATGCCCAAGTTGAGACCAAAAGAAACTAACTCTATCAAAGACAACATGAGTCTCTAACAAAATAAAATAACAAGAAAGCTTGAATTTTCTAATAAGTTCTTTGCAATGCACACGAACCATTTTATTTGAAACTCCCCTAATATTTCACACTAAAAAATTTAAAGCACTGTCCATACTGCAGCTCCATACTGCAGCTACTACTTAGTTCATTTTGCTGAGCAGGGATAGGTTGACCAACTTCTGATGACTGTTGAGCCACTGAAGAAGCTTGCAACGAGGAGGTTGTTCCTTGTTTTATCACCGTTCCAACCTTACGTTCATGTACTCCAACATTTGAATGCACAAGACCAACTTTTAGTTTGATGGTAAATAGGTCAAGTCTAGCATTTCCTTTGCCACGGGAAAGCCTTTTTCTGGCCTTGTTGGGAACTTCTCACCTTTTGAAGATGGGCCAACGTTAAAGGAGTGAACTTTCTTTTTTCTTTTTCTATTAACAACTTAGACCCACTCACCTTCATTCACATGAACATTAATTACAAGAGAATCATCAACATGCAACATATTAGCCACAATATCCTCCTTCTTCTGATTTTTTGCTTCCTCATTATTGGTGTTTCCAAATTCAAAAATACTCTGATTCATTATTGGTGTTTCCCTTTATGCTTGTACAACCTTCATTCACATGGCCAAAACAATTACAATTTTTCCAAATGAGATCTAAATTCTCATATTCAACATCGAATCTTACTTCATCACAATGATTTCAGTTATCATTAACAGACCCAAATCAATTTGTACACACACTCTTGCAAACTTTCCACGTTCTGCTTCCTTGGTACCAAGATCGATCTTTATTGGCTTCCCAATTACTGAAGCTATCTTGCACATGGCCTTATCCTAGTAATACAAGATGTTTAATACAACAACTCGTACCCACACCCACACCGGTGTGGAACCAAAAGTTTTCTCATTTGGTTGAAAGGACGCCATCCAAGGCTTAACCGCAAGGGCCTCCTATCAAAACCTTATCACGATCCTCTGTCAATCGCACTTTACAGGAAAATAGCCAAACCCGACATCCTTAATATCGCAACCCCTTTATATCTTCCAAATGCTCTTCAACCGATGCACTAGAGCAGTATAGCTAAAGTGTTTACCAAGCACTTTGATGACGATGGATCCTAGATAAGGCAAAACCTTACAACCTTCTTTCGTGAAAGTGATGGTGGGTGGTGAATTGTCACCTTACTTTCCAGACACTATCGCAAGTAAATCTCCATCAAGAGAATCATCAACAACCAAATGCTTCGGCTATGATGCACCAAAAATTTTGTCTCTAAAATACACTTTGAAACCCTTAGCCCCCTCCGAAACACTACATGCACCTTTTTCCGTGCTCTCCTCTTTATTGCTGCCGTCGACTTGGCCTTCGTGTACCCCACTCTCACCGCTCTGCCCTCCCCTGCTTGCACTACTCGTATCGTCGCTCATTTCTACTATTGGTTTCTTGGTAATAAAAACGGTTAAGTATGCTTTTGGTCCCTAAATAGGCAAAAAAAATTTCTTCTCCAACCTTTTTTTGCATACAAAATCGTCCATAAGGTTTAACTTGATTTTAAAATCGTCCTTTTTATTTAAATTTTAAATTTTATTACTAAATTATCCATAACAAAAAGATTATAAAAATAAAAAAGGAAAAGGGAACAGACTGAGAGAGGGAGAGAGGGAGACAGGGAATCACGCTGAGGGGGCAGGGGAAGAAGAAGAAGAAGGGAAGGGAAGGGAAGGGAAGGTGGTGACGACGACAACGCCAGCAGATCGGCGAGGAGGACGGCTGCCGCGTCGCCATTCTACTCCTCCTCCTCGCTAGTTCGTCACTCGCTGTTGCTCTTCGCATGTCGCCGCTGCACCTCGTCCTTTTTCTTGGGAACTCAACTGCAGCGGTTCGGCGACGGTGCGAGAAGCTCAGTGATAGCGTAGTGGCCCCCCTTCTCCTTCTCCTTCTCCGATCTATTCTGTCTCTCCCCTTTCTCGGTTATTGCGCTCTCTCGTCCCTCTCACGGTGCTCGACGGCGACTACTCCACCCAGCTGCTCCGTCTTAGGGTTCCAATTCTGCTTCTGTTTCTGATTTTATTAATCACATTATTTTTTATTCTGATTTTGTTATTATGATTTTGTTAATTGTTAATCATATTGTTTTCAATTCTGATTCTGTTTTTAATTTTGTTAATCTATTGTTCTTCTATTTTTTTTTGTTTCTTATGCTTCTGCTTCTACTTCTATTTTTGATGTTTCTGATTCTGCTTCTATTTTTGTTTCTATTTTTTTATGTTTATTATATTGTTTCTGCTTCATTGTTGTTATTGTTGAAGAAGAAGAAAAAGAAAAAGAAAAGATATTGCTGTGATGAAAAAGAAGAATAGAAACTAAGTATTTTGTTAAAGAAGGAGAAGGGTATTTTGGTTCGAAGGATGATTTAAAATCAAGTTAAACTTTAGGGATAATTTTGTATGCAAAAAAAGATTAGAAACGAAAAAAATTTCAATCTATACTTTAAGAATCAAAATCGTACTTAACCCTAATGAAAAATTATGTAATAGTGTAAAGATCAATTATATAATTTTAAATGAGTAATTTTTATTAAGTATATATTTTTTAAATGTTTTAACGGCAGGTTAACGATTGATTAGGAAAGATAATGTAAATAGGGGAAGATTTTATGTACTACTTTTATATAATTTTTTATTTTTATATTGAAAGTGATTAATAAGAAGTGATAAAATAATAAAACATTTGTATTTCACACTACAAAATAAAGATAGAAAAAACAATCCACACAAAAAATATATAAATATTAATTTCTGACGAAAATATTAGCAGTAAATATGCATTAAGCCCGTTAACGTAATTTTTTTTTTTCGTGATTCCATTAACGGCAAATGACTACGCATATTACCCACTTTACACCCCAACAATAGCGAAGAAAACAAACCTCTTTCTCTCCTTTCCTTTGCGCCATCTTTGGGGTATCACTGCACTTAACCGACTGAGAGAGTATATATTAGGTTCCCTGCTACCTTCCTTCTTTCTTTTTTTCTTCTCTCTTCTATCTTGGTATTCTCTCGCTACCGGTGAGAGATTTTCCATGACTGCGCCAAAATTTCCCCACACTTTCCCGAGAAATACTGCCTCTCTTCGCCATACTCTACCCTGGTTCTGAGTTCTTCCCGCAGATTTCGATAAGCCCCGATAAAGAGTTTGTTAGGGTTTTGAGAACATCGCAATTTTGGTTCATATATATAGGGAGAGAAAGAGAGACTAAGACTCACTCTCTTCGTTAGGGTTTTCTTTTTGTTCGGGGATTGGAGATGGGGAGCGTTGATCGGGATGGGGATCGTGCTTTCAAGGCGAATTTCACCGCCGATGGTGCGGCGAAGCTGAAGGAGAGTGTGAAGGAGAAGCTTAAGGAGTTCATGGGGAGTACACTGATGACACTCTAGTGGTACGACCTAATTCGACACCATTTCTGAATAATGTGGTGTGCGTTTTCCAGATATTTTGTATTTGGAAGCGAAGTCCGAGTGTAATTTCAAATGTTCTACATTTGGTAACTGATGTGTTGGATGCTTTGGTTTTCTCTTTGATGAGTCAAGTGCGTCAGTTTCTGAATATTCTGACGTGGAATGAGTTCAGTTGGATGAATTGGAGAAGAGTTTCTATTGAAATTCCCAGTAAAATGTGCATATAAGGTTTAGAATTCTATGAATTTAGTAGTAGAAATATAAATTTTAATTAGAGGCCACTTCTGGTAATAGAATCGAAGGCTATCTGTCCTCTGATTGAATGCCTGTTGCAGGTTCTAATGCATACTAATTTCTTTTGTGCTGCGCTAGTTTTTGACTTTGTTATTATTGGGTGGAACTGTGTTGCACATGCTGCATATGTAGGCTTCTTCTGATATGTGGCAGGTGTATTCATATGCACATATAGCATGACTCTGCAATTATACACGGTAAATATGCAGTGTTGAAACATGATGCTAGAGTTCTAGTTTGAAAATTATTGACAACTTTGTGAAAGTTTACCTTTGGCATGGATAGAAGACTTATGATGAATAAGAAGGTTTAGTATATAAGCAATGTTTATTTTAGGGAATCATTTCTGAAAAAAGGTTCTCGAGAGTCAAGGCTTGCACCTGGTGCAATTTGGGGAATGGGAACTGTTGATGTACTGAGCCTAACCGTACAAGCAGAGAGGCTGTCTTGAGCATTTGAATCTGTGTCCTATAGTTTATAAGTAACCACTTTAAACAATCACCTCCTTCTGTGCTAATACTTCAAATTTCAGAGGAATATTCAACTTAAGCACTAGTTTGTTTGTAAGTTTTTCCTTCTAGAATGTACTGAAATGCCTGCATGCAAGGATAGGCTGTGGGTTTATCTAGTGTCCAAATCTTGGTGATAGTACTTGATTTTTGTTTAGTTTTCCTGATTAGTGGTCATCACCTTCCAGATTGAAGATTGTAGTGGTCATTACCTTGCATGGATAGTCAGGGTCAACCTGATTTAGAACCATTATTTGGATGTTTGTTTGTGTTCTTGTCAGTTTTCCATATTATAAGAAGGCTGGATAGTTGTTTGGAGATGACATGAAACTGTGTAATTAGATAACGTTTATAATGTAAGCTGGACAGTGAATGTTTTGCAATGTAAATATAAACTACATCTCAACTCAAACATAGATGTTACTAGACAGTGAATGTTTTGCAATGTAATACCAACAAGAGCAAATAATAGTTTTAATAGAGGTGAGAATGTTAAGCTGGATGTGTGAACATGTAGGGGAAGATAAGATTAGAAACATAAGTAGTTGAGATCAAGGTATAGTAGCACCAGATGATAGATGAGGAGACGAGTGAAACTTACCTAAGGTGGTTTTCTTCATGTCAGTTTAAGACAAATGGAGCCACCACTTAGAAAAACATATGAAAAATGGAAATTGGAAGACAGTTAGATTAAATATGGTAGAGGAAGACCAGGATATTTTATTTTATATTTTTGGGGGAATCCATTAAAAATAATTTATTTCAAATGGATTTTGGTATTGGTTTTTATTAGACCATCATGTAGTGGGATAAGACATAATTTTTGTTATTGTATAGAGGCTGACTTGCTGAATTATAATGTGTAATTCAGATTGAATGTCTTCAACTGTTTCTTCCATATATTTATTTTTGGGCAATGTTTTGGTTATATGTAATCCACATATGATTGTTACTATTATAATTATTAGTAGTAGTTGAATGATAAGAATGGTTTCCTTTATTTATTTACTTATTCTCTTTAAATTTTATTATATAAGTAGTATAATGTTGTAATTGGAGTTATTAACTAGTGAGTAAAGACAAATGAATATGAAGTTATAAATATTTCATCAAAGTCATTTGATTTTATTGAGTAAACTAAAGTTCTTATGCAATGGCAGGAATATGTTATCGTGTTATTGAGGAATGGAAGGAAGAAAGATGAAGCAAGGAATGAGTTAAATGTTTTTTTGGGGGATGACAGTGATTCTTTTGTATCTTGGTAATTTGAGTTCCGTCTCCAATTTGATTGATAAGTTTTAAGATTATTTCATTTAAACCAGTATGGTATTTACACCCCATTATTCTTTGTATATGTATTCATTATGGTAACAGGTTGTGGGATCATCTAGAGTTGCATTTAGGCTCATATGTACAACCAAAAGAATTGCTGAATGAGGCTTCTAAGAAAAAGCTCACATCAGAGGTCCAATCTGAAGAGTTGGAAAGAGGGAAGTCTGATAAGTTATCTAGAAGTCGGCATAACAAAGATTGGAAAGGATTGGTCAGGGGTGAAGCAGAACCACCTCCCATTCGCAGCTGTGTTGTTGACACTACCCATGTGGAGGATAAATCACAATCTAGGATACATCGTGGTGAAAGGTCACTGTCTCCTAAATCTCCAGTTCAGAAGAAAAGGGGCCGAGCTGATGAACCTCAGTGGACAAAGGTTTGAGCTGCTATAGTAATTTTCATGATTGCTCGATATGTTTGCAAATTGCATATATAAATTGCATTCAATTTTGAGCCCTGAATTTTTATCTGCATTCTTGTATCATGGATTCTTATGCCTCTTTCCATTACCTAGTAAGTGTAAAGAAATCCCTATGCAGATAAAATTACTAGTAGTGTATGCTATTTTCTTGTTACCATTATTTTTTCCCCAACGTCTTGGTATTATATTTTGATGTATTGATATAGTCTCGTAATGGTTGCCTTACTACCATTGTGATTAAAACTCCACTCTGAATGACGTGTTGTAATTTACACATCATGCAAAGATGAAGAATAAATGTAAGATATTAAATTAGGGAGATATTTAGGCACACTAAATAGGAGGATTGTATCATCTCTCTTCTTGTAAACAAGAGTATCTCTTGATCCTTTGCTTTCAAACGTCTGACAAAGTAACCTTGACAGAGAGATGCAGGATCCCAAATGAATATTGCTGCTCCTCGTCGGCTGCTTCAGTTTGCTGTGCGAGATGCTGTTGCCACTTCTAGGCCTTCCAGTTTGGGCTCATCAGTAGAACCATCATTGAAACGACTTCGTTCTGTTGTTTCGACATCAATTGGCGAGACATCATTGGTGGAACGTCCCCAGCGGATACAGTCTGCATCCAAGGTTGCAAATCCAATGGCACCAGTACTTAAAGCTGTGGCAGATGCTGCAGAAGACGTGATAAAATACAGATCCTCTCGTAGTGTATTCGATCGACTAGGTCGTGGGATGGATCCATCAGATGACAACAATCCACCAGAAGATAATTATCAAAATCAGGAACATGACCAATCACTATTTCTTCGAACTTCTGATTACGTTGGACAGTCAAATGAGACTATGGTGGAACGTGAAACTGGTTTTCCTTATGATTCAACTTCGGATAATGAAGGGTTTGATGATGTGAATGTTATGGGTCATAAGGTGACTGGAGCTTCTCGGAACAGGGGCAATGATTCATTAATGTTGCAGTATAGTGTTGCCAAAAATGCGGAAGATGGCTTGCGCCTAAAATGCAATAGAGAGCAGGAGCAAGTTTCTGGTGCACCTAACACTTCACATAAGATTGTGAATATATCTGTTAATGTAAATACGTGGAAGCCACCGCACTATCATGAACCAAGGGAGGTTAAAGAAATAGATGGTTATAATACCATGGACAGTAAAATAGGAGCTCCCAGAACTGGCTTGCGACTAGTGAAGGAAAATGCTAGCACTCTGAAAACTAGTAATGGAAATGTGGGTTGCTCACACATACATGCATAGACTTCTCTGTTAATCAATTAACATTATGCTTAAAGCTTTCAATTTGAGATCATTTTCATTGATATTATGTGATTTAACAGGTAAATGCTGCTCCTGATGTTCAGAAAGAATCCAACAAGGCACAATTTTCTTCAGGTATGTTCTAAACTTTGATGGAACAATTCTTGCTTCCAAGTGGAATGAAATAATTTTGCTTGAAGGCTACTGTAGTGTGATACAATTGCTTTATATGATATGATACATAAAAACAATTTTAATAAATTGTAAATGTAATATAACGGTGGAACATGATGCATCAAATAAAACATTATATTTATATATCCGACTGAAACATTTATAATATAACAACGAAGACATATGCCTTATCCTACTAGGTGGAGTCAGAGTCAGCTACATAGTTCAAATGATGCCATACTGCAATATAACACATCAAATGATCCAAATCTTTATAATGAAATCTTCCTTTGCTTTGCTTTTGTACTAGGAAACTCTTGTACCAATCTCGTATTACTGTTCTCATCCTAATGAAATTCTTTTTATTCCAAAAAATGACCCAAATCTATATATAATTTATGATACTCTTAAGAAAACATTTGTAATAATTATAATTTTTTAAGATTTTAGATATGACAATTGGTCTCATCCCCATGTAAATAGAATGAAAACCTCATCTTGTAGTTCAAAATATTGGTTACAAAGAAAAGAACTCTTAAGGTGGTAATATTTGGTGCATATATTTATATATGTATACATTATGTATATGTGACCCAAACAAAGTATTTATGCATTAAAGAGTATGATTGATTGCATATTGTGTTTGTAGGTTTGAGTGCTTCTGGTCGTCCTTCAGAAGATGCTGATTCCAGAACCATTTTCATTAGCAATGTAATAACTCTGAACTCTTATTTTCTTGGTGGAGGAGAGGAAGCTTTTGGTTGGATTTATTTTTGTTTCTGAAATTTCCTTTTGTTGATTATCACAGGTTCATTTTGCTGCCACCAAAGATGGTTTGTCCCGTCATTTTAATAAATTCGGGGAGGTGTTAAAAGTGGTTATACTTACTGATGCAGCAACAGGGCAGCCAAAAGGGTAAGATGTTTCAAGTTTGTTTGGCACATTTGGATATCAAATGTTCAGTATAACTACACTTTGTACTTTACATTGATTCCCCATTACTTGAGCAGGGCTGCTTATGTTGAGTTCATGCGTAAAGAAGCGGCAGAGAGTGCATTATCTCTCGATGGCACTTCTTACTTGTCCCGGATTCTCAAGGTATTGAAACAGCTTGATAATGTATTCATCTGATTCATAGGGCTTTCCCCCCTCGTGAAATTTACTTTGCTCCAGGCATTTTTCTCCTTTTAATTCCTTTCCATTTTAGAGATGAAAAATGCTATAGCAACTATTAATATACTTGGGTACATGTACTTAGATTTTAGACAATGAACTTGGTTAGTTTTGTAACTTAGTATCTCGTCCTGGTCATTTTTAGTTATTACCTTGGGTTTGATACTTGCATTGTTAGATAATACTAAACGTGTTTGGATGAAGTAACTTTGTGGCCTAATGTGGAAGTACGCATCAATTAATGTATGCAAATGTTGTAGCTTTTAAGCTTAAGACAATGTTGCTTAATTACTGTGTTTGTTACTACCCATTTGCAGGTGGTTAAGAAAAGTGCTGCACCCCAAGAACCATCTTTAACCATGACATGGCCACGTGTTGTTAGGGGATCTCCATTTCCTGCTGCTAGGTTTTCCAGACTTCCTTTTGCAAGAGGCGTTCCTGGTGCATTTAGAGCTCGGCCTCCGGCTAAACTGGGTGCTCGGAGCTTGCAGTGGAAGCGAGATGCTGGTGGTCAATCTGACAATGGTACATCTAGTAGTGGCAATACATCTCAACCTGCGAGTCGGGGTCTCACCTATGTCAGAACAGAGTCGAAGCCGCAAAGCAACTTGGGTACTACTACTTAATTTGATTCTTAAGATGGCGAGATATTGGTTGCACCGGAGTGTCTTAAATATCTAGTCAAAAACAATAAAAAAAATTGATAGAAAAAAAATTAAAAGGTAATGGGACCGCTGGCTTAATTTTTGGAAGTTTGTTACATGGAGGATATTTTGATATCTAGATCCCCAAGTAGGTGGAGATGAAGTTAAATAATGTCTCTATTTTCGTCTGGCTGTTGAAGCGGCATAAGTGGTGGGCATTGATTTTTAATTGGAATGAAGATATGAGGAATTGAGGATGTCACGAATTGTATTAGATTTGTCCGTACAGTTGGAGTGTCTTCGTAGGTTGGACCCCGTCATGATCCTCTTTTTGTTTGGTGACAATCTATTCAACTGCTTATTTTTGAAGGGATATTGATGAAAAAGGAAAAGAAGAAAAGAAAAGGAAAAAAATTAAAAAGGAAAACGGAAGTGTGGGAAAAAGATTAAAAACAAAAGTTGAGAATTTCATTGATGTGCTCCATTCTACTTCATTGTTTATATAGTTAAATATTTTGTTCGTGCTGTAATCTAAAGTTATGTACTTCTGCCGGTGATACTTTTTTAAGTAAATATACTTTTTTTTAAACAAATAAAATAAATTAAATCTTTAGTATTTTCTTTTGGTGCTAATGTAAATATTCTAATATTTTCTATCTTAAAGTTGACATTTAGCTTTAGAAAAGATTTTTTCATCAATTTCTGAATTGAACGAAAACAATTAAAATTTTGAATTCAATCTTATTTTTGCATCAAATAATCTAGAATCTCTTTTCATTCGGATATTTCAACTTCATCAAATAATCCTGAACCTCTTGATCCGGATATTTCAACTTCATTGAATGGTAGGAAGTTAAAGTTGAGCTGAAAGTAAATTACTAAAATGATATTACAAAAACAACTTACTAATGAATAAAATTTTTTAAAAGAATGAAAAACGCAATAAAAATAATGTGTTAAATATATATCTTCAAGAAGAAATTTAGAGATTGAAATCTGATGAATTTTATAAGTATGATTTAAGAAATGAGACTATAATCTTTAGACTTTGGTAATTTTAAGTAATTGTTTTTTTGCATTTTTTAATCAAATATATAAGTTGTTCACCGCTTATAAAAAAACATTTTTGTTATTTTTGTCATTTTTAATTCTTCTTGAAATATATTTGTCTTTTTCTATTGTTTTAAGATTATTTTTGTCTGCGATATAAATTTTTAAATATTATTTTAGTAGTTTGTCCTTAATGTGAAATAAGTATAAATAAAAATAGCACGAGTAAATAGATTTGTTTTCTTTAATAACTAAATTTGTAATAGTTGCATTCCTTGTTGAGTATTTTTTTTAGCAGAGAATTCTAAAATACCAAAAACTAGGAAGTATAAATTGAAAAATGCATTTTTTTTTTGTTGGAAAAATTATAAAAATGTGGATGATGATATGTACATGGATGTGATGGATACTATTTGTTCATACTTTGACAATATAGTCAGGACAAAAATGAATAAAGTCCAATCAACATTCTATAAATATTGTTCTAAACTACACTATCGAGGTCGGACAGGGCGATATGGGCCTAGCCTTATTTACCTAAATAAGTAACAAACTCCTACAACCTCTCCTACTCATCTAGAAAGGAGATCTCAACAACTTCTCTAACAAAAGGGAATAACCAACCCACCATCAAAGGTGGAACTACTCTAAAGGTAGTTATTAACTCTACATCTACACTTATAAACACCATGATATTCTCAGGTATTCCTCGAACTCCAATCTACTAAAAATATGCCTAAAAACCTTTGCTAACTTATGTATTGAAGTTTCTTGCAGGTACCACCCTCCATCTTCACCAAGACATTGAACGACGGCACCTCGGGACTCGAAGATGTCGCATACACCCTATAGGAGTTTGGGCTTTGCGTTCAGCCCCAAATCATAGTTTCAAGTAACCCTCTAAACATTGGCGTCATTGCTAAGGACCTGGTAATCGACGTTGTACAATGGTGGATGACATTCCAGAAGATGGACATACAGCTTCCGACTCAGAAGCTATGAGGAAGAACAACCTAACGACGATCGCGCACTTGTCATACCTCCCCGGCTCGACATGGGGAAGGGTGTTGCTAGAGATACACACCCTGTAAGTCAAGGAGGACGAAGAATAAGCTCAGAAGTCCATCAATCAGGGGGATCGGGAGAAAGAGATCCTACTGAGCTCATGAGACTGGTTCACGGCCATCAAGGTCAGTTAGAACAGCTTGAGAATGAGTTAGAACGACAACGCGAATCGGAACGAGCTCAATAAAGGGAGATACAATGATAAAGAGAACTGGAGGAGAAACTTGAGAGGCTAGAAACCGACATTAAAGGTAGGAGAGCCCGAGCTAATCGAGAAGAAATGCCTTTAGGTGGCGAGGATCCATTCATAGAAGAAATCATGCAAGCTCAAGTTTTCAGAAATTTTAATAGCTCGGACATGGATCTCTATGATGGAACGACCGAGACATCATTTAAATAATTTCAAAAGTTGCATGTACTTGGCGGATGAGTTGGATGTAACTCTCTGTAAAGCTTTCCCGATTACGTTAACCAAGGCGACAATGAAGTAGTTCGACAGTTTACCGCCCAAGTCAGTCACCTGCTTCGACGATTTGGTAAGAAGTTTTCTTACCCGATTCTCCATTCAGAAAGACAAGATCAAGCATGCTCTAAGTCTCTTGGAAAAGGAAAAAGAGACAAACAAAAAAGAAGAGTACAACTCGGAAAGCCCTCGAAGATACCATTCTTGTACCCTACTACGAGTCTCCCTCGTCGACATATACAGAAAAATATGTCACACTAAAAAGATACCCCTCCTAGACACATTAAAGGCAAGAAAGGTAGAAATTGGTCAGAATATTTTGAATACCACAAAATAGATGGCAATTCCAGCAACGATTGCTATGATTTAAAAAATGTTATTGAACAATTGGCCAGAGAAAGCCGTTTGGATAGGTATCTTGCTGTGGATGATCATAGCAAAAGAAAAAGAGATGACGACCAGGACAAGCGAGACCAACCCCCAAGAACTCCTGAAAGGCATGTCCACATGATCGTTGGAGGATTCACTGGAGTGGAGATAACAAAATCTTTCTGGAAGAGGCACTTAACAGAAGTGTACTAGGTCGGCAAAGATGTTGAAATACCCAACCTACCCACAATTGTTTTCACCAAAGAAGACGCACCAGGAGTGATGCCCGGGCACGATGATCCAGTAGTAATCAGAATGATCCTTGTTAACGCAAACCTCCACAGAACCTTAATAGATCAAGGGAGCTCAACAACAGATATCATATTCAAACCAGCTTTTGATAAGATAGGTCTTGAGGGAAAAGACTTGAGAGCATATCCATATACCCTTTTTGTTTGGGAAACATTAAACTGATTTACGGAAATAGTTTCAACTTTTCATCTTTGCATAAAATTTTCTACACTCGAAGGAATAGCAACCGTAAGGGGAGATAAAAAACTGGCAAGATGTTATAACGAAAGCCTGAACTTGCGAGGAAGTGCCAAAGAAAAAGAAGTCAATACCATAGAACTCGGAGGAGTCCAAGTTCGGGAGGAATTGAGACCCTAACCAGATGGAAAGATTGAAGAAGTCCAGATCGGGGATGAGATCAGAAAGACAACAAACATAGGGCCAATCTGGGAGAGTAGCTAAACCAAGAACTCATTAAACTCCTACGAAAAAAATTATGATCTCTTTGCCTAGAAAGCCTCTGACATGCTTGGAATTCATCTCGATCTCATGAGTCACAAGTTCGCCGTTTACCTGGGCTCATGACCTGTACAATAGAAGTGGTGAAAACTCAACCCCGAAAGAGCCGAAGTTGTAGAAGAACAAGTATATGCGCTGTTAAAAACTGGGTTCATAAGGGAAGTAAAATACCCATTATGGCTCGGTAATGTGGTACTCGTGAAGAAACAGAATGGAAAATGGAGGATGTCCGTCGACTATACTGATCTTAACAAAGATTGTCCAAAGACCCTTATCCCCTACCCAGTATTGATGCTCTAGTAAATTTAGCTTCGGGCTACAAATATATGTCCTTCATGGATGCATACTCGGAATACAATCAAATCTCGATGTACAAGATGGAACAGGAGAAAATATCTTTAATCACTCCTAGGAAAATTACTGCTACATAATAATGCTTTTTGGGTCAAAAATGATGGAGCTACATATCAACGGTTAATAAACAAAGTGTTCTTATCTCACCTCGAAAGTTGAGGATGACATGCTTGTCAAGACCAAGGAGGAAGCCATTCTATTGCCTGATCTTGTAGAATTGTTTAACACGATAACGCAGTACGGGATGAGATTAAATACCACAAAATGTACCTTTGCAGTAGAGGCTGAGAAGTTCCTGTGGTTTATGCTTACTCAAAGAAACATTGAAGCCAACCCAGACAAATGTAGGGCCATCATGGAGATAAAAAGTCCAATCTGTCTCAAGAAAATTCGGCAGCTAATTGGCAGACTGACAATTGTCTAGATTCTTGGCAGGATCGGCCTTGAAATCCCTACCCTTATTTGCAATCCTCAGAAAGGGACATCAATTCTAGTAGAATCAAGAATGTGAATACTTCAAAAACTTCTTGAGCCAGCCACGTATCCTTACCTGACCTAAAAAAAGGGAAGAGCTCGTGTTGTACCTAGTCGTCGCAGACAAGGCTATAGCCTCAGCCCTCGTCCGAGAAGATAAGGAGGGGCAACGACCTGTCCACTTCAAAAGCAAAGCATTACAGGGGGTAAAAATGAACTATCAAAAAATATAATAATTTGCTTACACTCTTGTTTTAGCTTCCAGAAGACTGCGACCTTATTTCAAGCCCACACCATTAAATTCTGAACTAATCAACTCATGAAGTATATCCTCCAAAAGATGGATACTGCAGGACGGATGTCACAATAGGTTATGAAATTGTCTGAGTTCGATCTAAAGTATGAAACTCGGACAGCATCAAATCGCAGTACCTAACCGACTTCCTACCTGAATATAGAGGAGGGCTACAAGAGAGCTCTACAACTTGGAATCTATATGTGGACGACTCATCAAATAAAGCTGGGAGTGAGGTAGGAATTATTCTTGAGAATGAAGAAGGAACTCGGGTAGAGCTTTCACTAAAATTTGAGTTTTTAGCCTCTAACAACCAAGCTGAATACAAAGCCATGCTCGCGGACTTGAGGCTAGCCAAAGAGGTCAGAGCATCAAAAGTCACAGTGTTTAATGACTCCCAAGTGACAACCTTACAGATATGGTAATTACGAAGCCAAAGATCTTGACATGAAGAGGTACTTAGAGAGAACACTAGAATAGCTACCCCAATTCTCAGAAGTAGAGCTTAGGTATATAACTCAAAAACTCAATTTTCAAGCTGATGCACTCTCCAAACTGGCTAGTACCAAGTCAGGGGGCAATAACAGAAGCCTGATCCAGGAAACACTTCCACACACCATTAGTGACCAAAGAAGTCGACAAGTCAGACGCGCTGACGATCTCTAATTTAAACTTAGGTTCGATGACTCCCAACATCAAGTATCTCAAATTCGATGTCCCCCTAAATAAGAAAGGGAGGCAAGGAGACTTACAAGGAAAGTGTAGAAATACACTTTGGTGTACAACGTCTTCTATAGAAAAGGAGTATCTACACCCCCTACTAAAGTGTGTTCCAATTTCTAAGACGAAAAAAGCCTTAGAAGAAATTCATAGTGGTATATATAGAAATCATCTAGGGGTAAGGCCACTAGCTAAGAAGGTGTTACAAGATGATTTTTATTGGCCAACCTTACAGAAGGAAGCGGCCGAATTTGTTAAGAAATGCTCACCCTGTCAAATGCATGCCAACTTCCATGTGGCCCCACCAGCTTATAAGCATCACTTCACCATGACCCTTTACAAAATGGGGTTTAAACTTGCCCGGGCTATTTTTTCAAGCACTCGGGCATGTAAAATACCTCAGAATAGGGATTGACTACTTCACTAAGTTGATTGAAGCAGAACCTCTGGCATCCATCACAGCCTAAAGAAGTCAGAAGTTTCTCTACAAGAACATTGTCACCCGATTTGGGGTCCTATAATCCATTATTATAGACAATGGCACTCAGTTCACTGATTCGACCTTCAGAAGCTTGGTGGTAAGCCTTAAGATCAAGCATCATTTCACATCAGTAGAACACCCATAAGCCAATGGACAAGCAGAAGCTGCAAACAAAGTCATATTAGCAGGACTCAAAAGAAGGCTATAAGATGCGAAAGGAGCATGAGCAGAAGAACTACCCCAAGTCATTTGGGCATATTGGAAAACTTCTCATTCTACAAAGGGAGAATCTCTGTTTTGACTTGCTTATTGCATAGAAGCCATGATTCCATAGAAGTCAATGGATAAAGCCTAGGGTTAAGATTCTACAATGAAGTAGGAAACATCCAAGCTAAAAAAGAAGAGCTTGACCTCCTTTCAGAAATCCGAAAACAAGCTCAGATAAGGGAGGAAGCGTTGAAACAGAGGATGTCCATAAGGTACAACAAGAAAGTCATAAAAAAAACTTAGTAAAAAAATGACCTTGGTCTGATCAGAAGTGACATCAGGGTGCAAAGGTCGGGTGAAGGAAAGTTAGTTGCAAATTGGAAAGAACCTTACAAGATCATTGAAGTCTTGGAAAAAGATTACAACGAAGTGTCTGACCTACTAGGGAACGAGCTTCCTAGGTCATGGCATGCATGTAACATGAAGAGGTACTACATCTAGAAAGCGAATTTTGCTCCCTGATATACTCTTTTTTCCGACTTCATAGTTTTTTTCCGAGAAGAGTTTTTCTGAAGGGAGTTTTAACGAGGCATCATAGTAAGGGTTAGGAGTTAAAATATAAAAATTCTTAGTAGAAATAATATTTGTAAAACATTTCTATTAAGGATATTCATTATTTTCTACTTTCTATGTTGTTTATTCTACTATACGCACCAATTTAACCTTGATAAAGTATGAAAATCATTGCCCAACCTAGATGGTCGGCAAGATGAAGCAATAAGGTCTAAATTAATGTAAGAAGTTATGTAAGTAGATCATGGTCTGACCTCATCAAACCACTTGTACAAAAATAAGTTGGAAAAAGAGGCAAGCTTAAAGCAAATTACAAAAATAACTTGATAAAAACATAACCGACCTCTCAAAGTCGGAATAAACATAATTGAGTATTGATATTAAGAGAATAAATCATTACTCAACCTTATAACAACTTGTTAAAAAAATTGAGAAAAAAGGGTGATTTAAATAAGTGTCTGACCTCCCTAAGTCAACACAGCAAGAACAAGTCATCCGATCTCATAGAACAACTCGACCAAACAAGTTGAAAAGAGAGTGCATCATAACTTGTAAAATTTTTTCATAGCAACGAAAACTACCAATCACACGTAGTCGGAACAACTAAAATTTTGAAACTTTACTAACTTTTAGAAATAGTTCGGGACAATCGAGTTATGAAAAAAAAGTTTAGTAAAGAAGATAACATCTTCAATTACTAAAATGCTTGTTATAAAGTGATAATTGAATTCATGAAAAAAAGGAACAAAACTACTATTATGCAAAGCCAAAAACCATAAGCACTTATAAAACCATAAAATAAGTGTGAAAAGTTAAGAGTTAAAGCATTCAAAAGTCCAAACCAGGAAAAACCAGTATCCAACTATTACAAAAAATAAAGTGTTTAAAGACCCACAAACTGATCCATCAAATATAAGGATAAAAGTCCAAGAATGAAACTAAGAAGGAGGAGGATCTTGCTCTTCAGTAATCATGCCATCTACCTCATCAACTCGGATCAGAGAGGTAAGAAGGTTCTTAGTAGTTCGGATTGGGAGGTCTAGGAGAGTCTCATCAACTTGAGCACATGAAGTCTTCGGGTCCTCAATAGGGATGGTCTCATCCTCAGGAGAAACAATCTTTTCTTCAACCATGACTTTGTCGGGTTCAATAGGAGCAAGGTCCATTTCGGGCGCATGAACTCAAAATTGAGTCTTCAAATTATCTACCATCTCGTCCATTCCCTGGGCCACAGACTCCTCCAGATACCCATATTCTTCAAGTCTCTCTAGTTCCTCCTTCAAGCTCAATTTCTCCCCAAAGACATGATGATAGCTCTCCTCAGCCTTCTTTGCAAACCCTCTACCATAGCCCAAGCCACTTCAAAATGTTTCATCTTTTCACAAAGTTTGGAAAGGTCAAAGGGAAGAACCCCCATCTTGGCCTCTAGTTCCAACTTGATCTCCGTCAGAGAAGCCACCTCAGAACGAAGGTCGGCCGACTTCCTTTGGGTAGACCAAGAGGAATTTCATTAAGCTACTTCAAAAAGGTTGCGCACACCCCCCACTGTCCGAATTCCTCCTCGGGGTAGCACCTCCAAATGTCTCTTCAAAGAAACATGAGCCATGCTTATGGCACTATGAGGAAGAATATATTCCTCATAGAAATCAATGGCGTCGAAACCCTAGTCGTAAGCACTACCAAACTCGAAAGATGGGCTTTTACGTTTTTGGGAATTCGGTTCAGTGAGAGGAGGTATAGGGGGCACGGTCCTAGAAGGAGGCTATGTAATTGGAGGAGGAAAGAGGAATGGCTTTGGCCAATTGAGATGAAGATGAGTCCGACTTATAAGGAGAAGAAAAATATCATGATTTCTCAATTTTCTTTAGCTATACCATCCAAACTGCTATATTTTTCTTGGCAACCCGAAGCCTTTGCAAGGTACCAAGCCCATTAGTCATTCTTGCTACAAAAACAAAGCAAATAAAGAAACTAAGGTTACAAAATCCGGCAAAGAAAAGAGAAATGTCTACGAAAAGCAAAAAGATAACTACCTAGTTCAGTACAAACATAGCTCGGCTTGCCTATAAAAAACTTCTTGGTGTTGAGGTGAGGAGATCGGCTCCAACAATCCTAAAACAAGGCTACTACACACTCTTCTACCTTATCCAGATCCTCAAGGTTGTATTTTACGACGCTAGAGACCTCTTCCTAGTATAAACAAAAAACAGGTTTATCTCTCTCATTAAGGAAGAAAGGTCAGACACCCTCTGCACGTCGAACCTTAAAAAAACAATTCTTGAAATCATGAAAAGAATCATCAAAAATAGAAAAAATCTTCCTGTCCTGAATAACTCGAAAGAAAATTCGGTATTGTTTTTTGGAGCTAAAAGGCTTGGTGAGTTGAAAGAGGTAAAAGAAAATCTTGGAGCTGAGATATAGCAACCCCACAGATACGAAGAATTTTGGATTCAAAATTGGTGAAGGAAAATGTCAACCCCAGCCTAGTAAATAAACAATCATACAAGAATAGAAAGTGTTTCTCCAAGTTACTAAGTCGGGGGAAGCAAATTTTATCTTCAGGGTCAGGAGCCACTAACTTATACTTCTTCTCATCCTCTTAGGTTCTACAAATTCTATGCTATAAATAAAACTTTTCTACATACTCTGTCAACTATGGAGATGGCAAAAAGTACAATGACTTCTACCCAATCTAAGCCAGGAGGTAATTTAGACGGCATACTGAGAACTACTGAATGAGACATAAAGGGTTATACATACAAAACAACAAAATAAAGCTATGCCACTACAAAAACTCATAAGCAACAAATCGGGTACAGCAACAAAAGTTAGACCATCCTCAATAGCTGGAAATTTAATCTACTTTACCAGAATATGAAATGAAGCCATTATTCAAAAAGAAAATGGCGCCATTTGGAGGCAAGGTAAAACTCAAAATTCAACACAAACCACAACAAATGGATAACCTACAGAAATAATAAATGAGGAATCTACCACCACAAGAACAGTCAGAAGCAAGCAACTCTGATAGCGAGAATATTACGACGACTTCTATATACTTAATATTTAATAGGAGCCTTTAACTGAAAATCGCATCGACATTTCTTTGAAAAATCAAAAATTCTTTTTCATTTATAGGTATGTGTGTGTCTATATATATATATATATATATATATATATATATATATATATATATATATATATATATATATAGACTCAAATACATCTCATCACACATTACACTCACAAAAATAACTTCTACAAGTATATATGTATATATAAAACCATCAAATCACAACTCCTATCCCTCTTTATAAAAATATAATAATAATAGCGAGGAAAAGCTATATATATATATATATATATATATATATATATATATATATATATATATATATATATATATATATATATATATATATATATATAACAACACAACAAAGAACTCAACAAGAACTCCATAAGCTTCTTCGAAAAAGAGAAATCTATAGGGAGTGAGAACATTGTCCTCGCATATTCTTAGTAGAGGGTTTAAGAATAAGCATTTCTCTCTACTATCCCATCTTCAATTCCATAAGTAGAGTTTAGGATGTCTCTAAAAGACATATGTCCAACTTCAGGCATAAGAGTAGTGAACATAGGTTCTGCCAATCCACGAATGAACCGGCAAACTTTCATCTCTTCTGAATTCACCAGGTAAGGATAACTCTTAGAAAGTCTAGTAAACTCCTTAGCATACTCGATCATTGACATATTCTCTTACCTTAATCTTTCAAAGACAACTATGTAACACCCCACCACACAGAGTTTTATGCTTAAGTCGTAAAACAGAGGTGGTGTGGTATTACGACCTCTAAAATTAAATATATAAGCGTATAATAGTCAAAAGAATGTATGTATGTATATGTTTATAAACCTTAGCTTTCTTTGTACGCAAGTAATCCTTATTCTTGAGCATTGTATATATATATATATATATATATATATATATATATATATATATATATATATATATATATATATATAAACACAAGAGTAGAGAGTCAAGAGTACAAAATATCGAGCTTTGAACTTAGCCTGCGAAACTAAAGCTAGTCAGATAATAGTCATAAATATACATATAAGGAACCATAACCCAAAATACATAAAAGTAATCCTAGTTCTGCATAAACCTCTATGAGGTGCAACATTAAAGCATATATATACATAGGGAGAGACTATACATATAGATATAACAAAATGGAACAAAATATCAAATCCCCAAAGCTCACTTTGCTGTAGAGAACTCCAGACGCCTAGCGAGGTGCCTCTCGACTTGCATCTGAAAAACACAAATATCCGTATGGAATGAGAATCGGAGGTTCTCAGCATGGTAAATGTGTCACGCACATAAGATATAAGGTCCTGAAAAAGCCAAAGGCAATCCTAGAACGCCGACACTCAGATTATAAAGCTTAAAGAACTAAAATAGAAACCATAAGTCAATGTGGTTTTCTAAGAGTTTCTATCTCAACTAAAACTTAAACCTTACCCTCAATCCTCCTCATTTCCTCCAATCCTCCAACACCAGAGAACCGCACAGACAACCAAGCAGATAATAGCAAACACAGGTAGATTACAAGTATTGCAGGTAGCAAATATAACAATCAACATGGTAAGTTTTTAGGTATTCCCAAATAATGCACAAACAAGTAATTCAAATAATATTCATATAATGCATGCCTACCCTATGGCTGATGAGTCTCATTTGTCGGTTATCAAGCCAACCCGACAAGTCTGGGTGCTAAACCCTGGACTGTCTCTCGACGCGCATCCCCAACAGTCTATGCATAGCTTTTCCTCAGTCATATATATAAATTTTGCTCATTGGGGGATATATTCCCGGGAATTTATACATTCCCGGTCACCCTTACGTCGTAGGGTCAATAGAGTATCGAGTCTTAACCTGGAACACGTGGTGGCAAGCCACGGTACTTTACTCAGGAAAACTTGTATCTCAGATAGCATAATTGCATAAGTCTCATTTCATTCATATGCATTCATAATCATTTCATATTCATTCATTATAGTCATAACATTACTTATATATCATATGTTTGCACTTTTATACATAGTTCATCATAACCCAGAGCAAGTGGGGCAAACCACACCCTTGCATCTACCCACGAAGCCTTTATACTAACCAACCTGGAGCAAGTGGGACGAAACCTCAACCCTTGCGTCTACCTAAGAGGTACGTTCTTATATGCCCAGGAGGAACAAAGGAGGGGATCCTAACCTCCCACCATCTCGTTGGGGGCGATTTTACAATACCAGGAGGAACAAAGAAGGAGATCCTCACCTTCCACCATCTCTTGGGATCCCACTTTCAAGAAAGAGTGCTCAAATGCAACATTTATTCATTTCTTTAGCCAGTTTCATAGTTTAAGTAGTATATATGTGTGTGTGTGTGTGTGTGTGTGTGTGTGTGTGCACCCTATCTCCCCAAACCTAATTATCACTTCTCAAGCTTTTTTCATCTCCAAGTTACCACTTTTTCCTAGCTTCATCTCATTACTAGGTATACTATTAGGATCTAGGGCTAAAAGAATGAAAATAGAGGTTTAGAGGTTCGAAATTTAGCTTTAAAACACAAAACCTAGGTTTGCTGAAACTAGGGCCGCCACGCGTATGCGTGGGCGTGCGTTTTGCCATGCTTGCGTACGCGAGATGCCTAACCCGAAAAGGTTGGTCGCGTCGCATGCAGGTGGTCACGTACGCACCCCCTTCAGAAATCACTGCTCGCGTATGGTTAATTTTTTATTTAATTTGTCTTTTCTAATAGGATTAATAATTTATATTATAAAAAATTACAATAGTAAATAATGCACAAAAATTACAATGACAAATTTTACAAAGTCAAAAAAAAGATAAGATTCCATAATTTTTTTAATACTCTCAATGTGCTTTTATTTAGTACTGTTTTAGACGATAAATTTTCATTATTTATGACTATATTGTTAGTTATAGTTAATTTTTATTTACTTTATCCTTTTTGACGGAATCAATCATTCATATTATAACAAAATTACAATAATAAACATAATATATAAAAATTACAATTACAAATTTTATATATTTTCAAGCAAAATATAAAAAAATTTCATAAAGTACAATAAAAAATAAAAGAAAAGAACTCATATAAACATGAAACAATAATAATTTTATAAAAAAATACAATTATATATACGAAATATCTGAGTATTAAAGAGATTACAACATAAAAAAATAACATATATCATACGAAAATAAAGGACAAATGTGAAGGTAAATTATTTTTTGTGCTCTTTTTTAGAAAAAAAATATATAAAGGACAAAATTAGTAGAAAAAGAAATAATTTTTTTTTTAACTAATTGTCTAACAATAATAAAATAAATGCTGCAGATAAAACTTCAAGCTTCACATAGACGTGGTTTTAAGATGTGCATTTAGAGAGAGGGAAAAAATAACCAATACAAAAAGGAAATGTTTCAAAAAACCTTAAACACCCTAAACCAAACTCAGCCTTAAACGAGAAAGACGCAATGCAGCCTATAAATTATGCATGTCACTTCACTTCCATTTGCATTTTCCTAACAGTGCTTCGCTGCACATTATATTCCAACTTTATTCTACTCTTCACTCGGGTTTTCTTTTTTGCTAGTGACAATCTTTATTCTTTGGAATTCATCTACCATTATTTACTTTCTTTCAGTCCACCTTCTATGTGTTAATATTATAACGCCACAAATAAATTGCCATGGATTAGTGCTTATAAGAGTTGAAATCACACATTTCAGTAATTAAATCTGATATTTACAGTTCTAATTATGTAATATACTCAATTTAGGTGCTAAACGCATTCCAATTTTAAAATAATTGAAATTGAAAACAAAATCAAAATTATTATAAATATTACAGTTTTAATTCTAAAATTCAAATGAAACCATATATCCCTTTTCCCAAGGCACTTGGTGCAATGTCACCCAGGAGGAAAATCCATTATGCAATACACATCTCATCATCTCAATAATGATGACAGGGAAACCTCATCACAATGCATAATGTATAACCCCATCAATACATACTTTGATTTATAATGTTGAAGACTACACCCTTGTAAAAGCATGTATGTCCATATATCATTTAACATATGCCTTTATTACAACAAAGAATGCACCACCGCCTTTTTATCAGGTACTTCACTGAAATTACACAAAAAATAACTTTTAGCAACATTTGTGTTATGACAATATTATTACAACCACAACGAGAAACTATGAACCAAAATTAAACAAAGGGTTTGGGTGAGAAACCCCAATCTTGACATTGAAGAAAAGAGAAGACAGGTTGCACGAAATAATACTGAAAATGAAAATTCTACACCCTTAAATTCTCCTAAATACAACCTTTCTGAAGCTACTATGTAATATACACATACCAGTCCCAGGAAATTATCAAACCCAACAGTAAAAGCTGTAAAACATTTAATATGACAACTAGAAACACAATGCAATTTTCCCAAGCTACATGTGACTCACCATAGGCCTGCTCTTAACCATAATTTGGGAATCAAATAATATTAGAATAGCAATCATGTGAAGGCCTAGAATCCCAACGGTTGTATGATAACTGATTCACTGCTTTGAACCAAGACATACATGAACTTTCAAGAAAATTCAGTCATTCAGTGCAATTACTATTGCAACTTCTACATGGCCAACAGTCAGATTGAGTCTTGTTTCGGTTTAAAACAAACTTTTCATGCAACAGAACTCTCTCTCATTAATCTGCAGCAAGCTTGAATACCTGAATTTTTTACCCTCTTTTTTTCTCTATTTTTTTATTATGAACAAGATATGTATCAGATTATATAATGGAATTAAGACTCCATTAAGCTTGTAACTTCTTTGGTTACTTTGGACTACTAAAACCTACTATTCTATTTTGTTAAAACACAACTAAGCTTTGCCCACTAGAAGAGGTCAGCTATATTTATCAAATGATGCCACAATACCCTATCATGTACCGTATTACATGATTAAATCCTAGATGTGTTTTGATAATTTTCCTTATGATTTTCGTAGATCTATCTCCCACTAGCTATTGGATTACGCTTCTATCTAAGCCGCTTTCCTTAATGAGGCTTCTATAAACCTTTTCTAGAGATGTCCGAATCATCTAGTGAGAGACTACTATCTTTTTCATGAAAGGAATGCATTCATAGCATCCTGTCTTGTTATGTGTGTCCCCTTGTCTGACACAATATCCTCATTTCTGCAATATTTAGCATAGCAGAAGAAGCTAGCATTCATGTAATGCAATCAACTTAGCAGGCTACCAATGCAGCCATGATACTTTCTCAATCCATAAATAATACCAATATTGATATAGTGTTAAGTATCTAAGGAAAATGAAAAACCACACTCAAAAGCTAGTTAAGGGAGAGCCACTCTCCTTAAATACAACATCCACCCCATAATACCGAAGTTCCTAAAAATACACCTAGTTAAGGGAGAGCCACTCTCCTTAAATACAACATCCACCCCATAATACCGAAGTTCCTAAAAATACACCGCCCTTGGAGAGCCGACATCCTCAGCGGCTTCATGCTATTGGCTATCAACATCGATACCATTGTTAAGTATCTAAGGAAAGTAGAAAACCACACCTTAAAAGCTAGTTGTCAAGAGGAAGGACCACTCTCCTTAAATACAAACTCAAGCATCTCATGCTATCCGATGTGGGACTATGGGCACCCCATAATACCCAAGTTCCTAACACATGGTGTATGATGAAAATGGCAACAGAACCACAACACACTAAAAGGAAACAAGTTTTCAGGGATTTATCTATTCTTGGAGTGTTTGCTTGTGGTAAGGGCATCAAAGAGAAAAAATGTGCATAATACCTGATATTATCAGAATATAAGCAAGAATCATACTTAGCTGCATATACTTTAGCTACCAAACAAACATCATGATAAATCTAAAATAAAGTTCAAGCACTCAACACGATTTCTAATCAGGAAAACTCGGGTTAACCACAGTACCTACCATAGAACAAAAGTTGTTCGACTTGCAACACTAAAAAACCTTTGACATTGAAGCATGCCATTTTTATGCAAGTATCCTGCAGACATAATAGAGCAGAAGCAGAGGCAATTAAAACAACAAAAGGAGAATAATATATATACCTGACAACATTTCTATCCACACTGCTAAGTGTTCATAACATTTGAGCAAGGTATTTGAGAGTCATCAAGGAGTTTGGAAATAAACAATGAAAGAATAATGAAAGGAAGTGATATGTCTGCAAGTGTGTCTTCTGTTTGAGGTAGAAATTCCTTAAGATAACAAGATTACTACAGAACATCTTTAGATTACATTGTGAAATCAATTAGTCGTCTAATTGAGAAAACAATGAGCAACAGTTTCTTTATTCCATTATATTTACAGATGTGTTTACTGTTTACTTGTTTAAATTGGGCTATTACCATAGTGAACTTAAGCATGTACTACTACTAGTACAGTACCACATGATTAAATGTGTTTTAAGACATTTATATCACAATTATTACACACCACTTCAATATCACACTATAATTTATAATCCCTCCTCTTATAATCCCTCTCTTCTCCTCCCCTGATCCTAAACCATCATATTTTATATTGAAACCCAATCATACATTTTCGCTTCTAGTATTATGTCATTGTATTTTAGCTCTCATGTTTGGTTGAAAATATTATAAGAAAATAAATAACATTGTAAAAGAAAATGGAAACTGGCATTGTGCTTTTTGTGGAGCAAGGGGTGGCTGATCTTTGAGTTATCAAGCAACCTAGGGTCATTGTCAATGACAAATGATAACCAGAATGGTAGGGTAGGGATTTCACTACCAGAATAGTCATCAGCACAAAGGCAGAATAATGGTAGTAAGAGATAGTAATGCCAGATGATTGCCAGAGGAATGAGACGTTACCACTGGAATTACTGATCGTATGAAGATATGTTACCAGCAGTATGATTGTACAATGCATAATTACTTATTGGGGGTGAGAGATCTAGCTTTATCATTTGCACTCTCATCATTTGAAAATAATACAATATACATAAGAGTTTCATCAAAGATGAAATCCTAAAAGAGCATACTAGAAAATTGGAAAGCATTTGCTGGAATTCTGGAAAGAGAATCATGGAAAAGCAATAGCACAAAGATGCAATGAAGAATTATTATGGAGTTAAAGACACAATCATAATAATTTATTGATGATGGGTTCTTTTGGAGTTTGGTAGCAGGTGTTAACTGGACAAATACTCAAAGGTATTAACCTCATTGTAAGCCTTCTAGTACCAAGAAATTATATTTCAAGGAAATAAACTGATGGGCATTCGCCTATTACAAATGTTAAAATTAGTAGAGATAGGAAAGAATAGGAGATAAGCAGGACCGTAAAATGGGAATAACATTGAAGCATGTGTGCAGTTTTGGGGTGGCTTCCATATGTTGGTAGTTCTCATAGTAATGAATAAAATGCATGTGGGTGTTGTTATTTAAAGTGAGGAGTTGAATATCTTGTAATGAAGGAAGTTTGGGAGGGAGCAGGTCTCAATAAGAGCTTATTGTAGTATGGTGTTTCTACTTTTTCTTCAAATAACAAAAATCATCCTCCTCAGAACTAGAATCTATCATAAAGAAAGGAAACAAGTTGAGACCTTATTCCCTTAAATAACATGACTAAACTAGGAACATAAACTTTATCGAAATATTTGCCACAATGAACCAAAGACACTAACAAAAATTAGTATGGATCCACATACAAAAGTTTTAAGCAAAAGGAACCAGAAGTTAGTAACTTACCCTAAAACATATGAGCACCACCTTCATTGTAAATGCATGCTAGCTAGGAAATCTGACAGCCTGATATCATCATGTATTTAGTTAGTAAATGAACAAAAACATAACAGAAAGGAATCTAAAGTCAGAAAGAAGAAGGCCATAAACTATAGAACAATAAAGGAGCACAAAAGCAACCTGATATCTTTGGCAATCACTGTATCGCCATCTGCAGCTCCAAGATGTCGCAGAACTGCCTCCTCAAGACGGCCATCTCTATATGCATGCTGTAATTGAGACATAAAACGCAATTAGGCTGCTGCCAATTTTTAAAAGATGCCTTATACTCACCAATCAAGCATCAATTTTAACATGGTTGTAAAAGCAGTACCTTTTCAACTATTTTGAGTTCAAAAAATTTGCATTCATGTACCAATTTCATGTAATAACGTCCAAAGATCAAATAATGTTTCAAATATACTGTAGACTGAAATGAGAGTTCTTTTTGTTTTTGAGAAACTAAAACGAGTCTAGTTTACTCAAAATAAGAGTGTATTTATATTCATGTATCACCTTGTAGAAACAACTGGTTCCGAAAGGACAGTTCCCATCGCCAAAGTCAAAATGTTTGCAATCTATGGACCTGCAAATCACAACCAAAAACATAGAAATATTAGAAAAGCTATGGTTGTCCACTCAGCTTACTTTTGTTTTTCTTTTTTTTTTTTATTTCTTGATAGTGAAGATATAGAGGTAAGTACTATGGCCATCTTCAGCAGGTTCTATGCATGAATTCCAAGTCATGATTATCTCATGTTACAATTGAAATAGAAAAGCAAAACAAGATATTAGAAACTTTGGCAAGTGATTAGGAAATTACTTGAGCTTTGCCTTGTAGCTGTCAACGATTTCCATTTTTTCTTCATGTGTAGAATACCAAATGACACTTGGAATGACAAAGTAAGATAGCTTGCGACAGATAGGACATGCCCTCAATGTACTATTGACATCCATCCCCAATGTTGGGTTGCTACTACGCCAATTTCTAATACATGATATGCAGAACGGATGGTCACATTCAGATAACAGCCCAAACTTTCGTTCTGCTGCAGTAGGCTTTGAAAGAACACGCTCAAGGCACACACTGCATTCAATTTCTTGACTACGTTTCAATGCCTCAAGATGCTTTTGCTTATTTTCACAACTCTTCATATGTTCTGCTCTTTCCTCAGGTCGAAAAGGATGCAAGCAGTGTTTTCCACAAGTACTACACAAATCTCCATGGATATGAGGACAAGTTTCCCCTCGTGGACAATTGCCAGCCGCAGCAAATGAACAGATTGGAATCTCAGCAGGTGAAGTAATTCTAGATTGACTAACATCATCGTCCCCTACAAATTCATGATACTGCTGCTGTTCTTGATTCCAAGCAGGTATGCTGGGAATAAAGGAAGGACTTCTGGAAGGAGAAAACTCAGGAGCTGCAGCAATACCATTTGATGTAATTCCAGTATTACCAAATACAACATCATCTGAAACCAGGGGCCGTTGTTCAGTTATTGAGGAAGAAGCCGTCGAGGATTGTGGTCGAGAAACTTTGACATGATCATATCTGCAACGACTACCATAAGCACAGACTCCTTTCTGATAAAATGTGCATATCTGTCACAATAAGAAAACAAGCACAAATGATCAGACAAAAATAAATCAACAACCATGAACTGGAGGATCATTGTATCACAAAAGGAGAGCTTGTATCACCAAATTCGGAGGATCATTCCAGTCATGAGAATATTCACAATGCTCCCCTTTCAGACATGCTCCATGAGCAAAGAATTTACAAAGAACCCTAGAGGATTTCAAAAGATAGGAAGTTACACAAATTATAAGAGTCACCAAGTTGCATAGGCATAAAAAAGACATAACAAATTAACAAGAAACAAAGCCCGTAAATACCAAGGTAACGAAAATCATCATGATCACTAATCACACCTTGATTGAAACAAACACAAAGCTAAACTAACACCTCCGAACAAATTTACTTTTATTGATTCTCTACTGAATGACAGGCTAAAAACATCATAACCTGTTTAGTCCCCACTTAATGAATTGAATCCAACAAAAGTCAAAATAAAAAAAAAACTCCATGATTGTACCTTGTACTCTTATTTCCTTAATTCTGATGATTGGGATAAGAGGGAGAGACAGAAAATGGTACAAAATTTTCTGTCTCCGGTACAGAAAATTTTTTATATTTTTGTCGCAACAACCAAAAGAGTTTATGTATCTATTATGAACTGACCCCATATAAACAAAACTTTTACCCATCAAGAAAAATAGATTATAACAACAATCATTCAATCAATAACAATAACCAAAGCAAAACAATCGAATCAACAAACTTCAGATGAAAATTCATAATCAATTGACCATATAGAGACAGTGATAATCGATATCCCACCTCCTAGACATGGCGGAGACAGAAAAATAAAAAAATAAATATATGCTTGAAAATTGAGCGAGACGAAACGTTGAGGAACAAAACCCTAAACCTCGAAGGTGATTACTACGGATTGAGAAAAGAGGTGGACAGAAGAATAAGGGGCGGGGCAAAAAGTAAGGAGGGAAAGCACGTGGGGTTTTGCAGCCACTCAAAAAATGAATTAATCGATTAATTAAAGGGGTGGTGTTGTGTTGGATGGGTGGTGGGAACAATAAAGATATAGGAATAGAAATATGAGCAGAGATTGGAGGCTTGAAGCTAGGATTTGGATGGATGGTAAATACTGCATAGATAGAAAGAGAGACTATGTTTTGTTTTAGCTTCGAAATGGTACCAGCAACCTACCAAGGTCATGTTCTTTCTTTATTTCCTATCTTGTCTTTGTAAGTATGTCAGTTTGATTTGTCATATGATCACGTGGCCTTACGTGGTAGGTTGCTCCAAGTAATCATGTTCAAGGATTTCAGGTGTAAGTACCTTTTGATTGATGGTGAATGCTAGGTGCTTAAAAGATGTTGCCTATTTACTAAAAAAGGTTAAAAAATAATATTTAATTTAAAAAATATAACAATAAATAATTTTTAAAAAATCAAAACTTACTACAAAAGATAAGTTAGGCAAAATTTAGACACCAATTCATAGGCACCATAGAATTGGCCTTGATTAAAAATGACAAAAACATTTTTTGTTTTGGGAAATAAACTAGTTTATCGCACAAAAAAGTGGTTAATATTGTAAAATAAATAAATAAATAAGAGAAAATAATTATAAAATAAAGAGGTATAAATAAAAAATTTTAGTGTTAATATCTACTAATGTTATTATCTCAATATAATATAGATGATATATATATATATATATGGAACAACATAGAGAGAGAGGAGTGTTTTGTTGTTGTTGCTGTATGTTATTAACTGAGGTTTAACCTCTTATTTATATACGTACAAAATGTTACATTTTCAAATTTTATTAAATTCATTCTATCTTGAGAATACGGAATTACCCATCATAAATGAACATTCACATAACTATTCTTATCACAATACTCTTTTTGGATGTCTATTTAGAATTATATCTCATTAAAATCTTACTAAAGAAAAATTGAATGAAAAAAAATTTAGTGAAAGAAAAAGAGTACAATATCCTTTGTGACAAGACTTGCTGTCTTTTGGAAGTTCTATTTTCGTTTGATTACTATTTTGAAAAAAAAGGTCCCTTTGTTTTGACTTTCTGTGAACTTTAAGAAGTGGTTGGTTTACTTTGATTTTTGTGTTGCCCCTGAAGGTGTCGCTGTAATGTTGTAATGTTTGCATGAGAGGGCACCTTTTGGTTTGAACATGTTTCTTTTTTAAAAAGGGTTGTCTTTGATTTTTTTGGGGTTTTGCCCGACCTTTTTGATCCTGCTCGGGTTGTTTGTAGTAACGATCTCTTTTACTGTTGTATTTGTAGGTGTAGCTTTATGTCTCGTAAGGTTCTAACGAAAATGTCCATTAAGGTTCCTCCTGGCCTCCGTAACTGAGTAGATACTGTAGTTCTTTCTTGTGTAACCGTAGTGGATAGGGAGTTCTGTGACGAGTTCTGTAAGCATCATAGAATATGTGTTAATAGGGAGGATGAGAAGAATTACGAGCTAGTCATTCCTGACTCTGAAGAAAGGGTTTGCTTCCCTCCTTTGGATAGCTTGGAGCGCCCTTTTTTCTATGCTTATGATTGTTTTTTCGTCAGACTGGGTATCACTCTTCTTTGTACCGATTTTGAGATGGAGATCCTCTGGTCTTATAACGTAACCCCTTCCCAACTTCACCCTAATTCTTGGGCATTTTTGAAGATTTTTCAACTCCTTTGTCGGGAGTTGGATGTCCAACCTTCTGTTAGTCTTTTCTTTTATTTGTTCGTCTTGACCAAGCCTGGGTCACAGAAGGGGAAGGCTTCTTGGGTCTCCTTCTGTGCTGTTCATGGTAAGAAGGTCTTTTCTTTTTTTGATGGGTCCTTTCATGACTTTAAGAACTATTACTTTAAAGTTCGGGTAGTGGAGGATGTCCAACCTTTTTTCTTAGATGAGAGCGATGAACCTTTCTTTTCCCTTTTTTGGCAAGAGAACCTTGTAGTGACAAAATACACTATAGATAGCTTAGATGAGGTCGAACAAGTTTTTGTTGGTGTTTTGGAAGAGTGCTGGGATCGAGCTCCTCATTTAGACACGAAGAGATTCTTAGGGGACCCCAGTCTTTTCCGGTCCGAGTTAGGTAGTTTCTGACCTCTGGCTTTTCTGATTATGTTGATGTTATATGTTTGTGATCATAACTCATGTCTTTGTGCCCTTTTTCTCTTTTCAGACATGGCTTCGAAATCTTCCTCTATGAAATTGTTGCGTAACACAAAAAGAGTCGATTGCCGCCCGCAATCTTCAGAGCCAAGAGACTAGGGACTCCTCTTCCCGACCTCCTCCTAAGAAATCGAGTTCTGGTTCGGCCTTTCAGAGGAAAGTCATTCTGACTCCCCATGTTCGTTTAGTCTCTCCTGATCCGCCGTTAGAGAGTTCGAGCATGCCATCGTCCCCGTCTCCATTCGAGCCAACCCCTAAGAGGCAGAAGACCACTGGGGAGTTGGGTATTAATCACAAGAACTTCGACGGCTTTGCTTGGAGCGAGAAGCACATCCTATCTAGCAGTCAGATATCAATGGATGATGTGTCTATTCTGAACCACCTCCTGCATATGACACGTAACTGCATTCGTATGGTAGGGGTGAATACTGCTTTGGCAAAAGAGTTGAAAAGGTCTCTTCTTCACGCTTCTCAGGCCTTTTTTAGCTCTGCCCGAGCTAATGTGGAGAGGTTGAATGGGTTGAAGGCCGAGTTGGAGGAAAAAAATGCTAAGTTGGAGTCGGACTTGGAGATGGCTCGTTCTCAAGCGGCCAAGGTGGATGCGTGTAAGAACCGGCATAACCATTTTAATAAAATAATAATTTTTAAGTGTCCAGCGTAGATTCAAAATTTAAAAGTTTTAATTTGAATTTTAAAGGTGAAATTTGATTTCAATGAATTTTTCTGAGTTGGAAAATGTATCTTTTGCGAAAATTTTTTGTAAAAATTCGTACCAGAGCCTAAGCCGGCAGTACTGCCTCTAGTCTGTTTGGTATTGCATATTTTAGTAAAATAAGATTTTGAAAATTTAATTTATTACTTTGAAAGGACAAAAATAATTTAGAATCGAAAACCGGATACAAATCTTAAAGGTTTTGATTCAAAGTGGACCAAATGGACCTAACACGCTAACTGGTTAGATCAGACCCAAGTTTGGCCCAAGACCCAACATATACAAGTAAGTTAATGAGCAACTCAGCTCATTTTCACCCTCCACAAAGAGAGCCACGCGGGATTAAGGTCACTATTCATCATCACCTTCCGAGAGCCATAACTTGAGTTACAAAGCTCCGATTGACGAGCCGTTTGCAGCCACGCGAAACTCTTGTCGAGCTCTTCGTTTCTAGCTAGATAATTTTGGTAAGAAATCAAAACTCAAACTCCAATTTCCTGCCCTAGATTTTGTGCGTTTTTGTCATAATTTTTTAGTAGATTTTGTGGTTTTGGTTGTTTAGGTGATCTCTAGTAGCGGATAATTGTTGAGCTTTGTCCCAATCACCGTTGGATAAGGTAAAGAACCTCTCTATCTTTGTAATTTGAAGTAATGTGAGCTTTAATTATTAATGCATGATTATGTACACATTAAACTTTAATTTTTCAAACTTAATTAATAAAAAATTCAACATTTTTTCATTAAAAAACTGAGTCACCTAAATTTTAATGAACATTCAACTCATTCCTAGTCCTTATCACAATAGGAGAGACATACAAACGCTTATATCTCTCCCACTATATATAAAAACAATGATCTATAGAAATGGTCAATATCTACATTTAAAAAAAAATCATCGATCAATTAAAGGTAAGAAATAGGTAAGCTATAATTTTGAAAATTGAACGAAACCAGCAGACTCAACTGGTCGAACCAAGTAACGTAGGTCAAGTTGGTTTCCTTCTTAAACAAAACAATTCGTTCCAAAATAGGTGGCAAACCAAAAAATAGGTCAAAAATTCATGAGTTGAACTAAGTCGTAAATCAACTGGTTTTCCAATTAATTCAAAAAAAAAAAAAAAGAGAAAACATCCAGCTAAGTATGAACTGAACCTAATACTCTTCCTCATCTTTAGCTGCTTCTCCCATCGAGTTTGCCGCCGTTTTGGCTATTGCAATCATCTGTCATCTCATCACGCTTCCAAGCATCGTTGTCGTCTCCTCCTACATTCCACCTTCTAACTGTCATTTTTGGACAAACATTTCTGATCCCTCTCTTGCCCATTTATTGTGGTTTTTTTTAGTTATTGTTGTGTGTGTAGACTTTTAATAGTTAATTAGTTATTGAAGTTACCTATGGTTGGATTTAGCTGCTGCTTGTTGTAAATTCACTAAATTATAATAGTTAACGTTGTGATGATTAATTGAATTAATTGTTAATTGGGTTGATAGTTTATTTAATTTTATTGTTGTACAACTTATTTGTATACTTACATGGGATTATGTGACTTTAGTTGGTATTTTTGAAATTTACATTAGAATATATTTATGCTTTTGTGTGTTTAGTTATAATTTTATATATTACTATAATTTAGTTGATCTATAATTACATACAATCCCCTTTCATTATACCCCAAGTTTGATTTCACAGGAACCGTTTAGCAATGAAATAAATAACACTTCATTATTTTAAAACAAAAAATACCGAGTTGTAAATGTTACAACACTTCCAAAACGAGACCATAAATCATGAAAAAGGGAACTGTCAGGTAGATAGTAGAACTTAGAAGCAACTTATGAGAAGTCAAGATAATCCCCATCAATTTAAACTTACAAGCATTTGTAGAATAGCTTACTTAACGTAAGAATTACAAGCCAAAACTCGACGGGCAATTTGTGCCAAGACCAAGCAAAATCCTCAAGCCAAAACACCTTCAAATAACATGATATTATAAATATACAAAATGTCAAACCAATCTGAATACCAGTTATAGACACCCGCAATAGCATCACCAAACTAAAGTAAGGATCATGAAGTTACTGCCCAATGTTTTTCAAAATAAAACACCGCAAAGGCAACACTACTTCAAGAAAACAAGGTTAAAAGTATGGGCTTTTTATATAACTAATAAATTTCATCATCACTGTCTTCCTCATCTTCTTCAATATTAGAATGCATCATCATTGAAAATAATGCTGCCTCCATTGGATCCAATGCATCATTTCTAAAATCATCCGGGCCAAAGTCATCGACACCAGAAGCCAATGCTTCAGCCAAGGAAGTCATCCGAATGAAATCCACGTCATCATCTTCCTCGGAATCAAAAGGGCAAGGACCTGGTCCAGTGACCAGCATGTCTGAGATAGCCATCATTTCATAGGGATCCATCTCATCAAACATGTCATTGTCCCTCATGATGGAATATAATTCTCCACCTGATAAATCAACATCGCCAAGCATATCCAATACATCATACATATCAAGATTGTTCGGTCTTCGTCTAGGTGGTGGTCTCTTATGAATCCATGTGTATGAACCAGGTTTCACAGTGTGCTGAAAATAACAGATATTGAACACATTAAAGGAGTAATCAAAGGGAACATAGATACAAGAAAGATGAACACAACCAAACTCAAGCCTCAAAAGTCATAAATGTCATTATTTCAAATGAGGGGAATCACAAACAGAATCAACTTCAAGTAATCCTTTATTTCTGAAGACCAAATTGAACCACTGGAATGACAGTAGCAACCTACAAATCCTGACCTGGCTTGTCTCCAAAACACTGCTAACTATTTTTCCATGGCTCATCATCCCCACCAAATGAAGTATCATTTTAGGTGTCCTAACATATTACAGGTACTAGTAAAATTGTAAAAATAACTATATAGCTAAAATAAAAATTTAAAAAAGGAGAGAGAGAGAGAGAGAGAGAGAGAGAACAACTTATATATAACAAAATTTGTGTATATGTCTTGATTCGGTTAAGGAAAATATACTGTAAAAGCAACCGTCATTGTCTTTATAAAATATTCGTTTTCTGATTTTAATCCCTATAAAAAATACGTTTTGGTTTTGTTCCTAAAAAAATTGTTACATCAGGTACAAACTAAAATGTTGACAAGGCAAGATGTGCCACATCAGCATTTAATCTGCCATGTCAACACTTATTAGTGAAAATTAATGGTGGAGACTAAAATAGACAACTTTTAAATTCTACCAGATTAGAACCAAGAGAAATTTTATAAGAAACAAAACCAAAAAATAGATATAGGGGGTACAACCACTCTTCTTCAATACAACATTAAACATCCCATATTACTCAATGTGTGACTTTGGATACCCCATAATGCCCAAGTCCCTAACAAATAACAATACACTGGCCTCAGAGAGCCAACGTCAATAGCGGTTATCGTCTATCAATTTTGGTGTTTACTTTAATTCAGCCTATTGGTAACCCTTTCCATACCACCGACAACCAGGCTCTGATACTATTGTTAAGTGCCTAAGAAAAGTGGAAAACCAAACCTTAGAAGCTAGCTATTAAGGGCGAAGAACTACTCTTTTTTAAATACATCATCAAGCATCCTATATTACTCGACTTGGGACTGAGCACCCCGTAATATCGAAGTCCCTAACAGCACCATTTTTCTTTTTACTATTGTAAACCAAACCATACAGTTTTTAGCACTCATAGCTGAAACAAATTCCAAAATGAACTTTCTTGACCTATATCATCCTCTCACCACATTATACACAATTTTCCCCATGAACGGAATCTTCTCTTAAGAATAAGATGCTATGTACTTTAAAGAAATCTAACATTCTCTGACATTTACTGTAAAAGAAGCATTGGTAAAACATTGAGTTCTGATTTAAACACAAAGGAAGAGAAATTTGAATCAGCCTGCACTCAGACCTAAAAAAGGAGGCAAAGAAAACAAGTTTCCAAGACTAATTCAAAGAATAAAGATTTCAAATAGTTGATTTCGCGAATACATGTTGATAACTAAATTTTCATCATATCCATGCACAGTTTTTTATGGCAGATGGCGGCTCATGGTAGAAGGGTAAACAACTGCCATGAGGTTATAACTAATGGCTTTGCAGCAAATGGTGGAGAAATAATATATAAAATATAAATAAAACTACTAAAAAGATAAAGAAAAGTTTATATCTTAGTGATACTTTATCAATAATAATATGAAACTATTTATCCATATTATAATAATCAATATTAAAGATTAAAACTAATATCAAGTTGACATAACTAATAATAATATTAATCTTAACTATGCAGCAGCAGAAGCAAATTGAGGGTTTAGAATAGACGATAGAGAATAAAAAAATTTGACGGGTGATAATAGGGAAAAAGAAAAGGATTACAATGGAACAACAAAAACTTGGGGGTTTAGAATATAAAGAAAAAATGATGCAGCTTAGAGAAGCACCATCGTTGTCAATGTCCCATGCCTCTGTGCCGTTGCGTTCTATTACTTTGTCATTGTGGTCTTCCCCTGCAGAATAGGGCGATGCTGTTGGCGGTAATGCTGTTGCATCGCAAGACTTCATCTTCCTCCAGCAGTAGACAGGGAGAGCGAACGACATAGAGTAGAGAGAGCATGAAGAGGTAGAATACGAGAGCTACAGAAGGCTTTGTCTTATAAATGTTAGGTTTAGGGTTACTAAAATGACCAAAAGACCCTCTAATTTTTTTAAAATATATCCAAAAAAACCTGCCAAACTTGTATAATGCACCTTTGGATGCAGCTATTTACTTAAGGAGTATTGGTTAATTATAATATTTTGATTCTTTCTTTTTTAAAACAAAAAAAAATGGAAATTTGAACCAGCCCACAATCAAAATGTAAACACCCAAGAAAGGAAGAAAAGGAAACAGATTTCCAGGACTAAATCAAAGATAATGAAAACGATGATAGATAAGACAAATAGATAATTTAGTATTTTGTAATACTGATTAGTACTCACTCCAAATATGACCATTAAATAATCAAATTCATATATTTGATGGGAACCAGCCATGGAAATGGGCCTTAGATTAGTTCTGAATTAGTTGGTATACAAATTAACGGGAAAGTGATCAAGAATTCAGATTGAATGAAAGGGGCTTTAGATATTGTCTTCAAATTAATTTGAAATTGATGTTACTTTCTTTTCTAATTTTCTGAACCATTACCATCATTATCACCTAATGCTTTAAGAGAGAAGATGCAACATATGCATGGCAAAATGGATGAATTTAATTGCAACAATCAGACTTAATAATAATGAGGAAGTTGTACGTATGACAAATTTTCATATAAAGAACAAGGAGAAACACATAGTGAGCAATTTACTGCTAAAAGAATAATGGCTTTATCATCACCAAGAGTCATGGTAATCAAACAATCCAAAGGGGAAATACATGAAAGAAAGCAAGAGACAAGATAAACTCGAGTACCTTGTAGAAACAACTGGTCCCAAATGGACAGTTTCCATCTCCAAAGTTAAAATGTTTACAATCAATTAACCTGAAAATAGACAATAATTAATCAGTTAAAATGTCAACAATTCAAGATCTGGGTAATATAAAATAAGTTCACAGAAATTGGATCATGTATGTTATATGCAATTTTTCTTGAATATATATATATATATATATATATATATATATATATATATAGTAGCAATAAGTGATGGAACAAATATTTCCTAAAATATCACACACACCGGCACACAAAAATAATTATCAGGTGTGTAGCAGAAGGTGAGAAAAAAATTACTTGCAGTTTGCCTTGTAATTATCAATAATTTCCTGTTTCTCTTCCTTTGTAGAATACCAAATACCACTTGGAATGACAAAATATGATAGTTTGCGGCACACAGGGCAGGTTCTCACTGTATTAGTAGTATTATTAAAGTCCATTCCAGAGGTTGGGGCACTACTACGCCAGTTACGGATACAGGATATACAAAAAGCATGGTCGCATTCCGGAAGCAGCCCAAACTTACATTCAGCAGGCTTAGGTTTCGATAGAACACGCTCAAGACAAACATTGCATTCTATTTCTTGACTATCTTTCAAACTCTGTAGGTATTTTTCCTTTTTCTCGCAAGTCCGCAAATGATTGTCTTTTACCCTTCGATCAGTAGGATGCAAGCAATATTTTCTACAGTATAAACATTGATTTCCATGAACACGAGAACATTTATCTCCTAGAGGGCAGTTTGCAGCAGCAAATGTACAAAGAAGATGCTCAGATGGTATCGCACTACTAGTACTTGATTCACTAACATCAACATTCCCTAGATAGTCCTGATGCTTATGTAGTGAACGCCTTGCATGCTTGTCAGACGGAGATATCTTTGTGGCTTTTGGAACCCAACTTGACGATGCTCCTTGAATAGTATGAGCTGCAGCAGAATCCAAAACAACAGATTGGCATCCATTTGCTGAAGATGATGCTTGAGAAACGTTGACATGCTTATATCTGCATCGACTACCATAAGCACAGAGTCCTTTCTGATGGAATGTGCAAATCTGCTGTCCAGAAACATCTGTATCTTTTCTCTCATGATAAAAATCACATTGCTCCCCTTTCAAACATGCTCCTCGGGCATAAAACTTGCAAATCCTAACACAATTATTAGAGTTTTTTAATTAAAAAAATATATATGAATCAACAAACAAACAAGTAACCAAGAAAGCCCATAAACAACACATAGGAAAATGGTAACAAAATGCAAGCACAGGACATCATCATACAAACCAAAACCCTCGGGGTTAGAAATTCTTAAGCATTTTCACTTCACATAAATCTCATTAGCATTAAAAGATCGTAAACCTAAGTTCAAGATTCACCCTCATATGCTATATACACTATAATAATCCGGGTCCCAGCTTAGTAAATCTTGCAAGACTTTGTTCGAATCAATAAAGAATGGCAAGTACGTTACCCATCCACAATCAATTTCCATGTCGCTAGTCACGATATAATCTATCACTAACCAAACAAGAACGACTCAAAACAAAAACCCTCCTCCTTTCTCTACCCAGTTTCTGCAGCCCCAATTATCACATCACCAACCAAATCACATAAAAAGAATAGGTAACAAAATTTAAGAAATAGAAAGAGAGAAAGCATAAATTGAAAGGCCTGTTTGGTTAATCGATGGATCATGGGATGGGATCAGAAAGACAGGAACCAAAATAGTGTAATCGAACAAACAGGTAAACTAACAACAAACAATAATAATAATAATTTTAGGGATTGAAACTAACCTTGTGGACATGGTTATGGAGGGAGAGAGGAGTCAGGATAATATTGGGGAAATGAAATGAGAGAGAATGAGAGAGAAAAGACAACGTTCGATTTTGGATTTTGATTTTGATTTTCGGGAGAGAAAGGAAAACCTAAAGACAGAAGAGAGGAGGACCCATTTGAAACGGGTTCAGAGGTTTTTGTTTCGTGTTTTTGGCGGTTGGTGGTGCTTTCACAAATTCCAGCTTCCTTCACTATTCTCTGCCAGTTTCGATGATAATTTATATATATTTATACTAATTAACTAAATCAATTCCTAATTTTAATCTCTAATAAATTTAATCATTACATTAGTCCCTAACCTCTGATTTTATTACAAAAATTGTGTTGAAGTCAGATTTTTTGCATTAGAAGTTAACATAGTCGTCTATGTAAAAGGCTGAAATTTTAGTCAACAAACTATAATTTAAATGATATAATTTTTTTAGAAAAATTTAATTTAACTAAAAAAATTATATAATAAATTTAAAAATTAGATTTATAAATAATAAATTTAAAAATAATTATTTTTAATAATAATATATAATATAATATCTATATAAATTTAGTATATATTATATTATTTAAGATAATAATATATTTGCACTGTGATGAAATTAACCTAATAAATTAAAATTAGTTTAATACTTACAAAAGATAAAATTTGTTTAAGAAAACTACAAAATTATTGAGTATATATTAATTTTATTAGAAAATACTGTAAATGTCCTTCACTTTTTTTTTTTCTCTTCCTCTTCTAAAGGAAATTCTCTAACATAGATATCAAAAATATAAACACATTTAAAATTGACTATTAATTCATTGCACTATAGATAATGATTAATTTAGTTGTTAATTTTTTATTAAAAATTATTTTTATTTAATTAAAAGATGCAAAATATATACACCTATAAAATCAAATATAAATAAATTCATCAAGAATACTTAAAGATATATTAAAAGTTAGGAACATAGAACAAAAATATTAAAATTTGTACTCTAAAAATATTCTTTTCTAACAAATAAAAATAAAAAAAGTAATGAATAAATTGTTAAAATTAAAAGAAAAATTTAAAAAGATAAAAGCAAAATTTTTCATTAGTATTTTTCTAAAGTTATTTTGTTCTTTTAATTTTTATGTATTGCTATTTTATTGATTAGTTATTTATTAAATAAATTATTTTTATAATAAATAACTTTTTTTTGTTAAAAATGATTATGGCATTTAAAAAAATAATGTGAAAGAGACTATTTAAAATAAAAATATTTTAAATTAATATTTTTAAATATAAAAATAAATTATATTAATATTAAAAAATAAATATAAGATACAAATACAAAATAAATAAAATATATAAAATAAGAGTACGTTGAATTTAGTTTTAAAAACAAGAATACGTTTAAAAAAGAAGAGTATGGTTGAAAAAAAGAAAAAAATACTTATTTTATCTGTTATTTCTATTTTTTAATGTCAATTTTTACTTTATTCTTATTTAGATCTAGATTTACTTTTATTTATATTTTTTTTTTATCTTTGCACTTCAAAAGAGTACTACTCCTTTGTTGTGATGTTTGGAGTTTTCCACTAATTTTTTTCATACTTTTAGCTAATAAAAAAAAAAGGTTACCATATATGAAGGACACGCCACCATGCTTAGCAACGTAATAAAAGACGAATAAGACACGCCAATAGTATATCTCTGTTTCAGTGTTTTTTATTTTTTTTGCCATTTTTTTGCGTTCCCATCCTTTCTTAATCAAATCACAATTTCCAAGGTCCATCGCTTACTTCGTTGAAATTAAAAACCTTACCTTCAAAGTTCAAACTTCTTGCGGTCTTCTTCTCTTCTCTATTCTTCAGCGGCAAGCAATTTCTTTCGTTTCCAAAAATGAGTGTCAAAAGCTGGAGAATAGTAGCTTTGCACACGGTTATGCTTTTTCTGTTATTTTCTGTCATTTTTCCACTCACTTTATCAGCAGTCAGTCAACCCCGAAACCTCAAGAATCGAAATTCCAAAACTTCTGATACTTCCTCAGCTATTTTCCAGGTTGAAGGGAATGTCTACCCTCTTGGGTATGTCTCCTATTATTTCTTGGATTCCTTTTTAATGTCCCCAACCTTTAATCCTTATCATAAAGGAAAATCAAACTTTTTTATTGTTGATTCTTCTCCAAATTATGTTTCAGCATGGTATTTTTCTTTAAATTTCTTGTCGGTTTGGTTTTTTGGATAGTTTTTCCTGTTTCTGTCTTTTGGTGGGAACTATGCTCATTGTTTTGAAACATTATTCAATCTCATGCGTTCTGAAATAAGCGTCTTATTTTGCTTAGGAAATTTCAGATTGATTCGTCAATAAATCTGCTGACTTTCTAAAGTGAACTTTTTTCAATATTAGGTTTAAATTATACTGCTTAGCAAATTTTTTTTAATGTTCCTCTTTTTACAGGCATTATACAGTGTCCCTAAGCATTGGCAATCCCCCCAAACTATACGATTTTGACATTGACTCTGGTAGTGATCTAACTTGGGTTCAGTGTGATGCACCATGTAAAGGTTGCACCAAGGTAAACATACGTTTAAGTCCATTATGAAATATTAATAGCAACCGTTTAGTCATTGCAAGCTTTTCATTTGATCTCTATCTTATCTTTTGGACTCTCGCAGCCACCAGATCAATTATATAAGCCCAAAAACAACCTTGTGCAATGTGGTGAAGAGTTGTGTGCTGGAATCCACTTATCAAATGAGTATCAATGTGCTGCTCCTTCGGACCAATGCGACTATGAGGTTGAGTACGCTGACCAAGGGTCTTCGCTGGGTGTGTTAGTCCGAGATCAGATTACCTTGCCGTACACCAATGGCTCTGTGGTACGCCCAAGGATAGGCTTTGGGTGAGTGTTTTCTTTCTATCCTTATGTGTGATATTGGTTGCACAATCATTATGGTAAATAGGGATACAAAGATAAACAATTTAGAAGGACAGAAAATGAGAGAAATTTGTGTCTTGAGTCTTAGATGCGTTATTTTGTGTTACCTGCAACACCAAATACATTTTCGTGTCCTTTCCCAACTACCAAATATAGATTTAGTATTTGAGCTGGTGTTGATTCAGCTACAAGAGTACTATACTGTCATTGGTTTTACCACTTTGATCATTGTCAATTATGAAATGATAGCAATATCAAATAAGAGTACTATTGGTGAATGATACTGCAGCAGAATTGTTATTTGCCTTCCTGAATTTATTTAGAGTTTCTTTTTCTTTTGTATGGGTAGGTGTGGATATCATCAGAAGTATTTTGGTCTTAACTCTCCGCCATCGACAGCAGGAGTCCTTGGCCTTGGCAGGGGCATTGTAAGCTTTTTGTCCCAACTTCATGCTCTTGGTTTGATTCGAGATGTGGTTGGTCACTGCTTAAGTGTGAAAGGAGGAGGGTTTCTATTCTTTGGAGATGATCTCATTCCCTCTTCCGGAGTTGTTTGGATACCCATGTTTCCTAGTTCCTTGGAGTAAGTTTTTGTTGAAGTTCGTATATATTATTTAATTCCTCAAGAGATGCTTTTATTTTTTCTGTAAATGAGAAAGCTCACACAACCATTTCTTTAGAAAACACTACAGTGCAGGGCCTGCCAAACTTTTATTCGATGGAAAGCTTACATCTATTAAGGATCTTGAACTTATCTTCGATAGTGGCAGCTCATACACATATTTGAATTCTGAAGCTTATCAAGCCACTGTTGATCTGGTAAGATATAAAAAGTGTTGTAGACATAAAAAATTCCATCCCCTCTTATAACCCTTTTTTTATGTGTAATACAGGTAAGTAATGATTTAAAGAGACAGAAATTGGAAAGAGCCATTGATGATGACTCACTTCCGATTTGTTGGAAGGGTGCAAAGCCTTTTAAATCCCTAGGTGAAGTAAAGAGCTATTTCAAGCCCCTGGCATTGAGCTTCCAAAAAGCAAAGGATTTGCAGTTTCAGCTGCCACCAGAATCTTATCTAATTATTACTGTTGGCACCTTCTAAGACTATGAATAACATTTCTACCACTTTATTGAAGAGAACAAGAGAAATTATGCGCCTAACTTTCTGTCCTTTTCTACAGAAACATGGAAATGCATGCTTGGGGATTCTAGATGGCACTGAAGTAGGTCTCGAAAAACTTAACATCATAGGAGGTAAAACTCAATGAAAACCAACAATATAAAATTTGATGCCAATCTCATCTTTCTTCCCCTTTTATCTGAAAATTTGATGGTAATATACATTTTCTTTTCTAATTTGCTCAACAGACATCTCGCTGCAAGATAAGATCGTGATTTATGACAACGAGAATAAGAAAATCGGATGGGTGTCTGCCAACTGTGACAGGCTTAGGTTATAAGCCCAACTCTTCATATTTCTTTAATTGTGACATTAAATACGTATTAGAGAATTCTTGTCTTATTTTTTTTATTAACAGTGTGAATCGTGAAGTTGAAGAAGGTTTTCCACGCCGATATGCTACTGATTCTGGCATCTTTTCTGATCGGTGCCCAGCAATCTATGGTACAACAGAAAAATAAATGAGTTATTTGCCACAAGATGCTCACATGTAAATAAGATAGAACATATGATTATACATAGTACATCATATCTATATGCTTAGTACAATATGTTATGCGTCATAAGATAAGCTAATGTTAATGAAACTATAGATGATAGGTTCCAACCCAACAAGGGTAACTAATGGAGGAAAGTGTTGAAGTAGAGAGATTTTAAATGCCATTAATGCAAGATGTAGACTCGCTGTGGCTTCAATGATTTACTAATGTTGGAAACAAGTATTAAATACTACCCATACATTTAGGAACATAATTCTATTGAATCAGTATGTGCTGGATTTTGATGGTCACTGTGTATAGTAGTAATAATATCACCATGTACACGAAATTTAATATAAAGATAAATTGTGGAGATAATAGCACTAAAATTATTTAGAAAAGAATGCCCAAGTATAATATTATAAGGACTATAGTAATCGACAAGAAGATATTAGTAGATATCCAAAATTTTAGTAAAGGATGCTCACCTGTGCGCTTAAAAACCACACAGAACCTAAATCAGGAACACGTTCACTTGAGAAACCCACAAAATCACTGGATGATGGTTGTAGTATGTGATCACTCAGTTGTATTTTTTAAAATGTGGAATAAAAAAGGACCTTGACACTGCTCCTGAAATCTAGAAGGACTTTGCGTACAATCAAATCCCCTAGTTATATGGAAATGACCGTTGGATCATCCAAATTTGTGGTTGTGGTTGTGGTTCTATAATCAGGTGGGTAAAATACCATTTTTAGATTATTAGGCTGAGGTTGTACAGAGCTACTTGCTCCCTCCATAGAAAACAGCTCAATATGTACGCTTGTGTGCAGAATTAGGGATGCCACCACCAGTAAATTTTTTAGAGATATAATTACTGACATTTTTAGAGATACAATTAGTGGTTAAGTAGGTTATCTATGATATTTTTACTTTTATCTTTTGAATGCTGTCTTGCAGAGGAATGATTGGTAGAATGTCTTGTTCTCTTTTGAATGTGACTATCAAATGTATCTATCCAAATGATCTTGTCGAGCTAGTCGCTCCATAAATCCTTGGCCACCACACATTCATCAGCAGTATGACTATGTTTCCGATGAAAAGCACAATATCTTGTCTTGTCTACATTTTTCATATCTTGATAAGTACCTGCCTTTTGCAAAGGTTAGATAAGCTTGGCATTTAAAATTTCCTTAATAATTTCTTCTCGTTTAGCGTTGAACTGCATGTAAGAGTCATATCGAGGTGTGAGCGGAAAGAGTTTCTTAGCATCCCGAGCTTTATCGTCTTTGTTAGTGTTTCCCTTATTTAGATGTTGAGTTTGTCTAAATTCTTCAATTTTCATTTGACCTTTTGCCTTTTCACGAAATTTAGCAAGTGTCTTTGGCTTTGTAACCACAATAGTCTCCTGAAACTTTTTTGGCCGAAGTCTGCCCTTTATTGAATAAAGATGGACTTCTGGATGAAGATTTAGAATGCTCATAACTATCTTTATGAACCAAGTAACATAATCACGAAGACTCTCTTGTTGTCCTTGCTTAATTATACTCAAGTAATCTAAATTATGTAAATAAATAGAGAATGTTGTGAATTGATCCTTAAAAAGTTTAGTTAGTTCCTAAAAACATGAAATAGATACTATAGACAAAAAAAAATCAATTAAGTGCAGAACTATCTAAAAAAGTAAAAAAATAATGACATAAAAGAAACACCTTTCACTAGCATCATTGAACAAAATTTCTTGACATGCTTTTTGAGTTCACCAAAGCATCATAAAGTGTTAACGTCATAGGTAAAGAAAAATTTCTAAGCAATTGAAAATCCTGACATCTATAGTAAATGGACCGACTTTCGTTGGCTTCGGTAACTGGTTGATTTGATCTTCGCCTTGCCTGAGTTTTAGAAACATGAGTTGGATTAGATTCAACTTCCTCATCCTCTGATTGTTGTAATGATCCACGTTTTTTAAAATCTAAATATAAATAAATTATAATTTATTTTATTAATTGGAATTCTTTATTTTTAAAAATTATTTTATTAAAAATAATTAAATTAATTTCATAATTATTAGAATTGAATTAAATTCATATTTTTATATTTTTTTGTTATGGTGAAATATTATATAAATAAAACTATAATTTTAATAATTTATAAATAATAAAAATTATATATATACATATATATTTTAATTTGAGTAATTGATATTTTTAATTTTAAAAAAAATTTAGTTAACAATATTATTATCAAGTTTGATATCTACCCATATGACTAAATATCGGTACTCTTCGGTAAACTTGTCTTTATTAATGTTTCATTGTATATCTCTTATTATTATGTTACTAATGTCCTTTATATTAGTAACTTATATATATTATTACTTGGATTTTAATATATCCAATTTTTATAATTATTCGTTTAGGATATTTATAATTTGAGTTGCTGACTTAGCAGCCTTATAACGCGACACACAACTCCATTTTTTAACAACTCATCACTACCTTAATTAATATCATCATTACCCTTCATTGTCTCTTGGAACCAAACCAAGAAGAAATAAACAAAAAAAAGAAGGCCGTGAGGGAGAGAATAAGAAACTATAAAAGCCATGAACCTTGGCGTTCGATTTCTTGAGATCTGTAACTCGAATAAAAAATCTAATCCGACCAAAGTGTTCGTATCTTCCTCTTTTTCATATTGATGTTACTTTTTTTTGGTAGAAATTGACGGTGATATAGTTCTCCTTCCCCTTAAATTTCGCAAATTGGAGTTTGACAGAGAGAATCACGATAGTTCAGAAATTTAGTGAAACAAATTCTTCGTTGATAGCATAGTTCAAACCAACAAGTAACCCTCTCAATCAAAGTTTAAATTTCAATTTAAAATAATCGAGAGTAATTAAACCTCCGATCGTCTTCTCTAAGAACTACTGTCTAAGAGCGCACAATTTTGATTGCAAGAAAGCAAAGGAGTTTTCAATAAAGAAGCAAACAATAAAGAGATAAAAGAACGATGTAAAATTATAATTAATAAAGCAATAAAGGAATAAAAGAATTAAGTATGTAATATGGACAAGGAATGCTTTAAAAATGAGAGAAAAGTGGTTCAAAACATAAATGAAGCCTTGACTTGGGATTAGTTATGGAATCCTTTCCTTGCCATAACCACAACTATAATAATTATGATGGATTAATCTCACTAAGTCAACCCTTAACATCGAAGAATAGGTCAAGTAAGTATAATTGTTATTAATCCACAAATCCTAACTAACTTACTAATTACCTTAGTAAGAAGTTAGCGTTAGTGAAAACAATAACAATTAACAACCCAAGAATTATCACTAAATGTCGGATATTATGACTCTAATAATCCATATACTCATTTTCCCAAGTCAAGGGGTGGAAATCTACCTCATAATCAAAATTGACATTTTATCAAACACATGAAGGGTATAATCATAAAACATGGCAAAATTGGAAAAATGATAAAAACTATGAACAACCAAATGATCAAAATCAACAAAGGCAACTCAATAAACATGTAAAAGCCAACAATCATCAAATTCATCAACTAGAAATTCAAGATTGTAAAACTATATATGTATTGATAAAGAAAAGTAAAATATAAGAAAGCATAGAACAAGTAGTGTAATAAAAGAAAAAATTAAGAAATACTTACAAGGGAAATGGCTAGAATCAAAGATCAAAACTTGAACTATAAAATTCTACAAAATTATAATTAAAAACCTAAACTAAACTACCTAAAACTACTCTTAAGTATGTTTTATATTGTATGGTAGTGTATGTTATGATATGGTGTTGCTTGCCCCATCATATATGTTTCAGCACCTTCAGAAATGGGCCAAAAAACCTCCAAAATCGCGAGCTACGTGATTTTTTAACGAAGTCACGCGCTGGTACCTTGTGTACGCACAGGTATGTGCGCACGCACACTTGGCCGAATTCTCAGGTTGTGCGCACGCACACTTCGTAGTGCTTTTCTCCTTTGTTTCTTCATGTTTCCTCCCTCTTGCATGCCCTTCTTCCATTCTTGTCAAGCCATTCCTACCTATTGCATCTGAAATCACTCAACAAAACATCAAGGTATCGAATGGAATGCAACTGGAATAAAAATTGATCAAATTAAGCACAAAAGAGTATGTTTTCACAATTAGACGTAATTTAAAGAGAAAACACAAAAGCATGCTATTTAGATGAATAAATGTGGGTTTATATGATGAAATCCACTCAAATCAATCCAAAATTTATCGTCAAATATGGATTCATCAATTCCCCCACACTTAAACAATATCATGTCCTCATGCTAATCACAATCAAAGGAAAAGGGTAAAAAGACAAGCAACTTATTCAATGCAACTACTTACATGTATGCAACTATGCTAAATGTTAACTACCTCTATCTATAATATGGTTCCTATGGATTTTGGAAAAAAACAAACAATGAAATCTCAATCAATCCAAAATAAAACCTTAGGGCTATGGTAAGAAAATATAGCAATATGGCCAATGTCCAAAGATTCGATTTGAAATTTTCAAAGACTAACAAGCAACTTGCAAGAAGATATAGGATAAGAGATGGAAACATAGAATTAAGTAATTGAACCCCTCACTGGATGTGTTTACACTCTAATCGCTCAGTGTGTAGGGCTTAATCACTCAATTCTCCTTTAGTCATGTTTTTTAGGATTTGCTAGTTATCTAACAATCAACACATACTTGATGCATGAATGCAAATATCATGAGGACTTTTGAGAGTTGTAATAGGGTTAGGGTAAGGGTAGGATTAATATGGTTAAGTGGACTAGTAGATTGGATCTTTGATTAGTTCAAGTGTTCTGCCTAATCATATTAACCTATTTACACACACAAAAATAACCTAACTCCCCATTCATTCCCTTTTTCTGATATTCACTCATACATTCTTCTTTCTAATTCAACCACATATGCATTCTTTTATTTAGCATTATTATTATCATTCATTTTTTCTTTTCTTTTCTTTTCTTTTTTTTCTTTTTTCATTTTTTTCAAAAAAAATATACACTAAAACTTTTTTTTAATATTGTCAAAAAGAGATGCATATGTTTTAAGTAATGAATGCATGAGTATTTACCCATCTTTTCAAATTTTCTCAATGAACACCCAAAGAAAACTAACTACCAATATTTTTCCACAAATCTTCCCCTACACTTAAATAAAACATACTACTCAACCCAAACTAATCAAAGATACAATTAATAGACATTAATAGTTTTTTACTTAGGGCAAAAGGTGTGCTTAAAATTAGAACAAATGGAAATTAAAGGCTCAAAATTGGGTTACAATGGTAAATATAAGGGTTAGTCATATGGGTTAGTGAGTTTAAATTTCAAAAATCGTCTCAATCATACTAAATGCATTCAAAACATCAAATATAGGACATAAAAATTCAAGCAAATCTAAGATCACAATCATGAAAGGAGTATAACACATAAGAACAAAATTTGTGGTTGAAGATGTGCAACCATCCAATAAAGCTCAAATCTCACTAGGTGTTTTGTTCTAACTCTTTTCTATGTTCCATTAAAAATAATACTTCAAGCAAGTCAAAAAACAAGTTTCAAATCTAATCAATAGAACGCCCTAAAAGGGATTTCTTGAAAATTCCTTGTTGTTTTTACCAAACTTATTTCTTATAGTAGACAACATGCAAATAAAACTATAAGCAAACTAAGTAAAGTGCAATGCAATAAAATAATAAACAAATATTCACAAAACATAACTATTAAAAACTAGAAAATAGTGCAAAGTGTTGAGAAAGAGAAATTTACGCTCCGAAAATTGTAGATCCTCCCCCACACTTAAACGTTGCACGGTCCTCCGTGCACACACATGACCCAGGGGTGAAGAAATATGAGACTCCATCTTTAGCTGGCGGAGGCGGGGGCTTGGGATGCTGGATAAAATAAATAAATCAGAATTGAGGAAGAGTTCATATGAGTGTGGTGTGATAAAAGACAATGTGTGTATTCTAAGTGTACACGGTTTAGAAAACACACATTGACTGGGTAAAACGGTGTCCACACAATCAAAAGAAAAATAGCATGTATTCCTCAATTAAGTAGCCTAGGTCCCAAGTAAAGATAAGCAATAGTGAAGGCACAAACAAACCTAGGAAATCACAACTAAAGTGAATTGAATATATGAGATATTAGATATTGAAATTGTGCAAGTGGAAGCGCAAAATTGATATAGAAGCACAATAAATAATAACCATCCAATAATGAAAAGAAAACTCCTTATTCATCATGAAAAATAATGGAATAGCCACATGGTAAATGTACTTGTTGCAAAAAGTGACAAGCTTGATAAGAATCAAGTTGAGTCACTCAAACAAATGCAAAGCATTAAAAATAAACAAGTGCCTTGTAATGTGATGAATTTGATATGGAAATCATGATGAACAAGTAATTTCAACTCAATTCACTTAAGTAAAAGTGCACAATTCATGATTAAGTTGCCACAAAAGGATATAATCTAATGCATATGGTAGCTACAACATATGAATCAAACTCACAGTTCATTTAGGCAATCAAACAAGGATTTGATGCTCAGTACATATATTCATCAAAAACCATGCCAAAATTCAAGCAAGAACCAACCCAATTAACATCAATCAAATACTTGCAATTTATTCAATTAAGAAACAACTAAACCAAAACTAATATAATTACTAAAATGAAAATGAAAAGCAATTAAAACTAAGTAAAACAAGTAGAAAAACATGAAAAAAAGTAAGAGAAGAGAGGGATGGAGGGGGTGGAAGTGCGTTAGGGCTTAATACAACGTGCAATAAAAATTTTGCTCAAAACAATACTTATGCATACGCACACTAGGTGAAAAAAGGAAGTGTGCGCCAGCACAAGGGTGTGCGAACGCTCTGGACAGAGAGGGAGTGAAGAAGTGTGCGTGTGCGCACGCACAGAACACGCTATTTTTTTAATAACTTGGGGGAAGGATCATGTGTGCGCGCGCACCCATAGAAGCAAAAATTGATTGGGGTTCATACGCACAGGGTGTGCCACCGCTCCCAGCAGAAGGGGTGAAAGCTGGTGTGTGGACGCACAGGTGGGTGCGCACGCACAAAGCGCAAGAAAAACAGGGGAGCGCCGACGCACAAGTAGTGCGAGCGCTCTGAACAGAGGGTGCGCAGGCTAGTGTGCGCGCGCACATGAAACGAAATATAGAGATTGCGTGCGCACGCACAAGGGCGTGCGCACGTACGATGCCCTTTTTTTCCAAAATTTTTTTCTCAAATTCTAAGGTACTCAACCTTAGCTCAATCAAAATTTCACCCCAAACATACAAACATTCAAAATTTCATGGCCCATATGCAAATTAACCTATCGAACTCAAAGATTAAACTACTCCTAAGTCAACCAATCATAACAAAAAGCAACTAAGTCAAAATATAAACAAAAAGAGAGGAGTTCAAGAGACAAAATTTAATAAGCAAAAGCTAAAAGAAAAGAAAGGTTGGAACAATGTTATCATGGTAGGGTGTCTCCCACCTAACACTTTGGTTTATAGTCCTTAAGTTGGACTTGTTGAGGAGACTCTTGTTAGGCTGGCTTGTGTTTCCACTCTTCCTTGAATCTCCATCCAAGCTTGCACTTCATAGGTCCTTCGGGATCTCATATTCTAGTTTCCTTTCTCATTCTTGTTGATCTATATGCTTCAAGTCAGATGGACAAACTCTCAAATTACCCCTGAAGTAACCCAATACTCTCCACAAATCACCCAATGGTACTTTACATCCCACTTGAACTCAAACTCTTGAATTGGTTTTCTTGAAGAGCCTTGGATTCACTTGACAACTAACACTCATTTCTCTACCATTGATAAACTCCATTTGTAGGGTTTATCTTGTGCTTAATTTAGGAGATTTTATCAACTTTTTCTACATGTATTCAATGAAATGGCATGGTTTCATAACTATCTCCTAATTTGTGCTTAAGTATGAAAACATGCTTTTTAGGCCTTAATTTGCTAACTTTGATTCACCTTTGATTCCACTAGATGCTAGGGGTAGCAAAGTGGGCCGGCCCGCCCCAACCCGTCCCGCCCCGCCTAGGCCCACCACGTAAATGGGGCGGACCGGCCGCCCCACCAACTAAAATGGGTTTAAAATGCTAGCCCGTCCCGCTTTATGGCGGATTGGCGGGTTGGCGGGCTAGCCCGCTTGACCTTTTTTTAAATAAAATTCATTAAAATTAACCAAAAAATAATAATTAAAAAATCAAATATAAATAAAAATAGTTAAATTATAATATAATTTTTTTACTATTTTTTTAATTTTTAACTTTAATAAATTTGTTCAAAATAATATTTGTTAATAGAATCATCTTTATTTTAAAAAATAAGTCACATCATTTGAGCATATATACGAAATTGTAAAATAAAATAAATAAAGTTAATAACTAAAAGAAGAATAAAAACAAAAAATGAAAAAAGTGTTTAAAAATTATATAATTATTAATTTTATAATAGTAATCACTCTTTTATTTAATAAAAAAAAGAAAAATAAAAATTTTTGGCCCGGCGAACCGTTCCGCCCCGCCAAAATCCGCCAATTTGGCGGTGCGGGTTTGGCGGATTTTTTTAATTTGGCAGGCTCCAAATCCTAGCCTGACCCGTCTTTTTAGCGAGTTTAGCGGATCGGCCCGACGGGCTCGACCCGTTTTGCCACCCCTACTAGATGCCTTGATGTGTTTGTTAGTGGATTCAAGATGAAAAGGCTAGGAATGGATCAAGGGAGTGAAGAGAAAAGCATGCAAAGTGGAGAACTCATGGAAAAACAAGGATTTGGAGTGCATACATCGATGCGCACGCGTGGCAGGCGCACACGCGTGGAAGATGAAGCCGCATGGCGACGCGTATGCGTGCACTACGCGTACGCGTGGATAGAAAAATGTCAAGCGACGCATACGCGTGACCTACGCGTATGTGTCGCTGCTCGCACGTGACCTCATAAAAGTGAAAACGCTGGAAGCGATTTCTGAGCTTCCTAGGCCCAAATCCAACTCATCTCTGAACCTATTACATGCAGAATTTAAGATGGGTCAAGGGGGATGATACATACACTTTAGTTTTACTGAGAGATGTAGAATTCTAGAGAGAAGGGCTCTCTCCTCTCTCTAGATTAGGGTTCTTAGTTTTATTTTCCTTTTAGATCTAGATTTACTTCTTCTTTTGCCTTAATTTTCCTTTTATCTTACTTGTTCTAGCATTTTTACTTCTCTTGTAGTTCCTTTATATTGTTAATTTTAGTGTATGAACTCTTATGTAGATCTCCATTTTCGTTCAATGCAATTTATGATTTCCATGTCTTCTTATATCTGCTTTAGTTTCCTATTGTTGATCTCTTGTTTTTGTAGTTGTAGTTCCCTTTAATTCTTGCAATTTGCCATGCTCTATGTTTATGCCCATTAAGTGTTTGATGAAATGTTTCTTTTAGTCATAGCTTAGATTTTTCTCCTCTTGGCTTTAGTTGAGTAATTGGTGACACTTGAGTTATCAAACTCTTTTGTTGATTGATAATTGGAAGTTGCTAGTCAATTTGAATGCCACTAAAGCTAGTCTTTCACTATGATTTGACTAGGACTTGTGGTCTCAAGTTGATATCCACTTGACTTTCCTTCATAGTTAGAGGTTAACTAAGTGGAGTAATAGACAATTCTTGTCACATTTGATGATGATAACGAGGATAGGACTTCTAGTTCTCATACCTTGTCAAGAGCTTTCTTAGTTATTAGTTTATTTCTTTTACAATTTACATTTCTTGTTTCTTATCCAAAAACCCCAAAATATACTTCCTAGCCAATAACAAGAACACTTTCCTGCAATTTTTTTAGAGATGACCCGAGGTTTAAATACTTCGATTTGTTTTATTGGGATTTGTACATGTGACAAACAAATTTTTTATTGAGGAATTGTTTGTTGGTTTAGAACTATACTTGCAACGAGATTTCATTTGTGAAATTTTATACCGATAGGCAATTTCCGTTCATCAACCATGTAACAACCTAAGAAAGACCTTAAGTTAGTAATCCGTCTCCAAGATAGCATATTGATGGGGGCCAATGAAGTTCATCGGTGAAATTGCCACCCAATCAATATGTTCTTGGAACGGAATTGCTTTCTCACCAACCTCCTCTTCCCCATCACTTAAGTCATACTTTGGAGGTTGTGTGAAGTCCACATCAACCTAAGAAAGACCATGTAACAACCTAAGAAAGACCTTAAGTTAGTAATCCGTCTCCAAGATAGCATATTGATGGGGGCCAATGAAGTTCATCGGTGAAATTGCCACCCAATCAATATGTTCTTGGAACGGAATTGCTTCCTCACCAACCTCCTCTTTCCCATCACTTAAGTCATACTTTGGAGGTTGTGTGAAGTCCACATCAACCTCTTCTTCAAATCCAAAGGGGGAAGGTTCATCAAGATCATTGAGGGCTTTGACCAATGCGGACAAAAAATTATCAATGATGGAATCCATATATTGATCAATCTTCCTCAATTCTCCCTTTACCTCTTCCGGTTCACATACCTCACTTTCTTCGTCTTGTTTTAATTCATGCTCTAATTCTTCTTCTTTCCCTTGTGGCTCCATGCTCTCCTCCTCACTACACCCTTTAGTCAATGATTCATATTCTTCAAGAGAAGGGCCTTGATCGGATGAGCGTAGTAGGACCAAGCGGTTCACCACTTCAGCTATGGTGGCCATGAATTGCCCTTGAATGTCTTGATGGTCTTGGATCAAGGGTTGGAGGGCTTCATATTGGGGTGAAGAAAGAGGTTCATTGTTTGGGAAAAAGGTTGTATATGTGGGAGGTAGTTCATATTGGTAAGTGTTTTGAGGTGGTATGTAAGAAGGTGGATGGTGGTAATGGTGTGGTGTTTGAAAATGTGGTGATTGAGGATTATGCTGGGGGTGCGGGTCATAGGCATATGGTGGTGAAAGTGCATAATCAAAGTGAAATCCATCATATCCTTGGTTTGGGTATGTATATTGGGAAGGGTTTGGCTCGTTGTAGCATGGGGGAGGTTGCTCATTCTAAAACTGATGCTCCAATTCCATGATGCAATCCAAAATTGAAGTTATCAAGCCCTACAAAATGATCATAACCATACTCCAAACCAAGAGGATGATAACTCATAGAGAAAATTGAAAATAAAAACTAGAGACATCAATTAACAAAAGAAACAAAATCCTAATTAATAGCAAAAATAATCAAACAACTCAAAAAGTATCTATTCGCACTATTCACATATTCACAATAACCAAAATTATGGCACTCATTGTACTAGCTCCCTGGCAACGACGCTAAAAACTTGATAGATGAGAGAATTGTGTCGGTTCAGAAATTTTAGCAAAACAATTTCTTCATTGATAGCATAGTCCAAACCAACAAGTAACCCTCTCAATCAAAGCTTAAATTTCAATTTAAAATAACCGAGAGTAATTAAACCTCGGGTCGTCTTCTCTAGGAACTAATGTCTAAGAGCGCACAATTTTAGTTGCAAGAAAGCAAAGGAGTTTTCAATAAAGAAGCAAACAATAAAGAGATAAAAGAATGATCCAAAATTGCAATTAATAAAGTAATAAAGGAATAAAAGAACTAAGTATGTAATATAGACAAGTAATGCTTTAAAACTGAGAGAAAAGTGGTTCAAAACATAAATGAAGCCTTGACTTGGGATTAGTTATGGAATCCCTTCCTTGCCATAACTATAACTATGATAATTATGATGGATTAATCTCACTAAGTCAACTCTTAACATCGAAGAATAGGTCAAGTAAGCATAATTGTTATTAATCCACAAATCCTAACTAACTTACTAATTACCTTAGTAAGAAGCTAGCGTTAGTGGAAACAATAACAATTAACAACCCAAGAATTATCACTAAATGTCGGACATTATGGCTCTAGTAATTCATATACTCATTTTCCTAAGTCAACGGGTGGAAATCTACCCCATAATCAAAATTGACATTTCATCAAACACATGGAGGGCATAATCATAAAACATGGCAAAATTGGAAAAATGATAAAGACTATAAACAAGCAAATGATCAAACTCAATAAAGACAACTCAATAAACATGTAAAAGCCAACAATCATCAAATTCGTCAACTAGAAATACAAGATTGCAAAACTGTATATGTATTGATAAAGAAAAATAAAATATAAGAAAGTGTAGAACAAGTAGTGTAATAAAAGAGAAAATTAAAAAATACTTACAATGAAAATGGCTAGAATCAAAGATCAAAACTTGAACTATAAAATACTACAAAATTCTAATTAAAAACCCTAAGAAACTTGAGAGAAAAACCTAATTAAAAATGACGTGGAGGAATTGGATTCTTCTTCTTCTTTGTCCAGACGGAGAACGACAAGGTGGCTGCTAGAGCGTGCTGCTACTGCGTGAAGACCGACGGATAGAGAGCACCGGTACAAGGAAGGGAGAGGGTGAGGATAGACTGCTGATGTCCGGTAGAGGATTAGGGGGTGATGTGCTTTTTATTAGTAGACTGGTATACAATAATGAAGAACAATTTTTTAGATGTGTTCTTCTTTTTTGTATGAATGGGAGTAGAAAAGATTAGATTAGGGTTCTTGAAAAATGAAGCAATCTTTTAGTGTATATGAATAATGAAATGTATTTTAGTTTTGTTTTTTAAATTGATTCAGATTTAAAATTATAAACTTAAAGCTAATTAAATTTTGACTAAATTAAAAGGATTAAGATAGTTTTTGTCCAATATAAAAAAATAAGATATTTAAGTCATTTTATAAAATTAAATAAAAAATATTTTTTATTTTTATTAAAGTATAAGGGTGATTCAGTAAAAGTATTGATATGATATATATTTAAAACGAAAATAATTAATTATTGACGTAAAAAATATAATCCGCATGTCGTATTTTAATTTGTCCACGTTTTTATCGTATTAATACGTATGAATTTATCATCGTACCGAAACAAACAGCTATTAATAAATATTATTTGTTACAATTGCCATCGAAACAACATAAATTATCCTTTTTTACTCTTTCTCTTTCTTATTTATTTTTTCTTACCTCTTACTATTTATCCAATGAAACACTGTATTTATCAATGTTCTGAAAATCTGACCGAACTGGCCGGTTCGACTAAATTAACCGGAAATCGATCATTTAGTCAGTCTAGTTGATGCTAAAAACCGATTTGCCAAAAATCAGAGAAAAAATCGAATGAATCGGTGGTTAATTGGCGAACTGTATAAATCGACCGGGTTTGGGCATCCCGGTTCGCTACTATATATATTAAAAAAAAAAAGCAAAAGAAATCAAAGAGCACCCTCTTCTCAGTTCTCTCTCACAATTCACAAATGAACTTACGAAACCCTATCAGAGCTGCAGCCACTTTCAAGTTCCAGAACGCGTACTGGCCCCCGCCACTCTCGCCACTGACAGTGACAACCCTCTCGAAGGTCTGATCGGCCCTCTCAAATGTCAAGCCAGTTGTCGGCGGCCCTGAGTTGCTGATTTTTCTGTTTTGTTAAGTTTGGTTCGCTTATGGCTCTCACTTGCGTGCCTCAACTCAGTCGTGGACTTCTCTCATTGCCGTCGCTCATGCATGCTTGCTTCTCGTCGACATTTTTCTGCTTCGTCTCTGTTCTCTCTCTCTCTTTCTCGTAGCTTAGTCACTGTCACCGTTGGTAAGCCTCCATCCCTCTACTGCTTTTTCAATTTCATTTTTTGGGAGTTAGTTACTATTTTTCTGGATTTAATTATGTTGATGGTTTTTTTCCGGGTTAATTAGTTGTTTTCTGAGTTAATTTTTTTCGTTGTTCATTGTTGTTAGCAGGGATGGGTTGTTGTTGTTTTGTTCTGACTTCTGGATTAATTATTATTAATTATTGGTAATTTTTTGAGTTATTTTTGTGCTGCTTTTTTAAATTCTGATTTAATTTACTAGTTGTTGGCTTGTTTCCAAGTAAAATTAGTTAAACTTAAAAACTTGGTTTGTTATATTAATTCTGATTTTTGAGTTTTGTTAGGTTTTGTTATATTGATTCTGATTTTTGAGTTGTTGGTTGCTGATTTTTTTTCTAATTCTTCTAATTCTGAGTTGTTGATGGTACTTTGCTGGGAATGAATGTGTCAATATACAATTGAGATACTTGTGCTCTTCAACTAGATCTAGTTCTGATTTGATACTAAAAGAAGAGTTTTCAGTTGAAATCCAAGATGAAAAAACTAATAAGCTTGTTCGCTGTGCCAATGTTGTGAAATACATAGCCTCAGCTAAAGCAGACTAAAAAATTGTTGAAAAGCCCTGAAACTTCACTCTATTATTCTTTTGGAGATGTGAAATTCTAAGTTATATGAACCTGTGTTAAGTTTGCTTAGTAGCATATATGACTTAATGTTAGTTTTCTTAACAGTGTGCATTATATGGGAATGTCTTAATTGGGTTGAAGAATACCAAATAATTGATCTTAGCTAATATTGAACACTTGTGTTAATTTACTTGGTGTTGATTATGATCTTTGCTTTTTTTTTTTTGGTTTTTGAATTCTTCGGCTTTGAATGCTTTTGGATGTTGAGAAGTTTTTGGATTCTAAGTTTTTCTTGAATACTTGATTAGTATTGAGAATATAAATGTAATAGAACAAGATTTAGTTTAAGAAAAAGTGAAAGAAGAGAAGGTAAACTCTTGATTATTAGTTAGTTATTCTGTTTCAGGTCAATAACTTTTATATATATAGTGTGCACATTTTGTATTTGGAAGTGTGATTCAATTTTTAGTTTAAAATAATATGATCAATATGTATTGATTCTCAATAATTATGTTTTTAATTTTAAATCTTTGAATTCATTTCTGTTTTTTATATCACAAAATTTTTTTTCTTTTATTATGAATTCTTAATGATAAAATATGAATAAATTACTATGTAAAATACTAAAATGATAAATTTTAAAATTTTATTAGTTTAAACAATATTAAATTTGAATATTTAAAATTGTATATTAAATTTTTAATAATTTTATTGTATATTTATTTAAATCGATTTGACCTAAGTCCAACTCTCATTAAATCATTAAACTATTAAACCAATAACTTAATCGATTTAATGAACAGTTCAGTTTTTACAACTTTGGTATTGATACTACACATGTCTTCAGTTTCATCCGAAAATGATAAAAAGAACTTGGAGCTAGGTTGCAATTCCAATTTTTTGGTGGAATTGATGTGTCAACAAATATATATTTTTTTATTATTTTCCATAGTAGTAATTCCAAAGCTTCACGCTGATTCCCGACTTAACAGTTGGTGAATATTGTGGTTGTTATATAATACGGATACCTACTATCTAAGTCCACAATAAAATAAAATAAATATTTTATTAAAATAATATTAAAATTTAATTACTCAGATCGGTTAAAAGATTTTATATCAATGATACAAATTTAGTTAACGAAAACAAAGATATACCATATTGGCCTATTTTGTTTAGGGTTCGTGATATTTCACTAATAATATATATTGATTTGTATTTATTTGTGTAATAAAATATTTTTTATTTCTAAAATTTAGTAAAAATCTTAAAAATAACTCTTAGTTATATTTTGTTTTAATATTTTTTTAAAAATTATTTATTTACATCAAATATATTATTTATGGCTAATTTTTTAAAATATTTTAGGACAAATTCAACAAAAATTTTATAAAAACAAACTTTAAGCATAAGTTTTCTGTTCGGATTCTTTTTCTTTTTTAAAATTGTTCTCCAAGTCCTCTCAAGATGCTATCAGAACATTTTTTTTCTTTTTCTTAGTTCTCTCTTTTTTATTGAATTTAAGACAGTCATACTTATAGTGGCTATCTCTTTACAATGATGACAAGTTATTTTAGTGAAGTCTCTCTTCATACCATGATTCTTCTGTCTATCGATAACTGCGTGCATTGCACGATGGATATGAAGAAGTAGTCCATTATCCCGGCAATAATGAGCCAAACTAGTATTTGCAGTGAATCCCCCTGTTAAGTAATCGTGCATTACGATAGGAGCGCCCAATTCTCTAGCAAATACAGCTCTTTTTATCATTTCTTCGCATGTACCTGCAGTAGCGTTCAAGTAATGCCCTTTGATTTCACCAGTTTCGGCCTGGGATTTAAAAAAAGTTCTTTCGGTTAAAACGCCATGCGACTCGGCCGGGTATTTGACTTCAGCTTAGCTGCTTAGCGAATGCCACGTCTTGCCACTCATTTGAAATTACCGGTTGAGCCCATGCCATCCCTAAGGGTTATGGTGGGGAGTGGTCACAGAAGGGCCACGGGATTGTACGTGATTTTCGCGGCGAACTCGGTAACATGATATGAGTTTACTTCTTCTCCTTGCGCCTTCCGCCTCCTCGGCTCACTTCGGTTGAAAAGACTTTCTCCTTAGGCGCATGTCTCAGCAACACAAAACGAGGGTTTCGCTCGTTATAGGACTTGACCAAACATCTCACGAGGGCAGGTAGTAGCGTTAGCGTACTAAGAGCCCTCTGGTTGCATTTGAGCTCGTTCTTTTGCTATTTTTCTTGTTTCTCATGATTCTCCTTAGTCTTCTAACAAAAAATACAATTTTATCATCTGATAAATTATTATTGGAATCATCTTTTAATGACTCAACAGTAGATTTTAATGTCACTTCTTTTTTTTATCATCATGGTTCAAGTGGGTGGTTTCATATGTAAGGAATTTTTCTCTCAACTCATCATAAGATATTTGTTTTAGGTTACCACTATCAGTAATGACTGTAACTTTAGTTTCTCACTCTTTGGTAAGACTTCTCAATATTTTTCTCATTAGCACTTATTCGGTGTGAGTCATCCCATAACATCCAAGCTATTGATGATGACCGAAAATCTCTTGAATATTATTTCATTAATGGTTTCTCCTTCCTTCATAGCAAATATTTCATATTCTTTTCTCAGCATGTCGATCCTTGTTTCCTTCATTTGTTTGGTGCCCTCATGAGTTACTTGGAATTTATCCCAAATCTCTTTTGCTGTTTTGTACCTTGATATCTTTTGGTACTCCACAAAACTAGTTGATTAATGCATCATGTTGATTGCTTTGGCATTTAGCTCCACCTTTTTTTTTGTCTTCATCATTCCATTTAGCTTCTTCTTTGGGTGTCACTACTCCTTGTGCACTTGTTTTTGTTAGAATTTGTGGACCATTCATGATGATCTTCTATATATTGTAGTCAATAAATTGGACAAAAATTTGCACCATTTTCTTCCAGTAATTGTAGTTCTTACCATTGAAGAAGGGAGGTCTATTGTTGGACTGACCTTTAGTGAGCATGTAAGTCACAATATTTGAACCTATGTTGTTAGCCATTCGGATCTTTTCTCTAAGCTATGAAGCTTGCTCTCTTGAGACCAAGCTCTGATACCAATTGAAGGTTTGAGAATGGCCTAGAGAAGAGGGGGTTGAATCTATAACTTCCTTTTTAAACTTCTTTTGCTTTTAACTTCATATTGAAATAGGAACTTAGTTGCTGTTAAGTCTGTCAAATTTAAATTTCGGGGACATTTTTATTTTGTCTCTTCACGATACTGACTGACACAGAGCAACAAGTCATTTGTGGATAGCTTGGACTTCTAAGATATTGATAATATAGGATACACTTTTATTATATCTCTTCACGAAAGAAAAATAAAAGAAGAGTAGGGAAGAGAAATTCACACAACCATATATCCTGGTTCAACCACCATGTGTAATATGACCTATATCTAGTCTTCTCCACAATAATAATAGAATTTTCACTATTTTTCAAAGACTATAAACACCAATTTTTCTAGGATTCAATCCAATCATATCCAGGACAAATTCAGCTTCTATCCAAACTATATTTGACTAGGTTTACTCCCTAGAGTTTTAACCATTAAATGCTCACCTAACTTAACAAGGGAATTCTCTCAAGATCATGTGTACAAAACAGAAAAACATACAAAAGAGTTTTGACATAATTTTCTTGGTTTTTGTTATATCTCTCTTTGCCTTTTCTTTCAATGGCTTTTACTGATTTCTCACATAATGTCCTTTTCTATTGAAAAAAAAAAAAAAACAAAGAAAGATGAATACTGAAAAAAAAAAATTTAATGTAAAATTCTGAAGGAGAAAAAGGGATAGCTTGAAAGTTATGAGAATCCAAACTTGTGTGCTCACTCTTTGAATCAATCTTTGGTCGTTTACCCTTTTAATAGTGGAGTAAAAGTTTAAACAGTTGACTTCTTCCCCAAATATCACAGCAGCAGTACAAAAGACAACAGTAGTGATTAAAGCTAACATACAAACAAATTTTGCTACTTCTCTTTTATCCTTTTTCAATCTTCTTCAAGAATCTAAGTCATTCATCAATGCTTTAACTCCAAGTTTCATTCTTAACCTTTGATTTGTAATAGAGTTTTCATAACTTTTACTTTCTTCAAATTTTTAGTTTGATGCTTGTAAAAGGATAGCATTCTCAACACGTTATCAATAAAGCACAAAGAAAAAAAAGATTTTTTGATTCACCTCTTGATTTAAACTTAACTTTTAAATCTTAACTTTTAAATCCTAGCTTTTGACTTGCCTGATTTTAGTAATTCACTTTTTTTTTTCTTTGATTTGAATCTAATCAGAATTTTTTTTTTCTTTTTTTTGTGACTACTTCACGTGTGTAAAAAATAAGAGAAGAGAGAGAATGAATTCAGTTGCTTTTTGTTTGGTTCAGATGGGAATGAATTGTTATGGATAGTGCTCAACAACTATTTTCTTGAGCCATGAGTGATTGTAATGAATGCTTATGGGCTTGAACTACTATCGGGCCTGATTAGTTTGCTACTGGGTATGTTTTTTTATCTTTATAACTTTTGCACAATGAACAAACTAATTATATTGGACTTTTAACCTAATAATAATATTTGATCATCATCAATTAATTATTATTAATTTTTTAAACTTAACAATAAGTGCAGCTGAGACCCAGCACAGTTGGCATATCTGTCCGCCTCATACAACGCTGCATCCGGGTTCAAATCTCAGCTGAGGCTGGTTGTTGGGGGCTGTCCAATCCACTTGACCAAAAAAAAAAGAAACTTAACAATAAGTAATTTTTGTAATAAATTCTAGTTTTATTTTTTTAAAAAAAATCATATCTGCTCTTCAAATTAAAATCATTAATACAAATTTATGTGGAGATTCTCAAAAATCAAGCCAAACAATAATAAAAATAATGCTATAAATCCAAGTATTTTTATTAATCAAATCTAATTAAGTTAGTTTAATATAATAAAAATTAATTATGACTAATATTATTTTAAATTTTATTATTTAATTTAATTAAATAATATTTATAAAAAAATTTAAATGTGTAGTATTACTCCAATAACAAATATATAATTTGCATAGACATACGTACATAGATTACATAGCAAATATAATGTTTGTATATACGTGTATTGTATCGATTACATAATAACTGAAAGTAATCAACGTTGAAAGGCCAAATCCTTCTTATATATTCTCCCTAAGGCCTACGACAAATAACAATTTATACTCATAGATACTTGAATCTCTTCTAAGACGACTAAACGAAAACTCCAATAGCCACATGTAGATCGAATCAACCTGTACACAAATCGATCACAGTTAGAAAACGAGTCCGGGACTCTTCACCGGTCGGAATCAATGCTTCAAGATCGCGAGCAATGACATCACAACCGAAGCCCCGACCATAGCCATCGAGCCGAAAACAGCCACAGCAGCTCCAGCCTGTGGCCCTGGTGTTGGCTCTGATGATGGCGCCGAGCCAATGTCCTGTCCGGTAGAGTAAGCAAAACAGAAGATTGCGACAGCGAGGATGAAGGCAAGGGACCTGAACATAGTGCTCATTTGAGAAGCCATTGTAGAAGCTCTAAAGAGAAAAGAAATAGCTTGAAATGAAGTTGCTCGTTGCTGATCACAGTGGTAACCGTTATTTATAGGAAGGGGAAGGCGCGTGGGGCCGGTCGGGAGTGTGGATGCGTGGAGTGGAGAGAGAGGGAGTAACAAGTGTTGGCGCGTGATTGGGTGGGGTAAGTTAGACGGGTGTCTACGTTTGTGTGCGCTCTGCGCCATGAGCACGGTTTTGTTAATCAACCGTCGCTGCCTCACTGGTTGGCTTCTATGCTTAGCGTCGAAGGGAAAGAGCAACACCTGTAAGAAACTGTAATTTTCATTTTAATTTTAATCTCGTCTTTTTGTCGTTTATGTGGGGTGGTTGATTATTTATTCAATCATGCTAACTAGACAGGATCATAGTATTATATGTTTAATTTAAAACGAATTAATTGATGGTATTCTTAAATTTTATAATGAATAGACCACAGTATCTGCCCATAGTGTCCTGTGCCCCTCTTAATTGGTCTTTTCTTTTTATCTAGAAAAATGTTATCTGGTGTATATTTTTTTTATATGTTTTATATTTTAATATTAAAAATATTTGATAAGAAGTGAATAAATCAATATAAAAAAATGATAAAAATATAATTTTTTATTTAATGACGATATTTTGCAATAGAATAATACTATTTTGATTCTTACGAATTTTGTCTAAAGTCAAAATTATTTTAAACATTTTTTTAAATCGTATTGAATGTTATAATTATAATGTTTAAACAAATTTATTCTGACAAAAAAATAATTACAACTCTTTTAAAAAAAGTTCACCCTAATACGTATTTAACACACCTAAAGTCCTTCCACTGCACCAGCCATCTCCAAACATCACCTGTACATCACATTCACCACCGTTACTTCCCTTTATTCGGGTGGTATATAATTTGGTTAATTCATAAATTAAATCTATTTTTAAATTGGTTTAATTTTATATAATAAAACTAATTATCAATCGGTTAACAAAAATCAAAAAATTATTTTTAATTAATTATAAAAATAAAAATTAATTTTAAAAAATAAATATTTTTTTAAAAAAACTGATTTTTATATAAAAAATTTATTTATTTTTAAATAAAAACTGATTTTTAATCAATTAAAAAGTGATTTAACCGATTAAAAATCGACTTTTACAAAAAAAAGTTAACCAATTTAAATATAAGAGTGACATAAAATTTGATTTTAGTTTTGATTAATCGATTAAAAATTGATTTTTAAAATTTAGTTTTAATGAATTATTTTTTAATAATATGAATATAATTTTTAAAATTATTTTATTAAATTAGTTAATTAAAATGTGGTTATAATTTTTTAATTGATTATTTTATGTACATTCCTACCCTCTACTACAGTTTGCACAATAAGCCAATCCAAGCTACATAACTTTGAGAAGTTAAGAGTTACAAGCGTGTTCAAAATTTTTTTGGAGGAATTGAATTCAATTTCATTATTTAAAATAAAAATAATTAAATTAATTTAAATAGAATTTAATTTAATTTATTTTTTAAAAATTAATTTTAATCTAAATAGATTTAATTTGAATTTCATTGCATTGAGATTTTATTTAAAATTTAAAATATTTAAAATATTTTTATAATCTAATTACTTCTTGTTAACTTTTTTTATTTTTTTTTGTTTTTCAACGCTTCTTATCTTTTAATACACACTCTCTCTTCTCTTATCATCTTCATTTTTTTTTCTTCTCTTTCTTTTAAGTCACTTAATATAATATATATATCTTTCTTTCTTTTTTGAAAAGTCTACTATGTAGATCTAAAAAAATATCCACACGTATAAAATTGATGTGTTTAACTTAGATTAAACAAACCAAGCATTTGTCAATACGTTTGAACATTTCAAGTAAAGTTGTATCAATCATGACACTAGTAAAAAATGACATAATTTTGTTCCATTTTAATAACATGAATTAGTTGTTGTTCATACCCTGACCCAAAATATAATCCAGGCCCAATCCAATAGGACGGCCTCGTCTACGTATCCGACCTCTTCTAAGAGGTCAGAATATATTGAAATAGGCAACTCACACTTAACTAAGTGAGTAACTGCCTCCCTGAATCTCTCACCCACTTCTAGAAGGGAGATCTCAACAATCCTAAGATAAAGGGATGGTTATCCACCATCAAAAGTGGAACTACTTCAACGGTGGTTATTGGCTCATCCCCTATAAATATTCTGACACACTCAAGTACATCTAAGTCCCAATATATTAAACCTGCTTAGCCCCTTGCTAACTTAGGCATCGGAGTGTCTTGCAGGTACCACCCCCGATCTCTTCAAACACACAACTCGGACGGCGGCTCCTTGACGCATATCAAGTCGGAGACCACCCCACTGAGCGCTTGGGCTTTACGTTCCAAGCCCAAATACCATCTGGTTTCAGGTAACCCTCAGAACATTGGTGTCGTTGTCGGGGACCTAGAGATCGACGCCCAATGGCGGATGACCAGTACAATGATGGACGCACAGCGTCAGAGTCAGATCAAGAATACCAAGACATGGTCAACAACGACCAAGCCTTAGTAATACCCCAGCCAAGAATGGAGGAGCCGCATGGGGAGGGCCCCTCTGACAACCAAAGGAGAATCCCATCCGAAGTTCGCCTCCCCGAAGAGGAAAGACAGTCTCGTGACACTGACCTCATGGGATGGCTACAAGGACATCAGGGCCGACTTGAGCAGTTGAAACAGGAGTTAGAGCGATAGTGCAAAGTGGAGAGAAGTTTGAAGAGAGAGATCAAAAGGCGAAGAGAGCTGGAGGACAAGCTCTCAAAGCTAGAATCCAACATTCGCAATAAGGATTCTCGTACTGCTCAGGGAAGATAGTCTACTGGGGGGAGAAGATCCGTTTACTGAGAATATCATGAGGGCTAGAGTTCTCAGAAACTTCAAAAGCCCTGACATGAACCTGTACGACGGGACAACCGACCTAAAACACCACCTCATCAATTTCAAAAGTCGGATGTACCTAGCAGATGTCTCGGATGCTACCCGCTGCAAGCCCTTTCCGACAACATTGACTACAGCAGCTATGAAGTGGTTTGATAGCCTGTCCCTAAGGTCGGTATCTAGTTTCGACGATCTCTTGTGCAAATTTGTTACCCAATTTTTGATACAAAAAAACAAGGTGAAGTATGCTCCCAGCCTACTCGGAGTAAAACAAGAGCTCGGAGAACCCCCTGAGAGACTATATGGAGAGATTCAACAAAGCATGCGTGAAAATTCAAGACCTGCCTACTGAGGCGGTAATAATGGGACTTGTCAATGGCCTTCGAGAAGGTCCCTTCTCCCAATCCATATCAAAGAGGCATCCAACTTCTTTGAACGATGTACAGAAGTGAGCTAAAAAGTACATCAATATAGAAAAAAATGCAGGTTACAAGAGCCAAGATGGCAATCAGGACACCCTTAACAGCCGAAGGAGAAAAGGGGGAGCCCAAGAGAAAAGAAAAAGTCGAACCCGAGAAGCCCAGAAGATACCACACTTATACTCCTCTACAAGTTTCATTAGTGGATGTCTACAGGAAAATCTGTCACACCGAAAAGCTTCCTCCCCGTGTCCCATTAAGAACAAGAAAGGGGGAAGTCATAACGAATATTGTGAATCCCACAAGTTGTACGGACATTCCACAAATGATTGCTACGACCTAAAAAATGTGATAGAAAAGCTGGCCAGGAAAGGTCGGTTGGATAGATATCTCATGGAAACGTCAGACAATTATGAAAAAAGAAAAAGAGATTATGAAGACCACGAGCGGAGAGGTCAGCCCCCACAGACTCCAGAATGACATCAGGAGGATTTGGTGGAGGGGGTGCTGACCAAGTCATCTCAGAAGAGGCATTTAAAAGAAGTTTACCAGGTCAGGAATAATGGACCCTATCTCCCTACAATTTCCTTCACCAGAGAAGATGGATAGGGAATTATACCCGGGCATGACAACCCAGTGATAATTACAATGATCCTCACTAATGCTCATCCGCACAGAACTCTGGTGGATCAAGGGAGCTTAGCCGACATATTGTTCAAGCCGGCATTTGATAAGCTGGGACTAGACGAGAAGGAGCTAAAAGCCTACCCAGATACACTCTTTGGGTTGGGATATTCTCTTATCACGCCACTAGGCTTCATCTCCATACACACAACTTTTGGAAGGGGGCTGAAGTCTAAGACTCTAAGCATCAACTTTATTGTCGTCGATGTGGCCTCCACTTATAATGCTCTGATAGGCCGGACGGCATTAAATCGGTTGGGAGCAGTTGTTTCTACTCCTCACCTTTGCATGAAGTTTCCAACACAAAAAGGGATTACTACCATCAGGAGAGACTAGAAGCTGGCAAGGAAGTGTTATAATGAAAGCCTAAACCTAAGGGGTAAAGGCAAGGAAGTCAATACAATTGAACTCGGAGGAGTTCGAGTAAGAGAAGAATTACGACCACAGCCCAGGGAAAACCGAAAGAAGTCCATATTGGGCAAGAAGCCGGGAAAAATACCATCATAGGAGCTAGTTTAGTAGAAGATCTGAAGCAAAAACTTGTAAAGCTTATACAAGGAAACTCCCTTCACACACTCTTCTTCTCCTCCATTTTCTTTCTTACTTTGTAAATATTTTAGTTATGAGCCACTAACTCTTTTCATTGGGAAAGAGAGCTCTATTGTAATTTAATGGGTTGATTTATTTTCTTCATCTTCAATTATTCTTTTATTGTTTCTTAAGAAAGAATCTTCGTTCTTCATCACAAGAGTTCAATTGTCTTGAGAAAGAAATTGAATCTAACTTGGATTCTATGGGAGCCTCGAGAGAGGAAACATAGAATTGTGCTTGAAGTTCTTTCTCACAATGGTTATGAAATTGGGTTTGGGATTAGTACGTGACATATAACCTTTCCAGTACTTGATTCATGAAATTGTGTGGCTCTAAATCAGAGACCATTCTTCATCTCTTCTCATGACTAATTAGAAAAAGAGATTGGTAATTGATAAAGTTAAGAGAAATCAAATCACCAAGAGATTGGGTTTTGATTACTTATGATTTGCCAAGAGATCAATGATTGCATGATTGAAGAGGAGATGAGAATTGTTGATCCTGAGAGTGCAATATCTCTTGATCCCAATGCTTTTCTTTATTTTTACTTCTAATTGTTTACTTTCTTGTACTTTTATTTCTTGCACTTTACTTTTCCGTACTTTACTTTTCTTGCTCTTTAATTTTCCAGCACTTTATATTTTTGCCATTTACTTTCCTTGCACTTTATTGCTTTCTTTTAATTTCTAGTCATTTACATTTTCTTATTTGCTCATCACTCCAAATTGAATCGTCTAACTAGAATAATCAACTAATTATTGAGTTCTTAATCCTTTAATCCTCGTGGGATTGACCTCACTCTAAGTGAGTTTTATTACTTGATACGACCTGCTATACTTGCCGGTAGTTATGCGGAATTAAATTTTTTCGTATCAAGTTTTTGACCCCTCCCCAAAAATTGCTTTCTAATTATATGAAACTAAAGCCTACATATAGGCTCTCCTAAATTACAAACTCAAATAAAATTGAAAATAAATTACAATGAACTAAAAATTAACTATTCTAGATATTTCTTACGGCCTTGATTGAGTGATATTAGTGGGATTTGCTTGCTTGAAATTTGAGTGCACTTGGAGTGAGTTTAATTGAACTAGAATGATGCTCCAGGGGTCCATTGGCGTTATTGGCTCCAACTTGAGCGTTGCCAATGCTCAAACTGGCGTTGGTGACATAGCGTTAGCGTGGTTAACGCTTTCACTCTCACGCGTATGCTTCGCCCATGCATGCACGTCATCACTGTTTTTGGCACTTGTAACGCGTACGCGTCGACCATGCGTACGCGTGGCCTTCATCGCTGGCATTGTTGAGGTGACGTTAGCGTTAACAATGCCCAAAATGGTGTTAGTGAAATAGCGTTAGCGTGGTTAATGCTTTCACCCTCACGCGTACGCGTTGCCACGCGTACGCGTCACCTTGCAAAAGTATCACTCTCACGCGTACGCGTCGCCTATGCGTACGCGTGGCCTTCATAAATTGTAGCTTCCAGAGGCCATTGCGAGTGTCATTTGAGGCAACGCCAGTTACTTTGGGTGTTGCCAACGCCCATAAAAATTGCCTCCAAGGGTGCTTTGCATGCTTTTTCTCATGCTTGTTTTGTGTTTTCTTTTGCTTCTTTTTCCACCATTTTCTACAACATAAATCAAATTAAAGAAGTGAAAGAAATATACAGCTAAAACACAAAAACACTAAACAATTAAGCATGGTTAATTAAATTTTGATATGAAAAAGCATAGAAAAACACAACATGATGTGCATCCATCAGCCTCCTGGCCGACCTTTCACAAGTCTTTGATAGTATAAGGAAGCATGGTATGAGGCTAAATCCTACCAAATCTACCTTTGCAGTAGAAGCTGGAAATTTTCTAGGATTCATGAGGGCACAAAGGAGAATCGAGGCTAACTCGAATAAGTGCAGAGCAATCTTAGAAATGAAGAGTCTGACCTGTTTAAAGGAAGTCCAATAGCTGAATGGTCGCCTTGCAGCTCTATCTAGATTTTTGGCGGGATCAGCATTTAAATTCCTACCACTTTTTTCACTACATTGAAAAGGATGCCAGTTCGAGTGGATTCCTGAATTTGAAGAGGCCTTTCAAGAGTTCAAAAAGTTTTTGAGCTGGCCTCCTATCCTTACCCGGCCGAAAACAGGGGAAGAACTCATATTATGCTTAGCTGTCGCTGAGAAGGTTGTGGCATCAGCATTAATACGAGAAGATGAGGTCGGAAAATATCCAATCTATTTCACTAGCAAGGTGTTACAAGGTCCTGAATTAAGGTATCAAAAACTTGAAAAGTTTGTGTACGTCTTAATTGTAATATCTAGAAGGCTCCGACCTTATTTCCAGGCTCATATCATAAGAGTCCAAACGAACCAGCCTATGAAGCAGATCCTTCAGAAAATGGATATTGCAGGTAGAATGGTTCAATGGGCTATAGAGTTATCCGAGTTTGATTTGAAATACGAAACTCGGACAGCAATCAAAGCCCAATGTCTTACCGACTTCGTCGCAGAATACACAGGCGATTAGAGCGAGACCTCCACGACCTGGGAGCTCTATGTAGGCAAATCCTCAAACAAGGTCGGAAGTGGAGTCGACATAATATTGGTCAATAAAGAAGGTACTCAGATAGATGTATCCTTGAAATTTGAGTTCCACGCTTCCAACAACCAGGCCGATTATGAAGCTCTGATCGCAGGGCTGAAACTCGCTAAAGAAGTTAGTGCTAACAAGGTAATAATCTTTAGTGACTCTCAAGTAGTAACTTCTCAAATTAATAAAGAGTACCAGGCAAAAGATTCCAACATGAAAAGGTACTTGGAAAAAATGCTAGAGCATCTCAGGCAATTCCTGGAAATCGAGGTTAGGCACACAACTCGGGAGCTCAACAGCCAAGCTGATGTTCTCTCCAAGCTAGCAAGTACCAAGCCGGGAGGAAGTAATAGAATTTTGATACAGAAACTCTCCAGGAGTCCACATTTACAAAGACAGACAAAAAAGTTGACGTCCTACATGTCTCAGGCTTAAACCTGGGATGGATGACTCCTCTAGTCGAATATCTGAAATTCGACATCCTTCCTGAGGAACAAAAGGAAGCCCAAAAACTCAGAAGGGAATCCCAGAACTATACTTTAGTGCGGAGTGTCCTACACAGAAGGAGGATATCCTCACCATTGCTAAAGTGCGTCCCGACCTCTAAGACAGAAGAAGTCTTGGAAGAAGTACACAATGGAATTTGTGGAAATAACCTCGGAGTGAGGTCCTTAGCCAGGAAGGTGATACGAGTTGGGTTCTTCTGGCTAACTTTACAAATGAATGCTACCGACTTCGTTAAAAAGTGCCAACCTTGTCAGATGCATGCCAATTTCTACATTGCTCCTCCCGAAGAGCTTATCAGCGTGACATTTCCCTGTTCCTTTGTAAAATGGGGGGTTAGACCTACTCGGACCTTTTCCCCAAGCTCCAAGACAGGTCAAATATTTGATTGTAGGAGTGGATTACTTCACCAAATGGATAGAGGCAGAACCATTGGCCATTATCACAGCGCAGAGAAGTCAGAAATTCATTTATAGGAATATAATTACTCGATTCGGAGTCTTCCACTCTATCACAACAGATAATGATACTCAGTTCACATTTTCCACATTCAAAAATCTGGTGTCCAGCATGAAGAGCAAACATCAATTCACATCAGTAGAGCATCCTTAAGCCAATGGACAAGCTGAAGCCACCAATAAAATTATATTGGCAGGACTAAAAAAGAGGCTGCAAGATACGAAGGGAGATTGGGTTGAAGAGCTTTCTCAAGTTCTATGGGCTTACAGAACAACACCTCACTCCACAACTGGAGAAACACCCTTTCGACTTGCATATGGAATAGAAGCCATGATCTCTGTTGAGATCAATGAGCAAAGTCCAAGGATGAGATTTTATAACGAGGTTGACAACATCCAAGCCAAAAAAGAAGAGCTCAAACTACTTCCAGAAGTCTGAGAGCAAGCACAAAAAAGACAAGCAGCGTTAAAGCAATGGATGACAATAAGGTACAACCAAAAAGTCATTCGAATGAGCTTCACCATAAACGACCTAGTCTTAATACGAAATGACATCGGAGTAATAAAGTCGGGCGAACGGAAGCTCGCTCCAAATTGGAAGGGACCTTACAAGATAGCTGAAGTCTTAGGTAAGGGCTATTACAAAGTGTCCGACCTGAGTGGAGCCAAGCTCCCTAGGTCGTGGCACGCTTGCAATATGAAAAGGTATTATAGCTAGAAGCGTACTCCGTTCCCTGATGTACTATTTTTTCCGACATCATGGTTTTTCCCAAGAAAGTTTTCCTGAAGGGGTTTTAACGAGGTATCAAAGCAGGGGCTAGGGGCCTGAAAATTATTCTCTTAGTAGCCAAAGCATCTTTGTAAAGTTACATTTCATTAATGATAATACCTCTCTTTCTTAAAATTTCTATTATTATTACTACGATACGCACTGACTTAAGCACGAAAAAGTGCAAAAATTTGTTGTCCGACCTAGGTGGTCGTCAAGATAAAGCGATGGGGTACAAGTCGGTATAAAGAGGTTGTAAAAAGATGATCATAACAACTTGGCAATAAAAAGGCAAACGACGTACAAGTCAGAAAGACTCTGAGAAAAGTAAAATGTATTGCAAAAATAACCTAAGTTATGAAAACGATTCAAAGGTAAAACAAATTGAATGTTTATGCCCAATTAATGGAAAAAGGAAAGTCCTTGGAAGGTTGCTACATAAAGTCTTCATAAAAACTTTGTAAAACAAAAATCCTTATAAACTGTTTTCATAAAAAAAAGCTTTGCAAAAGGCTTTCATAAAAAGTTTCACAAACTAAGAGACATCAAAAGGCTTTGCGAAATAGCAAAATATCTATCATACTAGCATTCACAAATATAAGAAACAACTACTTTGTTAAGGGTCCCATGAAAAGGGACTAAACATCGAGAAAAAGCAGTTGTTAAAGATCCTTTTAAAAGGATCAAGAGTCAGAAAACAAAAGCAAAAAGATTCAGAACATACATAAAAATTATTCATAAAAAAGGTCCCACAGATCCGGCCTTAACAGGAAATATTACTTAGGGCCTAAGAAAGGATTAGGATCATCAACAGCAGAAGGGGTCAGGTCAACAACAGGAGTCAGAGGGGTCGGAGGAACCTCTTCGGTGCCACAAGTTGGAGCAGCCTCGGACGGAGTAGAAGAGCTCGGTAGTGACCCCTCGGCTGGTTCGACCTCACAAGGAGGAAACTCAACCAGGCGCTATCCCGCCGTCTTCAGCTCGGAGTCAGTAGGAGGGTAAGGAGGAAATACAATTTCACCATTAATGACAACTTTGTTAGGGTGAAGAGGTGACAGGTCCAAGTCGGGAGCCAGAACTCGAACTTGTTCCTTCAACACCTCGAACACCGCCTCAGTGCCTTCAGCAACAGATTCCTCCAAGTCCTAGTATCCCTCCCTGAGCCGGTCTAGTTCTTCCCTCAACTCTATTTTATCTGAAAATAAATGAACATAGTTCTCGGCCTTCTCTTTTAAGCCTTCATCCATAGCACAAGAGGCCATCAGCTGCCTCTCCTTCTCACGAGATTCGGAGAGCTCATTTTTCAGCCAGTCCCTCTCCTCCATCAACCTCTTCTTATCCTCTCGGAACATAGCCAATTGGCCTTGAAGAGCCTCCAAAGGAGTCTTCTCCAATTCCTTGAGGAGAAAGGTACAAACCCTAACAGTATGAATTCTCCCTCCGATCAAGACCTGAAGGTGAGTTCGGATGGAAGCATCATCCATAGCAATAGAGCTATGGGGAAGAATGTGCCTCTCACTGAACTTCACCCCGTCAAAGCTAGTGTCGCTAACATTAGAAATACTAGCCTCCGAGGTCTTGCGCTTTTTTTAAATAAGCTCCGAGGAGGGAAAAACTGGAAGGGAAGGGACAAAAGGAGGAGGAGGAGGGGTAGAAAGATTTATCAACTTAGCCAAATTAGAAGAGGTTGTCCCCGAATCTGACTTCTGTGGAGAAGGAGTAGCCGATGTCCTGCCTTCCTGTAGCTGAGCAGCTTGGGCTCGGGTGTTCCTCTTAGCCTCCTGCACTTTCTGGTACACCTTAGAACTACCTTTCATCTTATCTGAAAAGGAAAATTGGAAAATGATTAGCATATAAGTCGGAAAAAAAATCGGAAGAAAACAAAAGCACCTATAAAATAAAAAACAAAAGCTACCTAACTCGGCCCGGACATAGCTTGGAGTTTTGAGAAGAAATTTCTTGGTGTCGAGGTTTGGAGCCCGTCCACAAGCCTCTCGAAAAAAGTCAACCACAACATCCTCTACTTCATTCAAATATATCAAATTGTACTTCTCTACAGGGACTACCTCTGCCCAATATAATTGGAAGCGGGGCTCATTATTTTCATTTAGGAAAAATGGGTGATGGCCTTCAACGGCTCGGACTTTGAAAAAGAAATTTTTGAAATCACGGAATGACTCATAAAAAATGAAAAACACCTTCCGACCTTGAATAGCTCGAAAGGAGACCCACTGCTGTTTGTTTTGAGCATTAAAAGGTCTGGTCAAATGAAAAAGATAGAAAAAGACTCTCAAAGAGATCAAAAAATCGTGTTCACGGCTAACAAGCTGGTAAGTTTTGAGAAATCCCAAGAATTTGGATGGATTTGGAAAGGAGTCACCCTACAATGAGACAACACCTCCATTTCAAAGGCAGAAAAAGGGAAAGTAACTCCTAGACAAGTAAACAAGCAGTCATACATGAACATAAAGTGGGATTCTGACTCATCACCCACCCACAGCAAACCCAATCCTCAGAGTCAGGGGAAATTATTTCGTATTTAGCTTCATCCTCAATAGAATTACAGATTCTATGATGCTTACGAAGTTCTTCTATGAAAACACTATCAAAAAAAGGGTTGGATATGAAAACAGAGGAATCTACCCATCGCAACAACTCTTTAGAAATCCAGGAAGACATTTTGGAAAATAAAGGTTGAAAATATAAGAAGGAATACCTACATTGCACAAAGAAAAGAAACCATCAAAAACAAGTTTGAAACGAAACAGTTCTCTTCAAATAAAAAAAAGAACAGTCAACAACCACAAGAGAAGAGATTTTTATAAAGGAAAATATCAAAGTTCTCTACTGTGAACAATGAAGGTGCAATAAAAGCTACTCAGAATCTCCCTCTCCATCATTCACTTTACTTAACAGAAACAAAGAAAATGTTGTAAAAGCAAAGAAAGGAAGAATCCAGTGAGAAACTAACCTTTTTAGAGAAAAGGAATCTGTTAGTAGAAACGGGGCGAGCAAAACACCAAAGCACTAAGATGTGTGAATGAAGAAGAAAGCGTGAGAGAAAGCTCGATGAAAAGATGAAAAAGAAGAAAGAGAAAGAGGGAAAAGTATTTATAAGATACCAGGGAAACAAACGTAAAAAAGTCCACTCATTGAAGAGGTGCGCCGTTAACAATGTTACCGCCCTCCATGTGTCAAAGTTGAAAAGCCAACGGACGCGACGGTTGACAACCTGAACTCACATTGGTTTTCAATTCAAATCACGTTGTTTACACGACTTAGAAAGGAGCTGCTGATTTACGCATCTCCGACCTTATCTAATACTCGAATCTGACTTAAATAATAAGATCGGGCTCGAGTAGGGGCACTGTTCATACCTGACCCAAAATATAAGTTAGGCCCAATACGATTAAAAGGCCCAATCCAGTAGGACAACCTCATCTACGTATCTGACCTCTTCTAAGAGGTCGGAACAGATTGAAATAGGCAACTCACACTTAACTAAGTGAGTAATTGTCTCCCTGAATCTCTCACCCACTTCTAGAAGGTAGATCTCAACAATGCTAAGATAAATGGACGGTTATCCACCATCAGAAGTGGAACTACTTCAATGGTGGTTATTGGCTCATCCCCTATAAATACCCTGACACACTCAGGTACATCTAAGTCCCAATATATTAAACCTGCTTAGCCCCTTGCTAATTTAGGCATCGGAGTGTCTTGTAGGTACCACCCCCATCTCTTCAAACACACGACTTGGACGGCGGCTCTTGACGTAAATCAAGTCGGAGACCACCCCACTGAGCGCTTGGGCTTCACGTTCCAAGCCCAAATACCATCTGGTTTCAGGTAACCCTCAGAATTATTTACCGGTAATAACTAACTTTTTATTTTACTTGCTATGTCATTAGATATATGGAATGTAAGTTTGGCCTGCAAAGGAAAAATCCTAATATAGAGGTGAAGATTGGAGATAATATCCTACGAAAAGTTAAGAGTTTTAAGTATCTTAGGTGCATCATACAGGATAATGGAGAGATTGAACAAGATGTAAATAATAGGATCCAAGCAGATTGGTAAAAATGGCAGAGTGCACCCAGTTTTATATTTGACAAAAAAGTACCTTTAAAAATTAAAGGTAAATTCTATCGCACTGCTATCAGACCGGCTATGCTTTATGATATAGAGTGTTGGGGGTCATAAGGGAGTACGAACATAAGTTAAGTGTGGCAGAGATGAAGATGTTGAGATGGATGAGTGGTCATACGCGATTGGATAGAATAAGGAATGAAGATATAAAAGAGATATAAGAGAGAGGGTTAGAGTAGCGTCTATTGTGGAAAAGATGGTAGAATCGCGTCTCGGGTGGTTCGAACATGTGAGAAGAAGACCGACAGAAAACCGAGTCAGGAGGGTGGATGAGATGGAAGATTGTCAAGGGGTAAAAGGTAGAGGAAGACCTAAGAAGACCATCCATGAAGTGGTCAAATGAGATCTACATATAAACGATCTCTCTATAAACATGATAAATGATAGAGCTCAATGACATCGTTTGATTCATGTAGTCGACTCCACCTAATGAGACAAATTAGTTAGACCACTCAATATTATTGATAGTTCATGTTTGTTTTTTATTGTTGGAATAATTAACCATGGAGAATCATTTAATTTTTTAATTAATAACAATATTTTTTAAATTTAATTTTTTAGATTAATCCATTTTTTAAAGAGGTAAACAAATTTTACTTGAAAAAAGTTTTAGTTAAAAAATACAATTTTTTAAATTATTTCATATAATTTAATAAATATATATTTATTTTTTAAATATAATGTTATATTAATAAAAAATAAAGTTGTCCATTATAAAATTTTAATTTATTTGATAAACACTCCAAATACTAAAATTTAATTCAATTATATAATTTTACTAATTCATTTTAAATATTAGAATTTAATTCAATTCTATATCATTGAAATTTTTAAATAGGCTATACATGAATGCATAAATAAATAAAAAATCATTGAAAAAAAAAACCAGCAGGACCTGTGCCAATATTAAAGAGAAGCAATTAGAAGAAGCTGCAAATCCCAATATTTCTTAACAAAAAGGGAACCTTCCAACAACCTTCAAGAACGACTTAGCTGCTCTCAGCAAATCCTATCAATCATACCCTTTCAAATATTAACCTTTCAGTAACATCTTATTACACAAAATTTTATGTTTAGGACCTTTAATATAATATTTTATCACACACAATTTTATATTTAAAATATAAATTAAAGGTAACGAAGTGCTACGACTTTTAAAAGTAATATATATATATATATAAACTAAACAAAATACAAATAGAGCAGCACAACACTCATAATCATATAAGGGTAGAAAGGTATATATATATATATATATATATATATATATATATATATATATATATATAAAGTCAGAGTTCTAAAAATACAAATAACAAGTTTTAGGTTTGGTTTGTGAAACAAAGACTGACTAGAGTATATATATACATATATATAATTTGGCCCAAAAATAACTCAAAATACACATAACAAATTTTAGGTTTGGTTTGTAAAATAAAGACCGACTAGAGTATACATATACATATATATACAATTCGGCCCGAAAATAACTCAAAATAGAAAACTAATAACCTATTTTTTCAAATTAACTTCTAAAAAAGACAAATATAATATATACAAGGTAAAAAATCTATATACATATATAAATATAAATATTAAATAATCAAACAAAATATTAAGTAACTTAATGTTTGTTTCAATCAAATTAAATGAATAATTAATTAACTAACGTATTTAAATAAATAAAATAGAATAAATTAAAAAACACCTTCCAAAATATACTACATAAGTTATGCTATTAATTGAAAAATCTAATTTTAATAATGGGTTAACCACAAAAAATACCCTTGAATTATTCAAACGCTGACAAAAATACATCCGAATTTTACTATCGATAAAAATGCCTTCAAATAATTTAAAAACACAATAATACCCAACAATAAATATATATTTTCAAAAAATACTTTAGAGATTGAATTTTAATGCAATTTTTTGCAAGCATGATTGTAAAAATAATATATTATTATACATAAAAATTGGTAATTTTTTGTTAAGTATATAATTTTTTTATAATTGTTTTTGTTAACAACCAATAATACTTTTAAAAATCACAAAATAATACATAGTTAATAAAAAATCACCAAATTTTAAGAATAATAATATCTTATTTTTCTAATTATTCTTGTAAAACATTGCATCAAAATTCAATTTCTAATATATATTTTGAGAAATACATATTTAACATTAGTTTTCGTGCAAGATTATCTAACATTAAATATGTATTTCTCAAAAAATATATTAGAGATTGAATTTTGATACAATTTTTTACAAACATGATTAAAAAAATGAGATATTAGTATCCTTAAAATTTTGTAATTTTTTGTTGAGTATATATTTTTTTGTAATTTTTTTGTTAACAACTAATATTACTTTTAAAAAATCACAAAAATATATACTTAGAAAAAATTATTAAATTTTAAAAATAATAATATCTCATTTTTTTTATTACTCATGTAAAAAATCATATCAAAATTCAATCTCTAAGATATTTTTTGAAAATATATATTTACTGTTGGGTACTGTTGTTATGTTTTTAAATTATTTAAAGGTATTTTTGTCGATAATAAAATTCAGGTGTATTTCTATCAGCATTTGAATAATTCGGAGACATTTTTGGTAGTTAACCCTTTAATAATATATAATAGATAATGGATGATAGATCTAATATCATACTCTTGGAAGTGTTTATTGATTTAATATATTTAATTCATTTAAATGCATTAATTATAACCAATCGAATCAACTATTTGATATGATTACATCATATATATAGTGAATTTATGTGTAAATTATATTATCTTTATAACATTATTTTGTTGGTTAATTTTTCTCCTAAGACAACTTTAAGTCATCATGTATGTAGGATAATACATACATATAATAGTGCCAATATTTTTTTACCTACATGCATATAATAGTGCCAATATTTTTTTTACTTCTTGTTATTGGAAAAATATATGAATAAATGGATCTTTTTTTAATTGATGAAAAACAATAATAAAGGTTATTAAGTAAATGAATCACATAATGAAAAAAACTAAGAGTGATTCATTAAATAGAAAAAATAAAATTATTTTCACATTGACTACAAATTTTATAAAAAATATTTTAGATAATAAATTAACCTTCAATAAATTAGATATTATTACAAACGTACCCCAATATACATATTATTAATCATATCAAACTATATTAATTTATATTCAGATCAAATGATATTTATTTAGAATTATAATTTAAATTTTCTAAAACTAGTTGTCATCATAAATGAGATAGATGAGAAAATTATTTTTACACATATTTCTTTCAGTGACAACAATATCAGATTATTCAAAAACTAAAAAAAAATATATTTTCAATAATTTAGATCAATTTAAAAAATAAAATCGATATAATTTATTACCATTTAAATTGTAAAGGTTTAAATTTTTTTAATCTAATCCAGTATAATTCAAATGATTGTGACTTAATTACATCTTATTCATTCAAACTTATTTTTGAATTCAATCTAATTGAAACTATTATGTTTTGGATTGGATAATATATCCCATCCAAAGTTTAAATTTTATGATTTAAAATTTTTTAATTATTAATATTAACCTTTCTAATAATTTTAAAAAATATTTAGTCTTTTTAAAATAAATTAAATTAAAATATCTAATTTCTCACATATTTAAATTAATCTTAAAAAGGTATTTTGACTTTTTAAAATAAATTCAAATTTTTAATACAAGCAAACAACTTACCGAGTTTACAACTTTTTTTTTTTCACTAATGATTAATCTAAGTTGTGATAAGGATGAATCAGAAGGAGAAGGTAGAAAAAAAAAACGAGATTAAGAAAGAATTTCAGAAAGATTAAACTAGGAAAATTTATATATCCTTCATTATTTTACAATTATAATATATATATATATATATATATATATATATATATATATATATATATATAAACAAATTTCAACAACAATGTTAATAAAAAATCGATAGTAAACAATGTAACATATAATTCACTCCATGGCACGCAATATACAGAGACAATCAAATTCACTCGGTAATTAAAATTAACTAAAAAACAACATGAATCTCTCTGCAGAAACGAATCGATTTTGTACACAAATACACAAACAAAACAAAACGAATCCACTCAGAAGACTCGGTGGTTTAAAATGATGGCTAGCATTGACAGCACAACCGAGGCTCCAAGAGCGGCCACAGAGGTTGAAACAGATCCGGCTGCTCCGGCGTTAGGAGAAGGCGCCGGTGACTGGACAGTGCCCTGTGCGGAGGCGGCCACCGCAAAGAGGGCGAGGAGAAGGAGGAAGGTTAGGGACTTGGACATGGTGACTTGTGATGATGCCATATGGAAGTGACGGTTAGAGAGAGAGAGAGAATGAAAGACTTGTTAGTTGTTGATTGAGGTTGAGATTGAGATGAAAATTGGCTCAAGATTTGGTAGTTTCAGAATATTTGGACTATTAAATAGTCCCATAACAAAATATATTTTCTAAAATTTTTTAATAACGGTTAAATAGTCTTTTTTTAAATTTAATTACAAATTAACCTCATATATTTTATTTAATTATAAAATGATTTTTTATTTTATAAATAATTATTTTATCATAAATCTATCATGTTTATTAACAATCAAGAACAAAAACAATAACAAATTAGATCTTCCATTGATCCTAATAAATTTTTTGGCTATTCCAATCGATTAAATATTAAATTTGATCCGGGACTTCGTGAGGAATTACAAAATCGTGTTTCTTTAAAAACCAATCGATTGGACTATCAAACTAATCGATTGAATTCTAACTCAATCGATTAGATTTCAGTTTATCACTGAACAATCGATTGAAAATTGCAAGGAAGCATGGTTTTTGCATAAATCAATCGATTGGTCATATTAACCAATCGATTGAACGCTGAATTAAATGTGGATTTTATGTAATTCAATTGATTGTTTAGAATTTTCAATCGATTAAATTCTTCAAAACAATCGATTGGATAGTACAATTCAATCATATAGTGGAGTTAATTGCTATTGCCACTGTGAATTTGATGCAATGATGCTGGAAAAGCAGGGTGCTATAGCAGCGAGTTAGCATCACTAATTTTCTTTCATTCTACAACCTCATACTGGGCATCTAAGGTGTTTTATGTCAAACAAAAATTCTAAGATCCATAATTTCGCATTGGTCATATGCCTTGTTCTTTAGTCAAAATTTTTGTACCTGTAAACCTAGGGGAGGATAAATAAAATGTTACAAGTTATCTATTGCACTTGCATTAACATTGTAACTATCATTTTTTGTTCTTCTTTAATTTCTGATATGTTCTCATTTGTGCCAGAACCAAGTTATGTTGCTTTTCATGAGGAAGAGTGGGGAGTTCCTGTTCATGATGATAAGTATGCCAGTTTGTTTTGGTGTTTGCAGAGTCTTTTCTTTTATTTTTAGCTTCCGTGTTGAATCTGTATGAATGCTGAAATTCGGTTTTTTGTGTAGGAAACTGTTTGAGTTGCTCAGCTTCTCTAGAGCCTTGGCTGAACTTACATGGCCTGCCATTCTTAGCAAAAGGCAGGTATTTTGGTACTGACATAATTTGCTTGGGATTTTATATATTCTAGATTCAATCATATTTGTATACGAGCTCCACTGTATAGTAAAAAACAATTTGGTACAATGTTCAGAAACCCGACATGGTGGTAGACTGCACCATGACAAAAAATCAGTGTGAAATGACCATATATGATTGAATTGTACTAGCCAATCGATTGTTTTGAAGAATTCAATCGATTGAAAATTCTAAACAATCGATTGAATTACATAAAATCCACATTTAATTTATTGTTCAATCGATTGGTTATATTTATGCAAAAATCATACTTCCTTGCAATTTTCAATCGATTGTTTAGTGATAAACTGAAATCCAATCGATTGAGTTAGAATTCAATCAATTGGTTTGATAGTCCAATCGATTGGTTTTTAAGAAAACACGATTTTGTAATTACTCACGAACGTTCCGGATCAAATTTAATTTTTTAATTGATTGGAATAGCCAAAAAATTTATTAGGATCAATGGAAGATCTAATTCGTTATTGTTTTTGTTCTTGATTGTTAATAAACATGATAGATTTATTATAAAATAATTATTTATAAAATAAAAAATCATTTTTATAATTAAATAAAATATATGGAATTAATTTGTAATTAAATTCAAAAAATGACTATTTAACAGTTATTAAAAAATCTTAAAAAACATGTTTTGTTATGGAACCATTTAATAGTCCAAACATTCTGGAACCACCCAATCCGGTGCCATAAAAATTCAAGAAGGAACTATTTATAGAGGAGTATATTGTAATACTATTGAGTCATTGGCTCCTCAAATGGGTATAAAAGGAATAATGAAGGTTTTGGCCTTTTGGAGACAAAGTTAGGTATTAAGATTTTCCATTTTGAAGAAAATAAATATATTCTTATTAATTAGACGATTGGCTGACCATCTTAACTTTAGCTTTGTAAATATTCTATGACATGACTTTTTGTTTAAAAATAAAAAAATATATATAAACCAATTCTAAATCAAGTTAAAAATAGAATAATTTAATTAATTATAAATATAATAATTAATTTTATTTATTTATGATTTAAAATATTAAATTTTTTATTGATTATTAGTTCTTTACTAATGTGATTAGCTCTTATTTTTTACTAATTTTGTACGTTGTGATTTTATTAATTAATAAATGTCTTGTGATTAAACATCTTTTAGGTTTAGAGTTTTGTATTTTACTTCTAAATCTATTACCTCCAGCTCTTCACAGCTTAAGAAAACCCGCTAACTTCCGTTACCCTAAACCCGTCGACCTTTACAACGCCTCTTTTCTCCGCTCGTCGTCGCTGTGAGCTCGTCATTGTTGTAGCTTCCTCTGAGCTCGTCACCGTTGCCCCTTTTCTTTGACCCCGTCACTGTCTTCCTTCGACTCCCCGCCATGTCATCATATGCAGGTAAGTTCTTCTCTCTCTCTCTCTCTCTCTCTCTCTCCGCTGACTCATTGCATGTTCTTATTCTTCTTCCACAGACTCATCGCTGTCGCTGTGAGCTCGTCATCGTCGAAGCTTCCTGTGTGCTTGTCACAAGAACCCCTTTTCTCTGAGTGCGTCATTGTCTTCCTCGAGCTCGTCACGACCCCGTCATCTACAGGTAAGTTCCTCTCTCTTTGTGTGTGTGTGTGTCTCTCTCTCTCTCTGTCTTGGGGTGTTATTGTGGCGAGTGAAAAATGTCTTTGCCCTTCATGTTGGATTTTTAACCAAAGACATAATTAAGTTTTGGCGTTTAGTTATAGCGCTTGCTTTCATTCTATCTCTTAACTATATATGTTCTATGACAATAGCAGTACTAGAACTTTGATTCTTAGATAGAGGGTTCATTTATTAGTTGAAGTGGGGAAATATATATAGTAATTAGTAATTCAAGGCTTGTTGAGTTTTTCTGGTTATGGTTTGTTAAATTTTGACATTGGAAATCATACATTATGCCACTACCTAATAATGCTATTGCCACTGTGAGTTAATAAACCTTTCAATATCATTATTGATCAAGTCCTAATCAAGAACAATAAAAAGTATCTTAGTTTTGAATTGGTTAAGTTGTGAATTTGTGCTGTAATTTTGTTTGTGCAACTGAATCTTATTCTCATCATGAATTAGAATTTATGCTTTAATTTAGATATATTTGCTTATCTATCATTTACTCTGTAACTGCAATTTATGTTAGGATGCAGGAATCATGATGAATTCAACTTACAGGTTTTGTATTTCGTTTTAGTTTCGATACAGACAAGTCGTAAAGTCAGCTATAGTACTCTCTTGAAAAATGGGAGGCATGCAAGGGACTATACCCTTTACACTGGGGCTCTTGGGACAGCATTTTTGGTTTTCAGGGCTTATCAAGTCACCAAGAATGGCAGTGATCTTAGCTTATGCTCTAATATTGTTAAGGCTAGTGATTCTGCTTCAGAAGATTTAGGTAATACTAGGAGTCTGGGACTGGTACTAAATTTATTTTTTATTTGAAGGGCTGGTTCAAAATGTGTTCAATTATATGATGTCAATTGCTAAAGCTTGCTCTTTACATTGTAGACGAAACTACTAGAACTAGCTTTTGAACTTTTGTTTGGAAAATCCTAAACAAAATTCAGTTTCATTTACTACCTAATATCATATGTGGAAATAGGATGATTAAGTTTAATATGCTAATCTATTGGTTGCAGTCGTGTGACATTCATCTGTGGTTGTGCTGGTGTTTGTGTTCTTGGTGCTGTCTGGTGCACAAAAATGAAACTTGCACAACTGAACCGGCAAGTGCACCGGGTCGTCCAAGTAATACCTCAGGTGAGTGAGAGTCGAATCCCACGAGAATTGTTGGATTAAGCAAGCTGTGGTTATCATGCAGATCTTAGTTAGGCAAATATAAAGTTGATTGTTGTTGTCGTAGGCGCATAAACAAAACAATAACGAAAGCAATAAAGAGTTGAAATAAAAACAACAAGGCCTCGGAGATGCTTGTTCTTCCGGATTGATACTTTCTACTCCCTACTTTAACAATGAGTGATTCATTCAATGGCAAGGCTGTAAGTGATTAAGCCATGGGTCGTGGTCATTAATCACCTCTAATCCAAACCAAACGCCCGAACAGGTCAGTCAATCTGGATGAGAGTGAAGCTTACGCAATTCAATCTGTGATGATCCTACTCAAAACGCCACAGACAAGGTCGAATCTTTTATATCGGAGAATGAAGCTCTATGATTCTAGCCGTAACGCCACAGGGACCTCAGTTACCCATGACTAACGAGATTTCATGTCATGTATCCCAATTAGCCCAAATAACTTGTTAGAACCTGTGATGTACTCTCAAGCTGTAGCTCAATACTATCCGAGTCAGGACTCGTAAGAAACTCATGTAGAATAAGGGTCATACTTTCGTTTTACCCCAGATTCATAAAGATGAAGAATGATGATACATCATAGAATGGAATCAAACATATATTAGAGTAGAAAAATAATAATATTAATCCATAGGAATGAGCAAAGCTCCTATCCTTAACCTAGAAGGTTTAGTTGCTCATACTTTACAGAGAAAACTGAAGTAATGTGTTTGTGCTTCTCCCCTCCTGGGAGGTTTAATTCTCAAGAAGAAGGAAGTCTCTTATTTATGATAAAAACTCTAAGACTAAACCTAAAAGATATAGTTTTTAATTAAAAATTATAAAAGAAAAATAAAATAAACTAAGAAGTGCTAAAATCTACTTTGGGACCCACTTGGTCAGTGTTTGGGCTGATGCCTGGCGTTCAAATCAAGTTTTGGGTGTTCAACTTTGGTTCCTGCTACCTAGCTGGTGTTGAATGCCAGTTTGGGCATTCAACTTAGGAGGTTGGTCTTGTTTGGGCGTTGAACGCCAGAAAGGGGGTAAGTTGGGCGTTCAATGCCCGTTTTTGGCAGTTGTCTCCAGAGAAAAATATAAATTATTATATATTGTGGAAAGCCCTAGAAGTTAGCTTTCCAAATCCATTAAGAACGCATAAATTGAACCTCTGTAGCTCTAGAAATGCTCGTTTGAATGCATGGAGGTCAAGATTTGACAACATCTGCTATCCTTTCTTTGCCTCTGAATCAAATTTTGCCAAAACTCGCCAAATTCACCTAAAAATCACCTAAAATCATAGGAAAAACACAAAAACTCAAAGTAGCATCCAAATATGAATTTTGCACTAAAACATACTAAAACATAATAAAACTTAACAAAATATAACTAAAATCACTATGAAAACAATGCTAAAAAAGGTATAAAATATTCACTCATCACTGTCATAGTTAAGCATGCTAGTGATGAAAAAAATACTTAACTATTACCTAAGACAATTCAAAAAGGTATTTTATTATGTTCTCTGTATATTTTTGAATTTTGACCCTTGTAAATATTCCAATTTATACTTAAAGTGCGCGTGTTTAACTGCTTCCTGGATTTGTGCCAAATAAGTGTTGATTATTTCCTTGAGATTATTTACTTAGGAAATTTTTTTTTTATTTGATTAATAGTATGAACTCTCCTTGAGAACTTCAGATTTCACAACATTAGTTGCTCAGACTGCACACAAGAGGGTAACAAAGGATAAGAGAGTTTTTCTTTGTATATTAATGTAGGGAGTGAGTAAGTTCTAATAAGAGTAAAGTATCGTTTTTATCCCTAACGTTTGAGGTAAGTTTTAAAGTTGTCCCTAATGTTTAAATCGTTCTATTTAAGTCCCTAACGTTTTACAATTGACTCAATATTATCCTGTCGTTAGACATCTGTTAACCGAATTGACGGCGAGACAAAATTGAGACGATTTTAAGACGTTAGGGATATAAATAAGACGAGAGCGTTGAGGACAAAAACGATACATAGAAATAAATTTTGATTTTATCCTTCAATAATATCAATATTTTAATTTGATTAAAATTGAAATTGAAGAAAAGATTAAAATTTATTAAAAATTAAAATTATTAAAATTTTTAAAGTAAAGTTTTTTATTTTTAATAAATTTTAATATTTTCTTGAATAATTTCAATTTTTTACAATAAATAATTACTTAATTTATTTTTTAATTTTACTCTTAATAAAAAAATAAATTCACTTAGAAAAAAATAACGTGATTAAGAATAAAATTAAAAAAAAATACTTGAATAATTATCTAGCATAAAAATTTGATATTATTAAAAAATAAAATTAAAAATAAAGTTTAAATAAATTAAACATTAAAGAATTTTGGTACATTAGAGACAAAAGGTACAATGTATACTTTATTGTATATATATCATTTTCTTCCACAGATTTATATACTAGTCATTTTACAAACATTTCATTATGAGTAAAAATATTTAAGAGTAAAATTATAAAAAAAATTATTTAGAATGAAAGTAATGTGATTAAGTGTAGTTTAGTTAGATGTGATTAAAAAATAATTGAATAACTATGTAATGTAAAAAATTGATATTATTGAAGGATAAAATTAAAATTTATTTCTATGTATCATTTTTGTCTCCAACGTTTTCATCCTATTTATGTCCCTAACGTTTTAAAATTATCTCAATTTTGTCCTGCCGTAAATTCTGTTAACAGATCTCTAACGACAGGACAACATTGAGTCAATTTTAAAACGTTAAAGAATTAAATAGGACAATTTAAATGTTAGGGACAACTTTGAGACTTATACTATGGTGTAGACTTCTGTAGGCTATGCTTTTGTTAACAACTTTAAGATATAATGTGCCAAGCATTTAAGGTCCAACGAATAGCTCATGTAACCATAATTGAAAAAAATATGGTTGCTTTTTATAATTTTGGCATAATAAACACATTTGGTTTATCTTTATAAACCTTTTTTAGGAATTAGAAGGATATGTAGGAAGGCAATTAGAAGGGTATATCATTACTCTTTTTTCCTTTTAATTTTTATTTTTGGAGAGGCAATGAGATGTATCGACTTGTTAATAATTTCTAGTACAAAATGTCGAATTCTCAAGAGATTCTAACTTCTGAAAGTTTTGAAGGCATCATTATGATCATGTTTAGTTTAATCTATATATCAACTTATATTGATAGACTTTCTTGTATTCCATGACATTGTTAGATTGATTGAAGGAGTGTATTATTTTGTAGGGAGCTATTATAGGGCCGTTGATAACTACAGTCATGATTGCTCTGAAGAATTTATATGTTGAATTTGTTCTTGAAGAACCTAAAGGAAAGGTTATGCTGACAAGCCATTTACATTTGCTTTGTATGTGTAGACCGCTGCAGTTCTACATTTAATTTAGTGTTTTTTAATTACAAAGGGAAAAATGGCTCTAGAAAAGTTTTTGCAATTAGAATCTACACCCTTTTCAAATAATGCCACTTGTAATTAGCCAATTTTGTTTTAAAACTTATGTATGAAATTGCAGCGGTTCAAAACTGTCGCATTTAAAAAAAAACTTACATAAATTTGCAGTGGTTTCAAAACTCCGGCATATTTTTTTAAAATTCACTAACTAAAATAGTGGCGGTTCTGCCACCGCCATAAAATCAAAATTATCTAATTTGTGACGGTTGTGCCAGCAGTTTGTAAAAATTGCTGCAAAATCAAATAGCAACGCCCTAATCCGCAATGGTTATAGAACCATTGGTATGTCATTTTGCAGTGGTTTAAAGCTGTCACAATTTCCCAAAAAAATTGCCGCTATGTCCTGGTTCCCTTCTAGTAAAAGAACAAAAGAACATGAGAGAAAGTTGGAGGAAAAAGGTGAATTGATTAAAAGAGGTTGAAGCAATGTGCTGGAGATTGAAAATATCTTTCTTGTACTTGTTGTGAGCCACATGACAATGGGGGTATCAATGAGTAGGGTAGGGTTTGGATCTAACCCTAACCCTATTCGTGGGTTGAGAATATTCCAATCTTAAGTCTATCCGTTCTTAACATGCGGGTACTCGACTCTAGCCATAAGTTACCAAAAAGATGCAACATTATTATATAACTTGATGATAATTTAAAATAGAACTGACTTTTATGTAAAAAAAAAATTATCAATTAATGATCTTCTCTTAGTAGTTAAGAATCTTTTGTATTTAGTGAGAGGTCTTTGGTTCAACATTTACTTGAAACATATTTTATATAAGTATATAACATATACATATATAGGGTGTAGGTTAGTCGAATAGGATTGAGACTCAGCCCGCACCCGACCTGATCCGCACGAGAACCCTACCCGTACCCTACCCTACGTGCTGTGAATCGGGTTGGCAACCCTACCTGACCGGATTGGGTTGTGTTGGGTACTCGTGGATAAGGTGCATGTTGCCACCCATACATGACAATCTATTTCAACATATTTTACTCTTTTTATAAAAAACATTATTAGAGACAATTTAGATGAAAGATTTATCGTCACAAAACATGCCCATAGGTAGAGAAGGTTGAATATGAAATTTCTTTAATAGCCTAAACAACTAGATAAGCTCACAAGTGCCAAGAGTTAAAGCTTGATATTGTTTTTTTCAAAGAGAGATTTGAAAATAGTGGTTTGCTTCTCATTCTTCCAAGATATCACAGTTTGGTTAAGAAAAAAAACAATAACCATAGATGAATTTTTCTGGTGTATTTGAGGGCTCCCGAATCTAAATGTGTGTAGCTAGTGAATGTGAAGGTGATCATGGCAAAAAAGAAAAGGCTAATAATAGAAAATTATTTCTAGTATCTCAGAACTATGTAAGAAGCATTAAGATGAACATTAGTAACTGATTCAATGAATTGACTTAGACATCCCACTAAATAACTTATATCAGGACTCACGTTTGTCAAGTAGAGGAATTTACTATTGAGTCGTTTATAGACAGTGGCATCTCGAAGAAGAGAGCTTAATTCCTCAAACAGGGAGGTTGTGTAATCCATCGACATTGTAGCTAGTTTGACCCCCAAGTAATCACCAATCGTTAATAAGATCTAAAGTATACTTCCATTGATAGAGAGTTATACTAGATTTGCTGTGTGTATCTTTTGTCATATTCCCATGAAAAATTTGAGGATTCTCTAGTCTTTGATGATCTTGAACCTATTATCCAGAGATGTTTTCGCTTTTTAAATTTCAGCTAAATCATCCCCATCAAGCACATGATCATCAAGATGGGTGAGAATAGCTATGAAACCAACGTTGGAGGTTTTTGTAAAAAGTGAATGATCATTCTCAAATTGACTAAAACCAAGTCTTCACTATAAATTTTCAACACAAATACAATCATTATTCAACAAAGTGTCATCATCACAACTTATCATCATCAATCATCTCATATCCTCATCAACCTTAATAATCAACACATTTTATAACAAACTCAACAATTTCATCAAAATCACTAAACCTTAACAATCACACCTAGTTCAACTTAGCCTGCAGTCAACTAGCTTAAATTTTCACGTTACATTATAGGTTATCTACGAGAAACCAAAATCATACCTTGGTCGATTCCTCCCTAATACTCGGAACACCCCCAAGGTCCTCGATTCACAAACTTCAATCCCCAATCACTCACCAATCACCAACTCAGCTCCCAAGGTTCAGTCTCAAGCCTCCAATATTGCCAATTTATCTCCAAACCACATAACTCACTCTAATTCCACACAATTATCACAAATTCAATATAAGGTTTGTTACATCAACAATTTCACAAGAGTTAGAAGTTCCTCGTCTTACCCACGGTTATTTGGGACAAGACCCAACAAGCCCACAAAGCTACTTCAATCCTAAAACATCAAAATCACATAATCTCTCAAAAGCAACACCCAAATCACAAAACTGAAAGGAGAAAAATTGGGCACAAAATCAAAATTTTTTTACTAAATTGTTCGGTAAATTTTGTAGAGGATTCTGAGACAAACGCGTGGTCGCTAACAATTCGTCGATCAAAGCTCTGGATTGAAAGATAGATGGAATAGAAGATTTGAGCAAGGGTTTGAATGTTCTTTCCATTCTCCCCTTGCAAGTTTCGGCGTGTTTCTCTAATCATTAAGGAAGAAGAGCTGAAGCTCATAATTTATGTGGTAAGTGGGTTGGGCCTTAGGCCTTGGGCCTAAAGTAGGCCCGATTCAATCGGTTTAGTTTGACAATTTAATTTTGAATCAAAATCTTTAAAATTAATGTTAAAATTCATATTTTAATTATTTTAATTTTTTAAAATTATAAAATTTAATTTTTTAATTTTTTAAATAATATTTTATTTATTAAATTAGATTTGGATCCTCTAAAGTTTAAATTTTATTTTAAAGAGTAAAGTGTGATCTATCACCATTAATTTCATAGGTAGGACCAATAATAAATATAAAAAAAAAAGAATAGAAGATCACATTTTATTCCCTAAAATAAAATTCAAACTTTAGAGAATCTAAATCCTAATTATTCATTAATCACGCAAAATTCACATGAAATAAAGGTGGAATGATATTTTTTACTAGTTGGGCTTCATAATTCAAGCTCATACTTATTTTTTTATTTAAAATAATAGACCCATTATAAAAAATTTTAATAAAATAATTTAATTTTAATTCATGTCACTAATACCTGCAAATAGTTGGGCTTCCACATTGTAGCATTGGCTGAAATACACGCGGCTTATTAATTTTTTGGTTAAATTACACAGTAGGTCTTTATATTTTTGGTGAAATTGTAAGTTAGTCTTTATACTTTAAAAGTTTGTAATTGGATCTCTAAAGATAATTAAAATTTGTAATTTAGCTTCCGCCGTTCAAAAAGTATTTGATTTAACAGAATATTCTATATTTTGAACATGTAACCTACACATGTTTGCAATAGGGACCAATTTATAACTTTAGTAAAAGTATGGGGACTAACCGTGTAATTTAACCATTTGAAAATGACCAAAAACTCCTTAGACTATCTGAATCCACTCTACTCCTCCCCAGCTCTCTCACTCTCACTTTCTCACTTTCCAAAATGGCACCCCAACCCCAACGCTCTCTGTCTCTCACCTCGACTCACCATCATCGTGCTCTCGCCTCCGTCACCACGCTGAATTCACTAATAAATTGAGTTGCTATTTTTGTGTTGATTTGTTGCTATTTTTTTCTTAGACATTAAATTGTTCGCTTTGAACATGCTTGGGATTGGAATTATTCTCTTTCATTTATCGTCGGTGTTCAGTATTGGGATTGGAAGAGAAGAAAAAGTTGTCGGATGAGAGATGCGAGATGGAGAAAGGAGGTGAGACCCGACTCGTGAGCACAAATGCGGTGGATCCGGCATAGCGACGGTGAACCGAGGTGAGAGATAGAGAGCGGTGGGGTTCGGGTGTCGTTTTAGAAAGTGAGAAAGTGAGAGTGAGAGAGTTGGAGAGGGACATGGTAGGTTCAAATAGCCTAGAGAGTTTTTAATCACTTCAAATGATTAAATTAAACAGTTAGTCCCCATACTTTCACTAAAATTGTAAATTAGTCTCTGTTGTCAAACATGTGCAGGTCACATGTTCAAAATAGAGAATATTATGAGAATATTCTGTTAAATCAAACACTTTTTGAACGACAGGAGACTAAATTGTAAATTTTAATTCTCTTTAGGGACCAATTATAAACTTTTAAAATGTAGGGACTAATTTACAATTTCACTTAAAATATAAAAACTAACGGTGTAATTTATCTTAATTTTTTTAATGTTGCATGATAGTATGTAACACAAACAAAAATCAGTCAAGATGTGTTTTTTATTGGTATTCCCATTTTTTGTTTAGTTGTAAGGTATTTACTGATTTGTATTAGACAATTTGATTTGCGTTTTTTTTTGAAATTGAAAAACTTTAACATTGAATCAAACTCTCTGACTTCCGTTTTTTAAAATAAAAAATTTAAAAGTATAAATCGAATTTTTTAATTTATAATTTATTTTTTTTAACATATTACACCGTTCAATTTGATTAATATCATTTTTAAAAAAAATAACTTCTTATCAAATAAAAATATCCAAACTTTCAACAATAATCAACTATACACATATTTAATCGTCACAAAAATATACATATTTAATCAATATATAAAAAATAGCCTATATGTGTACCTAAATGCTTTCAAAAAAATTTAAAAAAATAATTTACTTAAATAAAATAATTAAAGTTTATATTTACGTAATTATAACAATGCAAAACTGATTATGTATGTGTTCTATTAGAATTCTATATATTCCGTATAATTCTTACCATTTTTTATAAATACATATAACCGTAAAACTTTTATCATAATTTGTAAACAAACAAGTATTAGCATAAATCGTAAAACCTTATGAACAAGCACATGTACACGGAATCAGTAATTTTTTTCTTTGAACTATTTAATTTACAAAAAATGTAGACATTAATTTATTTACATGTTAAAAGTTGATTAATATCGAATTAATTTTTTATTAAATTATATGATAGGCTTTTATCAATAACTTATTTAATTTATAAATAATTTATAGTGTGGTGATTTATATGTTAAAATTTGATTAGTGTCGAATCAATATTTTCGTTAATTAATGTATTAGAATTTTATCTTTCAATTATTTAATTTATAAATAATTAAAAATTTAGTGATTTATTTATTAAATTTTGATTAGAATCGAATTAATTGTTTTTGTTAATTTATGTGTTAGACTTTTACCTATAACTTTATTTAACTTATAAATAATTTTAGACTTTTTGTTATGAAATGTTAGTCTTCTTCTCACTGTTATCTTTTCTACTTTTTCTGTGTATTTTTTTTGGACGATTTTCTGTGTACTCTTTATACTATTTATGTACTCTCTATCTATTATCTTTTTTTATCTACTTTTTTATTTAAATATTAACCTGTTATTACTTTTATTATATATAATTATTTTTATTTTAATTTATTTTTTAAATTAACTATAACTCCTATCATAATACTTTATTATAATATATATATATATATATATATATATATATATATATATATTCTCTTTAAATAAGTTAAAAATAAATTATTTTTATAAATAGGTCAACAAAATTTTCTAAAGTATTATATATAACGTCTATTAATTATTTTACAAAAATTACATAGTTTATATTATCATTACCTTTTTAAAATTAATAGGATACAAATGTAATATAATTGTATCTATCTAAATAGTTACTCCAATTGTTTTATCTAAATAAATTGCTAAAAAGAAGGTACACGGTGAGAATCGACATCAGCTGAATCGTGTGATTTCTGTAACTTCTGGATAATAAAAAAATCTGCTCAAAAGCACGCAGAATCACACAAGATAACATATCGGACATAAACATCAAACAGTAACGTTTTCCTGCACCATACATTGCTTCTATCCCCACAAAAAAACCGCCATGGCCTCCCCTACCATGTTTTCATCACCGTCTTCCATTCTCTCCTTCTCCTCCTCTTCCACCACAACAACCACTACCACCACCACCACACCAAAACCATCTCAACAACTTCTCTCCCCACTACTTCCATCGTCCAAGCAAACATTAACAAAGCTGACTGCCGCTGCAGCCATAGCCACCATTCTAACCGCCGCACCTGCACCTTCCATTGCATCCTCAGAGCCTTCGTACCGTGTCTACTACGGCACCGCTGCCAGCGCCGCAAACTACGGCGGATACGGTGGCAACTCTAGTAAAAAGGACTCTGCTGAGTATGTGTACGACGTCCCTGATGGATGGAAGGAGCGTTTGGTCTCTAAAGTTGAGAAAGGTACTGATTGAAAAATATGCACAATTTGTATAATTTTACTTATTACTTGAAAAGAAAGATACAAATATTATATTTTTCTTCTGTTATTCGTTAGTTTCAAACAATTATTGTGAACTATTTAGATAAAACTTTATTGTATTCTATGATTTTCTTTTCTATAGAAAAAAATTTTCATTCATAGAAATAGGCTTACAGATTGTATATAAAACATTAATTCTAAGTCTATTAAAAAATAAATTAATATTCTCTATGTTAAACACGCCAATAGAAATCACAATATTAGATTACAAGAGATCTTAATAAATAGAGGCAGATACAGATTTAAGTCTCTTTCCTTTTTAATTACATATATGCTACAATACATTATGATATATCTTCTTCTTTGCACAAATATGAATATCTTCTGGATCTAAAAATTTCTCTATGAATGTTGTATGATTCTTCATTAACCTCAAAGGATTAGATGAATCTTTAGCTGACTAAAATTAACTACTTGGCTTTGTGTTATCCATTATACTCACTATGGACTGATTAATGTGTATAAGAGGTCATTGTATTTTTGTCTCTTGATCAATGATTTTAGAATCCAGGTATTATGAATTTAAAATAAAATATTTATTGTATTTTCTTTAAGAGAGAAAAAGGATATTTTAGAAACAAAAATTGGATAGCAAAGAAAGAAGAATCCCTTTATATATGTAATAGGTAATATATAATAGATACTAGATACTTAAAGATTAGAATACTAAAACTAACTATAAAAGATTATAACGCTAACAAATTTAACCATTAAAAATTAAAACTAATTTGTAATTATGAAATATTGCTTTTGATCGTTAACTATGTAGCAATGCTATTAGTGAATGATCTCACATATATTATTAACAATTAGTTAGATTTGTCTAACAAAGACAATCTTTCGTAATTATAAATTTTAATTCTTTTATGATCAGATTTGTCAATATTATAATTTTTTATGGTTAGGTACTTTATTTCATCCATATAAGTTTGTTTACTTAACTATCAACTTTTTATTATCAATTTAAATACAAAATTTTGACAAATTCTGAGCACGTAGCTCAGCTGGTGAGGACTGTACTTGCTAAATTAAGTACACAACTATGTCTAAGCTTAGAGCTTTAACACAAGTGGTTGGTTCTATCCGACGACAATTGTATACCGCAAAGTACTTATCAATTTGCTGTAATAGTAAAGATCACTTAGAACATTTAATCCACTTGCTAAAATCTTTCTATTTCTATGATTCATTAGTCTCAAACGATTATATATAATAGCATGAATTCTTAGGATTCAAGTTCTTAGGATTGTATAAAGTAATGTAGTATAAATTACTTAGAAATTTCCCTTGCTATAACAAACTAATGACACTGAATACACAACTCTAGCAAATTTCTAATTGTTATTTTTTTCCCCCTATCATCAGGCACCAACGGAACAGACAGTGAGTTCTACAACCCAAAGAAGAAATCGGAGAAGGAGTATCTAACTTTCCTCAGCGGGTTTCGCCAGCTTGCCCCAAAGGACGCAGTGTTAAACAACTTGGCTCTCTCGGATGTTGATTTGCAGGACCTCATCGCGAACGCGGAGAGCTTGACCTCTGAGGAAGTGAAAGATGATCAGGGACAATTGTATTATGTTTACGAGATTGATGGGGTTGGTACTCATAGCTTGATCTCCGTAACTTGTGCTAAGAACAAGCTATATGCTCATTTTGTCAATGCTCCTACTCCTGATTGGAATAGAGACAAGGACATGCTGAGGCATGTTCATGAGTCTTTTAAGACAGTAGGGTCCTATTAGCAATTTGGTTATATAATTTGATATGAAACCTTGTGAAGTGTTTCATGGCTCGCTGTGTTTTATGTTGAAGAGGATGGTGTCCTGTGATCGCATGCAATTTTGTAATTGCCTTTACATGGAAACTGTGAGTTTCAGGAACGGGTTGCCATAATCTTTTGGTATGTCATTATGGGGAATAGAATCTGGTTATCGTTGCAGCCTTGCTGGTTGGTAGTTAAAATTAAATTTATGCTTATTTTGGTTGCTGAGCAGGGGAAGTTTCCAAATGCTTTTAGATGTGTTCTTGAACAATTTTATTTCCAGTTCCCGAACGAGCATTCAAAATAAATCTCACTTTCGACTTTTTGGTAAGAGTAATTCTAGAGAGCAAAATTTTTTTCAGCTAGCTTTTTTTTAATTATTTACTTATCTTAAATTTTAAATTTTTAATCCTAGATTTTAAATTATAAATCTAAATCTTAAAGTTGACTAATATTGACTAACTAAAATTAGTTTTCTATACTTTTTCTTTTGATAAATAAAAAAGTAGTTATTTGATAAATTGCTGCCTTGAATTTTTCTATACTACTCGAGTCGTATGTAGTTTTCTACCCAAATTCATTTATCACTGATTATTGGATAGAATATAAGTTTCGTGAGAGAATCTTCAACCTAAATCTATCTATCTATTTATAATATATAAAACAAATCTACTACACATATAAATTTTTTTAGCATACAAATTCATATAAGTTGGCCAAAACTTAATAGAAACGACACTCTGTTTAGATTACGTGTAAATATACTCTTTCCCAACTCTTGAATAGTGCAAACGGTTCTTTTTCCTCAATTAAAATTGTAACGCTCAAAATTCAAACAACGATAAAAATCTCTCAAAATCATCGCGAAAAGTGAGGGAAGTTTTAAAACTGAATTCGAAAAAAATTATGAGAAAATGAAATAAGATGAAGAAAAAGAAGCAGAAGATATGGAAGAGGGGAATGAAGAGTTTTGAATTACGCAAAATTTATCAATATAAATCCACCGAAAATTCTTAAACAATACACATAAATGACTTAGTTTTTATACCGAAACTTGCTGCAAATACACAAAAATATTTTCTCTAATGCTACAATTTTTTTCTTCTTTTTTTCCTTATTTCTTTCTTTCTTTTAGTTGAATGAATGTAAGTTCATCCTCTTCGAAATAATTTTGTAACATTATGTGTTTCTTCTTTTTCTTTGTTTGATTTTTTTGTTTTTATTTCTCTTAAGAGAGTAAAAACAAAAAGAAACTCGAGAAGGTAAAACAAGAAAAAAAAGATGAATAAGAAAAAGAAAAGAAGAAGATGGTGATGATGATGAAAAATAGAAGAAGAAGTAGCAAAAGATGATGAGGAGGAAGACGAAGAGTTTTTAAATTATGTAAAATTTATCAGTACAAATCCATCAAAAATTCTTAAACAATACACATAAATATCTTAGTTTTACATCGAAATTTGATGCAAATATATACAAATATTTTCTCTAATACTGCATTTTTTTCTTCTTCTTTTTTACCTTATTTCTTTCTTTCTTTTAGTTGAATGAATGTAAGTTGAATTTATGGAGAGAAGCTCTAGAAGTGTATGGTTTGCGCATAAGCTGTAGCTAGACGGAATATATGAAATGTAAGTTTAGTTTGAGAAGGGAAAACCCTAATATAGAGGTGAATATTGGAGAAAACATCCTACCAAAAATTAAAAATTTTAAGTATCTGGGATGCATCATACACAATAATGGAGAGATTGAACAGGATGTAAATCATAGGATCCAAGCAAGTTGGTCAAAATGGTGGAGTGCATCTGGTTTTATATGCGACAAGAAAGTGCCTTTAAAACTTAAAGGTAAATTCTATCGCACTGCTATAAGACCGGCTATACTTTATGGTAAGGAGTGTTGGGCGGTTAAAGGAGAGCACGAACATAAACTGAGTGTGGCAGAGATTAAGATGTTGAGATGGATGAGTGGTCATACGCGATTGGATAAAATAAGGAACGAAGATATAAGGGAGAGAGTTGGAGTAGCACCCATTGTGGAAAAGATAGTTGAATCGCGTCTCAAGTGGTTTGGACATTTGAGAAGAAGACCGACAAAACACCCGGTCAGGAGGGTGGATGAGATAGAAGATGGACAAGGAGTAAAAGGCAGAGGAAAACCTAAGAAGACCATCCATGAGGTAGTCAAACGAGATCTACATGTAAACAGTCTCTCTGTAGACATGATACATGACAGAGCACAATGGCATCGTTTGATTCATGTAGCCGACCCCACCTAGTGGGATAAGACTTTGTTGTTGTTGTTGTTGTTGAATGAATATAAGCTCATCTTCTTCCAAGTAATTTTGTATTATTATGTGTTTTTTTTCTTCTTTGTTTGAATTTTTTATTTTTTATTCTTATTAAAAGAGTAAAACAAGAAGAAACTTGAGAAGGTAAAACAAGAAAGGAAAGATGAATAAGAAAAAAAAGATGGTGATGATGATGAAAAAAAATAAGAAGCAGCAGAAGATGAGGAAGAAGAAGAGGATAAGTTTTGAATTATGCATAATTTATTAGTACAAATCCACCGAAAATTCTTAAACAATACACATAAATGTCTTAGTTTTACACCGAAATTTTCTGCAATACATAAAAATATTTTCTTTAATGCTGCATTTTTCTTCTTTTTTTTTTTCTTATTTCTTTCTTTCTTTTAGTTGAATGAATGTACATTCATCATCTTTCAAGTAATTTTGCAGCATTATGTATTTTTTTTCTTTGTTTAATTTTTTGTTTTTTATTCTTGTTAAGAGAATAAAACAAGAATAAACTTCAGAAGGTAAAACAAGAAGGAAAAGATGAATAAGAAAAAGAAGAAGATAGTGATGATGATGAAAAAAAAAAGAAGAAACAATAGAAGATATGGGAGGAGGAAGAGGAAGAGTTTTGAATTATACAGAGTACAAATCTACCAAAAATTCTTAAATAATACGCATAAATGTCTTAGTTTTACACCGAAATTTACTACAAATACACAAAAATATTTTCTTTTATGTAGAACTCCTACATTACATTCAATTCAAACCATCAATGATGAACAACAATTTTCACCTACCGAATCGTAAACTACTAATAAAAATATTAACTAGAATCGAACCACACTTCAACTACTTGATTTGATTCAAAACAATAATTCATTTCACTCTAGTTCAATTGACAATCTGAACTTGAATCATTCATTATCTTTAACAGCGAGATAATTGTTCAAAACTGATTTTAGAGCTTGATTTCAAAAACGTAAAGAACAAAGGAAATTGTGAAAAACAAAAAAAGAGAATGCAGAGAAACACAGAAATAAAAGAGAACGTAAATCGAAAACGCTGAGAAAATTCGAAAAAGGAAACGAAATCCTTTTGAAAAAGGCAATTATATATGTGCACGTTGATTGAAAAGTTGGTTAGATAGTGGAATGTGAGGTGAATTAGTTTAAAGAGATTTGTACAAACTTGTATGTGGAGAATATTTTTATATAAAAATTGATAGCACTCTTTTATACAATGAATTTTGGCCATCTTATTTTTTTTTAATGATACCACATTAACACTTCTAAATGCATGACAACATATGAGATTTAATCAATTATTTTTAAGAAAAAATTTAAAAAAACTCTTACCTATTATTAATCAATTGAAACATTAATTATTAATTAAATACAATAAAAATATACAAACAAAGTGTTCATGATAATTATAATTATAAAAAATTTTAATTACAAATATTCAAATGCCACGTTATTTGACTTATTTATATATATTGTATAAAACTCTTATCAATATACTATTTGGTCTATTTACAAATTATGTTACATACAACTCTTATTATTATTATTTTATTTTTTAATTTCTCTTACAAATTATTAAAAACTGCTACAAATAAATTCAAATTTAACACAACATCTCATCAGATACATTTAAATATATCATGAGTTCATGACTATAAAATTAATTTATAATTTTATATTATATTTTTAATATTTTCATTCGAATTTATTTTTCTAACTTTTTTCTTTAATTATTTGAAAATAATAAAAATGTAAATTTATATAATTCTAATATAAAAAAATTATGTTTTTTTTAATAAATGAATTCAAATTCCTAAAACCAATACCTTAAAATTCAATTTATATTATATTTTTATTGAATAATTATATAAAATTAAATATAAATTATTAAATAAATATTTTTTAAAATATTTTTAATATAAAATATTTTAAATTTAATATTAATATACATATTATTTAATTAATCTCTTAAACAATATTAAAATATATTATATATAATATAATTAATTTACCTCTCCGTTCTCTGGGCGAGTCTTAATTATTCTAAGTTTTAGAATACCTCAAGCAACTCTAATACATGATCAAAGATCAAATGTGGGCTTATTATAATTTGATTCTGCCTTGATTGAGCTTGTGCAAACTAGTATAAACTTCTTTTGGGTTTCACTAATGTTCCCTATTGCATCCTTTTAGTCAAAAGGAAGAGTTGCCTCCCTCTCATTTTTGTTCATTGCCGATCTCTGAATTAGTATTCCTTTCTTCACGCTTGGTTCTTGTATAGTTGATTTTCAAGTATATGAAAGTTGATACCACCTAACGTTCGATAAGATTGGACTTTTTACTTTATATCACAAAAAATTGGTTATGTCGGTGACTTTGGGCCATTACACATATTCGGCTCGCAAAATGGGATATCACACCTTAAAAATTAGCTATTAAAAGAGAAGAATCACTCCTTTTAAATATAACATCAAGCATTTTATATTACTGAATGTGAGACTTTAGACACTCCATAATATTCAAGTCTACAATGGATACTTAAAACAAAATTCCTTTGGTTGTAGAAACTAGAACAAAAATACTTGTTTTTTCCCAGATATAGATTTTTTGTTGTATTTTTTATACTTCCCTAAATGTAAGAACAGCATATATTGTCTGTTTCTCTGTTTCTCTAGTTCTCTCTTGGACAGAATTCAAACAAAGACATGTCACATTTATGATGTATCAATTATCACATGCATTGCCATTCCCCTAAACTTTACAAATTAAAATCATTCACAAAATTTGGTAAACAAAATTATGCATGGTTTTAAGCTAATCATGGACCATAGATTCTTACTTCATATATTCCAAAATTAACTACAAAAGGTCCAATTCATCTATAAGGGAATCAGATGCAATCCAAGTGACATCTCTTCAGCTTTTCACAAAAAAGAAAGCAACAGAATCCAAGTGGATAAACTTTCTCTACCTTTTGAAAACATGAACCTTAAAAACTGAATCTTCCATGTTAATCAGTTCAAAGACACAAACATCTTCAGCTTGCAACCCATTCTCATGGACAAACAAGGACCAACCACCTGAGAGGCGGCGAGCCGAGCTGCGACAAGGGAGCAACTTTACTTGCCATTGTCTTTCCCCAACCTTAAGCGCCACGTCCTTCACCTTGTCCTCAATGTAACCTTTCAAAGTCGGTACATTCTGCAACATATCAGAACAGAAATTAGGGACTTCAAGAATGTTTCAAGAATAATGCTGAGGCTTTTTTTATTTAATGGTACCACTTGGTATTCTGTGAGGTAATTTGGCTTTATGAACAGTGTGAAGAAAGGGTTATAGGAGATGAATTTCTGAGCTATTTCCTGAGCTTTAAGTTCCTTTGGCCAATTCAAAGATGATGTTCTTCTTCGAGTAGAGCTCTCACCTGTTAGAATGCAGAAGAAACAAGTCTCAAGCAGTTAATCCAGTTGAATGAATTTTCGGTCATAATCTGAGAAGTTTAATCCCTCATGAATCATGATATTCAAAATGTAAAGCTGATTATCATACTTATTGCTATACTACTATCACTAATATCTAAGGCTTTTGTAAAGGGAAGCACAATTTTATTTATGTTGATCAATATACAAATACGGAATTGTAGCTTTTTAGGTCCAAAAATTCCAAAAGTAAATGGTGTGTATTTGGAGATAGGTACTTATGCTTTGAACTATAGATGTATATAGGGTTATCAGTTATGGTAGAAACCAAAATCACTTAATTTTGAACATTTTTAGACCAAAATCATGAATCACAATTTTTAAAATTTTTGGCACATATAAAAATGACTACTTTTACCCCAACATAAAAAGAACATGTTTAACCCTATACAAATAGGAAAGATGAATATAAATATATAATCAAACGAAAAGTATAACAAAAATGTTATATGTACTAAAAGTTAGCTACCAAATTAGTCATCATGTATTGTTTAGTTCAATTTTAAATATATGTTTTGTGACTTAACATATATTTTATACGAATAATTAATTTAATGACTGATTTTTGGTATACAGTAGCATAGTTAAAAATGAAAATGGATCCTTTCAGTTATTAAAAAAAATTGAGGGAGTAAAATGTGATTTATAACCTTTCAATATACTCTCTCTCATGTTTTCTCTCGATTCCACTTATAACAATTATTGGTGAGAGATCATACTTTACTCCCTCAATTATTAAAAAAAATTGAAAAGATCCATTTCCGTTAAAAATACAGATGCCTCGGTGAAATAATACACTACCACCAACATGCAAGGAATGGAAACCTTAATAGACGAAGATCTCATCAGCAAGATATAGCAATTATTAAAAGATGAAAAAGACAATAAAAAGCAATACCTCTGACTTTCATATGAGGCTGAGGAGAAAACAATGTCAATCTTTTTCCAGCGTCATTATTTTTTACAGGGATTTCCTTTAAGATTCCAACTGTTTTCTCATCTCTCTGGTCACATTTGCCCTTTCTATTCACAGTCTCATATTTGGAATAATCTATTTCTAGATCATTTGTCTCAAGTATGATTACATCGAACTGAGAAGTTTCTTCATATTTAAACACAACTAAATATCCTTCATTAAGAGAGTAGTTTTTGGTAAATTCCTTCCATCCTTTTACAAACCAAACTTCATCACTATTCTTTTTTGTCCAATACACTTTCCATAGAGTGCCATCTGGAGGCTTAAGAAACACTGGATTTGAAAGAGCGCTTCCATGTCTCCTTGAAAACTTATTGGGTATTTTCTGTGTGAAAATCTTTTAGTTAGTGTGCCAAAAGTTCTCACACCTTAACCAGAAATAAAAAAACAAACAAAGAAAATAGCCTAAACTATAATTTTCATCTATGTATAAAAATAAATAAATTCCGATCCTGCTTTTAGTTTTTTATTTTTGTTCTGAAGATGGCTATTACATCTGGAATGCTCTCGCCTGTTGATGATAATAATAATAATGAATAGATGAATAAATTACCTTCCAAATAAAAACTCTCTTGTTAACTATTATATATGATATATGATCATAAAATCAATAGCAAAATGTATAGCTCTAATGCAAATAAAACATAAATATGCTTACAATCCTTTGAAGATTAGTTTTGAGTATAGCCTTGAAGAAACGGGAATGCAACATAATGTTGTTCTGGCATTGATGGTGATGAGAAGACATGAATAATGGAGTTTATTTTGGGTACCATGAAGGCATGAAATGAGAAGATGGTACAAGTAAAATAAAGCAAGCAGTTCAATATCTCTCCGGTGAGAGAAACCATAGCAGGTGCCCCATTTATGATCCTACTTGGCTAGATATCTGCTCCTACTAGAGTGTCATGAATACCCTAACGGTTGATTTACCAAGAACTAGTGTGAATGTATATAAGCATAAGCATAAGCATAATTATTTAGGGTGTGTTTGGTTTAGGATTTCCTGTATGGTATGTTTAGTTTTTCTTAAATGCTTCGGTTTAGCTATTTTTTTTAAGTGTTTGTTTGGGTGTTATTATTTTGATAAAAAAAATTATTTTTTAATAAAAAAGATTTTTTTTTATTTTTTAGCATGTTTGTCAAATTTCTAATAGTAAAAATAAAAAAATATTTTTTTTAAAAAGTTGTAATTTATATCTTTTTTCAAAAGATTTTTTTCTTAAAAAAAGATGTTTTTCATGTAATAAATAAACAAAAATTTTTTTTATTATGATTTTATTAATTCTATTTGAGTAGTAAAAAATACTGAAAATATTAAAAAAAATATTAAAATTTATTTAAATATCTAAAATAAAATAATTATTTAAATATATATTCTTTTCAATAATTTTTATTTAAAAGTGCTTTTAAATAACATAATCTAAACAACATTTAGTTTACTATAACAAATCTTTATATAAAAAATTACGAAACATAAACTACATTAGTACTAATTCAATTTTAATTAAAATCAACTTTATAAAATTGTGGTTCGAACCTAGTTACATGCTCTTCTTGCTATTAAATTATATTATTTTTTATTATTTTAAATATTAATTATTAATTATATAGTAAAAACATATACTAATTTTTTTAGATATTATTTTAATTTTATACTCACTTATATTTAAATTAATTATATTTTTTATTATTCAAATTATTAATATAAATATAATTAAATTTGTATAAATATAAAAGTTCAAATATTTTTACTAATTAGAATATAATTATTTTTTATAATTATATGATATTTATTAATATTATTTTTTAATAAATACATATAATATATAATAATATAATAAATATAAATTAATTAGTTAGTTATTAAAATAAAAAATATTTACTTTAATATAAAAATAAAATTAAAAAATATTTATTATGAAAAAATATTAAAATTTTATATACTTATTTAATAATAACTAAATTATAATTTGTTGATTATAATTTGTTAAAATTTAATTATTTTTAAAATATTAATAATATATATTTTAAATTTTAATTTTAAATTTTTGATTATTTTATATTTTTTATTTATGTAATATCAGTTTTATCGATTCAATTAGTAATTTATTAATTGAATTAATAAACTAATAAATAAATCAATAGTCTGACGATTCTGACAACTATAATCTTAACATATATATAGTTAAACTCTTTAATTAATTTGGATCATGTAGATTTTCTTCCTGTATGGGACATTTAATACTGTTTTTTTATGCCCAACATTTAATACTGTTAATTAGCATTCATGTCTCCTGGCTAATGATGCTTACTCATATACTCCTAATAATATCCTTACTATTTTCCATGGGAAACAACCTAAATGATTATTAGCAATTATGAATTATGAGGAAAACATATGATTTAACTATATTGGAAACTTTATTAAGGGACAAGGCAGCACACAAAAGCTAATAAGGGTAGAGGATTATTAAACATAAATTATAATAGTGGAATTGTACTAACACGCCACGTTATTTTTATACGAACATTATTACAACTATTCATAATCTATTTTCAATATATGGTGAGTGATTCGTTGCTATATTAATTAAAATTACTTCGCAACATTGACTACTTATTACCCACAACATCATCATCGTCAGAATACTAAAAATATTGAATAATTTGCGGAAAAGAATTGGTTGGTGTTGGTAATTTAGATGATGATGCTCTGGCATCTGGCGATCTAAATCAGAAGAGGAATGACATGGAAGAATCATCAAGACTCAAAGAATGCACTACATACTTGCAACTTCAATTATTGAGGCAACAAAAAATAATAAAAACATGTCCTCAAATAGTGACATTTGAGTCCTATCTTGAGTGATATTGATAGCATAGTCCTACACTATATTATTTTAACCCCAACCCGACATATTAAGGACTAATCCGTCGCGGATCTGAGCTCCATTTAAGGGTCTGCCGCTGGCCAATGAGTTGCTGCATGCACAAGGCGGGGTTCGAACTCCCAACACTTACTTAATCGGACGAGTGAACTGACCACTCGACCAACCCAAGTTGGTTTACACAATACTCATTAATGGTGCTGGATAGATGCTTTTTGGACAGAATTTTATTTATTTTGTTTTTGTTCCTTTTGGGCTCGAAGATATTTGAATGCTTAAGCCCATCAGAAAATATACACAAGGTTTTATGTTTCTATCTTTGGACATGCGTCTTCGGCTACACGTGTTTTTTGGACATGCTAGAATGATAATAATCACAATATTGTTTAAATCACAATATGCTTTGCAGGCCAACAAACTCAATTAACCATCTTGCCGTGTGGCTATTGTGCATTTACTAAATAATAATCCATTCTGACCCCAAAACTTATATATCCATATTACTCGGACTTTGATGGCCAGTTAAATACTTAAATCCATTGTATTCTCTCATTTATCTATGGAAGTATAAGTTTTTCAAACAATAAAATGACATGTAATCATTCAATAAGTTTTCTTCTTCTTCGTTTTCGGATTTTTTTTTTTTTATGCGTAAATTCATTTTCGCATTTTACTAATGACCCTTCTTTTCTATCACTTAGTAGAAGGATTTGTGATTTGCTTTTTATATGTAACAGTGGCTTTACAAAAATTTGTTGAAATATATAAGTATGCACTACCCTTATTTGTATATGAAAAAAATGTAAGAAAAAAAAAATACTCATTATAAATTAGTATTAGAAAGAATTTTTTTAATTAAATTTATTTTTTAAAAATTTTAAATTAGTTAAATTAGTACTTTTATTATTGATAGTTTCAAAATTTACTGATGTAGAATGTTAAGTGATTACATTGACCACAACATATATCTAAAAGTTTTAATTGGCTACTGCTAACATGATAAATTTATAAAATTAGATCAAATCAACTATAAATTAAAGAGATTTTGAGGCATTAAAATTCTTCAGTTCAGAGTTAATTTGATTTAATTCTATAAACTTATCATGTTAATAAATAATTAAAATTAGGTGGGTACATTTGTATTATTTAATGTGCCATATCAACTATAAGTAATAGAAAGACTAATATAATCAGCTTAAAATTTTTAAAAAATAAATTTAATTAAAAAATATTTTAAGAGACTAATATAACCAATTTAAAATTTTTGAAAGACAAGGTTATTTTTACTAAAACATGTAATATAATACAGATAGAAAAAAAGAAGCCAGAGAGAGACACTCAAATGCAAGAAGCCTAACTAATTAGGGGAGAAGAGCAACAAATAATGAGGAAGGAACAAAGAACAAAGTATTATACAATGTAAGTATTCTTTTTTATGTTATTTTCTTTCATTCTTCTCTATATACTTTCTATCTGTGACTGACTGAACCAACACCTAATTGTATAGGTGATCGAAAATCCTTAGCCCTTATACTTCTATTTTCTTCTTCTTATACTTAATATACGTTCATTATTTTCTTTAAATTTGGTTACTGTTTTTATTACATATATTTTTTCTCATTTTGGATTTATTCTCCAAATCAATTGTAACCCCTATCATAAAGATGTAAGAACAAAGAATAACTTATTGTTTACATTGATAAAAGTTTAGAATGTTATTTGTGATGATAGAAACTAATTTTGTACCAATACAAAATATGTTTGTGTAATAAAAATATTAAAATGTTAATTTTCTTTATAAATAAAATTATCAGTATTTTAAATTTTTACGAATAAAAATGTATAATAATAATGTATTTATCTTTCGTGATACAAAATTAATTTCTTTCGATTATAAAAAAAAATTTCTGTTGTCAATTTTCACGAATAAAAACAATAATTTATTCCAAAAAAAGCACTAATTTGAGCAAGGTAAATAAGAAGGGTATCATTATACAATATATAGTCTATTACAATCATTTATACATATTACGTAATATATGATATGTAAACTTGGGTTTAATTATTCCAGGTTCTACAAGGAGCAATCACCATCATGTTCAACTTCGGAAGCTGCTTCATCCTCCTCTTGCATGCAATCAATACCAAAAGCACCATGTCCATGGCCAAAGGCTTTGACATGATCCTTCAGGGACCTCTTATGCTTGAAATCAGACCCACACAAACAATACCAGATCCTGCCGCAGTTCTTCTCATGCGTCCGCCAATCGCCTTTCACGGCGAAGGGCTTGCCACATTTCCGGCAAGCGTAGGGTTTCACGCCGTGCTTTCGCTTGTAATGCGTTTGGAGGGTTCTGAAGTCCTTGAGAGGCCTCGCTCTTGGGTGGTCTATATTGTGCTTGCAACCTGGCGCACAACAGAAGCATGGAAGCCTTAGCATTGCTGTTGGTTGTGTTCCTTTTAGAGAATCTGGTCCCTTTCTGTATTGAGATCCATGTCCCCACATATGCATCTATAAAGCAATGAGAGAATTGAGAAATAATCTATATATCATGTTTAGAGTAAGGGTACTGCTATGGCCTAAGCTTAAACTGATTTTAGGTTCACCAAGAATAGAACTCTTAACCTTTTAGATCTAAAACTCTAATACCATGTCATGAACCCACTCATCCCAAAAGTGTAACATGACAAGACATTGTAACACTAATAGTTATATCTCTAATACTTCCTAAACTTCCATTGTACACGTTATACGCTTAGGCCATTGGCTCCCTATACTTTCTCTTAGTTTAAACAATGAAAGAAAAAGTATATGTAGACAACGAAAATAATAAACAACGTGAACAATAGATATGTGAGATGTTTAATTTAATAGGTATGCAGATGATTATGTTTATTATTTTTAATTGGATGGTTATTTCTTTTGATTCGATTTACTCATGCAATGACTAGATATTCAATTCACTATATATGTACAGATGATTATTCTAATATTAAAGTTTAGAAAGTAATTTAAAAATAAAATATTTTTTTATTTATTAGGTTAATTTTAGAATTCATTGTTCATATTATTTAAAAAAATTATTGTATACCTAACAAAATTCACGGTGAAAACATAAACGTTCATGTTTCTTCTTAGAAATACATTAAATTTAACAATGATATTTGGAAAACAATAGAACTTGTTTTGTTACATTAATATTATCAATTCATTTTGATAATATGTTTAATCAAATTGATCCAGTAGTTTAAGGATAAATAACAAAAAATTTTAGTTGAAGAAGAACAAAGAGAAAAAGAGAAGATATATATAAAAAAAGACTTTGATTAAATTTAATTATAAAATTAATTTATGTATTTAATATTTATTAATTATTATTAAAATAATTATATTATTTTAAATGTAATAAGTATATAACTATAAATATTATGAATATGTTATGCTAAATAAAGGAAGTTGAGTTATTGTGTATCTAGTATTACTGTTTTGTTTTAATGTATTTCAATACTATTAAATATTTCTGCAATGGTGTTTATACATTTATTTCTAAGATAGTAATCAAACTGAGCCTTGGTGTACAATAATACTGTATCAATAACATTAACAACTACCGACATCTAATGAAAAGGACAACTACTATTGATAATGTGTGAGATATCTATACTTACATGAGATATATATAATCACTGTCAACTAAATGTACGAGCAGAAAACTAGAACTTGAATGTTATATTGAGAACTACACAAAAAAGTGAAAAATACGAAAATAAGTATAATATAAAATATGTACTTTTTGTTGATACAAAATATGAAATATGAAACTATATATAGATACTGAGGAAACAAACTTTTATAGTCTATACCGACATAGAAAAACTTTTATAATCAGGCTCAGTCATGAAACTTAATTTAAGGCATTAACTCACTAAGTTGCTCTAATAGGAAGCAGCATAACTATGGATTATGTGAAAGTTGAAACTCGCCCCCCTACACCTTCAAATGGAAAGATTCCGAAAGGAGTAACTAAGAGGGGATAAAAGTTAAATACGAGACATGCATTGAGCTCAAGTAAAATATGAAATATATATTATTAAACTCTAAACTCAGTTGCAATATATTATACATATGTTTTAGTATTCTTTTTATTAAAGTACCTAACTATTTTATTTCACTGGAGTTAAAAAAATCTTAAGTGATAATGATAAGAAAAAGGTTGAGGACCAGCAATTTTTATGACTATCAATTTAGCTAGCATACATGTTTTATTAGTGTATTTGAGTTTTTTTTTTCTTTTTACACTAGCTTATAAAAATATGCTAATGATTAAGTGCTATATATATATATATATATATATATATATATATATATATATATATATATATATATATATATATATATATATATATATATATATATATATAGATATAGAAAAAGTATAGGTAACTAATAACATTTTTGAATAATGTGTGAACAATGTAAATTAATAAAGTTAAAAAAGTAAATTAATCTTAAATTTAATTAGTAGCATTAAATTAGAATGTAGTGTGTTTTTATTTAATTGATGATTGTTCATGTTATTCAAAATAGTCATTGTTTATCTAGCACTCTCCATATATATATATAGAGCATATAGCATTGGCGAATGATAATTAAACAACGAAAACAAATCGAATGAAAGAATAGTTTATTGTTAAGTAAAATGGGAAAATCATGGTTTGAGTGATAATAAAACAAGAAGCAACAAATTAACTACCTAACACAAAGTCATACATTAATTATTTCATCTTTCAAACTGCCCTTGAAATGAATAACAAAGTACAATACTATAAAATATTAACAAGAACAAGCAAGGCTATTTGAATTTTGAAAGGTTTAATTAATAACATAGATTTATCAGTCAAACAATAATCATAATATTTAATTTTAGTCCTTTCCACAATAGGGTGGCAAAGTTCGTACAATCTGTATAAATAAGTAGGTCAGATATCCAAATCCAAGTTTTTTTTTTCTATTTTTTTTATTCTACTTATTTTTAGTTCACATAATGTCATCATGGGGAAGTGGGACTGATGACTAATTTTTTCTCTCATTTGGGGGGGGGGGGGGGGGGGTTAAAATGGACCGATCCGTAATTCTTGACAGATAGATGTTAGGTTCCATTAAATTTACAAAATTGCATTTTAGGAACAACTGGAGTAGTCTGCCATTTTAATTTCTTCACGAGTACTGTTATTAATTATGTCTTAGTTTTTATTAGTCTTGTGCAGAACACAATATTCTAGTTTTGACATAAGATGGAAAAATTCATCAGAAGTTTGAATTGATTTCTTAAACCAAAAACAAAAAGAAAAACTGATCAATATACATATATAGTAGTCTTACTACCATATTAGTTATGACATATGCAAAAGGAATATGCATGTATGACTCCAAAAATGATCAAACACCGGCAGAAAAAGATAATAAGGTAAACCAATTAACAAAATCTTAATTAATTAAGAATACATCAAAGTAAATTATAGAAAACTAAATTTATGGCTAATAATGCGATGAAAAATGCCTTTTAAAATAATAAAAAAAGTTTAAATATATTTAATACTAATCAAGTGACTATTATGTATTTTAAGAAATGCCATTTATATTCTAGATTTAAAAAAGTGATTATAATTATTTTGGTTTTCCCACTGTATTTTTCGATTTCATAGGTCAAGAATTAATGTATTGCGAATTAAGATTTTATTTAAAGATTTGTCACTAAACAATTGATTGTTATATGTATAAAACAAAATTTAAATTTCTGACCCTTATTTAGATGGACAAGTGAGCTATCATTCACTCAATCCAAGATGATTAATGAAGTGTTTATATGACGCCCTTATTTTGATTTTCTTATGGTATTTTTTAACTTCATAGGTTAAGAATTAATTTATTACAAATTAAGATTTTATTTAAAAATTTGTCATTGAATAATTTGATTGTTATATACATAAAACGAAATTTAAATATCTGACACTTATTTAGATGGACGAGTGAGCTAATCACTCGATTAATTTAAGATGATTAATGAAGTGTTTATATGACGCCCAAATTTACAGTGACGATGAGAACGACACAAAAATTCTATTTCACTGGATGTATTATTGACAAAAACTCTGACCTGAAGATTATTGTATCGGTTGAAAGTCTTGGAGCAGACTGGGCATGAGAACTGAGTAGGACCAATGAGAATCTGAGAAGCTGTGGGAATCCAATACTGAAACTGTGTCTTGTTATTGTTCAATCTCTCTAACAACAAAGGCTGATGCTCAGAAACCACGCTCATCACTTCATCTTTTTCTCCCACAATTTCTTCTGTGTTTGATGAGATCTTCTTCTTCTTTTGCCGATCATCAATACCGGAAGTATTATCAGACACGCTATTAGGAAGCCCTATTCGTAGCGCTACGGCAACACCTTCGTTATCATCATAATCATCATCAGCCAAAAGATTCTCTTCATCTTTTTTGTTGTTGTCTTTTCTCATCTTGTCCACCACTACTTCTTGATCACTGCTGTTGGTGTTTATGAAAGGAAGGGCTTGTATGAGAGGAGGGGAAGAAGGAGGAGGAGAAGAAGATGATGAAGAGGGTGGTTCCAATTGGAAGGAGAATAATCTGGTGTTTGAGAAATAGAGAGGATACGATGGTGATGAGAAGAGGGAAGTATTAATGGAATTTTGATTAGAAATAAAAGAAGAAGAAGAGGAGGAGGAGGAGGAAGAAGGGAAGTAATGAGGGTGGAGGGGCATGAAGTTGAACCTTCCTGATGAAGCGTATAGATTGGAATAATGTGGGTCTGTCATTCTGAATGTTTAGATATGCTTCCATCCTTAGGTTCTTTATATATATATATGAGTTTAATTTTTGTGTAGTGAGAAGGTATGTATTATATAAAAAATATAATACCGTTAAAAACACTATTGATGGCCAATTGATGGTTACAAAATATTAAAATTGCTGGCCCTCTAACATTGCTCTTATATAAAAAATACTTATTTTTGTTAATATAATTGAATATAAGTATAAAATGGTTTTATATTAAAATTCTATATATATAAAATAAAGTTGAGCCATATAAATTTAGACGTTAGTTTTTAGATTTTATATGTGAAATTTTTTAAGTTTTGATTGTGCAATGTTTTGCCTGCTCATTTTTATTTTTTTTTTCGAACAAAATTGATATAAGATCAAATATATAAATTAAACATTCTCGATAATTTTTTTAACAATTATACTATATATTAAAAAATAAATTATTAAAAATATACAAAATATATTAAAAATAAATTCTACAACACATATATTTATAAATAAATAATGATTAATTCAGTGGTTATTTTTTGTGTATATATAATATTTTTTATTTTTAATTATTGAATTATTTTATATTATTTTAATAGCGAAACCTACCATGTTTAAGAAAGTTTGGAATATAGGTATATAACCGAATAATTCATACTCACTTACATTTTAAAATTATATTATACATCAAAATAAAATGGCACGATAAAACAGAAAAGCACTTCCAAATTTTATAAAAATTCACCGAATTGATCTATATGTTCAATTTCATAAGTCATTTATTGATTGAAAGTTGAAACGACAAAATTCAAAATATATAAAAAATTATTTTGTGGCGTAAGTTTGAATGATTTACATCTAATTAAAAAACAACAAATCTCTGGATTATATATAGGTGAAAATTCAGGTGAAGTCAACTTTACGTGAAGTTGATACTTCAAAGCCGTTAGATAAAAATTTAGTCAAATTAGTTAAATCATTTAACGACTCTCAGGTATCAACTTCATGTGAAGTCAACTGCACCTGAATTTCTACCTTATATATAATTCTAACTATTTGTATTGTATATTCATTCAATTTCTTTCCGTTTCTTATTTAATTTATTTCTACCTCTAATAGTTTATTAATTAGTTTGTTTTACAATTATATTACTTTTAGTTATTATTAATTACGATATCTTTAAAAATAAACTAGGATCAACAAATGATACCACTATAAGTTTAAGGTAATATTATATCATTGAATAACATTTTTTAAGAGTAATTTTTTGAAAAATTCCATCATTGAATTTGATGCTTTATATACACGTAAATCACGTCTTTATTTTTAGTTGTTCACGGTATCTCCTAGTCCAACAAGATAAGGACTAATCTGTCGCAAATCGAAATTTCCTTTAAGGTCCTGACATTTACTTAAGCGAATGAGTGAACTAATTACTCAACCAACCCAAATTAATTATGTGAATCATGTCTATAAAATTTTACATCAACAAAAGATTATTCGATAAACTTTTTTTCATTAGATCAAAATTGACCGGTGATATAAAAGTTGAAAACATAGACAAATATAATTTGTTAAAATTATATTCAAGAAAAATGATAGATTGCAAAAAAAGAGTCTACTCAATCTTCTAATAGTACATAAGATGCTATCGTTCTAACAATTCCAGAATTTTTATTATTTGTATGTATTAAAAATTTGTCTAAAACCATTTTTGGTTATTATAGTTCACAATTAAATTGTGATTTTAATTTTTAATTTCTTGATTTTTTTTTGTGATTTTGTTATATCTTTAATTTTATACAAGTTTTAGTTTCTTTTATAGTTATTGAAATAAAATATATTAGATTTTTCTAAATATGCAACTGTTAAATACCCAATAACTAATAATAAAACTATAAGCACAAAGATCATAAAAATTAAAACTCAAATTCTTTTTTAAAAGAAAAAGAAAATGCAAATGCATGTGGAAATTAAAGTACTAAAGAAATTACCCTCTCCAAGAAAGAAGTAAATAAATTAGCGGAAGAAAGGCAATCCAATGTTGGAGTCATTGAAGCATTGCTGGCTGTCTCCCAAGAGATAGAGATCGCAACCACAGTCGCATATATATGCAAAAGATGGGGATAGAAGTTTAGAGAACATTATTGTGTTGCGTCCATCTTTTGCGTCACTCACCTATAAATGTTCACATTCAAGACAATCACTCAGATATAAAAACAATATATTACATATCTAATATCTTTTAAAGATAAAGCTGTAAAGAATATTAATTTATTATGCCCTCATAAACTAATTTTTAAAATTTAATTAATTAGATTTATTATTTAATCTTAATTTAATATATTTTATTAAATTATTAAATAAAATACATAACAAATTACGTATTTAAAATTTTAATTATTAGAATTTTATTAATTATATTTTAAAATTTAAATAATATACATAAAATCTTAAGTTTAAATATTATTATAACTGATAGAAAATAAAATCTTTAATTCGTAACTTGTGTTATTAAAGTATACATTAATATTTTTATGTTATATTATTTTTTATTGTTTTTTTTTTTCACTTGCTTCAATAAACGAGCAGTAGATCTATGAAACTTGGCTGCATATACAGCATTTGCGTGGGTGAGCGTGTTTAGTGTTTCTTACATTTAGCACACATACTCATACATACTGATAGATAGATAGAAAGATATTGCTGTTAAATTTTACCATTCTCTCTTTCTGCCTTTTCTGTCCGATTAGTCAACAAAATATCAAATGCACACTGTTGGTTTTGGAGTTGGGAGTTTAGTTTTATTTTTATAATTTCCATTCCATTTCCCTAGTTATTTTTTATTACTACAAAGTGTTTTACTATCAGGGATCGCTTTCAACTGCGAATCCAGGTGTTGGTACTTTTTCCCATGAACTTAGAAAATACTAAATACTAATTTACTAGTTTTTTGTTACTCATCTTCGAACTTTCACAACCTTACCCTTTCAAGTTGAGACCGTGTGTCTTACACGACTCCATATGACTTTCTGCCTACTATTATGATAAATGAGGGAACACTTCTGAATCTACCACTACCATTTTGGGTCAAGATGTGGTAGCTAGATTTTCCCATCTCACCCCAACACCTTCTTGTCGACAGTAGAGTGTGGCTAAAAAACTTGAGAAAGAAAAAGAGAGAAGCCAAGGTGCTGGTGAGTTTGTGGTTATGTTCTCGTTGATAGAAATATAACTATACATATTTTTTTCTATTAGTTTAATCTTTTAAAAAGAATAATATTATGATATATATAAGAACTTTTATGATAAAAAATCTAAAATTTATTCTTTGTTAAATTAAAAAAAATAGCATAAAATAAATAAAAAAAATTTATGCAAAAAGAAAAAAGATAAATTCAAAAGAAACTTTTGTATGAAAGAATATATTAAAAATATAATTATTTAAATATCTCATTTTATTAATTTAATCGTTTAAAAAAATTCGTTTCATGATAATCGTTATATGGATTGACCTTTTTTAAAATGATTTATCTTTGATAGTAATTCCTAATAGATAGTTGTAATACAAAGAAGATGAATGTTGATTGGTATAATGGTTTGCTTTGTTATTTTGATGCTTAATATAATATACTTCAAATGGCATTGGTTGATAAAAAGCGTTAATAGAGATATAAGTTAAGTGTGGTAAAAATGAGGATGTTAGACTTGTATAAACAAAAATATAAAATCAAAAATTAGAATAGCACTTATTATTAAAAAGATAGTAGAATTTTGTATTAGGTAATTTAAACATGTAAAAAAAATGAAAAATAGAAGAAGACAAAGAAAATCTATGCATAATCTGTTTTATGTATATACGATACATTATAGGATTCAATAATCATTACTTGATATAAGTATATAACACACTGCCATTAGTTGTATTTATAATTAGTTAGGTTTAATTAACTCTCCCCTGTTGGTTAGTGCAGGTTAGCATAGTATATATATAGTTAGCTGTTGTAGTGTGTGACATAGTGTGTCAACATTTTTTGGCTCATTCTCTCATACCTTGAATAATAATATTGATTATTTAATTTTATGTAGCTAAATTTATGTGGTGCAATAAAACTTTGTTGTTATGATTGTATTTTGTATTTTATTGTATTGTTACGGCGCCTATGCACTGACTATAAGTAATTCTTTGCGCTACGGTTACTTATGTATGTTAAGTAAAGTAACTATAAAAGACGATTGACTTGTCGAAAATTCTAAACCATTATTAGCAAACAATTTGTCAACTTTTTTATTTTTAGATTTATATTATCTGAAGAAAACATTTTATTAGTGTAATTTTTTTTCTTTGATCCAAATTGAAAGCACCTACGGATATATGAGTCCATATCTATTGGCATTAAACTTTTACTATTTTATTAATTACAATAATGAACATCTAGCATTAATTTTGTATGCATCAGTAGTGTTATTAATTTTGTGTAGGATTATGTAAAATAATTTATATTTTGCATACTTGAATCTTCGAATTCAAGGAATCAAAATAAATAGAGTAGCATAGTTTGGATAAGAAATGTAAGAATGGTAATTTTCCTGTTACATTGAAACATAATGAATGCTTCTGAAAAAAGATGTAGAAAACGCAGAACCTATAGAAAATGACATCTGCATTGTCGTTTCACCCTTTATAATAATTCAACTTTGCACTTGAACGTATTTAACTATTTATTCATGAGAGAAGTACTGTACTCGTGTTGTGATAAATTCCATTGTTCTTTTTTACCAAAAAGTCCCTGAGTGAATTTTCCACGAGTAAAATGATTTTGACACGTGGATCACATATCAAGCACAAACACTTTGAAGATCGTAGTGTTGATTAGCATGGAGCCATGGACACTGCTTGACGCGTGGAGGGCAAAATTGGAGCATGAAAATGAGAAGCAAGCAAGAAGTTAGTGGCCGGGAGAAATGTGTGACAAGATGACGGCAGAGATAGTGATGGAATATATATAGCATGGGACTTGAAATAACATTTGAGTTTAAAAATAAATTCACGATTTTTTTATAACAGATATAATTTAGTTATGGATATATAATATGGTAAAAATTCAGTTGTAATCAATTTCACGTAAAGTTAATAACTAAGAATTGTTAAATGAAAATTTAATCAAATTAATTAAATTATTTAACATCTCTCAACTATCAACTTTACGTAAAATTGACTGTATTGTGTTGTTTGACGTGGTGTTAGTATTGCAGAAATATCAATAGATATAGATGTCCCAAGATCAAAGGTTCCAGCAGCCCATGAGGTTCAATTCGTGCTCATTAGAAGTTGCTGCAGCAACTCATACTAGAAAAGCACAGTAAAACTCTTAAGTTACTTAAGAATCAGAGTTAGACATTTTAGACTGATTTGTACATATCATAGTGAATTTTTTCTGAACCTTAGCTTTAACTCTTATATTTATTATTCTTTTAGTTGTCTTCAGTTTAGAATTAGTTTTTTTAAATATGATGATATACCTAAGAAATTATTTTTAAGTTATCTAAAATCTTTTGAGATGTGTTAGATTTTGAGAATAGAGTAAGGCGCAAAATACTAAAAATATGACAAAAAAATAGAAATATAAAAATTAGAGGTTTATATTTTATTTAGTGATGAATTGAATATATATAAGATGGAACAAATAATAAAAAATTTAATTTTTTTTATTTTTTCACACAAAATTTAAAATAAAAAATAAAATAATAAAAAATATAATTATAAAAATTGAATAAGGATAATAAAAAATAAAAAAATAAATTATGTCTCCGTTAAGGCTCTATATATCTTTTTTATTAAGAAAGACACAAAATATACTAATTTAGTATCTTACGACACAATATTTTTATTTATATCTCACATTCCAAACACAATTTTATGTATCCGTGCATTATTATATCCCAATGTCCTATTCTTATAAACAAATACAACTTTAAAGAAACTCAAAAATTCTCCCTTTAAGATTTTTTTCAGAAACCGCTATAAAGAACTTATACAAACCTGTGAATCTTTCACGGTAACATATATTTACTACATACAAGTCTAAAATACTTTCACTCAACCATCTTCCATTTTTTGATGGAGACAACTATGCCTACTAAAAACACAAAACACTACAATAAAAATATTGAATATCGTTAAAATTACCATTAGATTTATCATTGATGTATATTAGCAGACTTATTATCGGATATTCCGATGAAAAGGAGGAGAAATTTATCACTATAAAAAATTATCATCGGAAGAGATTTTCTGTCGCTAAAGCCAATAGTAATTATTGGTGCCAAAATATAACTCATTGGCACTAATGTTATTGTCGGATTTTCCGTCGGTATATTCCGCCGATATTACGATTTGATGAAATATGTCGTTTTGGTGATGTACTGTAGAAAAAATCCGACAGTAAAATTAGGTTAAAGTTCAAACGGAAACTCTTCTCCTCACTTGTGCGAATGCTCTCTCTCTCCTCTCTCTCTCTCTCTTCTTGTCTTCTCTATATTATAAAATCCAAAATCCTTTTTAAAAGAGAAATCCATTAATTCTTCAAAAATCCAAAACCTTTTTAAAAGTTTTTCCTAGATAGTATGAATGACCAAGTTGTTCCAAGTATAAGTTCATTAAGTCTATGCTAAACTAGTTTGATTTTTCATACTTTTCTAAACCAGAAACAGAAACCAAACACGGCCCTCGACCCAAACAATTCAGTCAACGTCCAGTTCATCACAATCCACTCAATTTTAGTCACAAACACAAGAAAGAAGGTTCAAACACAATCAAGCAGTTAATCAAGTAGAGCAATTAGCAGTTAAACATATTTATTCACATAGGCAAACCAATTACAACATGCACACCCAAACAATGTCACATAGATGCACATGATGAATGACTACCCTATGGCTGATAAGTCTCATCTGTCGGTTATAAAGCCAACCCGACAAGTCCTAGTAGCTAACTATTGGATTGTCCCTCTGTCGTGCATCCCCAAATCTCAAATCATAAACATTCATAATCATATATCACACACACCAGTGTATATTCACGGGGGCGAGTTCATCCAAAAATTTTACAATGTCTAACCACACTTACGACATAGGGTCAGTAGAATATCGAGTCTCACCCCGAAACACGTGGTGGCAAGCCACTGCTTTCACCCAGAAAAATTCGTATATCAGATATAAAAGTGCATACTCATTTAATCATTCATATTCCATTCATCTAATCTCATTATAGCCATTTCTCATCACACACATATAGTGTATAAGAACTTCCTCAACAATCCATATCAAATCAATCATCATTCATGCCATAGATCACTTTTTCTCAAATCACTTTACTTTGAAATCAAAATCAAAATCATCTCTGTCTGAATTCTGAAATTCTCATTTCTCAAATAATTTCAAGCTCATAGGCCATTTTTCCTCAAAAGTAAGTTTCATTTTCAAAACAAAGCCGTCACTTTCCGCAACATCCTTCCAAAACTCCCAAACAACTCAGAAACTATGCCAAATTAAAAATCTCTTTTGAAAGATTCAAAAATCATTCATCCTAAGATAGGATTTGGTAATAAAATTTCTCAGTAGAGTCTCAAGACTTTAGGAAAGAATAATCTAACTCATTTCCTCAAATTCCTTGAAAATCTCTAAAACCTTAACTTCTTGATTTGAATAAATAAAAATATAATTTAAGCCAAACCAAATTGTGTAATCAATTACTCCGAACAAATTTTCAAAAACCATCTCTTTTACTTAAGCCAAATCCAACTCCGATTCCTTGATTAAATCTGAAGCATTTCCAACTGCTCAAAAATTGTTTTAGTTTTGCAAATTCAAAATTTAAAAAATACTTTAAACTTTGTCTAAAACGTTGTAAAATGAGATTTGTCAATCAAAATTCAAGTTCTTTCAAAGTCACTGAAACTCCTCCAATTGAAATCCTCAAGTCAAATTCAAAAATATAAACTCTTTTCACATTTAAAACAGCCTTAAAACATAAGTTTTTTCGAAATGACTTGCTCCCAAAAGATATATAATACTTTTCTTTAGAAACAAGACTAAATCATAATTCTCATTTCAATAATTCATTTCAAAATATAATTCAACACTTTCTTAAATAATTCAAGTAAAATAGTAAAAGTCTTAAACTCATAATTTTTCAAATAACATTTCAATAAAGTCTCAAAATTTAAAGGAATTTCGACAGCACCTCCCCTAAAACTTGGGCTTTGCCACCCTTTTCGAGTCCCGACCAAACCATTCCACAACCCTTTCCAATGGATTCAAAACCAAATCAGTTCAAAATCAAGCTGATTCCAAAAGTGCATACCATTTTCATATTTCAAAATAACCGATTCAAACTCATTTTCAAAACTTTAAAAAATCACTTCAAGAACCATCCGTTTAACAAAACCAAACAATAATCCAGTCAAACAATACATAAGACTTATATAATCACTAAAGGTACATTTCTCACATCAATATCCATATATAACAATTCTAAATCGTAAAGTTTAGTTTTCTGAAAAGCCCCTACCTCGACAAGTCAAAACCATAATCCAAACGCGTCAACGGAACTCTTTTCTCTCAATCCAAAATCAACGGAGACTTCAATTCACTGCTCTGCACACATTTGCAATGGCATAAACAGCTTAAAAACACAACATGAAACCTCGGTTACTAACTCCTAAAACCATTAACGTCGCAAAAACCTTAACAACATACAACAGAACAGCAAGGAGTAGCTTACAGTACTAAAGAGGAATGACTAAACGGAGTAGCCGCAACAACAATAACACTCGCTACAACAACGGCTCAGAGCAAAGGCGGCAGAAAAACTCGCGGTGACTGTATAACCTGACACAGACAATCTCAGCAACAACTCTCACGGTAATAACCAACTTAACGGACAAAGAAGATCTGAGGCAAGGTTAGAGCTTACCAAGCAAACATTGGCTTTAGTGATGATTTCCAGTGGTAGCAGCGGCGGCATGGAGCTCCGGCGACGCAGCAGCAATGCGGGTATAACGACGGCGAACCCAGCAACGCGGCGGCAATGGCAGCTCCACGACGGCTACATCTAGCACGTCCTCTGTTTGCGACTCCAACAGCGGCAGCAGCAAGCATAAACGTCGGCGTGTAGCTCGACAAAGGAGACTTTCTTCCCGCAGTGGCGGTGGGATGTGAACGGCCTCCCTCTCCTCCCGGACTCTCTCTCCGTGGCTCTGCTTTGACGGCGGCTCCAGTGGCGATGTCGATGAGACTCGGCGACGGTGATGCGTGGTGCGACGGTGATGCGTAGTGGCGGCGTGGACAGCCCCTCCCCCTCCACCGGCGCCCTCTCCCCTCTCGGATCTCACTCTCCTCTTTTCCTTCTTTCTTCTTCCTCGATCTCCCTTCCATGTTTCCCTTTTTTTTTCTTTCTCCTTTTTTTCTGCGTGCATGCGTGGGTATTGTGTGTGTTGGTGATGAGTGTGGGTTGTTAGGGTTTCTCTTAGGAAAAGGAGAAAATGTGTGTTAATTAGAGTTAGGGTTTGTATTCAGAATTGGAGATTTTAGAGTTTAATTTGAAAACTAATTAAATTCTTAAAATTACTTTAAATATTATTTGTTGTATTAAATTGTTATTTGACTTTCACTCAAATACTTGAAAATATAATACAATATAATTAATTTTTTTTATTAACAAAACTTAAAGTATTTAATTATAAAAATATTATCATATAAAAATCTTATCATTCTACAACTATTAATTTTATAATTTAAATGTAAAAAATAATTCAATAATTATAAAATTAGATAAAATTCTAATTTAAATAGTCAAACCTCATTATTTTTAAATTTTTAAAACTTTAAATCACAAATTGAAAAATAATCCATAATTATAGAGTTTAGATAAAAATCTTAATTTATTTTAAATTCAATTAATTAAAACTGTCTTTGATTCTCTTCAATAAAAAAAATTTCTAAAATTAAAAAAATTGTGATAGATCTTTTCAAATCTCTTATGAGAAAGATTCTACATGTAGTTACTGTGAGAAGGAAAACAGACCATGGCATCCTTTAAGAACATCAACGCTGTGAATACTTCTAGATTTTTTGAGCTCGTATATCTTGATCTACTTGCTTGGCTCTACTAAAAGACAAGTCTGAGTTATAGAAGATATATCTTTGTGATCATTATTTATTTTTCTAGATTCACATTGGTTATTTTCTTAGTTCATAAAGATTATACTTTCCAAAAATTTGTTGAACATACTAAGAAAATCCAAAATGAGAAGGAAGTCTCAAGCTCAATCATTCGATCTGATCATGGTATAGAGTTTGTAAACTCATATTTCAAAATATTTTGTAAAGATCTTGATATTTTTTTATAATTCCTAAAACTTCTCAACAAAATGGGGTAGTTGAAAATAAAATTAAAAGATTACAAGAAATAGTAAAAGCCACACTTTTACAAGTTAATTTGTCTATAAAGACTTTTTGTGTTGAAGTAGTGAATATAGCATGTCATCTTTAAAATAGTCTTTATATATAAGACTAATCCTTAAACTTACATTTTGCGTTTTGGAAAGGAAGAAAACCTACATTTCTTACTTTCACATATCCAATTCACATTATTTTGTGAAAGTTTTAAGAAACATTCTAAATGTTTAATTTGTTTAAATTTTGTTCATAATATTTTAAATTTGATCCAATTATAACAGATATACTGACGTGGCACTAACACATAACAACGACGTATTAGCGACACATTAGTGTAAGATTGCTAAATTATACATTGTTTAATTTCATTCAGAAATATCATTAAAACATTGAAATATTAAGAGTAAAATTAAAATTAAACGTTAAAGATAAAATTAAAAATAAAATATAAAAATTAAAAACAAAAATAATATTTACAATTCAATAATTTTTTTTTAAATAAAAATTATGATAGGTGCTGCATGCTTGATAGTAAATTATATAAAAAAATTTGAATCGTATCACTTTTATTATATAAAAATAGTTTGGATATCTTTAAAATTTTTTTTATAGTATTACTAACTAATATGTGATTTGGGTAAGTAACTAAGTATTATATATTCTTATTAGTAAAATATATAAAAATATATTTGAAAACATCCAAGCTATATATTTTTACATAATAAAAATGATATGTTTTAAAAAAATTATTTTATATAATTTACTAAGAAGTATATGTGAAAATTCCATAATTTTTTTTAATAAAAAATGTTATTATTAAAGTGAGCCTTAATAAAAGTGACACATTTTAAAGTAAGGTATTATTAATATTGTTACGGCCTGGTCCAAAGGGAACCTGGGCCGACCCGACCCACTAACCACCCGACCTGAACGGTCGGATGAGGCACTCATATCCGACCCGAACACGCGTCCGGGACAGCTGGCCGCCACAGCTGTACAGGGAAACTTTGAGGAAGGTGGGTTCTGCCCTCGTGGGACCCACTTCTGACATAGTATATAAGGGGAGGGTCCTACCCCTCCCCCAAGGTACGTCACACATTTCACCTAATCCATTTCTCGCCTGCATACTAACTGACTAGAGCGTCGGAGTGTCTTTGCAGGTGACACCCCCTCCTTTCACAACGAGAGTTCGGCTACCCGGCAGATCCGATCCCAGCACAATTTCTCCGGACGAGGCGTTCCCGCCACCTCAAATATCCACCCGAACCGTCCGGTAACCAACCAACCGAACATTGGCGCCGTCTGTGGAAACGCCTAAATGGACGTCGTGCCGGGCATTGGAGACCAAGGCCGAACAGCCGGCGCAGAAGGGGCAGCCTCTGTCGCCTCACCGGGAGGGCGACGAAGGTCCCCTCGATAACGCACCGAACCACGCACAAGGACGCGAGAGACGCGACCCTTCGGAGGAACTGGCGGTGACAGCGCCAGAATAATGCAGGAGCTACGCCATAGGGTCCAGAACCTGGAACAACAACTAGCCGATTAGGAGCATGATCGACGAACCACCGATCCTAGCTACTCCCCGTCTCCTGAAAGCCGAGAGAGAGATTCCCACCGGAGTCGCCCCCGACACGCCTCCGCTTCCAGAACGGAAGCGGAAAGCACTCGAGAAGATTCGCCTATCCCAAGAAGACGAAACGACACAATCATCTACTCCCGAGGCAAGGAAACGTGCCTCACGGGACGAGATCGCGAAGACGGAGAAGGGAGGCCTGTGAGGACACGGCGACCCGTGATAATGGGCGCCACTCCGTTCCATCGATCCATCCTCGAGGTCCGGTTGTCGAAGCACTTCGACAAACCAATGGACATGAGGTACGATGGAACCCAAGACCCTCTGGAACACCTCACGGCCTTCGAGGCTAGAATGAATCTGGAGGGAGTAGGAGACGAGGTGAAGTGCCGGGCCTTCCCGGTCACGCTGGCAGGACCTGCGATCCGATGGTTTAATGGCCTCCCGCAGGGATCCATCTATGGGTTTTCGGACATCAGCCGTGCCTTCTTAACTCAATTCACAATACGAATAGTAAAGGCAAAGCACCCGATCAACCTGCTTGGGATAACCCAAAGGCCTGGGGAGCTGACCAGAAAATACTTGGACCGGTTCAACGACGAATGCTTAGAAATTGATGGCTTAACTGACTCAGTAGCCAGCCTCTGTCTGACGAACGGCCTCCTCAATGAGGACTTCTGAAAACACCTCACCACGAAACCGGTTTGGACGATGCACGAGATCCAAATGGTAGCTAAGGAATACATAAATGACGAGGAAGTCAGCCAGGTCGTGGCTGCCAATAAAAGACACTCCGGCTACAATCAACCTAGGCAACAAGGTAACGCAGAAAGACAGAAAGAGCAAGCCAGGGAGGGAGGGCCGAGCAAGGCACCCAGACCATTTTCCCGGATCGAAAAATTCACCAACTACACTCCACTCGCTTTTTCCATCACGGAAGTATATCAGCAAATAGCCGAGAAAGGAATCTTGTCGAAGCCCCGACCACTCAAGGACCGTACGGGGGGAACAAGAGCTTCTACTGTGACTACCACAAGGGCTATGGGCAACAAACACAGGACTGCTTTGACCTGAAGGATGCACTAGAACAAGCGATAAGGGACGGTAAACTAACAGAATTCTCCCATCTTATAAGGGAGCCGAGGAGGCGACATCGCGACCAAGACGAGGAAGGCAAGACCCGGTCGGCAAAGCGGCGACAAGAGCCAGAAGACAAAGACCACGGTCTCATCGTGATAAACGTAGCAACCGCCAAAAATATCGCGCCAAGGTCGAGATCGGCACACAAGAAAGACGCCAAGGTCCTAGCGGTCTCCTCCTCGCTGGTGCGAAGCTCTAAGAAGCCCCCATCTATCTCTTTCGGCCCGAAAGATCAATGGTTCGACGAGGTCCCTGAAAACCCACCCATGGTAATCACAGCCAGAGTGGGAACCGGCCTCGTCAAACGAATCCTTGTCGACACGGGGGCAGACTCGAACATTATGTTCCGCAACGTGTTCGACGCACTGGGGTTAAGGGACGCCGACCTATTGACCCACCAGCACGGGGTCATCGGGTTAGGCGACCACTTCATCAAGCCAGATGGAGTGATATCCCTGCCGATTTCTGTGGGATAGGCTCAAGGCCGAAGATCAGCAATGGCTGTGTTCGTGGTTCTCCGAGATTCCACGGCCTACAACATCATCTTGGGGAGGAAGACGATTAACGATGTTGAAGTGATAATCAACACAAAGCTACTAGTCATGAAGTTTGTTACCGATGACGGATCTATAGGGTCCATAAGGGGAGATCTAGAAACAGCGGTCGCTTGCAACAACGCCAGCCTCTCCCTAAGGAAAAAATCTAAAGAGGCGTCGGGGGTGTTCCTGGCTGACCTAGATGCCAGGGTTGACGACAAGCCCAGACTGAAACCAGAGGGGGACCTGGAAAAGTTCAGGGTCGGTGACACGGAGGAAAAGTTCACGTTTGTCAATAGAAACCTTCCACATGAATTGAAGGAGCCTCTGGTAGAAATGATCAGGGCCAATGGGGATTTGTTCGCCTGGACACCGGCCGACATGCTGGGCATAGACCCCAAAGTCATGTCACACCACCTAGCTGTCAAATCGGAAGCCCGCTCGGTAGCCCAGAGGAGGAGAAAGATGTCGCGGGAGAGGGCGGAGGAGGTGGCCAGGCAGACGGCCAGCCTCCTAGAAGCAGGTTTCATATGGGAACTAGACTACTCGACCTGGCTTTCGAATGTAGTTCTGGTAAAAAAGCACAGCGGAAAATGGAGAATGTGCGTAGACTACTCCGACCTCAACAAGGCATGCCCCAAAGATTGTTTTCCCCTCCCCAACATAGACGCACTCGTCAACGCAGCGACGGGCTACCGGTATCTGAGCTTCATGAATGCTTATTCCGGCTACAATCAGATACCGATGCACCGACCCGACGAGGACAAGACAACATTTATAACGCCTGGGGGAACCTTCTGTTACAGGGTGATGCCGTTCGGCCTAAAAAACGCAGGGGCAACATACCAAAGGCTGATGAATAAAATATTTCGCGACCTCATAGGCAAGACAGTGAAAGTTTATGTAGACGACATCCTCGCGAAGACTGAGCGACCTGACGACCTCCTGAATGACCTGGCAAATGTATTCGCGTCTCTCCAACAACACGGTATGAGGCTCAATCCCCTCAAATGTGCCTTCGCCATGGAAGCTGGAAAGTTCCTAGGATTCATGATAACCCAAAGGGGGGTAGAAGCCAACCCTGAGAAATGCCAAGCGATACTCCAGATGAAGAGTCCGGGTTGTGTCAAGGACGTCCTGAGATTGGCAGGTCGACTCACCCATTTTCTCGACAACAAAAGCCCTACCCTTCTTTAACCTCATGAGAAAAGGGATAGCATTTGAATGGATGCCTGCGTGCGAGGAAGCTTTTAGACACTTTAAGGAAATCCTAGCAACACCCCATGTGCTTGGGAAGCCAAAGGCCGAGGAGCCGTAATACCTATACCTCGCCATAACAGGAGAAGCCATGGCCACGATTTTGATACGAGAAGAAGGAAGGGCTCAACAGCCAGTCTATTTCGTGAGCAGAGCCCTACAAGGGGCAGAACTAAGGTACAGCAAACTGGAAAATCTAGCTCTGACACTCTTGACCTCTTCGCGGAGGTTTAAACAATACTTCCAAGGTCACCAGATTGTCGTAAGGACGGACCAAGGAATCCGACAAGTACTCCAAAAGCCCGATTTGGCGGGAAGGATGATGACTTGGTCCATTGAACTCTCCCAATATGACATATGGTACGAACCCCGGCAAGCAATCAAGGCGCAAGCGATGGCAGACTTCCTGGTGGAAGTGACGGGAGATCCAACAGAAGAGACGGGCACACGGTGGAGGCTCCACGTGGACGGAGCCTCCAACTAGACGTCCGGGGGCACCGGGATCATCCTGGAAAGCCCAGCCGGGGTCGTATACGAGCAGTCGATCAAGTTCGAATTCCCCGTCTCGAACAACTGGTGGACGAAATTGTGATCACTATTCTTTAAGTTGTACTTTTATGGAATTTGAAATTGGCACGAGTGGACACAACTCCGTTCAACTAACCAGCAAGTGTACTGGGTCGTCCAAGTAATAAACCTTACGTGAGTAAGGGTCGATCCCACATAGATTGTTGGTATGAAGCAAGCTATGGTCACCTTGTAAATCTCAGTTAGGCAGATTAAATTGATTTATGGTTTCGAAAATAGAAATAAGAAAATAAATAATAAAAGGGATAGAATACTTATGCAGATTCATTGGTGGGAATTTCAGATAAGCGAATGGAGATACTGTATGGCTCAAGGACGCCTGCTTTCCCACTTCTTCAACTCAATCCTTCTTACTCCTTTCCATGGCAAGCTGTGTATAGGGGTTCACCATCAGCGGTGGCTACTTTCAATCCTCTCGGGAAAATGATCCTCTGCGGCTGTCACTCGCATGGCTAATCGTCTGGAGGCATCACCCATGGTTGATGGCTACATCCCATCCTCGCAGTGAAAACTACGCTCACGCGCTCTGTCACAGCACGGCTAATCACTGGTTGGTTCCCGCTCCTACTGGAATAGAATCCCTTGATTCTTTTGCGTCTGTCATTAACGCCCAGCACTTGCGAGTCTGAAGCACGTCACAGTCATTCATTACCGGAATCCTACTCGGAATACCACAGACAAGGTGAGACTTTCCGGATCCTCATAAATGCCGCCATCTATCTAGCTTATACCACGAAGATTCTGTTGGAGAATCTAAGAGATACACATTCAAGCTCTGTTGCAGGTAGAACGGAAGTGGTTGTCAATCACGTGCGTTCATAAGTGAGAATGATAATGAGGGTTACTTATCATCACATTCATCATGTTCTTGGGTACGAATGAATATCTTGGAATAAGAATAAGAGAGATTTGAATAAAAGAGAATAGAATTGCATTAATACTTGAGGTACAACAGAGCTCCACACCCTTAATCTATGGTGTGCAGAAACTCCACCGTTGAAAATACACAAGCAAAGGGTTCAGGCATGGCCGAATGGCCAGCCCCCATGTGGTCACAAGACCGACTGATCAAAGACCTAAAGTGATCAAAGATATCTAATACAATAGATAAATGTTCTATTTATAATAAACTAGCTCCTAGGGTTTACATGAGTAAGTAATTGATGCATAAATCCACTTCCGGGGCCCACTTGGTGTATGCTTGGGCTGAGCTTGATTAATCCACGAGCTGAGGCTTCTCTTGGAGTTGAACTCCGAGTTATGACGTGTTTTGGGCGTTCAACTCCGGATCATGACGTTTTTCTGGCGTTTAACTCCAGACAGCAGCTTGTACTTGGCGTTCAACGCCAAGTTACGTCGTCAATTTCCGAATAAAGTATGGACTATTATATATTGCTAGAAAGCTCTGGATGTCTACTTTCCAACGCCGTTGAGAGCGCGCCATTTGGAGTTCTGTAGCTCCAGAAAATCCATTTCGAGTGCAAGGAGGTCAGATTCCAACAGCATCAGCAGTCCTTTTGTCAGCCTTTTTCAGAGTTTTGCTCAAGTCCCTCAATTTCAGCCAGCATTTACCTGAAATCACAGAAAAACACACAAACTCATAGTAAAGTCCAGAAATGTGAATTTAACATAAAAACTAATGAAAACATCCCTAAAAGTAGCTTGAACTTATTAAAAACTATCTAAAAACAATGCCAAAAAGCGTATAAATTATCCGCTCATCACAACACCAAACTTAAATTGTTGCTTGTCCCCAAGCAACTGAAAATCAAATAGGATAAAAAGAAGAGAATATACTATAAATTCCAGAATATCAATGAATATTAATTATAATTAGATGAGCGGGACTTGTAGCTTTTTGCTTCTGAATAGTTTTGGCATCTCACTTTTTCCTTTGAAGTTTAGAGTGATTGGCGTCTCTGGGAACTTAGAATTTGGGATAGTGTTATTGACTCTCCTAGTTAAGCATGTTGATTTTTGAACACAGCTACTTATGAGTCTTGGCCGTGGCCCTAAGCACTTTGTTTTCCAGTATTACCACCGGATACATAAATGCCACAGACACATAACTGGGTGAACCTTTTCAGATTGTGACTCAGCTTTGCTAGAGTCCCCAGTTAGTGGTGTCCAGAGCTCTTAAGCACACTCTTTTGCTTTGGATCACGACTTTAACCACTCAGTCTCAAGCTTTTCACTTGGACTTTCATGACACAAGCACATGGTTAGGGACAGCTTGATTTAGCCGCTTAAGCTTGGATTTAATTTCCTTGGGCCCTCCTATCCATTGATGCTCAAAGCCTTGGATCCTTTTTACCCTTGCCTTTTGGTTTTAAGGGCTATTGGCTTTTTCTACTGCTCCTTCTTTTTCTTTCTATATTTTTTTTTTCGCCATTTTTTTTTCGCAAGCTTCCTTTTTCACTGCTTTTTCTTGCTTCAAGAATCAATTTCATGATTTTTTTCAAATCATCAATAACATTTCTCTTTGTTCATCATTCTTTCAAGAGCCAACAATTTTAACACTCATAAACAACAAGATAAAAAATATGCACTGTTCAAGCATTCATTCAGAAAACAGAAAGTATTGCCACCACATCAATATAATTAAATTAAATTCAAGGATGAATTCAAAATTCATGTACTTCTTGTTCTTTTGAATTAAAACATTTTTCATTTAAGAGAGGTGAAGGATTAATGGATTTTATTCATAGCTTTAAGGCATGGTTACATACTAATGATCATGAAATAAAGACACAAAACATAGATAAACATAATACTAAAAACCGAAAACAGAAAGAAATAAAGAACAAGGAATGAATCCACCTCTAGTGGCGTCTTCTTCTTGAAGGACCAATGATGTTCTTCAGCTCTTCTATGTCCCTTCCTTGCCTTTGTTGCTCCTCCCTCATTGCTCTTTGGTCTTCTCTTATTTCTTGGAGAATGATGGAGTGCTCATGATGTTCCACCCTCAATTGTTCCACATTGTGGCTCAAATCTTCTAAGGAGGTGTTGAGTTGCTCCCAATAATTGTTGGGAGGAAAGTGCATTCCTTGAGGCATCTCAGGAATTTGTTGATGATGAGCTTCCTCATGCACTTCTTGAGGGCCGTGAGGAGCTTCTCTTGCTTGCTCCATCCTTTTCTTGGTGATGGGCTTGTCTTCTTCAATGGAGACATCTCCTTCTATGATAACTCCAGCTGAGTAACATAGATGACATATAAGGTGAGGGAAGGCTAGCCTTGCCATGGGTGAGGGCTTGTCGGCTATTTTGTAGAGTTCATTGGAGATGACCTCATGAACTTCTACTTCCTCTCCAATCATGATGCTATGGATCATGATGGCCCGATCCACAGTAACTTCAGATCGGTTGCTAGTAGGAATGATGGAGCGTTGAATGAACTCCAACCATCCTCTAGCCACAGGCTTGAGATCCAGTCTTCTTAGTTGAACTGGCTTGCCTTTGGAATCTATTCTCCACTGAGCTCCTTCCACACATATGTCCATTAGGACTTGGTCCAACCTTTGATTAAAGTTGACCCTTCTAGTGTAGGGGCGTTCATCTCCTTGCATCATGGGCAAGTGAAACGCCAACCTCACATTTTCCGGACTAAAATCTAAGTATTTCCCCCGAACCATTGTGAGATAGTTCTTTGGATTCGGGTTCATACTTTGATCATGGTTCCTAGTGATCCATGCATTGGCATAGAACTCTTGGACCATTAGGGTTCCGACTTGTTGCATGGGGTTGGTTATAACTTCCCACCCTCTTCTTTGGATTTCATGTCGGATTTCCGAATACTCATTCTTTTTGAGCTTGAAAGGGACCTCGGGGATCACCTTCTTCTTTGCCACAACATCATAGAAGTGGTCTTGATGGCTCTTGGAGATGAATCTTTCCATCTCCCATGACTCGGAGGTGGAAGCTTTTTGTCTTCCCTTTCCCTTTTTTTAGAGGATGCTCCGGCCTTAGGTGCCATTGATGGTAATGGAAAAACAAAAAGCTCATGCTTTTACCACACCAAACTTAAAATTTTGCTCGCCCTCGAGCAAGAAAGAAAAGAAGAGAAGAAGAAGAAGAAGAAAATATGGTAGAGAGGGAGAGAAGTAGGTTCGGCTATGTGGGAGAAGAAGGGGGTGTGTTGTGTGAAAATGAAGTAGAAGGGAAGGGTATTTATAGGAAGAGGGGAGGGTGGGTGTTCGGCTATTTTGGGTGGGAATGGGTGGGGAATTGAATTTGAATTTTTATGAAGGTAGGTGGGGTTTATGGGGAAGAGTGGGTTGATGTGAATGGTGAATGGGGTAATTGGGAAGAGGAATTGAGGTGATTGGTGAAGGTTTTTGGGAAGTGTGATACGGGGAAGAGTGAAATAGGATTAGGAGAGTGTGATTAGGATTAAAAGGTAAGGTGGGAATATGGTAGGTGGGGATCCTGTGGGGTCCACAGATCCTGAGGTGAAAAGAAATACCATTCCTTCACCATATAGGCATGTAAAATGCCTTCGTGCATCATTCTGGCGTTTAAACGCCCATTGGTGCACGTTCTGGGCGTTCAACGCCCATGTAATGCATGTTTCTGGCGTTGAACGCCAGTTTCATGCTTGTTACTGGCGTTCAGCGCCAGTTTGTCTCCTCTAGGCACATTCCTGGCGTTCAGCGCCAGGATGTTGCTTGTTTCTGGCGTTCAGTGCCAGAATGGTGCTCTGTTCTGGCGTTGAACGCCAGCCAGATGCATCTTACTGGCGTTGAACGCCAGTCTGCGCGACTTCCAGGGTGAAAAATTTTTTTCTTCTGTTTTTGACTCTGTTTTTAATTTTTTTGATTTTTTTCGTGACTCCTCATGATCATGTACCTAATAAAACACAAAATAACAATAAAATAAAAATTAGATAATTAAAATTGGGTTGCCTCCCAACAATCGCTTCTTTAATGTCAATAGCTTGACAGTGGCTCTCATGGAGCCACAAGATGATCAGGTCAATGTTAGTGTGTAGTCCCAACACCAAACTTAGAGTTTGGATATGGGGTTTGAACACCAAACTTAGAGTTTGGTTGTGGCCTCACAACACCAAACTTAGAGTTTGACTGTGTGGGCTCTTCTTGACTCTGAACTGAGAGAAGCTCTTCCTGCTTACTCTCTTTTGTCACAGAGGGATGGCCATGTGCCTTAAACACAAGGTAGTCCCCATTCAATTGAAGGACTAATTCACCTCTGTTGACATCTATCACAGCTTCTGCTGTGGCTAGGAAAGGTCTTCCAAGGATGATGCAATCATCCTCTTCCTTCCTAGTGTCTAAGATTATGAAATCAGCAGGGATATAAAGGCCTTCAACCTTTACTAACACGTCCTCTACTATTCTATAAGCTTGCCTCAATGACTTATCTGCCAATTGTAATGAGAACAAGGCAGGCTGTACCTCAATGATCCCTAGCTTCTCCATTACAGAGAGTGGCATAAGATTTATCCCTGACCCTAGATCACATAGAGCTTTTTCAAAGCTCATGGTGCCAATGGTACAAGGTATTAAGAACTTGCCAGGATCTTGTTTCTTTTGAGGCAGAGTTCTCTGAATCCAAGTGTCTAGTTCACTAATGAGCAAGGGAGGTTCACTTTTCCAAGTCTCATTACCAAACAGCTTGGCATTCAGCTTCATGATAGCTCCTAAATATTGAGCAACTTGCTCTTCAGTCACATCTTCATCCTCTTCAGAGGAAGAATAGTCTTCAGAGCTCATGAATGGCAGAAGGAGATTTAATGGAATCTCTATGGTCTCTATATGAGCCTCAGATTCCTCTGGATCCTTAATAGGAAGCTCCTTCTTGCTTGAAGGACGTCCCAGGAGGTCTTCCTCACTAGGATTTTCGTCCTCCTCCTCCCTAGTGCATTCGGCCACATTGATCACATCAATGGCCTTGCACTCTCCTTTTGGATTCTCTTCTGTATTGCTTGGGAGAATACTGGGAGGAGTTTCAATGACTTTCTTACTCAGCTGGCCCACTTGTGCCTCCAAATTTCTAATGGAGGATCTTGTTTCATTCATGAAACTGAAAGTGGCCTTTGACAGATCAGAGACAATATTGGCTAAATTAGAAGTGTTTTGTTCTGAATTCTCTGTCTGTTGCTGAGAAGATGATGGATATGGCTTACTATTGCTCAGCCTATTGCGTCCACCATTGTTAAAGCCTTGTTGAGGCTTTTGTTGATCCTTCCAGGAGAAATTTGGATGATTTCTCCATGATGGGTTATAGGTGTTTCCATAAGGTTCACCCATGTAATTAACCTCTGCCATGGCAGGGTTCTCAGGATCATAAGCTTCTTCAGAAGCTACCTCTCTAGTACTGTTGGATGCATGTTGCAATCCATTCAGATTTTGAGAGATTATGTTGACCTGTTGAGTCAACATTTTGTTCTGAGCTAATATGGCATTCAGAGCATCAATTTCAAGAACTCCTTTCTTCTGAGGTATCCCATTATTCACGGAATTCCTCTCAGAGGTATACATGAACTGGTTGTTTGCAACCATGTCAATGAGTTCTTGAGCCTCTTCAGGCGTTTTCTTCAGGTGAATAGATCCACCTGCAGAATGGTCCAATGACATTTTCGAAAATTCAGATAGACCATAATAGAATATATCTAATAGGGTCCATTCTGAAAACATGTCAGATGGACATCTTTTGGTCAGCTGCTTGTATCTTTCCCAAGCTTCATAGAGGGATTCACCATCTTTTTGTTTGAAGGTTTGAACATCCACTCTCAGCTTGCTCAGCTTTTGAGGAGGAAAGAATTTATCCAAGAAGGCAGTGACCAGCTTATCCCAGGAGTCCAGGCTATCCTTAGGTTGTGAATCCAACCAAATTCTAGCTCTGTCTCTTACAGCAAAAGGGAAAAGCATGAGTCTGTAGACTTCAGGATCAACTCCATTCGTCTTTACAGTCTCACAGATCTGCAAGAACTCAGTTAAAAACTGATAAGGATCTTCAGATGGAAGTCCATAAAACTTGCAGTTTTGTTGCATTAATGCAACTAGTTGAGGCTTAAGCTCAAAGTTATTGGCTCCAATGGCAGGAATGGAGATGCTTCTTCCATCAAACTTGGATGTTGGCTTTGTGAAGTCACCAAGCATTCTCCTTGCATTATTATTATTATTTTCGGCTGCCATGTCCTTCTCTTGTTCGAAAATTTCTGAAAGGTTGTTTCTGGATTGTTGTAATTTAGCTTCTCTTAATTTTCTCTTCAGAGTCCTTTCAGGTTCTGGATCAATTTCAACAAGAGTGCCTTTTTTCCTGTTCCTGCTCATATGAAAGAGAAGAAAACAAGAAAAGAAAGAGGAATCCTCTATGTCACAGTATAGAGATTCCTTTGTGTTAGTAGAAGAAGAAAGGGGTAGAAGAATCCAAATACAAGGGATATAAGAAGTTCGGATTCTTAGATGAAGAGAGGTGAAGAGAAGTGTTAGTAATTAATTAATTAAATAGAATAAGAGAAGAGAAGAGAAATTTCGAAAATAATTTTGAAAAAGGGGTTAGTATTTTCGAAAATTAAAGATGAATTAAAATTAAAATTAAAACTTGAAACAATTAGTTAATTAAAAAGAATTTTTGAAAAAGAGAGAGGTATTTTCGAAAATTAGAGAGGGAAAAGTAGTTAGGTGGTTTTGAAAAAGATAAGAAATAAACAAAAAGTTAGTTAGTTGATTGAAAAAGATTTGAAATCAAATTTTTTAAAAAGATAAGAAGATAGGAAGTTAGATAAGATATTTTGAAATCAAATTTTGAAAAAGATAAAATTTTGAAAAAGATAAGATAAAAGATAAAAAGATTTAATTTTGAAAAAGATTTAATCTTTAAAAAGACTTAACTAACAAGAAACTACAAGATAAGATTCTAGAATTTAAAGATTGAACCTTTCTTAACAAGAAAGTAACAAACTTCAACTTTTTGAATCAATCACATTAATTGTTAGCATATTTTCGAAAATTAGATATAAAAATAAGAAAAAGATTTTGAAAATATTTTGAAAAATATTTTTGAAATTTTCGAAAATTTTAAAAAAAATGAAAAAGATATGATTCTTGAAAAAGATTTTGAAAAGATAAGATTTTTAAAATTGAAATTTTGACTTGACTTGTAAGAAACAACTAATTTTAAAAATTTTTGACCAAGTCAACCCAAAATTTCGAAAATTTGGAGGGAAATAAGAAAAAGATATTTTTTTTTTATTTTTGAAATTTTTATTGATGAGAGAGAAAAACAACAAAAATACTCAATGCATGAAATTTTTAGATCAAAACAATGAATGCATGCAAGAATGCCATGAATGTCAAGATGAACACCAAGAACACTTTGAAGATCATGATGAACATCAAGAACATAATTTTGAAAAAAAAAATTTTTTTGATGCAAAGAAAACATGCAAGACACCAAACTTAGAAATCTTTAATGCATGGAAAAAATGAATGCAAAAGTGCACATGAAAAACAACAAAAGACATAAAACAAGAAATCATCAAGATCAAACAAGAAGACTTGTCAAGAACAACTTGAAGATCATGATGAACACTATGAATGCATGAGATTTTTGAAAAAATGCAAGAAAAATTTTAAAAGCATGCAATTGACACCAAACTTAAAATTAACACAAGACTCAAACAAGAAACACAAAATATTTTTGATTTTTATGATTTTCAATTTTTTTTTTTGTATTTTTATTGATTTTTTTTTCGAAAAACATTTTTGAAAAAACGAAAAAGGAAGGAAAAATTTTGAAAAAAGATTTTTGAAAAGAAAATTACTTAATCTGAGCAACAAGATGAACCGTCAGTTGTCCATACTCGAACAATCCCCGGCAACGGCGCCAAAAACTTGGTGGACGAAATTGTGATCACTATTCTTTAAGTTGTACTTTTATGGAATTTGAAATTGGCACGAGTGGACACAACTCCGTTCAACTAACCAGCAAGTGTACTGGGTTGTCCAAGTAATAAACCTTACGTGAGTAAGGGTCGATCCCACAGAGATTGTTGGTATGAAGCAAGCTATGGTCACCTTGTAAATCTCAGTTAGGCAGATTAAATTGATTTATGGTTTCGAAAATAGAAATAAGAAAATAAATAATAAAAGGGATAGAATACTTATGCAGATTCATTGGTGGGAATTTCAGATAAGCGAATGGAGATACTGTATGGCTCAAGGACGCCTGCTTTCCCACTTCTTCAACTCAATCCTTCTTACTCCTTTCCATGGCAAGCTGTGTATAGGGGTTCACCATCAGCGGTGGCTACTTTCAATCCTCTCGGGAAAATGATCCTCTGCGGCTGTCACTCGCATGGCTAATCGTCTGGAGGCATCACCCATGGTTGATGGCTACATCCCATCCTCGCAGTGAAAACTACGCTCACGCGCTCTGTCACAGCACGGCTAATCACTGGTTGGTTCCCGCTCCTACTGGAATAGAATCCCTTGATTCTTTTGCGTCTGTCACTAACGCCCAGCACTTGCGAGTCTGAAGCACATCACAGTCATTCATTACCGGAATCCTACTCGGAATACCACAGACAAGGTGAGACTTTCCGGATCCTCATAAATGCCGCCATCTATCTAGCTTATACCATGAAGATTCTGTTGGGGAATCTAAGAGATACACATTCAAGCTCTGTTGCAGGTAGAACGGAAGTGGTTGTCAATCACGTGCGTTCATAAGTGAGAATGATAATGAGGGTTACTTATCATCACATTCATCATGTTCTTGGGTACGAATGAATATCTTGGAATAAGAATAAGAGAGATTTGAATAAAAGAGAATAGAATTGCATTAATACTTGAGGTACAGCAGAGCTCCACACCCTTAATCTATTGTGTGCAGAAACTCCACCGTTGAAAATACACAAGCAAAGGGTTCAGGCATGGCCGAATGGCCAGCCCCCATGTGGTCACAAGACCGACTGATCAAAGACCTAAAGTGATCAAAGATATCTAATACAATAGATAAATGTTCTATTTATAATAAACTAGCTCCTAGGGTTTACATGAGTAAGTAATTGATGCATAAATCCACTTCCGGGGCCCACTTGGTGTATGCTTGGGCTGAGCTTGATTAATCCACGAGCTGAGGCTTCTCTTGGAGTTGAACTCCGAGTTATGATGTGTTTTGGGCGTTCAACTCCGGATCATGACGTTTTTCTGGCGTTTAACTCCAGACAGCAGCTTGTACTTGGCGTTCAACGCCAAGTTACGTCGTCAATTTCCGAATAAAGTATAGACTATTATATATTGCTAGAAAGCTCTGGATGTCTACTTTCCAACGCCGTTGAGAGCGCGCCATTTGGAGTTCTGTAGCTCCAGAAAATCCATTTCGAGTGCAGGGAGGTCAGATTCCAACAGCATCAGCAGTCCTTTTGTCAGCCTTTTTCAGAGTTTTGCTCAAGTCCCTCAATTTCAGCCAGCATTTACCTGAAATCACAGAAAAACACACAAACTCATAGTAAAGTCCAGAAATGTGAATTTAACATAAAAACTAATGAAAACATCCCTAAAAGTAGCTTGAACTTATTAAAAACTATCTAAAAACAATGCCAAAAAGCGTATAAATTATCCGCTCATCAACAACCAAGCAGAATACGAAGCCCTCATAGGGGGCTTAGCCCTAGCAACGGAAGTTGGAGCGACAAGGTTGGAAATATGCAGCGATTCACAAGTCGTCACCTCCCAAGTAAATGGGAGCTACCAAGCCAGAGACTCGCTACTACAAAAGTACTTGGGGAAAGTCAAGGATTTGAACCAGAAGTTTGAGGAGGTCACAATCCACCACGTTCCAAGAGAAAGGAACACATGGGTAGATCTCCTATCAAAACTGGCTAGCACAAAACTGGGAGAAGGCAACCGATCTCTCATCCAAGGTATGATTAGAGAGCCGGTAGTCACTCTGCACCTGTCAAGGCTAAGCCCCTCATGGTTAGACCCCATCACCAGCTTCTTAGAAAACGGCAAACTCCCCGACGACGAAAAAGATGCTAAGAAACTAAGAAGGGAAGCAGCCAAGTACGCGATCATCCAGGGTCAGTTGTTCAGAAAAGGACTCAACCAGCCCCTATTGAAATGTCTACACCCCGACCAAACGGACTACGTCCTCAGGGAAGTCCATGAAGGGTGTTGCAGCCATCACATAGGGGGCAAAGCCCTAGCAAGAAAATTAGTCCGAGCTGGATACTATTGGCCATCAATGATGGCAGACTCTAAAGAATTCGTTAGAAAGTGCGTCAAGTGTCAAGAGAATGCCAATTTTCACAAAGTACCGGCCTCCGAGCTAAGCTTGTTAACGTCTTCCTGGCCATTCTCACAATGGGGAGTCGACCTCTTGGGGCCCTTCCCGGTTGGTCCAGGACAAGTCAAGTACCTCATAGTCGCCATTGACTACTATACCAAATGGATAGAGGTCGAGCCGCTAGCCAGCATATCCTCATCCAATTATAGGAAGTTCATGTGGAGGCAAGTGATAACACGGTTCGGCATCCCGGAGGTCGTTATCTCGGACAACGGGACACAATTTACCGACAAAAAGTTCACGGAGTTCCTCACCGGCCTGGGTATAAGACAGAAGTTCTCCTCAGAGGAACACCCCCAAACAAACGGACAGGTTGAGTCCGCAAACAAAATCATCCTGTTAGGGCTTAAGAAGCGGCTGGATGATAAAAAAGGTGCTTGGGCCGACGAGCTCGCCTCGGTCCTCTGGTTCTACTGTACAACCGAGCAGTCATCCATCAGGGAGACCCCCTTCCGACTAACATACGGGCTAGACGTGGTAATACCTGTGGAAATCGGGGAACCGAGCCCACGACTACTCTTGAAGGGAGTAGGGGAAGCTGTGGAAAAAGACCTAATAGATGAAGCCAGAGAGATGGCCCACCTGACGGAAACAACGCTGAAGCAAAGAATGGCCCTGTGCTACAACACCAAAGTACTCAGAAGAGAGTTTAAACCAAATGACCTCGTCCTAAGGCATAACGACATCGGCTTACCGACCCCGGGAGAGGGCAAACTGACAGAAAACTGGGAAGGTCCCTACAGAGTTAAAGAGGTGATTGGCAAAGGCACCTTTAAGTTGGAAAGGCTTAATGGCAAAGAGATCCCAAGAACGTGGAACGCGAGCAACTTAAGAAGGTTTTACTCCTAGCACGCGTGACGATTTACCGACCAAACGAGCTAAGTAGTCAATCCATGAAATTGTACTTTTCGCTATGGCTTATAGACCTTTTGTGCAATTACCGACTAAAATATACTTGTCAAAAGTTTTGTTTTGTTTACTTTTCTTGGACAACCCATTGTGCAAATGAACTCCGCACAACGCGACGATAATACGCGGCCCCGGGACTGATCACCCCGGGTGCCCGTCAACTATCGCAACAACGAACGGCTATACTAAAAAGCCACGACCTGGCTCAGCCAGAATACCATCAATGCGATAAAACTAGTGCGAACAACAAACCAATAACGGTGAATATAAACGGCGACACAACCAGACGAACAGGAAAGTATTAACTACAATAAGACGGGTAAACGACCCAAAAAACCATTGTTCACGAGAGTTAAACAAAACAGCTTACAAAAAGTTTCATGAAGTTACCCAAAACATAAGAAATCATTTCCTAGGCATGTCAACAATCTTGCCGTCTTTGATCATCTTGAAGACACCAATTGCCGACGTGTCGAAGTCAGGGGCAACGATTTTGACCTGAGCCTTCAGGGCCTCCTCAGTCACCAATATCGCACCCTTCCCCTGCTTAACGACTTATTTATACTTTGTCTTCCAACCAGCAAGATCAGCTTCAATAGCCTCCTTCGACGAAACGGCCTCATCGCGCTCTTTCTCCAGCGCGATCACCCGCCCCTGAGCCACACCGACCTGACCCTCTAAAGACATTTCCCGCTCGACAAGCCGGGAAACGCTGGCATCAGACTCCTCCAATTTTTTCTCGGCAGTGGAGGCTCTCTTTTCGGCAGCCTCGAGCTTCTCATTAGACTGGGCAAGTTGCTCTCGAAGGGTCTCAACTTCACGTTTTAAATCATTATTAGCTTTCCTAGCAGATTCCAACCTCCTAGGGAGAGATTCCATCCCGGACAGCTCAAACTCGGCCTTCCGAGCTATCACTGCGCCACGCAGGAGGGTACGATACATCCACCTCGCTTGCCCGGCAAGAGATGACTCGTGAAAATGCTCTTCAGTGCCGGGAATCAACTGAGCGTCTATGAAATTCCCAGCGTCAAAATTTTTCTCCATCACAGTAAGAACCCCCTCAGGACTGCTGGACGTTTTCCTCCTTTTGAGGCTGGGCACCTCTTCCACATCATCGTCGGCCACTGGGTTGGACGTCGAACCCCCAATGCCGACCACTTCGCGGAAAGGGGAAACGCGCACCTCTTTGTCGCCGGGAGCCAAGACACCCTAAACCGAGGTCCCGACCTCATCGGCCACAGCCCCCTGCTCGGAAGTGGCCTTGCTCTTGTCCTCCGGGGGAGCAGTCGACTTCTCATTGACCGCTTCATCGTCAGTTGCACACAAAAAGGTCTGGAACAAGTCTGGGAGACCCGTCACCTCGGCAGACATCCCCACTGTAATAGGAAAGGAAGATTGTTTAGTCGCAATGGAATATTGAAAAAAGCAAGAAACAAAAGGTAAAGCTCAAGTTAAAACTGCTCACAAATATAGTTCCGACCGACTTCTCGATCACCCATGAGGAGGTGAGGATTCACATGATTCCTCCCGAAGACTGCCAATAACACGTCGGCAATCTTCTTGTCCACGGCGGACATACCCTTATAGGATACTTTAATAAAGGCATTGGACCCCGCCCCGAAGCTCCAATATGTCGGGATGAGGCGTTCCCCCTCTAACGACAGCCAGAAAGGATGACGACCTGTGACGGGGCGCACCTTGAAATACTTATCTTTGAACACGTGGTAGGAGTCCTCAAACAAGCCAAAAATCCTCCGACCTTGGGCAGATCGGAAGGACATGAATCCCTTCTTATGTTTCCCTTCCTTTGAAGGGTTTATAAGGCTGGAAAAGAAAAGGAAAACATCCACGGACACTGGCAGCTCGAGATATTCACAAACCATCTCGAAACAACGGATTGAAGCCCAACTGTTCGGATGCAACTGCGACGGCGCCATGGAAATCCGGCCAAGGAGCGCCATTTGAAAGGTGGAGAAAGGAATACGAACCCCCACTTGCGTAAACATGGATTTATAAAACCAAATCCAGTCGGCAACTTGGGGGAGCACTGAAGTTGATCTCGTACAATCGCTCGCGGGGAGCCGGGACGAAGACGTCATAGTTAGACTCCTCGTCGGTTCCGTCGCACAAGTGCCTGTTTTGACGGAACTCGGTGAGCTCCTCCTCGCCCATTTGGTTGGGGGAGTCCTTCAGATCGGAAACCACCCAGGCGTAGGGGTCGTACGCCGCGGGAGAAGGGGAAGCTCGGGAGGCGATGCGAGTCATACCTACATGGGGGTACCACCCAGTTAGTCTAAGAGGTCGGGTGCTCGAAGTGAACGCAGAAACTAAACTCAACCTATTCTGCAACTAAAACTAAACACAGCCAAAAGGTAAAACCCAAACAAAATCCACCCTAGAATGGTAACCTCCCCCTAACGCACCTATTTGAGGCCAAGGATCGACTATCATGCAAAATTAAACAAACAGCATGCATGAAAAGGAAGCAACGGCAGAAGCAAAAGAACAACAAAAAGAGTGTAAAAAGGATGCATAATTACCTGTATTGATTGCAAAAATCTGAAAGGAAGAACAAGAGCAACACCCTGAACTGCTGAGGGAGAAGAAGATGGGGATAGCTAGATTGGAAACGAAAAGATAAACGCCAAATGAACACCAAAGGCATCACAAAACTGTTTTAAAACTACCACAAAAAGGAGCACGAAAGTCGAGGGGCGTATTAGTCTTTGCACGAAGGGTTTTAAACCCATTATGAGAATTTAATGCTCGGCACGAAGAACGAGGCGATGAATGATCGCCCCAGCAACAAACAGGCACGCGCGCAAGAGGCACGTCCCCCCACGGACGGCCGACCTGGCGACAACGCATGAGATCAGAGATAACACGCCACCAACAGCCCACACGACTATTGCTGGCGCGTTGGGGGCACTGTTACGGCCTGGCCCAAAGGAAACCTGGGCCGACCCGACCCACAAACCACCCGACCTGAACGGTTGGATGAGGCACTCATATTCGACCTGAACACGTGTCCGGGACAGCTGGCCGCCACAGTTGTACATGGAAACTTCGAGGAAGGTGGGTTCTGCCCTCGTGGGACCTACTTCTGACATAGTATATAAGGGGAGGGTCCTACCCCTCCCCCAAGGTACGTCACACATTCCACCTAATCCATTTCTCGCCTGCACACTAACTGACTAGAGCGTCGGAGTGTCTTTGCAGGTGACACCCCCTCCTTTCACAACGAGAGTTCGGCTACCCGGCAGATCCGATCCCAGCACAATCGCTCCGGACGAAGCGTTCCCACCACCTCAAATATCCATCCGAACCGTCCGGTAACCAACCAACCGAACAAATATAATTTTCAGTAATACTATATGATCAATAAATATTATTATTTTAGATTAATTAATAATAATTTATACCTATATTTACAAAACTTTGCGTACATACATAATTTGCACATATATTTACTAGAGTTTATATACATGAGTTAACACAGTTTATACAAATATTTATCAAAATTTACACATATAAATCAGTATAAATTTATTTGTTGAAGACAATAATTTAATATTTGTATTAGCTAAATACCGACAAAAATTACTAAAACTTACGGGTCTCGATATTTTTTGTATAATTTTTATATATAAAAGTATTTACTATTGAATAATAAATACTACTTTTGTCTTTAATCTTAAGATTTATTTTAATTTTATCTTTAATATTTTATTTGTCTTATCTATGACATTTTAATATGTTTTAATTTTAGTTTTATAATTTATATTTAGTTAATGTATATTTATATATCATATATATTATTTTTAAAATTAAATTAATATTATTATTAAAAAGATCAATTTCATATTTAATTATATTATGTATAAAAAATAATTAACAGACGAGCATTTTAAAATAAATAAAAAAGTAATATCTATTTAATATTTACTAAATAATTAAAAAAAAAAGAGAATTCATTTCCCATGTTGACACATCCGTCACTTAGATTTTCTGTAATTTGAAAAGAATCAACCACTCTGTTCAGTTAGGCAAACGACAACTATATAGTATTAACGTGGAGGCATTTTTTCTATGTATGTGATCCAGGATATTCATCGTTGGTAACAATCACTAAATCCATCCTCACGGAAAAAGAAAAAAGAAATATTAAAAGAATATAGTTGCCGGTAATAATAATAATAATAATAATAATAATAATAATAATAATAATAATAATAATAATAATCTTTTTCGGTACTTGATTATTTATCAAGATAAATCAGTCTTTTATAATTTGAAAATCTTTACTCGATTTTCAACTATATAATTAGTCTAAGCGATTTTTGTGTAAACGATGACCTATTAATATATCAAAAGTTAATTTATCCAATTATTTAAATAGTTGGAATTAGTTAGACCAATTACTTAAATAATTAAAAACGATTAAAAATTTTTAAATTGTAAAAAATCGTTTTTTCATTCGAATAAATAATAAAAAAATAAAAAAATATATTTATTCTAAATGGTAATAATAAAACCCATTTTGTATACACCGTGTTGAGTTTGACCAAATGCTTGAGGATTATGGAATTCATCATCAGCTAAATGTCAAAATATACTAAAAAAAATTTAAAAATTAATAAAATTTATTATTTTTGGTTAGTATTTTTAGTTATTAATTTAATTTTTTATTTATTAATTTAATAATATACTTTTAATTTATATTTTTAAATATTATTAACTAATTACTAATCAAAAACAATAATTTCCACTGGGTTTCTAACTGTTGATTAAAAATTTTAAATCAACTTGCATAGATTAAAATTTTCATGAAGCATGATTAAAGAATTGAAGAAGAAAAGTTTGAGTTGAAAACAATAATCATCTATTTACTAGAAGATGTTGGAAGCTTGAAGATTTTTGAAGAATATTCAAGAGAGTAGTACATCTACAACATTCTACAACATTGAAGAATTTAAAATCAAATTGAATTGAAATTAGAAGATTATAGAAACTACATGAATACAAGTTGAAAGATGATTCATGAAGCCAACTCATGAAATGGTAGTCATTACAAAATTGATTTGTGATTCATAAATTATTATTTTAGTAGGAAGCATTGCCTATATAAAGGCACATATGCCTTATGTATTGTATATGTGTGTTCTATAATGAAATGTGTATGTTTTGAAATGTGAAAATTCTCTCCCTTGTTTTATGAGTGTTAGTGAGTTTGAGAGATGAAAAATATGATAGTGTCATTTATATAAGTGAGTGATCCTAGGGCCAATTAGTTGTGGGTATTATACTTACATTTGGTATCAAAGCTGGTTAATCCAGCGCCTGGTGTTTGAGAGTTTGTGAGGTGTGAGAGAGTTCTCACATAGTTGTTTATTCATAGAGTCAGTATGGCAAACACTTTCAATATTGTGTGGTCCGGTCCCAAGTTAGATGGGAAACTTGATTATAGTTATTGGGAGACTTTGATGTCCACCCATTTGAAGGCCCAGAACCTGTGGAATTTCATTGAACCAGATTTGCAAGAAGGAGCAGATGCTGCCCAACAAAGGAGAGATCAATTGGCGCTATCTCAAATTCATCAAGGAGTAGATTATACGGTGTTTGGCAAAATAGCAAATGCCAAAAGTGCAAAGGAAGCATGGAACACGTTGAAGCTGTCATACAAAGGCGTAGATAAAGCTCAGAAAGCAAAGCTACAGTCTTTAAGAAGAGAATATGAAAGGTACGAGATGTCTAGCTCAGAAACCGTTGAACAATATTTTACTCGTGTTACAGATCTTGTCAATAAGATGAGAGTCTATGGAGAAGATATGCCCGATAGCAAAGTGGTGGAGAAAATTCTTCGCACCATGCCGATGAAGTATGACTATGTGGTCACTACGATACTAGAGTCCCACGATATGGATACTATGACAATTGTAGAGTTGCAAGGAACCATGGAAAGCCACATCAGTAGAATACTGGAGAAGTCAGAAAAATCAACTGAGGAAGCCCTGAAAAGCCGAGTGAATTTCAACAACGTTGCAGAATCAAACCGTACACAAGAAGGACGAGGTCGTGGTTTTAATTTTCAAAGTAGAGGCAGAGGAAGTTTTAGAGGTAAAGGTCGTGGCAATTACAACCAAGGAAGTTACAACAATTTTACACCACCTAATCAAGGAAGAGGTGGAACGAATTTCAGGCCTGTCAACCGAGGAAGAGGTCGAGGCAATTTTTATCAAGAAAGAACCAATTTCAACTGTTTTCATTGTGGAAAGTATGGACACAAAGTAGCAGATTGCAGATTCAAAATGGTGAATAACAATCAAGCACACGTTGCAGAAAATCAGCATCAAAACACTGATGATAATCCGGGTACTCAGACTTTATTTTTTACAAGTAATTCATGTGCTGAAGATGAAAATATATGGTACTTGGATAATGCTTGCAGTAATCATATGTCTGGTAGAAAGGAGTTATTTTCTTCAATAGATGATTCAGTTAAACTATTATTGAAGTTTGGTAATAGTACAAAGATCCCTATTGAAGGAAAAGGGCACATACCAATTAGATTGAAAGATGGTTCTCTGAGTTATATTTCTGATGTTTTCTATGCTCCTGAACTTGATTACAATTTACTGAGTATGGGGCAATTATCTGAGAAGGGATATAAGATGATAACTTATCGTGGATATTGCACTGTATTTGACAACAATGGAAGGTTCATTGATAAAGCAAAGATGACTTCAAACAGAATGTTTCCGTTAAAAATTCAACATGTTAATCCCTCTTGCATGAGTTCTGTGATACTTGATGATAACTGGTTGTGGCATATGCGGTTTGGGCACTTTCATTTTTCTGGCCTAAACTACCTGTCAAGAAAAGGACTTGTTTCTGGTCTACCACGGATTCATATTCCCAATTGTATTTGTGAGATTTGTCAACTGGGAAAGAAGCACAGAGATCCATTCCCTACAGGAAAGTCTTGGAGAGCTAGAAGATTACTTGAAATTGTGCATTCAGATCTCTGTTCTGTAGAAGTTCCAAGTAATGGTGGTAGCAGGTACTTTATCACTTTTATTGATGATTTTAGTAGATATACATGGGTATACTTTCTGAAGCAGAAATCAGAAGCATGTGATGTCTTTAAGACATTCAAGGCGTTTGTCGAAAAACAAAGTGGCTGTAAAATCAAAATTCTCAGAACAGACAGAGGAACAGAATATCTTACATGTTCAGAATACTTTAAGCAACACGGAATTCAACACCAACTAACAACTAGATACACTCCTCAACAAAATAGAGTGGCTGAAAGAAAGAATAGAACCATCATGGATATGGTCAGATACATGCTCAAGTCAAAACAAATGCCTAAAGAGTTTTGGGCAGAAGCAGTCGCAACAGCAGTTCATATTTTAAACAGGTGTCCAACAAAAAGTGTTCGTGATAAAACTCCAGAGGAAGCTTGGAGTGGAAAGCAGCCTTCCATTCATCATTTCAGAGTCTTTGGGTGTATAGCTTATGCCCACGTACCAGATCAATTAAGGAAGAAGTTAGATGACAAAGGCGAGAAGTGTATCTTTATTGGCTATAGCACAGACTCAAAAGCATACAAGTTGTACAATCCAGAAACGAAGAAAGTAATCATCAGCAGAGACGTGACGTTCGACGAGAAAGACATGTGGAACTGGGACACAAAGACAGAAAAACATCCGATTGTAATTTCAAATACATGTGATGATGAAGAAGAAAGACAACCAGATGCAACCGAACAACCTGAATCATCTAGAAGACCTCAAAGAGAGCGGAGACTACCTGCTAGATTAGCAGATTATGAAGTTGGCAATGACAACGATCCGTCTGATGAAGAAATCATAAATTTTGCTCTATTTTCAGATTGTGAGTCGTTGAACTTTGAAGAAGCCTTTAAAGACAACAATTAGAAGAAAGCAATGGATGAGGAGATTCATGCCATTGAAAAGAATGACACATGGGAGCTGACAGATTTACCAACAGATAAGAAGCCGATTGGAGTAAAGTGGGTTTACAAGACTAAGTACAAACCCAATGGTGAAGTTGATCGTTTCAAAGCAAGATTAGTTGCTAAGGGATACAAACAAAAGCCAGGTATCGATTATTTTGAAGTATTTGCTCCTTTTGCTAGGTTAGACACTATTCGTATGATTATTTCATTCTCGGCTCAAAATAAGTGGAAGATACATCAAATGGATGTTAAGTCTGCATTTCTAAATGGCACTTTAGAAGAAGAAGTGTATGTCGAGCAACCTGCAGGATATGAAGTTCTTGGAAAAAAAGATAAAGTTTATAAATTGAAGAAAGCTTTGTACGGGTTAAAGCAAGCACCAAGAGCATGGTACAAGAAGATTGATTCTTATTTCATTGAGAATGGTTTTAGAAGATGTCCGTTTGAGCATACTCTTTATATCAAGTTCGTTGAACCTGGAGATATCTTGATCGTGTGTCTTTATGTTGATGATTTGATCTTTACTGGGAACAATTTGAAGGTAATTGCAGAATTCAGGGAGGCTATGATAAAGCACTTTGAAATGACAGATATGGGTTTGATGTCTTACTTTCTTGGCATTGAAGTGGTTCAAAGAGATGATGGAATTTTCATTTCTCAAAAGAAATATGCAAATGATATTTTGAAAAAATTTCAAATGGAGCACTCAAAACCAGTTTCTACTCCAGTCGAAGAGAAATTCAAATTGCTGAGAGAAGATAAAGGAGGAGCAGTAAATCATACATATTACAAAAGCTTGATTGGAAGTCTAAGGTACTTGACTGCGACTAGACCAGATATTGTATTTGGAGTTGGTTTGCTTAGCAGATTTATGGAGGAGCCTTGTACCAACCATTTGCAAGTGGCAAAGAGAATTCTTCAATATATCAAAGGTACTTTAAATGATGGAATTTATTATGAGAATACTAATGAAGTAAACCTTGTTGGCTACACTGATAGTGATTGGGCCGGAGATATAGAAACAAGAAAAAGTACTTCAGGGTTTATATTTCATCTTGGTTCTGGTGCAATTTCATGGTCGTCAAAGAAACAACCAGTAGTAGCACTATCTACAGCAGAAGCAGAATATATAGCAGCAGCAAGTTGTGCAACACAAGCAGTTTGGCTAAGAAGAATTCTTGAAGAATTGAACGAGAAACAAAGTACTCCAACAACAATATTTTGTGATAACAAGTCAGCTATTGCACTTTGCAAAAATCCAGTATTTCATGGAAGATCGAAGCATATTGATATTCGGGTTCACAAAATCAGAGAGTTGGTGAATGAAAAAGAAGTTGTGATCGAGTATTGTCCAACTGAAGAACAAGTTGTAGATATATTTACAAAGCCATTGAAGATTGAATTATTTTATAAATTGAAGAAGATGCTTGGAATGATTAATTCTGCAAGTTTGATTTAAGGGAGGCAATGTTGATTAAAAATTTTAAATCAACTTGCATAGATTAAAATTTTCATGAAGCATGGTTAAAGAATTGAAGAAGAAAAGTTTGAGTTGAAAACAATAATCATCTATTTACTAGAAGATGTTGGAAGCTTGAAGATTTTTGAAGAATATTCAAGAGAGTAGTACATCTACAACATTCTACAACATTGAAGAATTTAAAATCAAATTGAATTGAAATTAGAAGATTATAAAAACTACATGAATACAAGTTGAAAGATGATTCATGAAGCCAACTCATGAAATGGTAGTCATTACAAAATTGATTTGTGATTCATAAATTATTATTTTAGTAGGAAGCATTGTCTATATAAAGGCACATATGCCTTATGTATTGTATATGTGTGTTCTATAATGAAATGTGTATGTTTTGAAATGTGAAAATTCTCTCCCTTGTTTTATGAGTGTTAGTGAGTTTGAGAGATAAAAAATATGATAGTGTCATTTATATGAGTGAGTGATCCTAGGGCCAATTAATTGTGGGTATTATACTTACACTAACCTTTCTCTTTAGACGTATTGGTTACCGAGTGAGAAGTCCGTGTTGACCATGAAGTTACTCGTTTTATTAAAAACTCATTTACACTTATCTCAAAGCCGCCACTCGTGCAATAAAAAAAACAAGGCACACAATACATGCATCAAGGAAACCAGAATCGATTTGCAGCAAAGGTGGTTTATTTATTTGACCCCATAATTCCTGTTTTCAATATGAGTTAAGGGAGAGCTAATGAATTCATAGACCTTGAGGTTTTCACTATTTGAGAATACCTAAGCTATTGCATTGCACGTTTCACATATATTCAGAAACATTCAATCGAGGCACATAGTAGTATAAACTATAAAGTAATATAAAATGCTATTGTTCTACTCTTCGTTGCACATATTCAACGGTGCAAGAAAAAAGAGAATTAATGTCTTTCACGAACTGAGCTTACACCCGGTTGGACTGCGTGAAAAAATAGAGAGCAACATCATGCACTAAAATATATAGTGTAAATAATTACACTGACCTAGCTTTAATTTAAATATATACTATAGATCTCTAAAATTCTTTAGAATTTTTGTAATCTTATTTGATAAATCTAAATATTTAGATAGTATAATATAAAAGTTTAAAAATTAAATAAATAAATCAAGTAAATAAAAATATTAATAATATCTACAATAATACTCTATAACCAAATTAATTATCCAACTAAGCTTAATCAAGCTGGTACAACCTAATTTAGGTTCACGTGCCATTATCTCTGACTAATTTTTTGACTAAATTCATAATCATATATAACTTCCTTTTTTCTGCAAGTTTTGTTTTTTTTTTTCAAAATTTTTCAAAATTTTCTACGTTCCGTTCGCGATCAATGATTTTTTATCAAATTTGAAAATTTGGATCAATTTTTTTTAAATCAAGCAGTAAAAAGAGATTTAAACAGGTATTTCGTTTTCAAAGATAATGAATGATGCAAGTTTAGACTGTCAGTTGAACTAGGGTGAATTGGTTTATTGTTTTGAATTTAATCAAGTGGATAAGATTTGGTTCGAACCTAGTTAATGTTGTTCGTTAGTAGTTGATGCTCCTATAGTTGAATAGTTTTGTTTTTGTTTCTAAAAATTATTGTTCATGGTTGAAGGTTTGAATTTGAATATAATGTAGGAGCTCTGAATTGTTATTTCGATGAATTTGTTTGATATCTAGTTTCGGTGCATTTGGAAAGACAATTTGGTTTAATCTAGAAATATTTTCAGTATTTTTCAGCTTCTCTGTGATATTGATGAGCAGTTTGTACCAAAGGTTAGGATGACTTTTAATACGTTTGAAGAAGGTGAAAAATTCTACAAAGATTATTCTAAACTGACAGATTTTTTTACCAAAATTTGAAACACAAATAAGAAAGAAAATAAAATTAAGAACCAATTAATTACATGTAATAGAGAAGGTAAATGGAAATCAAACATATCTCCAACTCAGAAAACAAATCTCTTAGCTAGATTAAATTGTCCTACAAGAATTTATATACATATATTGAAAGATGTTGGTGTTTGAATTATTTCAAAGGTTGTTTTGCATCATTCACATCCGTGCTGTTCAAATCAAGCAGAGATGCTAAAACAACACAGGTTGTTAAGCATATCTGTATGCTGTACAATTGAAAATAACGATGAAGATAGAATTAGACCAAGCAAAAGATAAATCATTTGTCGCAGCAATAGGAAGTCATCGTGAATTAAGCATTATTGAAAAAGATGTCAGAAATTACGTTACGAGAGAAGTCCATAATGTTTCTGAACTAGACGATACCAAAGAATTTGGAAAATACTTATTAAGAATGAAAGAGAAGAATCAAAATATTTTACAAGCTCGAACTTGAGGTTGATCACTCAATCAAAAATGCTTTTTGGGTTGACGCAAGAAGTAGAATTGTTTGTGAGTATTTTGGAGATGTTATTTCATTTGATACCACTTACAATACAAACAGATAATTTGCTGTTATAGTTTATGTGCTTTTTAATACAACTTTCGGTGAATCTGAAACTATTTTTTGGTGCATATCTAATTTTCTTTTTGTATTGTTGAGTTCAACTATAATTTGATTTTTGATTCTATTGTTGGTGTTAATCACCATGATTATTCTATACTTTTGGGATGTGCTTTGATAAAAAAATGAGGATATTCAGTCATTCAAATGGTTATTTTAATGTTGGCTTTATTGCATGGAAGGAAAGTCTTCAAAAGGCATTCTAACTGATCAATGTGCATCGATGCAAAGGACTATTGAGACTTATATTCCAACAACAATTTTCAGATGGTGTATTTGGAATATTATAAAAAAGATTCCACATAAATTAAATGGCTACACGAGACATAAAGAAATTGAACAAGAAATGAGTCAGGTTGTTTGAAACTCTTTTATAAAAAATGCATTTGATAGAAATGGGAATGATTTTCTTATGAAGTATGATGTTGGAGATAATAAGTAATTTTTAGGTAAGGGTATCTTTATTGGAATTAACTAATGTTGTTATTTTTATTATTTGGATATTTATATGTTTTGCTTGAGTAATAGAGGTGCCAAGTTGTATACCTTTTAATGCATTTTGTTTTTGATTTACGTATTTTATCTTTTTTTTAGAGTTTTTTGAAAATCGTCATTTATGGATCTCAGTTTATCTTAATCACCACTTATAGGTAGGGATGACAAGCACACAAAGGAGCGAGAGCTTGCATGCTTTTTTTAACAAGTTTATTATGCGCAATAGCTTACTGATCCAATATGTCAAACAATATGATAATTGTCTAGGAAGTAGAGAGCAAAGAGAGAAAGAGAGAATCCAATGCAACAGATTTTTATACTATCATACCATGGGCAACGAAATCATCAATAGAAGCTCAATTTCAGCAAGTGTATACTTACGAGAAGTTCAGAAAAGTTCAAGTACAATTTAGAGAAAAGGTGAATTGCATCACAAGATCAACGGAGCCCACTCTAGGTTTTATGATATATGAAGTTGTAGAATAGGTTTCAAACTCAATATTCAATAAGTTTGTGGTTACATATGATGCGATATCATGGGAAGTAAAATGTCAATGCTTATTATTTGAGTCTAGAGGGATATTGTGTCGTCATTCTCTGTGCCTGTTAAGCTTTAAGCAAGTAGATAAAGTGGTACCAAGATATATATTGGAATGATGGAGTAAGAATGTAAAAGGAAGGCACACACATATCAATAGTAGTCACGACGAGTCTCTATTGGAGTTAAGAAGTAGGAGATTTGATGATGATTTGGTCTTTTGGTCACACAATATTTGTGAATTTGCATCATATTCTGAGGAGTTAACTGCGATTTTACACCACACTTATGATAATGCAATGGTTGAGATGCAAGAATATAAATAAAAAAGTGAAGAAAAATGTTTTTTATCGCACGAAGATGCTTCCTTAGAAGATATTAATGAGCTTTAAAGCACGCCACACATGAAAACAAGAGGACGCCTAAAAAATAGATTGGGATCACATACTAAAGAACAGATTACAAATGCTTCAAAGGAAAAGAAAAAAAACTCTAAGCAAGATAAAATTGATGTGCTTTAAGTAGGAAAAATTGTCTTTGTGCATGTTAATAGTTGTGCTAATATATGATTTACTTTTTACTGTTGAGCCTTTTACATGTTAGATCACTGGTACAGTCAAATTCCAACCTTTATTATAGACAAATTATGAATCATCAGTTCCGAGAATTCAACGCAATAAGATAAATGTCTTGGAGTTTATTTTAACGATTTTTGGTGTTTCGTTGTAAGAATTTCAATGCAATTCATTTAATATTCTTGTCTGCAATTAGGTGAACCTGAATTCATTCAATACAGTAAATATTGGGTCCATAGAATTTTATTAAAAGCTTTGTAATGAATATTTACAAAGATGCACATAATGTATTTGTTTTAACTATACAGTACATAGATAATTTAGTATAGAAATTCTTAACAATTTACAGCATTCAACTTATACACTTTTTATATCTTCTAATACAAATTTAAGAAAAAAATTTAAGCATTCTCGGTGTTTATTAGAATGATTTTTGGTGTTCCATTGTAACGATTTTAGTGCAATTAAAGTAATTTTCTTTTTTCTACAATTTTTATGAACCTAGATTTATTCATATTAATAAGATTTTAATACTGTACAAATATGTTCATAGAAAATTAATTTGGCAAAAAAAATTATGAAAAGCTTAAATCGAATATTTACAAGTGTTTGTTTTAATGATATAAGTACACAGACAATTTAGTACTCAACCAATGTATAAATTCATAACAATTTACAACATTCAAAGTATCTACTATTAATATTTCCCGATAAAAATTTACAGAAAGGACTTGACAAGACAGCGAAAGACTTCGAGAATCTTATAGCTTCAGATTTAGTAATTGCTTTATCTCTCATTTGATTTATTTCATCAAAGAGAACAATCAAAGCATATTCCTACCTGAAACCATCAACTTCTTCCTACAATTGAATCAAATTTATTAATATGTGTTAATTTAGAAATAGAAAAATCAACTAAGTTTATTATTATTTACTTATTTCCAATTTTTCCATGAATATTTTCTTTTCTTTATCTTTTTCGGGTCGATTATCTCCAGCCATTTCATACATATATTTCATAGTCCCAGCTGATAAACAAAAATTAAACAACAGAGTAAAACAAGTTTAATACAGCATTAACAAAAATAACACTACAATAGAAAAGAATAATAGGAAGATCAACCTTATTTGTTGACCACTGATGTTAATATATGGTGCTTCAATATCCTCTACATTTTTCACTAGAGATTTTCCTCTAGAATAAACCAGCAATTCTGATATCATCAACCTTTGAAAAACACAGAAAGCCAATTATAAAAAGTAGTAAAATCAATTTTAGATAAGAAAAAGTGATAAAAAAACAAGTGCACATTATTTGACAAAAAATTGCACTGAAATTAATTAATGACTACAACGCACAAACTAAATTCAAAACACAAACAAAAGAATTGATAAAGAAAATAGTAAATAACTTACAAAAAAATTATTCATTTTTGTTCTATCTTCATTGGTAGACTATTTGTGGATGGGGTCAAGCACATAAAATTTTTTCTTTTACATCCGCAATCCACAGTTACCAATGTCCATTATGGCAAACTGGGGCAAATAGCTTAAATTTGGGCAATAGAAAACTTTTTTAGTCTAAATTTAACTGAATAAAAGAATTATTTAAGAAGTTTTAAAAATAAAAACTTACAAATGGAGGGATGCTAGCTTCTTCTTATCTAGAAAAGAGAGGTACTCTTTATATACATTCATGTTGTAGGCATTCTTAGTTGCTGGATCAATGTACTTTTCCTTAATCTTCATCAACATGTTATTTTTCACCGAAATAATCACCTTTAGCACACAACATATTTACAAAATACACTAATGAGCGGATATTTTATACTTTTTTTGCATCATTTTCATATAGTTTTTAGCATGTTTTATTCAAGTTTTATTAAGTTTTCATAGGTTTTAGAGCAAAATTCACATTTTTGGATTCTACTTTGAGTTTATGTGTTTTTATGCAATTTTAGGTATTTTCTGTCTGAAATTGAGGAGCTGGAGTAAAAGTTTGATTCAAAGACAGAGAAAGCACTGCAGATGCTGTCAAAATCTAACCTCTGTGTACTCAAAGGATATTTTTTGGAATTACAGAAGTTCAAATGGAGCGTTCTCAACGGCTATGGAAAGCTAACATCCAGGACTTTCCAGAAATATATAATTGTCCTTACTTTTCTTCAGAATCAAAGGGCTAAAACTGGCGTTCAATGCCAACCACCAACCTTATTCTGGTGTCCAACGTCCACAAGAAGGTGACCAGTGTCTAACGCCCAAAAGGGGGCGCCTAGGCAGCGTTCAACGCCCCTAGGGAGTCCTAGCACGTGGGAGACACTAAAACTCAGCCTAAACACTCACCAAGTGGGTCTCGAAAGTGGATTTTCGCACTACAAGCCTAAGCCTATCATATTTCTGTAATCTTTAGTCATTAGATTAGTATATATAGGAGAAGATCAACCTTGTTTAGGATTTTCTACCTCTACACGATATCCTTCCTCCCCCATATTATTTTCGAATACCATTATGTACAGTATGAGCCACTAAACCTCTTAGATTAAGGTTAAGAGTTCTGCTGAGTTTTATGGATCAATAAAAAGTATTACTGTTCTATTTCAATTCGTGTTTGATTCTCTTCTAAGATGTATCTTCGTTCTTCAACCTTATAAATGAGTTTAACCGTAAAAAATTATCTCTATTCTACATGAGTTCAGCGAGCGTCTTTCATCGGAGATATACACCCGTCTCATAATTTTAAATATATATCAAGTTTGATTTAACGATAAGCCTAAAAGAAAAAAATATATCATAACTCGATTAAAAATAAAAATTTTATGGTTTATCATTGGCTTTAAAGATGATAATTGAGAGTGTTACATAATAATAATTTAATCAAATATATTACATTATTTAATAGTTTTTAATGGTTTTTAATTATTATTAATTTCATAGAAAAAATTGTTTGTGAATTTCACCTTATTTCATTATTTCCATCATTAAGATGGCAACTAATTTTTGTAGATTTATATGTGGCTAGTTAGAATTTTAAAATTTTTGGGTATTTAAAATGAAAATGAAAGTCGAGTACACCTATTAACAGCATTCTATGTTGTAAATTTAAGGGCAGGGGGTGGAGCATGCATAAACCAATAATCAAGTGCGCATTGTCTTATGTTACAGCACACATATTCACATTCACATTCACATGCAAATGGCATGATATATACTAGACAGACACGTATAATGGGATACACAAGAGAAAAAGGAAGCATATTGAAAACCTCTCAAAGAAACCCCAGAAACTACTCCTTATGTTTCAACAGTTGTCATCATGCATCATCAAATAGAGGGACAGTACCAGTTTTGAGCTGAAAATGTGGGTTCTGAGTGTGCAAACATGCTATATTCCCGCTTCAATAATAATCATAATAATAATAACAGAAAGGGAGCCACTTAAATAAAGATGTTAAAAACGTCTTTTTCTAAAGATGTTTTTTAAAAATTAAAATTTAACACATATAATCAGTTAAATTATATTATTTTTATTAAAATTAGAGTGGACAAATCAGTTTAGCACAAAAATTAATAAATTAAATTTTGAATTGGTGTAAATTAATATTTTTTATAAAAAATTACTATAATATCCCTATTATAAAACACAACTAAAATATCTCTATTATATATATATATATATATATATATATATTAATTTTAAAAACTTTAAATTCTAACCTTATAACAATAGAGAAAAAGGGCTAGAATTTAGGATTTTCAAAATTAATATATATAATAAGAGTATTTTAATCATTTTATATAATAAGAGTATTGTAGTAATTTTTTATAAAAAATAATATTAATTTAGACATATTCAAAATTTGATTCACTATTCATTTATCAAATTAATTTTTCTGACCTAATTTTGATAAAAATAACATAATTTAAATTATTATATGTGTTAAATTTTAATTATTAAAAAATATCTTTAAAAAAAGACGTTTTCTGCGTCTTTATGGAAGCATCCCCTAACAGAAATTGCGTCTTTATGGAAGCATCCCCTAACAGAAATTGCAAGTTATTTCTCTCCGTTGGTGATCATCACCACAACCACCAGTTATACATAAATACAAAAATATTATATACATGCAAAAAATTAATTATCATATATTTTATATAAACATAAATATGATATTTAATTTATTTTTTATTTTAATTTAAATTTTATATAAGTAACTGATTTAATTATTAGCTAATTTTTGTATATATATATATATATATATATATATATATATATATATATTTAAATACGGATGCAAAAATATACAATTTTATATTAAAAATCTATTAATATACGATTTTGTATTAAAAATTTATTATTTATTAATTAAACACAGATATAGAATGCATTTATTTGTGTTTTTGCAGATAAAAAAAAAGAAAATAAAATATTTACGTTTTTACAAAAAAATCTATAAAAAGGAAACAAAATCATCTCTCATTTTCGCATATAAAGATTATAAATAAAAATGTTTGATAACAAAAAAAATTAACCAAAAAAAGTCATAAATTATTTTATTTAGTATTTATTAATTATTGCAACAATTAATAAATATTAAATAAGATAAAAAAAATTTTCCCCTAATATTACCGGACTATGAAAACATATTAGAGAATATAAATTTTTTTTGGAAGTTATGCCTGTCAAAAAGTGAAGAGGAAAAAAGAAAGCTTGGTAGCCTCTGAAAATTAATAGATGTGCAATGGAATTGTGACACACAAACACTGAGCCGTTGTACATTTATTGAATTTCAAAAGCTCTCAAGTTTTTTTTTTTCCTCCTCAAATTTTCGCAAGTATGGTTTTCAAAAATAGAAATTTATTTTCTGATACATTTTTGCAACCCTTATGTACAAATTAAAAATAAGAGATAATTTTGTTTTCGTTTTTGCAGAAGTTTTGTGCGAAAACGCAATATTCTATTTTCATTTTTCTTATCGGTAAAAACAGAACTAAATCACCAATAAAGTCGTGAGTTTAAAACTAGTAAATAATAATTTTTTATTTAAATTAAAAAAAAACCTGATAATAAGATATTTAGGTACTTTGAACCGAAAATATTGTCTCTACCACATATAGTTTGCATTGAAAGTGATGGATCATTGTATGGGGCAGCAAGGACTGCAGAAAACTACTTGTATCATAAACTGGACAAAGCGTGTGTGGGGTACAAATATTATTACTACAACTTTGATTTTGAAGGAGCACTTCATTATTGTACATTGATGCGGTGATGACATGCCATGCATTCACCTCTATTTGGATAGCAACTGGCTTCTATTTAAACTTGGATCCATAGTTTTCGGATCAAGCGCTTATTATTACATCATTATCAAGCGTTATATATAGTTAACTTTGACTTTAACATCGTCTGAATTAAATCTTGTCAATGTCGGAATTTTTTCGGTAAATGCTAAGAGGCAACGATTTTGGTAAAAAAAAAATGGAGAACTGATTAGTGTTAATTCAACTACAAAGCAAAACGACGACAAATGTTATTCACCTAATTTTTTTTTCTTTTTCTTTGATACTTAACTAGCTAGTGATGATGAGCCTCAGGAAACAAAAGGAGCTAGCTAGTACAGAAGGGAAAACATATATCAACAGCATCAATGACTTATTAGTTATTACACAGAATGATCAACTGCGTGATTATTTTTTTTGGTATTGTCAACTGCGTGAGTTTTAAATAGTTGAAAAAGAAACAGTTTCTACTTCCACACGGCTAATAGAGCTCTTCTTCATTTCAAGCCAAAAACCGCCCATAAAAATAATACACTACTTCACATAGAGCCCAGGTTTCTAAGGTCACAATAACGAACCTAGGGTAATGCTAAAGTTAAAAATAAAATTTGAGTGAAGAGTGAAATATAAAAAATCCATTAATTAAAATTTATTACTTATTTTAAATTTAGTAAGAAATTTTCATAAACTTATATTATAACAGCGCTTGTCCATATAACAGCATATCCTCAAACAAATAAGATACATAATTATTATCTAAAAAATAAAAAATTGTATACAAATTTGTGACGGTTAGTTTATCGACGATTTGACGATAGAAATAGATTGTTGCACCACTACTTTGAATTAGTCGATTATACTTGTAAATTGATCAACTATATATTCAATTAGGTGAATTTTATCCTACTTTTTCTAAAATGATATGTAATTTATTCACTATAAAGTATTACTTTTTAATTAGATGTTATCTTCATCAGATAACTAATTATACTTATGATTTGAGTTACTTTAATTTAATTTAATGACAATTAATATCTTAATCATAGTAAAATTATTTTGTAATTAAAATATTATTTAAATTAGATCATTGTATAATATGATATATATTGATTATTTTTATAATTAATAAAATAGCCCTAATTCAAGTTTGACAGAGTTGAACATGCAAAAAAAAATAGTCGAAAAAAATTTGGGTGAAGAACTATTATATATGGTCTGTACTTTGGAGATATTTGAACAAGAAATTGTATGAATTGATCCATTATGAAATTAATTCTTTATGTATTCCTTTGGTAAAATTGTAACTGCTAAAGTAAGTGCAACTTTAAAAATTTCTGTAAATGAAATACTGTGAGGCATTTCATCTTGTGTAATTCAAGAATATAGCGAGGGTGTAATTGTAGAAGAGAATGGCATCAATTTTTTTGTGGTCGTTCTTTTCAGAATTCATTTGTCAATCCTGAATGCTTGTTTCCATAGAATTACACAATGCGCAAAATGGCCAAATTGTTATTTTTTTTTAATTATAAAATTGTCTTATTATGGTTAAGATATTAATTCTTATTAAATTAAAGTAATTTAAATTATAATTATAATTAGTTATTGGTTTAAGATAACATCTAATTAAAAAGTAATACTTTATAAGGAGTTATAACATGTTATTTTAGAAAGGATAGGACAGAATTTATTATTAAATAATAACGAATTTGATCGCTAATAATAATTAATTAGAGATACACATCTACAGTTATCAAGCCAGTTGTATTATATGAATTCTTTACAAATGAGATTCATGATAAAAAATAATAATTACAAATATTAAAAAATGTTTCAAAATCTTATATCTAGAGCAAAATCTATTTTTGTCGTTAGTATCAACTTTATGTGCATCAAAATTTTAGCTTTGTCAATAATAAAGAAAAAAAATTTGCAGAATAAAAAACAAACATATAAAAATATACATTTACTTGACAAATTCAGGATAAGCAACCCTTCATAGAATTTTGAAGTGTTTGCAAAGACTAAGGAAAACCAAAGAAACAAACTTTGCATGCAAAAACATAAATGTTGCATGAATGTAAAGCACATAATCGAAAATGCAAAGAAAGAAAAGATGCAAGGAGCCCTACTCAAGAAATTAACTTGAACAAGATTCAGAAAATTGTTAGGATGTGAGTGAATGAAATGTATTTTCTGGTGAAAATTTTCAATGCTTCGTTTGTCATTTATTCTTTTATTTATAAACATTTTCAACCAATTCTAATTTATCATGGGTTAACTCTGGAGCATTCCAAAAATAATTGTTTCTCCATCCTTTTGTCAACGCTCCTTCTATCAAACTTCCTTAATCGACTTGCTTAAGGTCGACCAATATTATTGTTGACCGATAGATTGCTAAGAACCTTAACAACCAATTTATTTTAAAATAAGTCGTTATGCTACAAATTTAGTGATTTTCTTAAATTTGATTTAAAAGGAGGGGAAAAAGGACACTTCAAACATCTAAACCTTTTTAGTTTTAATTCTATATCTAATTTATTACTCTTGTATTTTTGTGAAGTTTCGGTTTTAATCTAAATTATTAAAATAGTAGTTGAATGTCGATAAACATTTATTTCTTGTATTATTCAAGTACTCCTTCGAAATTTTGGTATCAATTAATTGTTTATTTTTAATAGAAAGTAAATTGATACAACAAAAGGGAATATAATTTTTTCTAAAAAGTGGGTGGTAGTGACGTTGACGTATGAGGAAGCTTGCATGGAGATATCAGCAGAAACATGATTGGTGATTACTATTCACATAGTCATCTAATGTCATAATTCATCATCTCATGTCAGTATGAAACTGAGCTAAGTGTTTCTTTCTGTTTTCCCCTGCTTTTGCTCTTTGGTTAATTAATGGCGCGAGGAAATAATGGACCAGTTTCTCTTTCAATGGGTTGTCTCTTACTCTTCACTCATTAAGTCTCAGCATCATATCAACCTTCAGGAAAACTCAAATTCATTACCTTGAAAGCCACCTTACATGCATGGGTAGGAAAAATCAATTCTATACTATTTGTATTTTTAAAGAATGCAGGGTAAATAGGTCTTTTTAGTAAATAAATTTAATCAACTCTTGCTATGCTCATATTTTTAACAGATTTATCTTATCATACATTCTTCTTCTCTTTTTTCTTCTTTTGCATGATCTTTTTCTTCTCTTTTTTCTTTTGTGTATTCTGCTTTTCCCTCTTTTCAATCTTTTACATTTTCTTTTTCTAGGTTTTCGATCTCTTTCTATTAATTCCTCTTTTATATATCTTTGCTTTTATTTTTTTATTATATATATATATATATAATAAATACATAATTTTGTTTAAGAAAAATATAGGAAGAAACATCCAGAAAGTTTATAACGATACATATAAATATTTTGTAATGATAAACACAATTTTTTAAGGTAATGCTACTTTCTGATTGGCGTTTAACACCAGCAATGCTGCTCTGCTTGGGCGTTGAACGCCCACTCCTGCCTCCTTGTCTGGTGTTCAACGCCAACAAGGTACCTGCTCCATGGTGTTCTATTTCCAGTTTTGACTACTGCACATGATCACAAACTTAAAAAAAAAAATTATGTAAAATAAACTTAAAGAAAAATAGAAATAACTAATTATTGTTGAGTTGCCTCCCAACAAGCGCTTCTTTAACGTCACTAGCTTGACAGTTAGCTCCTTACGGAGATGGATAGGGGCTCATAATTTTGCCCCTTACAGTGAACTTCTTGCCTGTGCTCTCATGGATAAGTTCCACATGTTCTAGAGACAGGATCCTGTTCACTGTGTGTGGAAAGACTGGATTGTCAGTGAAGATATCTCTCATGCCAGGTGAGAGGCCTTCAGTGGGGATTTTCTTATCCCTCCAGCCTTTAGGTACTTTCTTCTCAGTACCTTTATTCTCAATGCTTGATGATGGCTGCCTAACACCAAACTTAGAATTGGTGTCTGGGGCTCTGTATAGCTTTGCACTAAGAGAGAGGGTTGGAACACTAAGTGTTGCACAATTGTCTCTCTTTTGTCAGAGGGAGGGTTAGGGTTAGGCATCTTGAATAAGATGTGGTCCTCCCATAACTGTAGAATCAGCTCTCCCTTTGCTTCATCAATAATGGCATTGGCAGTGGCTAGGAAGGGTCTTCCAAGGATGATGGATTCATCTTCTTCCTCCCCAGTATCCAAGATTATAAAGTCAGCAGGGATGTAAAGATTTTCAATCTTTACTAAGACATCCTTCACAAAATCATATGCTTTTTTCTTTGACTTGTCTGTCATCTCTAGTGAGATTCTTGCAGCTTGTACCTCAAAGATTCTCAGTCTCTCCATTACAGAGAGTGGCATAAGGTTTATGCTTGACCCTAGGTCACACAGAGCCTTCTCAAAGGTAATGGTGCTTATGGTGCAAGGAATTAGGAAGCATCCGGGATCCGGCAGATTCTGAGGTGGTTTCTGTTGAACGAAGGCATTGAGTTCCTTGGTGAGCACTGGAGGTTTTTCCTCCAACGGCTCTGTTTTATATAACTTGGCATTTAGTTTCATGAGGACTCCTAGGTAACGAGCCACTTGTTCTTCCTTAGTTTCCTTTTCCTCATCAGAGGAGGAGTGATCCTCATAATCCATAATTTGTAACAAGGCATTCAATCGAACTTCTATAGTCTCCTCATGAAGCTTAGTTGCCTTCAGTTCTTCAATAGAGAATTGTTTAGTGGGCGTTGAACACCCAGCTGCCCCATTACTGGCGTTCAACACCAGATTTTTATGCCACTTTGGGTGTTGAACGCCCAGTATAGACTTCCTTACCGGCGTTCAACGCCAGGAATGGTTCCTCTTTGGGTGTTGAACGCCCATTAAGGGCTTTCTTACTGGCGTTCAACACCAGAGATGGTTCTTCTTTGGGCATTGAACGCCCAGTAAGGACTTCTTTACTGGCGTTCAATGCCAGATTATGCCTTTCAAATTCGGCCTCAACCTCTACAGTGATGGTCTTGCACTCTTCCCTTGGGTTTACTTCAGTGTTACTTGGGAGAGTGTTGGGTCTCATGGATTCTCTTACTCAGCTAACCGACTTGTACCTCCAGATTTCTGATGGAGGACCTAGTTTCTGTTATAAAACTGTGAGTGGTCTTAGAGAGTTCAGAGACTATGGTTGCTAAGTCAGAAAGGCTCTGCTTAGAAGTCTCCATATTTTGCTAAAAAAAAGGGAATGGTTTATTACTGCTAAACCTATTCTGGTTTCTTCCACCTTGATTATTGTTGAAACCTTGTTGAGACTTCTGTTGATCCCTCCATGAAAGGTTAACCATAGGGTTGTAGGTATTTCCATAGGGTTCTTCCATGTAATTCACCTCTTCCATCATGGGTTGATTTGGATCATAGGCATCTCCATCATAGGAGGTGTCTTGAGTGCTGCTAACTGCAGCTTGCATTCCAGTCAAATGTTGAGAGATCATATTGACCTGTTGGGTCAAGATCTTGTTCTGAGCCAGTATGGCATTCAGAGTGTCAATCTCCAAGACTCCTTTCTTCTGAGTTCTCCATTGTTCATAAGGTTTCTCTCAAAAGTATACATGAATTGGTTGTTTACAACTATTTTAATGAGTTCTTATGCCTCTTCAGGCATTTTCTTCAAGTGGAGTGATCCACCAGCAGAATGGTCCAAAGACATTTTGGACAATCTCAGATAGACCATCATAGAAGATACCTAGGATAGTCCATTCTGAGAGCATGCCAGGAGGACATCTCCTGATCAGTTGCTTGTATCTGTCCCAAACTTCATAGAGGGATTCACCCACTTTTTATCTGAAGGTTTAAACTTTCACCCTGAGCTTGCTTATCTTTTGAAGTGGAAAGAACTTGGCCAAGAAAGCATTGACCAACTGTTTCCAAGAGTCTAGGCTTTTCTTAGATTGAGAATCCAACCATATCCTAGCTTTGTCTCTAGCAGCAAAAAGGAAAAGCATAAGTCTATAGACCTCAGGATCCACTCCATTGGTCTTAATAGTATCACAAATTTGCAGGAATTCAGATAGGAATTGATGTAGATATTCCAGTGAAAGTCCATGAAATTTGCAATTCTGTTGCATTAGAGAGACTAACTGAGGCTTAAGCTCAAAGTTATTTTCTCTAATGGCAGGTACAGAGATACTTCTTCCATATAAGTCAGAAGTGGGTGCAGTGAAGTCACCAAGAACCTTCCTTACATCTCCTCCATTATTCTGATCGGCTACCATGTTTATATTTTTGGTTTCTTGTTCGAAAAGTTCTGTGAGGTCGCTTCCGAAGTGTTGTGCTTTAACTTATTGTAAACGCTTTCTTAGGGTCCTCTCAGGTTCAGGATCAGGATCAAAGAGAGGTTCTTTATCTCGGTTCCTGCTCATAAATAAGAAAAAAAAACAAGAAAGAAAGAGAATGGAAATTTCTATGTCAAAGTATAGAGAACTTCCTGTGAGATGTAAAGAAGAAAGAAGAATAAAGATAGGGGAATGGGAAGAAGAATTCGAATAGAGGGGTAGAAGAATTCGAAAAGAAGTAAAAAGGAGAATCAGAAACAAAATGTTTTTGTTTTTTATTTTATTTATTTATTGAATTCAAAAACTAAGAAGGAAATTAAAAGCTAATTAACTAAAAAGAAGAGAGAGGAATTAGTTAGGAAGTTTTAAAAAAGAGGGAAGAGAAAAGAAAAGTATTAAAGAGATATCAAACTTTTAAAATTAAAATAAGATAAAACAAGTCACTAATTAAGAAAGATTTGAAACTAAGATAAGATAGGAGATTTGAAAAAGATTTGATTTTAAAAATTTTGAAATTGAAACAAGATAAGATAAAGATTTGAAAATAAGTTGGAAAGATAAGATATGGTGAAGATTTGAAAAAGATTTGAATTTAAAATTTAAAATTAAGATAGGATAAGATAATGATTTGAAATTTAAAGAAAGATAAACCAAAGATAAGATAAAGATTTGAAAAAGATTTGAATTTTAAATTTTTAAAAGAAAGATAAGATAGGAAAAAATCAAATTAAAAGAAAGATGTGATAGGATTTAAAAACATAAGATTTAAAATTTAAAATTTGACTTTACTAACAAGAAAACACCAAACTTAAAATTTTTAAATCAAGATAAGAAAAGAAAGCAAAATTTTCGAAAATTTGAATAAAGATAAAAGAAATATTTTTTATTTTTTAAATTAATGAAGAAAGAGAAAAACAACCAAAAGACACAAAACTTAAAATTTTTAAATTGAAGACACTAGTTTTTTGAAAATTAGAAAGAAAAACATCAAAAGACACCAAATTTAAAAATTTTTAGATCAAACAAAGAAAAGAAACAACAATTTGAATACCAAGAAGAACACTCAAAAACAAATTCAAAAATTTTAAAGAAAAGATAAACACACAAGGGACACCAAACTTAAAAATTGACATTGAGCTCAAACAAAAGACATTTTTTTTTGAATTTTTTTGGAGAAAGAAAACAAGAAAGTTCGAACTTTTAACAAGAACAAGAACAAAAGACTCACACAAAAGACAAAGATTAATAAACAAAAGAAAAGATTTTGAGAATTTTTTGAAAAGAAAACAAAAGACACAAAACAAAATAGTAAAAAGTACATAATCTAAGCAACAAGATAATCCAGTAGTTTATCAAACTCGAACAATCTCCGGCAACGGCACCAAAAACTTGGTGCACGAAATTGACTCCACAATATTCGCACAGATAGACCGGCAAGTGCACCGAGTCGTCCAAGTAATACCTCAGGTGAGTGAGGGTCGATTCCACGAAAATTGTTGGTTTGAACAAGCAATGGTTACCTTATAGATCTTAGTCAGGCGATTCGAAAAGATGATAATTGTTGTGAAGAACGCATAAAACAGATAAATAAATAAAAAGTTACTAGATAGATGTGAAATCAGTGATGAGAGAACGGTTGAGGCTTCAGAGATGCTTCTTCCTTCTGGATCAACTTTTATCACCATCTACTTTAACTTCTGATGTTTCATTTCATGGCAGGCTGTAAATGACTAACGCCAAGTCAGTGGTCATTAGTCTCCTCTGCTTCAAGTCAAACGCCAGGTCAGCGGTCATCCAATCTGAATGGGGGTGAAGCTCTTGCAGTCCATTCCCTTGGTGATCCTACTCAAAGCGCCACAGACAAGGTCGGATCTTCCGAATCAGAGAATGATACGTCCTGGTTCTAGCCTATACCACAAAGGCTCTAATCGTCCCGAACGTCGGCTACACTGATGTCTCCAAGTACCCAATGAAGTCGTGGATTAGCCGTCTAAGAGATGTATAATCAAGCTTGTGGTTCAGTACTATCCCATCAAGGACTCGCAAGAACCCATGTGAAATAGGGATGACGGTCAAGTTACACTCCCAATTCATTAGGATGAAGAACGAAGATACATCTTAGAATAGAATCAAGCATAGATTGAAATAGAATAGTGATATTATTAATCCATAAGAATTAGCAGAGCTCCTAAACTTAACCTAGGAGGTTAGTGACTCATAGCTTACAGAAAGTAGTAATGTATTCGAAAATATGGCATAAGGTTAGGTAGAAGATCCTAAACATGGTTGATCTTCTCCTATATATACTAATCTAATAACTAAGGATTACAGAAATAGGATAAACTAGGTTGATAGTGCGAAAATTCACTTATGGGGCCCACTTGGTGAGTGTTTGGGATGAGCTAAGGGTGACTCCACGAGCTAGCACCCTTCTTGGGTGTTGAACGCCAGCTTTGGACTCCTGAATGGGTGTTGGACACCAGCTGCTCCCTTTTGGGCATTAGGCGCGAGGAAGAGGGTTGGTAGCTGGCGTTGAACGCCAATTTTGGGCCTTCATTTCCAAAGCAAAGTATAAGCTATTATATATTTCTGGAAAGCCCTGGATGTTAGCTTTCCATAGCCATTAAGAGCGCGCCATTTGAACTTCTGTAGCGCCAGAAATGCTCTTTTGAGTGCATGGAGGTCAGAATCTAATAGCATGTGCAGTCCTTTCTTTGTCTCTGAATCAAACTTTGTCAAAACTCCTCAATTTCAGGCAGAAAATACCTGAAATCATCATAAAACACAACAACTCAAAGTAAAATCCAAAAATATGAATTTTGCATTAAAACCTATGAAAATATAATAAAACTTAAACAAAACATAATAAAAACTACATGAAAATGATACCAAAAAGCGTATAAAATATCCACTCATCAGAACACTAAACTTAAACTGTAAGCAACAAAAAACAAAGTGATGATTTTAGGTTGTATGATTTTTCTGATGTAGATTAGGCTTCGGATCTACAAGATATCAGGGTCTTGTGTGTTTTTGGGAACTAACTTGATCTCTTGGCATTGCAGTAAACAACATACAATTAGTAGGTCCAGCATAAAGCGGAATTTAAAAGACTGGCCATGTGTGAAGCTGAGTGGTGTGGCTACAAAATCTCCCAAAGGAGCTGTAGATTAACCTTTGAACTGTCCCAATGATTATGTGTGATAACATGAACACAGTAATACTTATAGCAAATCTAGTTCTTCATGAAAAGATTAAACACTTTCAACTTGACATCTAGATTTTTAGCGATAAAGTCAATAAAAAAGGACTGAGTATTGTGCATATTCCTTACACTAATTAGATAGTAGACATCTTGACTAAGTCTTTTAAGTGTTGCATCGTTTGATAGATTCACACACAAATTCAGAGTGATTGCAAAAATTACTCTGAGTTTGAGGGGGAGCATTGGGATTACAGCTGTAAATAAATTATTACAGCTGTAAATGAATAGAGCAAAGTAGTAAGAAAATCTGTTAGTGTAATGAGTAGAGTTAGTCAATCAGTTATTTTTTGGATAGTTTTAAGATTCTTATACTCTTTCTTGTGTATCTCTCATTAATAAATATTCTTGTAAAGGTGTTATTCAGAGAAATAACATGAGTGATCAATAATCATTCTTACCTTTACATTTTTTCTATTTCTTGTTTTCTTTTTCTGAGTTCTATATTCACTTTTTCACTCATAGTTTCACATTTGTTCATCAAGTAACCATTTAGCAACGGGTTACAAAAATTAATTTGACTAAAAATATAAATGATTGGAGACCGATTAGATATTTAAAAATTATTAGAAATATTTCGTTTCTAGATAAATTATTGTAAAAAAAATAAAGAGAAGTGTTACACATACAAGTCTTTTTGACTTACAAGTCTTACAAGTTACTAGGCCTTTTAATGCGTTATTCAACGTTTCCTGTTTTCAAAGCGCTACACTCAGAACGGTTCTTCTTCTTCTTCTTCCTCTTCCTCTTCCTCTTCCTCTTCTTCTTCGTTTTTTTTTTCGATTTTCATGGTTTCTGAAATCAAGCTTTGAAATCGTTTTGAAGAAGAAGAAGCAGCAGAAGATGAGGAGAAAGAGAAAGAGTTCTGAATTATGCAACGAATTTTGGGTGTATTTCTTAAATACTTTGGGTGTATTTTTCGTAATCCTTTGGGTGTATTTCTGTAATCCTTTTGAAGATAATGGAACTTCAGAAATACACCCAAACGATTACAGAAGTACACCCAAAATGATTACAGAAATACACCCAAAGGATTACAGAAATACACCCAAATGGTTACAGGAATTCACCCAAACGATTATAGAAAATACGCCCAAAGGATTACAGAAAATACACCCAAAGGATTTAAAGAAATACACCCAAAATTCGTTAAAATACATCTTATGCATAATTCAGAACTCTTTCTCTTTCTCCTCCTCATCTTCTACTGCTTCTTCTTCTTCAAAAACGATTTCACCATGAAAAATCGAAAAAAAAAGATAAAACAGAGAGAAAAGAACGTAAATGAAGAAGAAGAGGAAGACGATGAAGAAGAACGTGCAAAAACGAAAGAAAAGGTGAAGAAGAGTAAGAGGAAGAAGAGCGTGCAGCAAGAAAAAGAAGAAGAAAGAGAAAAAGAAGGCAAGAAACGAAAGAAAAGAAAAAGGAGAAGACGAAGAGGAAGAAGAATGGTTGGAAGCGTGTTTTGAACGTTAGTTTTAATTGAACTTGTAAGGCTTACAAACCTTAATCGCTTGTATGCGAAGAATTACTCAAAAATAAAATAATATAAGTTTGATTTAGACCTTTATAAAAGCATAAATTTATTAATATATTATTAGATCTAAATTGGTAAATTAGTTTAGCTGGCTTGTGAAGTTTATAATTAAACTTGACTTGTCAAGAATAAATTCCGCTAATTTTACGTGTCAAGCTTATGTTGTCAATCTTCCACATATGACAACTTGTCAAGCTTCCAAGGATGAAGCTGAAGCATAGTGTGGCAGAAAACTAACCTTGAAATAAAAGCACCATTTTGCGGTGATGATAAGATAGGGACATCTTCCATAAATTTTCAAGGGCACTTTGATGACTTTAATGACTTAAGGTGGAGCCACCTACCTCGTCAGGCGTTCATCATAGAGAGAAATTGTAACCCATAACAGACATAAGGATCTACAAGAAATTTCCAAAATATACTTGACATATTAGAGCTCTACTATTTCAAAAGTTTATGCTTATTACAATGAGATAAGACCACTCTAAATTCGAATGAGACGTTAAAGATGACATAAAATGCAATTGTCTGCCCATTCTGATTCGAATCTGGCACGCGAATGAGTGAATTAATTATTTGACTAATTCAAGTTGGTTCCACACCAAATTGTTATTCAACGTTAGCGATAGAAAGTTATATGTATTATTTTGTAACATAATAAGTGAAAGACTGCTTATACCATCATGGGAATAACTGAATTTACCAGCCGTGGGAATATTACAAAAATTTGTGTCAGAAATATATAAGCATATAAAGTCAAGGAATGGAAACGAAATGGCACTAGTAGCCAGATTATAGTTTAACTCTTCTGCCCTTAAAGATAACTAGGCATATCCCGGGAATCCAGAGAGAAATTGACCCTCTTTTATGATCTTAATATTCAGAATTTTGAAAAAAACAAGCACTAATTAATATAATGGAGCTATTGGGTGGTGCTGTGGTTAAGGGGGCCAGATACTATATAGCAATGGTTATGCTTGTGGGCTTTATTTATTCATTGATTCTTTGGTTTTCTAATAATGGTGTTGGCTTTTTGGGCTGAAACCCTCTAATTTACCAAAAAAAAAGGGTGTTGGTTTTTGTTTTCCTCTCTATTATTAGAAAATCAAAAATATATGTACAAACTAAAAATAATACCAAAAAAATAAATATATGTACAAACTAAAAATCAACTGCGATGTATTAATGTATTTGAAGTTAAAATATATGTTTTTACCTACTAGTCTACTATTTTTAATAGATTTAGTTATTCTATTAGTCTCTATAATTTTATCAAATTTGTAATTACTTTTTATATCATTTTATATAATTAAATTTATACATTATTTTTAATTTTGTAATTAAGTCATGATCAATATAAAAATTAAAAAATATTAAAAACACAAAATATTTTTTTTTTCAAATTAAAAGTACTCAATTAAAAACCTAAATATCCTTGACCACATGTTTTAAAATGAATATTCCATTAATTTAACACAAAAATAATTTAATTATAAAATTAAAAGTAATATAAGAAACCAATTAAAAAATATATATATAAAAATTTAATTATAAATTTGGTAAAATTATAATAACCAAGAATAATTATTACACCTTATTATTAGTTATTCTTATTGTTCTTTGATTTATAAGAAAGCAGAGAGAATATCTTAATGTAGCTTCACTTTGACAAATTCCGATGCACAAGATGACCCACCATTTTGCAAATAGACAAACTACAATTCCATCTTTATTACCTCAAGTAACCTGAATTTTCAGCAGAAACACAATAAGTGAGGGTGCTCATCAACTGCTCAAAGGTGCTAAAAGCAAAATTCTTCGTTTAAACAATGTAAAAGAAGTGTGTGTGTATATATATATATATATATATATATGTTCTATATTGCTGCTCCAATGACACGCTTCCTTCATAACATTTTTCCTAGTAAGATGATAATTTACTCAACTATAATAAAATGAGTAAGATGATTTAATCTTCATGTTATGAGTACTAAACATGTTATGAAATCTATTCCAAAATCTTAAATGGTTAAATAGAAGCACAAGCTCTCATGCAAAACCACAAAAGCTCATTGGACTTGAAACATTCGTAATCCACAGAAATACGAAGGGTAATAAAATCACATTGTAAATGAGATTTTAATAATGAATAAATTATCTCCCCTACAAGCTTAAATCAATTTATTAGAGATATAATTATGTATTTTTTTCTATCAATTTAAATCTATCCACTTTGATTCTTATTATCCTCGTAAAAGAAAAAAAAAAGCATATGATAAATAAAAAGAAAAAAATATATATGCAAAAACTTACCCAAATTCAAAAGAAATTATTACGTAAAAATATATATTAAAAATATAACTATTCAAGTGTTGATGGTTTCCAACTCAAATGAAACCACAAGCTAAATAAAAAATAAAAAAATAAAAAATAAATAAGTCTCTAATCTTTCTTTACATAAATAAATTAGTCTCTTATAATTAAAAAATACAAATTCATCCTTTACTTCAAAGTTCAAATGCGTGACAAAAAAGTTTTTCTGTCTAATTGCCAGTTAAAAGCGTAGCGGAGTGACAAAAACTTCGAGTGTGTGCAGTAGGAGAAATTATAAGAAATTATAAATAATTTTTAGAAATTTTAATTTTGCATGTTATGGGTTTGTTGAAGAAGCAGTAGCAGAATGATTTGATGATGACATCATCCTTGATATATAATATTTTCATTTCAACTTTCTTGACTGTTTCTTCATAAAACAAAAAACGGCCACCACAATTCACAATATCTTGAATTTGTTGTTTGCTGAAAAGTCAAGACCTCCTTAAGTTTGAACTAAATTAGATAATATAAGTTCCAAGCTTTTGAAAATTAATGGTGCTCAAATAAGTGATTTTGATAACTTAAGCCTAAGCTTATAATACAATATCTTTTAAGACATTATATGATTTAATCCAAATATTTTCGCACCAGTTTTGCTGTCTATTCTTCATCCATTATTTTCATCTTGTGTAGTATTCAAGCTAAATTTAGTGGCAAATGAGAACATTTTATATAGAAAATTCTAATTAGTTTAACTATGTAAAGATTATATATATGATTATCATCATACATTAGCAAACAATTGATAATTTCTGGCATCAAGAATAATCTATTTAACTGCTGCAACAGCAGCAATGGCTCCAGCAGTTGATGCAATAACATAGTGCAACAACAGTAATGGCTCCATTCTTTTCATCAATTATACATGCTGATTGAGAAAATGCCTTTTTTATTTTGTTGTTATATATCACTATAAGAAAAAATGTTGAGTTTTCGACGGTATAAATTTTGTCGGTAACCAATTACCGTCGATTTTTTTTTGTCCGACGGTAATTAATGTCGAATTCTGCAACAGATTAACTTCCCAAAAAATCATTTGATTATCGTCGAAAACTCAACAGTTACACCTACTTGTTCAACACTATACTTCGATTCTGCTCTTCGAAAAGGAACATCGACCATAACAATTCCGTCTCCGTCTATCAAAACAACTAGAAATGTCTCAAAAAAAAGTAGACATACGCCTTACAAAAAGTTCACGTCCCTCTCCACATGTTATTAATTAATATATATTCAATCGGCTATTCCATCTCCATTATCCATTGAGCCCGCTCTAAATAAGCCCCCTTTTGCCGGATTTTTTATTTGCTTGGAATGATGATTCATATCTAGAAATATATAAGTCTTTCTTATCTTTAATGGATTGATATGAACAAAGATTATATTCATATTGTGTGTTTTTTTTAATGAGCCTAATTGTTGGTTTTTGTAAGAAATTGATCTGGTTTTTTCATATGTGATACCATTTGATTACCGACGGATTTTTTCGACGGTAATGTTGGCTCCACAATATCTTGTTTCCAGCATTAATACCGTCGAATTATTTCCTCGATAAATCCGCCGATAATCACAATTTTATTTTTTTAAAAAATATTATGATGCAATTTTTTTAATTTTAATTTTTTATTTAAATTTATTTTTTACTCAATTAGTGGTCAAATTATTAATAATAGAAATCAATTATATAATATTAAATATCAAATATTCAAATAAATTAAAAGTCAAATAAATACAATGAAATAATAAAACAATGTCCTAATCGCTATAAATCCTGGTAGTCATCATCGTTGTTCTCGTGGTATTGCTGAGGCGGCGAAGAAGACTGTGATGTCTGTATCCCACTAACAGCACTGCTGCCATGCACCAGCAGGGCTGATGCCAGCGGCGCACATGTGAGCATGGTACACCTCCATCTGATTCTCCATCTACTGAAAGCCACTCCAGCTGCTCCCTCCACTCCAGCCTGGGGTCATCCGTGTCTATCACGCGTGTGAAGATCTTCTGATACCTCTCTTGAGTCTCGGTCAGCTCTTGAGCTTGGTTATGAAGGCTCCGGGTGAGCTCCTACACCTGCAGCCTCGAATCAATGCCTTCATCAAGATCGTTCCCGCATTTCAGGTGCATGTGTTGTGTTTGTGTATGTGGTGTGCTGATTGGGTTTATTTAATGAACTTATATATGTTGGGCTTGGACCTAACTTGGATCCGGTTCAACCTGTTAGCGTTTTTAGCTCGTTTGGTCCAACTTTGGGCCAAATAAAATTAACGCCCGATTTTCGACTTTAAATATTTTCCTAAGATTTTTTACTATTTTTAATTTTTCTTGCACAGTACCGGGCATACTTTAAATCCTCAAATTCTCATTCTAAATTTTCAGATCCTATTTTGGGCAATATTAATTATTTAATTAGACAGTTAATTAGTTGCGGTTCTTACAGTTTTGTCCCACCCACAGTGAGGACAGTGGTTTTGTCCCACTCACAGCTTGTGAATGATTGTTTTTGTGACAAATATGATTATAGAAAATCATGATTATGATTATGATTATGATCTTGGTTATGACTATGGTTGTTTTGATTATGATTATGATTGTGATATAACAATTGAATTAGCAAGGATAGAGGGTTTGTTCCGCTTGCATGATTATAATTGAGATATGACTATTGAATGAAAAGGACATGTGTTTTGTCTCGCTTGTTCAGTGCTGCAGTGAGACACCTGCACTGATAAGGATGGTGGTTTTGTCTCACTTACTCAGTGTTGTGGTAGAGATGTGGGGATGGTAGTTTTGTCCCACCCACATTCTTTCTTTTCGTAAGGGTGGTTAGGCATGCAATCCCTAGATTAGCTTACTCCAAGAGAAGTTGATAGGGCACTCTCCCTCTGAGACTAATTTGTGATAAATGTGGGATGTTCCTCTAAGAGATGCATGATTGAAAGACTATATCCGGATTAGCTAGCGGATGTATTGAATCTGACAATATAACCGACACGTAAACTTACGGTCAGTATGACAAGCATGCATTATATGCATTTGTTTGGTTTGCCCACATGTTTATCTATTTGCTACTTGTACTACTTGAACTATTTGTAGTTTGTTATGATTGATTCTGGGTGTTTTGCTTGTGTTTGTTTTCCTAGAAGGATGAGGTAAGATGAGATGCTAGTTTTGATGGGTTTCGTTAATTTTAAGGTTTGAGATGGTCAATTAATGAGGAATGCATTTTGGTGATGTTGGATAAATGTTGATGAGTAAGTTGTTTGCTCTAGAGTTCTTAGTTTGTATCTTTAAGTGAATTATGATACTAAGGGGTTAGTGAATGAATTGACAAATAAAAAGGTTAACTCAATTGTAATTAAAATTATAGTACACAGTAGAGATTTTCTTTAAACGATTTAATTAAAACCATATGCTTTGAAATCCTATCGAGTTAGAGATCAGGAATGCTTAGATAGGCTTCATATTCTATATATAGTTGTTATTTGGATTCGTTATCCTGTTGGAAATCTTTGGGTTATCACCTACTGCTATTTACTTCTCTTTTTCATATTTAGACGCGATCTTCTGTGATAACCAAGTTGATTTAGCGAGTTTCTACTTCTTCAGAGTGCCTAATCTAATCTTGATGATTTTCTCTCATTACCTATGCAATCACCATGTGTATTTATAATTTGAAAGACACGAGTTTTGTGTATTATGATCTATTTTAGAAACTTATATGCATACATATATGTATTATAATTTGTTTTAATTGAATTCAAAATTTTTATTTGAAATCTTTTCATTCATCTACTCATTCCAATTCTATTTTATTCTAGTATAATGTATATGTAAAAAAAAAGTATGGCTCGCAGACTCCTACTTATGCATTGTCAATATCATTGATATGTTAAATTAAGAATTACAGACTAAAGGTCACTGTAATGTTCTAGCTAATAGCCTATTATAACCTAGACATAATGAGTTCATTAGTTAAGGTGTTACAATTTTACACTGCACCAATTTAATATGAGCTGACACATTGAGTCCAACTATTCTCGTATTGGAAATGACCGCATCAGTACCATAGCATTCCTCTATATATGATACATCCTTCAAATAGACACATCTAAGTTTGTGTACAAGACATTCTTTTCTTTTAATAACTTTCTAATTATCCTGCAATAGATATCAAATCCGATTCGATCTGATCATACGAACCAAAATACCAGTCACTCGGTCTACGAACCGATTTGAATTAAACCTGTTACGCAATTTACTCGGTCAAATTTTATCAAACTCAGCAAAAACTAGACAAAACCTAGTTAAACCCGGATCGACCCACTAGGTTAGAGAAATTTGAAGTTACGTCCTCCTAAAATGCAAAACCAACGTTTATCACTATACTAAGTTGTTCTTTGTTATACATATTGTTTTCTATAAAATATATTCACAAATGAAATTAAATTATATCTATAAATTTAAAAGAAAAAATAAGAATATTTTTTATTAATTACAACTATTTCAATGATGATAATTTTACTATCATTTGAATAAATACTTCCAATTTGACCTCCGCCCTTTTCTTTCTTCGTATTTGACAATCTCACTCCACATACACCGAGGAGGATGCTTACTTAAAGAATTAAAATAATGGAATACACTAATTTCTCTCAATCCTCAATGTGCATAATTGCATATTATTGAATCATTTATTTCAGATTCTTATATATTCATAGTACAAAGAATGAAATGAGAACAAAGAACAAATTAATAAAGAATAGCTAACAACAAAAAACGACTATAAACAATGTTTGCTATTTATGAGGGAAATGAAAGAATGAATGGAATGATATATATTATATATAATAATTAATGCCTCCAAGGTTTAATAAAAAATATATTCAGCTTGAAAGTGTGCAAGGCTTCAAGAACCACAACATGTCCAATGGCTTTGTTTCTCCTTTTCCATCAACTATTGTAGCATTACTTCTGCTGTTCATTGCTGGGAACTCTTTTGCGATTTCCTGGTTTTGCTCAACTTCTTGTAGGATTGCTCTTTCCTGTTACATATCAATCAAATGATTCATATTTTTATCTTTCACCAAAACTCAAAGGTTTTTATATACATGTAAGACAAATCAAATCATACTTCAGCACTATTCAGAAATACAAGAATGCACAGTTGCAAACCGTATGTATGAAAAGTTCAAAGTTTCTCAAAGTTTATATTAGCATATCGTCACATTGTGTTGTGCAAACAATCCGTGGACAAAATATGAAGCAGCCAATATGAATCATAATGAAACAGAAGAAATTGAAGTTATTGGATGCATCGAAAAGTTCGAAATCCCATCATTTGAGAGATCAAGTATAAACAACAATGGACTGCTTTGTAACTAGAGTAGGAATTTAAGCTGTGTAGAGTCAGCAGAATTGACCGCACAACACGGTATTAGTGAAGGAACAAACAACAAGAAGCAGAGAGTACACACAAAAGCATTCTTGCTCTCTCCATATGAAGCAATGACTTTAAGAAGATACTTTCAGGGTCAATTCATTAAAATCTATCTATGAACTCACACAACCTATTTATCTTCAGGATAGTTATCTTATCATTAGTATAAATAGCTTAGTATAGTGCTGTCCTGTCAATTTACTCAATCTGGAGTGTATGTCATCATGTTGTTTTGTGCTTGTGCACGCAGAGAAAAGCATTGGATGCACTGAAATGCTTCAAAATCCTACTTTGGATCAAAATAAAAGGAACGAACACTACTTTGGATCAAAGAACTGCTTTAAAACTAAGACCCCACCCCACTGCATATTTAGTATGAATGGCACCTTTTTTTTAGCATTGTCTAAATTCAGCTGAATTGATCTACCACAAAAGAGAAAGGGACACATAAAAGAATCAGTTATTCTTGCGCATTTATTTGGAGCAACATAATGACACTAACATAACTTGTGAGTCAGGTTATGAAAAATCTATGAATGAACACAATATGGTCTTGACAAAATTTCACTACCTACACAAAATTTCACTAATAAAAAAGTTAATATTGTCTTGTCAGTTATGTAATCACTATGAAGAGTGTGCTATATAAGGGATGGTAGTTACATACCATTAGCCTGGACTTAGGAGCCTTTGAGGTGTAGCTTTATTGGGTCCGATTCTTGTGGCAGAGAAGCACTGAGGAGAGGGAGGATTCGTTCGAACTTGCTGTTGTAAGAGCTCCTCCCTTTTATGTCTTACATTCTCAATATTAAGAGATATTGGCACATTTTCTGACCCATCAGGTCTTCTGCAGAATACAATAATCCACAAATTGGTGGTTAACTCAAGGACAGCTATAATGGTATAAAACTTTTAGTAGTTGATATTCTAGTTAACCAACCGCTAGGAAAACAACTTTTTTTTTCCTTTGTTTTTTCTTTTTCTTTTATTTTTCCTTTTAAGAAAAAGCTGAAACAAATGCATCCTTGATCTATGCACTAACAGTGCATGTTTACTAGCTGAAGTCTTTACCATTCTTATGGGGATAAAACTATTTTCAAGACATCTATTTTATTTTCGTTTTCTAACGGATTATTTTTCAGGTCTATGACAATGAAGATTAAGCCAGCATGACTGTAAAGTGATGAAGTGAACAGGGGCAAAAAGTACTTTTGTTTAAGCTCTTCAACAACATGATCTCATTCAGAATCCATTATCACAGCTCTAAGTCTGCAGATCATGTAAAACAATATGACTCTAATGTGATGAAATGTAAAAAAATAAAATAGTTTTATTTAATTTTATACAACATTCATAACCCTTGAATAACATAATATCATTTTGTATAGTTTTAATCATGCTATTTGTTCTTAAAGACCTAAATGACTAACAACATGATATTGCCATTGTTCAATCCTCTGATATGATTCATGTTGTTATTTCCTTGATTCAAGCATTGTATCCAGTGGAATCGAAGAATATTGAGAATAAAACTGTCTTCTTGGTGTTCTATGCAGTTACTAGTTGTACAGCCAAATTAGAAACTACAAGTGTCTTAGCATAAAGAGAAATATTGATCACTAAAATTTCAATAAGGACTAACACTAAACATTCTATAAACAGTTAAGCAGATAGGTTCTGAGGGAGAAAATGCTTACTTCTTTCTCTGTAGCTTCCCGTTAACACTTGCACCATCCAGTTTTTCAGCCTTTCCCACTTCAATCAGTGGCTTCCTCTCTTTCTCTCTTCTATCTAACTCTGCCAAAGGTTGCACAGGAGATGGGGACTTCTCCACAGCCTCTTCACTCTTCAAAGGGTTCAAATTCTCAGCGTTTTCTCTCTCCCTAGCTCTCGTTGCCAATTTCTTCAACTCGTTGCAGAATTCTGTGATTTGGTTCAGAATAGGCCGCCCTGCGAACAAATTCTTTGCAGAAAGAGTTGATCTCAACGAAGGTGCCTTGTTGTTCATGAATGTGTCATCAGCTGGTTTCTTCTCTTCACTTGACTTGACTGCAGCCTTCATGTACTTGAATGGATTCAATGGAGGTGTAAACACATTTGGGTTTTGGTTTTCGCTATCTTGGTTGAATCTTGATTTGCCATCTGGGGGAGAAGCTGATGGGAGGGTGGGCACCCTTCTCTTAATTTTTGCATCTCTGTACCAAAATTCATCAGTATATATGTGTGTGTGCAGCAGGCTAATCAAAGAAATTCAGTGTTTTAACAGAACCTCAAATTGCATGGGAAAATAAAATAATAGTAAAATAAATTTTTACTAGTAGTAAAGTACCTTCTATTTCGGTCACCAAGAGGAAGATTTTCTGAAACAGAAGCCTTCAAGAGAAAATAAATAGTCAAGAAAATTTCAAGAAAGCAGTAAACAAATACTAATAATTGGAACCTCAGAACAGCAAACACAACCACTCAAAAGTAACATAGCAAGAGGGGAAAAAAAATTCATATACATATAAAGAAAGGCTAAAGATGAGAATGGAAAAAACCTTGGAAGGAGTCTTTGATCTGAGAAAATCCTCTGCTGTCTTTGGATGCTTGCAATCTTAAACAACCACCACCAAATTAACAAGATAATTATTAACCAACAAAAAAAATTGCAAAATTTTTGGTAAACCCTAAATTGTGATTTGGGGATTACCGGGCCTGCAAAACCAAGCTTCGTCATCAACATGATTGAGGGAGTAATGGTCAAGGGACAAGAAGTCAACCCATTTGGGGGCGTTGATGTTCTCGTATAGGGCGTCTTCTACGAAGTTCCATTCTTGCGCTACTCTCTTCCAGTCTATCTTCGCAGGTTCCATAGAAAGAGAGAGCGAAAGCAGAAAGCGTTACGCCGTTGAGAGCGAGTGTAAGTGTGAGTGTGTAGTGTGAAGTGTGTGAGTCGTGAGTAGTGAAGGAAGGTGCAAATGTGACCGTTATGGAGTTAGAGGGAAAGAAGAGTGAACGTTGGGAACTGGGCTCATACTCAGCTTGTTCTAGCTATTTATTTATTAATATTATATATTCCACGACCCAATGACCGTTATAGATTGCTTCATTCATTGATATTATATGTATTAAGTATACTATAAAAGAAAATATTTTAATATTTTTGATGTATTTAATGTATTAAAAATATAAAAAAAATTATTTTTGTAATAATTAGTATTATAACAAACACAGAAAAAAATAATATTAAAATATTTTTTTTATGATATGCTTAATTAATAGTTAATACTCTTCAAGAGGTACATAATAACAAAACCCTTTGAATAATACTACAATAAAAAAGAAAATTTTGGTAAAAAATAAAGATTATATTATTTAGTAAAACAAATTTATCAAAAAAAAATTTGTCATGTGTAGTTATAGTTGTAAAAAATTAAATTGGACCAATCAATTTATTTTTTACAAAGACATGACAAAAATAGAATGACAAAGACAGTTTTTAATATTTTTATACTTCTGTATCATATTTGAAAGTAGTGGACAAAATCTTGTCAAATGTCTTTATTTTGCATTTGAAAAAATAGATACAATTAACTAAATACATAACAAAAGACATTATACATCCTTTTGATTTTATTTTAAAAACTGAAAATATTTTTTTTCGATCAAATCTCATCTTGTAATAAGAGGAAGGAATGGCATCAGATTGGACGAGCTTCTCTTCTTCTTTGTTGGGTGTGTAGCTGCAGAATGAAGGAGAAGATGAAGCTAGGATTTTAATAAAGGAAGGACAAATTCTGGTATTTGCAAAATATATTAGGGGTAAAAAAAATTATTAAAATGATCTCCAAATTTTGTGTCCCATGTGTCCCAAGTGGAGGCTGATACAGAAATTTGACTAAGAGACATTTACAAAGATGTGTATTTTGTCTATGTCTCCTAAACCAAACATATTATAAAATGTGATATTGTCCTTTGTCTCTGTCTCTGTAGTACATCCAAACATAGCCTTAAGAATTTTAAAGTAGATGTTTTGGTCCCCAACAAAAATTAATTACTCAATTAGTGTTCAATATTTTCTGATATCAAATAATACCGTCTTTTTGTTAGATTGCTCTGTTAAACCCTAATGATAGAGTCCAACGTATCACATTAAGTTGATGACACAATTGTTATGTGACATATGAAAAAAAAAAGACAAAGTAGTCCCTGCTTGGATTGCACAAAAACGATGCTGAAAAATTGCTAAAAGCCCTAAACAATGTTGGAATTGAACTTCTTTCTCTTGCTAGAACCCTCCATTCTCGAGTAGCAAATAACTGAACAGAAAATGCTATAATCATTAACAATAACAGCTGGAGAAAGTTTTGTAAGTTCATATTGCCAACGAGTTAAAGGTGGTGGTGATAGCAGTGTTAGCAGTGGTTCTTCAAGCGGCGCCAGGTTAAGAGTCACAAAGGGGGAGAGTCCAAGATACTATTGTAAGGCCTATGCCATAGTTGTAGAGTCTAGAACGGAGAAAAATCCCAAAAGACCTTTATTTGAAGGTTCTTTTTATAGGGTAATGTACATAGGGTTTTAAACTTTTTGTATGCAAAACATGATTTCTAATAATGCTCTAATTGGCTCCCTTCTATTTGTACAGGCAGAAGAAAGTTTTGCACTGTGAATTCTTTGTATAGCTTGACAAGGTATTTTATTATGAAGTTTATGGTGGACAAGATGATGCTGTTTTGGCAAATAAGGTGAAGAAGTTGAAAGAACTGGTTGATGCATTCGAGAAGAAGAACAAGAATGCCATTGAAAATAGAGGATGGTTCAGATGCTAAAGTAGTGTGTTCTTTTTCTTTCTAGGATTTTTGGTCTGTCTTCTTCTTGCTAGGATTTAAGAAGATTGAGATAGATTTTTTATTAAGTTATGTAGTTGAACAAGTAATTAAAGTGTTAATTTTCATTTATGCAAAACTAATGTGTAAGTGTTTGAAGAAGTAATGATTGATGACGTTATGAATGACAAAAGTTTCATAGAAATGAATTTAAATCAGAGATACTTAAACCAGAGTACCATAATAGCATTTCATATAGAGAAATACTAGGGACCATCAAAATTTATTGTTTTTAGTCATCGCTTAGCTATCAACCCAATTCCTTTAGTCTAGTTTCTTTAGTCTAGTAATCCAATAATATACTTTATCCCATATTTTTCAACATTGATGACTAAAAACAATAAATTTTGATAGCCCTCTAGCATTCCACTTTCGTATAACTAAAGTTTTAAACATCTAGCAACTTCAACCAAACTAGTGATAGTTAGCTAGTCTTTAAGTGTTTTCTAGTACTAATACAACTTTTAACAAAAGGTGCATTCAAAATGTACTAGCAACATAACAACGAAATAGAGACAAACCACATTGCATAACAAAATGCACTAACAACATCCCAAAATATCACCATTATCTTAAACTCTTAAAACTACATTAACATAGAAGGATCATTTCTGTTTTGGAAGCCTTAGTCTAAGTGTTGGCATGAACTTAAAGATTCTTATAGTTGTGCTGAGACTTGTAGCAGCAAGTGTTTTAAGTAATGCTGAGTGGATTGGCCTTTATGGTGGTGTGAAAGTAGCTAGAGCTGGAGAGGGTGCTAAAGTAGATGGCAGGGTAGGTGCTGGAGGAGGATATGCATGTAGAATTAGTTGTTAATTGGATCTTAGAGGCCTAAATATTGCTTGAGGTGCAACATGAATGGACATATTAGTTGTCTGCTCCTACAAGAACACCAGATGAAGTGCATAAAGTTAGCAACCAATGATAACAATGCAATCTTTTTAAATCTAATATTATGAAAATAAATTGAACAAGCAATGATGTTTTACTTATGGCAGTGGTTGATGGACTGATTGGGAGACTTAGACCTCATCTTATGATGGTGAAGTAGATAAAGTATTTCCCTTAGTATTTGGTTCTCTCTTACCCTTAGCCTTTGGTGGTGGTTTAGGCCTTGGTGGTCACAATGTAACTCTTGTATGTCTTTGCATTGTGACCATCCTCACCATCTTTCTGACAAATGACCCTGAATGTCCTTCGTCCTTTTGTCCCATCGCGTGCATCCTCAATAGGAGCAGTTTTTTTTTCCTTGGTTTGGTGGCCAGTAGATCTCCTAATGGCGGGTGGCTCTAGAGACAAAAGATCAGTCTTTTTCTAATACTTCTCTAAATTGGTAGTTTGATGACATACTCATAAGTTGCTCTAAATGCATAAGCTAAGGGTGCACATATAGTTCTAGCCTATCACACCTTTTCTAAATAGCTTCCAATGCATGAATACATGGAATTCCTGCACAAAATAAAGGGCGATGACATAAGCTCAAAAGAATGCATTTGTTAAATACATATAAGTCAAAAATAACAATAACATTCTTATTAGTTGTTAGTTGCCACATGTTGCAAGTACAAGATTTCCTTTCAAGATGCACACCAACCTTCCTTGAGTGTCTCTGGACCTCAAACACATTATGATCGTTGTCACTATTCTATTGAGCTGTCCAAAACTTAGTATCTTTCATAATGTCTTCCATTTTCCTTTGCTGAACCAGTGCCAGTAGCCTAATGTAGGTGCTTAGAACCTTCTTGTGCTTGGCCATTCTCCTCATCAAGAAGCACCGAAGCTCTTCCAACATGGTAAGGATAGGCTTTCCCCTATAGTAGTTTATTTTGGTGTTCCAAACTTCACTCATGTTGTTGGTCACATTTCAAGTTTGAGATAATGACTAAAATGGACTTTGCTCCAGCAAAAGGGTTGCTACAACTTTCTTCTTACCAGCCTTCTTATCTCCTTTGTCACCTTTTCTCTTAGTTTTCTTCGTGAGTTCTTCATATTCATCATCATTGGTATCATCCTCAAAGCTTAGTGGTAGGAGTTTATACTTCTTGTCCTCAACACTTTTATAGTTATCATTATCAAAGATTGGTTCATTAGAAAATACCTCGACCTCTCTATCCTCATCAATGTCTTCTTCATTCATGTTATTATTAACAACATCTCCCTGACCCAAATTCATATCATCTTCGTTCACAAAATCAACATCTTCTATAATTGGATGATCAAAGAACAAACACAATTCATTAGTGTCTCTGTCCTCCCTCTTCTTGGCACACATCTCTAATTTCCTGGTTTCCATATATAGGGTGTAGGCCTACTTCCATGTTAGGAGCTCTTGGATCATGAAAGCTTGTTGTAGCTAGAACTAATTATGCAGATTATTTGGCTTCCCAAAATAAGATTAAAAGCAGAGAAGGGAGAAAGAGTAGAGAGAAGAACAAAAATTTTTTTATGAGTGAAAAGGTATAAAATTATATTGATACTAGAGTGAAAAGATTATCCCTTCCAATACATTATGTAAGAGTATATATAGTGTGAGAGTTCACTATGAGGAACTAAACAAGAGTGGTAAAATTAACTCACTTCCTAACCACTTATAGTTAAGAAACTACTAGCTAATGGCAATATCTCCCAAATTTAGAGGGGTTTACTAATCACTCTAAGTTTGTCCCTGAACTTAGAAAATAAGTGCAATGATAGAGGTCTTGTGAACATGTCTGCAATTTGATCTACAATTGGAATATGAGCTATATAGAATTCTTTACGATTCACCATGTCTCTTAAACAATGTAGATCAATCTCAAGGTGTTTACAGCAGCTGTGAAGTACAGAGTTGGTGATGCGTGAGCATCTTTCTTATCTTTTCTTAGTAAATTTTCAATTGAATTTGTTGAATTAAAACAAGATTTAGGTGTTTTAAGCCACCATGAATGCTATTTTGAGTTGTTTTGGAATTTGATTAATTTTAGGTAGCATTCGGACGAATTTGACAAAATTCAAAAAGAAGAAAAGGAGCCAAGTACATACAGAAGGTGGCGTCAAACTCCAGATATTCAAGTTTGGCACAAGGATCACAACAAAGCAACAATTTGGTTCGGCCATGGTGGCACCAAACGCCACCTCACTGGCGTTTGGCGCCAGATTACACGTAAAACTCCCATTTTGGTTCGAGTATAGTGGCCCCAAATGCCGCATCACTAGCGTTTGGAGCCGTGAACATTGGAATGGGTGCCAATGTTATGTGAATGTGGCACCAAACTTGACGTAACTCAAATTTGGCACCAAACTCCTAATTTTGAAAGGCTCTTGCGTGATTTTCATGATATCTTTTGATTTTATTAGGTTTTTAGAATTCGTTTCTTTATTTAAGAAAATATATTCTTAGGTTTTAGAAATAATATTTTATATTAATTAGTAAGAGATATAAAAGGAGAAGATTTCTTGGCCTAGGGTTTCTCTCTTCTTTCGCACTTTCGCACTTTTTTTCTGTTAGGGTTTTCCCGCATCATGAGCAACTAAACCACCATTGTTAAGGTTAGAAGCTCTATTTATTTGGATGGATTAATAACTATTATTTTCTACTTCTGATTAATGCATTGATTTACATTCAAGAATTAGTTTTATTCTTCATCCTACAAATTAGAGTATATTAGAAAATAACTCTTTTCTAACTTGAATTCTTGTTGAATCTTAGAAAAGTTATATCACCTAAATAACAGCTTGAAACAAAATTCTCATAACTTTCTAATTATCTGAATTTAATGTGATACGTGATATATAATCATATCATCTTTAGGTCTTTAGAGTTTTGTATGGCTATAAACTAGGGTTTGAACTTAAACCCTCTAATTAGATTAAGTGACAAAAAATTGGTGGTTGATTGAGTTACAGGAGGATTAAATTACCAAAGAATTGGAATCTAATCACTTAAAGTTGCTATGAATTAAATTCTTGCATAATCAAAGTGGTTAATAAGAATTGTTAATCCGAAAAAGTAAATATCTCCAAAACCTTAACTGTTTTTTCATATAATTCTCACAACTAATTTACTGTTTGCTTTCTTAATTTATCTGATTATTGTTTAATGCAATTTGAACCCAAAACACTCCTTTATACTTGTCTGACTAAGTAAATCACTCAACCATTATTTCTTGGTTCATCAATCTTCGTGGAATCGATCCTCACTCACTTGAGATATTACTTGGTACAACCCGATATATTTGCCGGTTAGTTGTGGTTTTCAAAATCTGCACCAGTTGGCACGCGCTACTATTATCACAATATATAGTGGGAAGAAGCGGTTGTGGAACCTTTAATTCATAGATAAGATTTTAGATAGTAATCAACTCAGATTGAAGGATAGCCATGGTTCAATATTCTGCTTCAGTACTGGTTCTACAGACCTTGAACTACTTGTTACTCTTCCAGACATTGAGATTGCACCCCGTGAAGACACAATAGCCAGAAATTGATTTTCTATCGTCAACATCTCCACCCCAATTTGCATCTGCAAAACCAAGGAATCTAAAGTTAGTAGATTTGTTAAAAACCAAACCTTTGTCAGTTGTACCTTTTAGATATCTTAGGATTTGTTTCACAGCTTTCCAATGCAAAATTGTTGGATGATGCATGAATTGTGAAACACGGTTGACAGCATAGGAGAGGTCTAGACGTGTGATGGTGAGGTATTGCAAAGCACGAACTATGGACTTGTATAATTTTGGATTCTCAAAAGATTCTGACTCACTAGCTGAGAGTTTAAGAGTGGACATTATTGGTGTGTTCATATGGTTAGCAGTGTGCATTTTTGCTCTTTCAAAAAGATATAAAGCATATTTTTGTTGTGAAATGTGTAATTTTGTAGGTGGTAATGCTGTAATTTCCAAACCCAAAAAATAATAAATATTGCCAAGATCTTCGAGAGAAAAGATATTGTTAAGATCTTGTATGAATGTATTAATTTCGTGTAGATCACTACCTGTGACAACTACATCAACATAAGCAAGCAAGAAATAACAGATTTGGAAGAGCTTTTAACAACAAGGGAACTATCAAATCAAATGCTATGAAAATCAAGCTCTAGGAGCTTGCTTAAGGCCTAAAGAGCCTTGTTAAGCTTACAAACTCTATTATCACTAGCATTAGCATAACCATTTGGCTGTGACATGTAGACATCTTCATCAAGTTCGCCATCTAAAACAGCGTTATCAAAATCAAATTGTCTAAGTGTCCAGCCAAAAGATAAAGCTAATGTTATAATAATCCTTACTATTGATGGTCTGATTACAAGGCTATAACCTCACTATAATCAATGCCCTATTGTTGGTGGAAGCCTTGAGCCACCAACCGTGCTTTTCTCAAGATGTTGCCTTTGGGATCTCTTTTGATGGCAAATACCCATTTACAACCAATTATGGTTGCATTGGGTAGTGGTTGAACTAGCTTCCAAGTTTGGCTTTTCATGAGAGGATGCATCTCTACATTCATAGTATTCTTCCAATAAGTGCATGTGAGAGCCTACTGAACATTCTTAGGGACATTATTAAGCAAATTAAAATTGTTAGAAGAACTATTAATAAGAAGAGCAGTAGGTATAGTTTGTTTTGCTTTTGATCTTGTAACCTTATTATGAACATTTAATAGGACAGAAGATTCTTGATCATTATTAGATGATATAGGAGCATTATCAGTAGAAAAGGGTACTAAATCAGATTGAGAAGTTGATGTAGAGGTAGAATCACTTTGTATAGTTGTTGTAGAAGGTGTATCATTAGGAATATGTGTAGAAGCATTGTTATTAGGAGCAAAAGAACTATCAGTATAGCTATCATTAAGAGTAAGGGAACTCATTCTCAAAAAAAATAACATGTCTAGAGAGGTAAATGTTGCTAGTTTTACTCATACATTTGTAGCCTCGATGCTTGTTATCATATCCCAAAAAAATACACTTCTCAGATTTATAATCGGACTTCACTCGATTATATAGTCTCAAGAATGGAAAACAAGTGCATCCAAAAACTTTCATTAAGTCATAATCTGAAAATTTTCCATACAAAGCCTCAAAGAGGCTCTTATTATGCAGAATTTTTGTTGGAAGCCTATTAATGATAAAAACAGCACTAGAGACAGCATCTTTCCAAAATGACATTGGTAGTGATGCAGTAGATAAAAGAGACAAACCAACTTCTGTTATGTGCCTATGTCACCTCTCTCCACTCACTTCTTGTTGGTGAGTGTATGCACATAATTTTATGTGTTGGATTCCCTGACTAGAAAGAAATTCAGTAAATTATTTTGACAAGAATTCTATACTTAAATCTATTTGTAAAATCTTTAAGACTCAGCCAGTTTGTTTTTTTCATGTACAGCTTATAATCATTAATTGGTGTAATAGCTTTAGATTTATTTATCAATAAGTATAAGCAAGTGAACTTAGTACAAGCATCAACAAATACAATGTAATACCGAAATCCATTTCTAGAAGTAGTTGGAGCGGGTCCCCGAAGATCAGTAAACTCCATAAGACCTAAAATTAAATTTTTAATTAAAAATTATTTTAAATAATAAAAAAGTCTTATATTAATATTAGTAATACATTTTAAATGTATAGTTATGGTAAGCATCATAATTATAGCCGAACCACATTATATGTACATTAAAATTAGCTATTAAAATATAAAATACATATTAAAAATAAATTAAATAATATATTTATTAATACATAAATACACAGTAATTAATTTTAATGTATAAATAGTAATTTTGTAAAAAATTTTATAAAATATACATCCACCAATTTATCAAATCAAAATTCATCAGTTAGAAAATTTTACCAATATAATTAAATTACATAAAATAATCTAATCTTTACTAAAATATTTTAACATCAAAGTTAGTTTCAACCACAAACTTTCTTTTTCTCTCTCTTCCCAAATAGGCCATGCGGCCATTTCTCTCTCTCTCTCGTCATTCCATTTCTTTTTTCCACCAATAACGTAAGAAAAAGAAAGCAACCATAAACATTCTTCCTCATGATTTCTAGCTTAAGTTCTGATCGCAATTCTATTTCAAATAACTTGAGTCCTCACTACACTTTCTTCACGTCAATACCAATTTTATTAAAGGCATGGTAAAAAATCTCTTCCTCTCCTTCTCTTGGAACTTCGTTCAAGTGGCCAAGAATGATGATCCAATTTTGTGATTTGTTCTTTGTTTAAGGAACCATAATCTAGATCATTAAGGAGTTGGAATCATAATCCTCAAGCTCTTAGGTGAGAAGAGAAATTCTCTCCCCTTTTTTCTTGGCGTCAATTCAGCCAAGAGGCCATAAATTGATTAGAATTTTGTTGTTGGATGCAAATTAGGATCTGTTGGTGAAATTGAACTCTAAAGTGGGATCAAAAGCTTGGATCAGATTTGAGGTAGGGAATTGTATGATCATTTATGCCACTTTGTCTTAAAACCCTAGGCTAGCCATTTTGCAAATTGATAGAATTATATTGTTTGTAACTGTCGATTTTGTTGATGACTACGTGCGTGTTTGGGGAATAATGAGAATGGATCGTTGAATGTGAAACTTTCATGCTAATGAGTTTGGAAGTCACTTGAATGATTATGGAAATTTCTCTTTTCATTATGTAGTAAAAATATAAAAAAAATTTGTACATAAATAATTTTAAGAATAATCTATAAATATGGTCAAACAAGAGTTAAATTCTTCTTAAATGTATTAGGTAAAAGGATGAAACTCAAAAAAACACTTTGAGGAGTTAAATTTTTCTTCCGTGGTAATTAAAATTGATAAAAGTGGATTGGTTGGATTTGAAGTGTAAAGGTGTCATCTAGTTAAAAAAAAAAAAACTAAATGTCACTTTACTGATGTCACATGCCATGAGTTTTAGTTTAACTTGTGAAAATCAACTTCTTACATTTCCAGTTGACAAGATTTGAGGTGATAGGAATACCTAAAGATATTTTGGAAAAAGCAGTAAACCAAATATCAGATTAAAAATCATTAGACAATAGATTTCTTTTTCATCATTGTTTTACACTATAAAAGAACCTCAAACCATCTCTTCAAATCATCTTCTTCTTCACATACCTTCAACCTGACTTTCACCTCCACTTTCACTGCTTTTCACTTTCACCTTCACCTTCTTCTAGATCTTTCTGACTTCTTAAGCTAATAAGCTAAAAAATCTATCTTTTTCCCTACCCAAATTTCCTTTCATTGTTCTTCATTTTATTCACCACCTTCACGAGTAAAAACTGGCATTCTGGTGTCCCACTAAAACAGTCGACAACCATTAACTGCACTATCCACTTTAAACAAAACTCATTCATCCTCTTGTAACATTAGTGGAGGTCTCAACACTTGTTCTCCACCTCTATTTCTCATCATTAATTCTTGTATTGCTTATTTGCCATTAATAAAAGTGTTTTTCCTCACAAGTTTACTTACTCTGAATCTCTCATCTTAACCATTATTTTTCACTTAATCTATTTTTCACGAAACCCACCTGAATCACCCTTTTAAGGGTAAATATGTCCTTTCATCCTCAAGATGTGTATGTTGAGTTTTGAATGTCATATTGCCACCATCTTGCTGAACAAGTCTTAAGAAAGAAAATGCTTTAGAGAAATCTCATTAAGTTACTAGGTCAAGGGTAATAGAAACCTCTAGATATTTTATTGTTCGATGAATGGTTAGTTATAATAAATCGTAACATATAATTCATATTCTACAAAATTTTATAAAACATCGTGGAATCATAGAACATAGAAATCTCTAGATTTCCTAGATAATTATTTATTGTTCCATGAACCATTAGTTATAGTAAATTGTAACATAGACTTCATATTCTGCTAAATTTTTTTTATTAGAGACAAAGAGGAGATCCTAGGTTTCGTACGAGTGAGTTCAAACATGCAATCTTGAAGCCTCGTATTACAAGTTTCAATCTTAACAAGTGTTTATCAAAACAATGGATATTCCCAAAACTGGGGTGGGCTTAATTGTAAAAGTGGGATAGGGCTCACATTGTATGTCTTGATTAGAATGTTTAAAATCTTTTGAATACTAAATTTTGGACTAGGTTAACATAGGACGACAATTATTTACGCAAAAAAAAAAAAGTAAAACTACATAAAATGGAATAGATACTTGTTTGGTTTTTAAAATTTAGAATGAAAATTAAAATTATCCCTAACTTTTTTTTATTTAAAGTGGTCCTCAATATTGTATTTAGAATTAAAATTATCTTTTCAAAATTTTTCAAACAAAAATACTCATATCTTTGTTCTGGCTCCAACCCTACCATCAACTATTATCACCTTTACTCCTACCAAGTAGTAGCCATCCTCTTTTTTAATATTATTCATTTCATCTATCATCAACAACAACACAATATTCAAATTTAAGAACAATACCAACAATAACATTGTTTATTGCAATCTAATTCTCCAAATTCAACAACAATACAACATTCATATTTTTTGAAAGAGAGAAAAAAGGAGGACAAAAGAAGAGACAAGATACATGAAATGAGTTCAATGAGGGAGGAGAAGAAGAAAGAAAGAAAAAAAAATGAAAGAAAAGAAAAAAAAGAGAAAGGGAGAGTTGGACGGCTACTACTTTCTTCTTCCTCCTCATAGCTATCCTAATTCCATCGTCCACGACGAGATTCAAGAACCCTAATTCAAGACTAAAGGTCAAAAGAAGACATGGATTCTGAAGAAGTCTGAAGGGGCATAGCTAAAGAGCGTGCGACCATTGTTTGCGTCGCTAGTAAAGAAGTCATCATTTAGGGTTGCAACTCTAGTGAGGTGGAGAAAAGAATGGCGATAATATTGGGAAGGAGGTGATAGAGGATGATGGTCTTTGATGGAGGATGATGAGGGAAAGAGGGAGGAGGATTTTTTAATTTTCAAATGAAAAAGTTTATGAGACAGCAGTTTTATTGAATTTTGGCCAGCATGTAACTAGCAGAGGAAGGTGAGCCATTAGATGAAATCTTACACCAATCTCACACCATCAAATCATCATTGATGGCTAGTTGATGGCTAATAATCACAAAAATTGCTGGCCCCTAGCATTGCTCTTTTCAAATTTTATAAAGGATAAATTTGTCAAAAAAATATTTTAATGTTAAATATAATGTTAAAAACTATTTTGATAAAAAAAAGGTTAAGCACCATTTTAATTTTGTTTTCAAATATTAGGGATCAAAATAATATTTTAAAAATTTTTAGTAATTAAAAAAATTAATCAAAAATAGTTAAAATTTGTCTTATTTAACATTCATTAATTATTGTAAATTAATAAAAGTTAATAAGATAAATTTTAACTTTTTTTGTCTTTCTAACATTACTAATAATATTTATCCCACAAATAATTATATGTATATATGCATGCAGAGCAAAATGCAAATATATACAAATCTAATAGCATCAAACTAGGTACCTAAACTACTTATTCTAGATTTTGATCCCTTTTCATTTTAAATATGAAAATAAACAAAACAAAGAATCAAATAGTTAATTATCATAATATTCAAAATTATTATGTCACAAAATCAACAAAAATTGTCCTTTCCCAATACGACAATAAATTGAGTAAATATTTTTTTTGTTTTTGACATTTTTTTCGTGAAATATATCGCATCCTAATCATTTTCAAACATTAACCCAATTCCCACCCATTAATAAAATTGAATAAATGGACCCTTACAATCGATTAGTAGTAAATTATCTATCTGACTTATCATGTGTGTGCCAAGTGCCAACCCCAAATTAATACAGGAGTCAGGAACTAAAAACTCTCTCTACAAAAAAAAAAAATACACATTTTCTCTTTTCTTCTTCCCATCTTCTTCCTTCTCTTCTTCTCCATTCTTTTTGCCAGTTACTATCATCCCGATCAATATTATCATTGGGCTTTACCTTCACAACCATCACTGTAGCACCACCATCCCGCGAACCAACTTCTATTTTCTTCTTTCTCTTCCTTTCCTTTTTCTCCTCTTCTCTTTTTCTTCCTCCATCGCGCCACTTCCGCCTTTATTCTCTTTTAGGTCTTCTCTACATCTTTTACTATTATATACTATTTATTATTTGTGCTTTATTTATGGAACAAGTTTTAGTTAGGCTAATGTCTGTCTATCAGGGTTGATTGTGTTCATGGTTTTATAGTTATGTTAAAAATAAGGCGATTTTTCAAAATTTGGTCATATTGGTGCCCACTATGGTAGTAAAAATATGTAGCCATCGCTGTCGCTGCTACCTAAGTTGTTGTTATCTTTGGGTGGTTCTGGTTGGGTAGGAGGACCTCTCTAGGAACGTTTGATAACTAATTCAGGTTCATAGTCAGTGGTACCTATTTTGTAGGTTTTAATTTTAGGATCCAAAGGAGAGTGTCTCTAACTATGCTGTCGAGATTCCTATGTAGCTTGAGCGGGTAAATGATTCAGTGATGGGGACTAAGTCGAATGTTGATGATGAATAAGTGATCATGTTCCATCAAGTTTACGAGATTGCTATGAGTGATGAGGAAAAGCCCCAATACAAGCTTCTCTTCCTAGGGGGAGTGGGTTTGCTACCATAACCCAAATCATCTTTGTTTTCTGCATTTTGTTTGGATGTATAAGTGTTTGTTTGGTATGCGTGTTCCTTTCTCTGATTTTTAGGTCAAAATCTTTTCTACTTGTAGAATTGCCCCTTCCTAACTACATCTAAATGGTTGGGCCTTCATCAAATCTTTCTAACTCATTTGCCAGTTTCCCACGTTGTCGACTTCCTTCAAAATCTTATTCTTTCCAAGCTCATGCTAATCGAAAGTTCTTTCATATTTTTAAAAATTTGTTCTTGAAAGTTCGTCCCATTTTTAGCATCTGCCTTTTTTATGACGAGTTGGAGCGACATATTCGCTATAACATCTATTGGTTCGAGCATCTCATCTAGAGTTTGACTTTAACATTATTGACAAAGATAAGCAAGTGGTCATGTAGTTTTTTTTGTGGATGTTAGGGGAAATCTCCAACCACACACGTGTTGACCAATATGTTAATCACCAAGAACCCAAGTCATATGAGGACCAAGCTTGGTATATTACTTTTATTATTATTGTAACTTCGTTATCATTGTCTATCACTTTGTATACTTTGTACAACAAGGATGACGTCGAGGTCAGGTGCCTTTTGTTGTCTTCAGTAGATTAAGAAAAAGGCAGCAAAGAAGGCCTCCAAGGATTTCTCTTCTATATGGTATCCAAGAAGTCCCATTTTACTCTTGACTTTGAAGCTCAAGGCCAAAAAACTACAAAGAGCAGAGACTTGATGAGGCTTCTTCTCAGAGCATCAATCTTCGCTTTAATATTGTTAGAGAATCATTAGCATCAAATTAGACCAATTAGTATCGTCTATATTTATATAGTATATCTGTATATTAATTATAGGATTCTATACCTTTATTACTCTGATTCATTTAGCACCTATAAATACCCCTTGTATATTGTACCTTTGAACACAACTCAATAATACACTTTTCATATTATTCTCTTAGTCTCTTGTTTCTAACATGGTATCAAGAGCTTAGGTTCCTTTTTTTCAATGAATATTAGTTCATAGCCCCATTATTTTTTCTTTCCGGCAGTGTTCTTTGGCCTTCTTTTTCGTTCCCTTCTCGACGCTTTGGTTCGTCAACCCCGTAACCATCTTGTTCACCTGGTCGCCGTGATTCCAACGCAACCGGAACCGCCGCCATCCGCCGCCGGACGCGCCGCCACGCGCCGCCGAAAGACGCTGCCACGACCAGGTTGTTCTTCCTTCCAGATTCCACCCGTGCCTCTTTGCTCTCGATTTTCGTCTTGTCTCTGACGCTTTGGTTCGTCACCTCCGGTATCATCGTGTTCTCCTCTTCACTGTCTTTCCAACGCCGCCGAGATCTCCGCCATCCGCTACCGGACGCGCCGTCACGCGCCGCTGGAATCCAGCTGCTCGCCTCCATCGTTTCTCCTTCAGAAGGTTCAGCAGCCGTTGGATCCGAGATCCAATCGGACGACCCTCGCGCTGCCACGTGTCGCGTTGCAGCTACCCTCCGTGCACGCCTGCCCCGACCCGCACACGCCCGGTCCGACCCGCCCGCTCTTCCACCTGGCTGCCCGCGTGTCTCTCTCCCTCCACTCAGGTGCTGCCACGTGTCCTTGTGGCACTGACGTGGTTGCTGACGTGGCGCTGACGTGGCGGACAAGTGGGACCCTCCCTAAGGTTTTTTGGTGAGCTCTTTCCGATTTTGCCATCCGTTTCCTCATTTTCTGCTCAGAAATTGCAGTTTTTCTCTCCTCTCCTTGTTCTCTATGACTACTTTTATGGAAAAGTCAGATGTTTTTGCTGCCACAGACAGAAAAGGGGCCTTCTGTCGCAACTGTAATTGTTTCGGACACCCGTTCTCCAGCTGTCCCTCTGTTGAATGTCGCACATGCCACCAGAAAGGTCATATTAGCTACCATTGTACGCAACTGTTTTGCCATTATTGCAAGCTCTCGGGACATTTGATTACTACCTGTCCTACTCGCCCACCACGTCCTGCGCCTGCTTCTACTGTTGAATCTACCACCACTGCTTCTCTCAACTCGTCTCCTGTCTCTCTATCTGATATTGCGTCTCTTCTTCAACGTCTTCTCTCCCTTTATGGTAATACCCCTGCTGCTCTTTCCACCCCTCCAGGTACTTCTAAATGGTATTTTGACTCAGGATGCTTTAATCACATGTCTCCATTGCGTGATCTCTTCTCGTCTCTGTCTACCACTACAAATGGACCTTCTGTCAATACTGCAAACGGTTCCCTCTTGCACCCAACACACAAGGGTTCTATATCCCAGTCGACTCTTAATCTTCCTGATACTTATTATATTCCCAAATTAAACTTTAATCTTATTTCTGTTGGTCAACTTGTTGATCTGGGTTTTGAAGTCACTTTTTCTGTTTCTGGTTGTCGTGTACAGGATCCTCGGACGGGACAGGTCATCGGGACTGGACGTAAGGTCGGAAGGTTGTTTGAACTCGAGAAACTTCATATTCCTCATGTACCAAATCTCTGTGCTGCTTCTTCTCCCTCTACCCTTCACTTATGGCATCAACGTCTTGCCCATACATCCTTAGGTAAACTGCGTCCTCTTGTGTCTCAAGGGGTGTTGGGTCAGGTTCCAAATGAATCTTTTGATTGCATTTCTTGCCAAACTGCCAAACAACCTGCTTTATCTTTTCACAATAATTCATCTCTTGCTTGCTCTCCTTTTGATCTCATTCACTCTGATGTTTGGGGCCCCGCTCCCACTGCCTCTATGGGCGGAGCTCGATACTTTGTTGTTTTCATTGATGATTATTCCCGTTTTACTTGGGTTTATTTGATGACTAATCGCCATGAGTTACCCCAAATCTATATCAACTTTGCTACTATGATTAAAAGTCAATTTTCAAAGGTCATTAAGGTTTTCAGACGTGATAACGCTATGGAATACTGTGATTCCAAACTCTTAACCTTTCTTGCAGAACAGGGCACTTTGTCTGAGTTTTCTTGTCATGGTACGTCGCAACAAAACGGTAGAGCTGAACGTAAACACCGTCACATTCTTGACTCCGTCCGTGCAATGCTCCTTTCTTCTTCGTGTCCTGAGCGTACTTGGGGTGAAGCTGTTCTTACTGCTGTTCATGTTATTAATAGACTCCCCTCTTCTGTTCTTGGTAATGTTACTCCCTTTGAGCGTCTTTATCATACCTCCCCAGATTATAGTTCTCTTCGAGTTTTCGGATGTGTATGTTTTGTTCTCCTTCAGCCTCACGAACATAGTAAACTTGAACCTCGGGCTCGTATGTGTTGTTTCCTTGGTTATGGCACTGAACACAAGGGTTATCGTTGTTGGGATCCTCTCTCTAAACGTGTCCGTATATCTCGTCATGTTGTCTTCTGGGAGCATCACATGTTTTCTCGGTTCTCATCCTTTGAGTCAATCCCTACTACTCAGTCACCTCTGTTTACTAACCCAAATGTTGATCTTTTTCCTAGTGATGATTCTACAGATTCTATCTCGCGTGAGCCTCCACAGCCTCCAGTTCTTCCGCCTTCTCCATCTCCCAATGATTCCAGACCGGACGATGATCCTGCTCCTACTGTCGTGCCTCCTCCTCTCGCTCGTTCTTCAAGGGTAAGGAATCCACCTCCTCATCTTCTTGATTATCATTGTTTTTCTACTATCCTTCATCAACATGAACCTAAGTCATTCAGAGAAGCCTCCACAAATCCAAATTGGCAACAAGCAATGCAGGAAGAAATACAGGCACTTGAAAAGGCACACACTTGGGATTTGGTTGATCCTCCTTCTGCTCAAGAAGTTGTAGGCAGCAGATGGGTATACAAGATCAAGACTCGCTCTGATGGTTCTATTGACCGGTATAAGGCGCGATTGGTTGCTCAGGGTTGTACGCAAGAGTATGGTATTGACTATGAAGAGACTTTTGCTCCTGTTGCTCGTCTCACATCTGTTCGTGCTCTTCTTGCCATTGCTGCAGTCAAAAAATGGTCTCTCAGTCAAATGGATGTGAAGAATGCATTTCTTAATGGAGATTTGAAACAACAGGTATATATGAAGCCCCCTCCGGGTTATTCTTGTCCCTCTGGCAAAGTTTATCTCCTTCGCAAAGCACTCTATGGGCTTAAGCAAGCTCCTCGTGAATGGTTTGACAAGTTCAGCACTACCATATGCAGTCTTGGTTTCACTTGCAGTCCTCATGAGCATGCTCTCTTTATTCGTAAAAGTGAACGTGGAGTCGTTCTTCTACTTCTGTATGTTGATGACATGATCATTACTGGGGATGATGTTGATGGTATCTCTAATCTCAAGGCCTCACTTCACCAAACCTTTGAGATGAAAGATCTTGGTTCTCTCAGCTATTTTCTTGGTCTTGAGGTCATCTCCACCGATGATGGCATCTATCTCTCTCAGGCTAAGTATGCTTCAGATCTTCTTGCTCGCGCTAGAATTACAGATAGTCGCACTGAGTCTACTCCTCTTGAGCCTAATGTTCGATTTACCCCTATGGATGGCACTGTTTTGGATAATCCGAATCTCTATCGACAGTTAGTTGGCGGTCTCGTCTACTTAACTGTCACCCGACCAGACATCGCCTATCCAGTTCATGTACTTAGCCAGTTCTTGTCAGCTCCTCGTACTACTCACTATGCGGCAGTTCTTCGCATTCTTCGCTACATCAAAGGCACTCTATTTCATGGCCTTTATTTTTCGGCCCATTCCTCTTTGTCTCTTCAGGCTTACTCCGATGCTGATTGGGCTGGTGATCCCACTGATCGTCGTTCCACTACTGGTTACTGTTTGTTTCTTGGCGACGCTCTCATTTCTTGGCGTGCTAAGAAGCAAACGTTCACTGCTCGCTCAAGCACAGAAGCTGAGTACCGTGCCCTCGCTGACACCACTGCTGAAGTTATCTCGGTTCGTTGGCTTCTCGCGGATCTGGGTGCTCCTCAATCGTCCCCTACTGATGTTCTTTGTGATAACCGCAGTGCTATTCAGATCGCCCATAATGATGTTTTTCATGCACGCACCAAACACATTGAGATTGATTGTCACTTTGTTCGCCAACGTATTCTTATTGATGCTATTCGTCTCATTGCTGTTGGAACACTAGATCAGACTGCTGATATCTTCACGAAAGCTCATCACCCGACTCGTTTCCGGACTTTGTTATCCAAACTCAAGTTGGTCTCCTTAGCTCCCATTTGAGTTTGAGGGGGGATGTTAGAGAATCATTAGCATCAAATTAGACCAATTAGTATCGTCTATATTTATATAGTATATCTGTATATTAATTATAGGATTCTATACCTTTATTACTCTGATTCATTTAGCACCTATAAATACCCCTTGTATATTGTACCTTTGAACACAACTCAATAATACACTTTTCATATTATTCTCTTAGTCTCTTGTTTCTAACAAATATTAGTGCCAAAGACTTCTGGGCTTCTTTATATATTGATTAGCGTTTTTTTTTTACTTTTCATTGTTCTCTTTCCCTTAAAGGGGACCTCTTTGTCAAAAACTTTCAATGAAGGGCACACTGCCTTAGTGAGGGCAAGGTGGCATCACCTTTGAACGTCGCATCGAGAGTAGTGGTCTATCTCTTCAATGTAAAGTGAACCTGTTCGGAAATAGATTCTCTCAATTTTTTGTAATACTTAAGAGAATAAAGTATGATCTTTTATAATTAATTTTATAAGTGGGATCAAAAATAAATATGAGAGAGAGAGAACAATAAAAAGTTAGATTAAACAATTGACACTATCTAATTTTTTCTCCGTTGTAGAGAATCTGCTCCTAAATTGTTCGAGATTACAGTGACCAATCTTGGGAATGAAAAAGAATCACTAAGTCGGGTCGGAATCGGGTCGGTCTTACACAATCCGATCTGATACTCACCCGCTCGGGAGGTCTAGGCTGCCCTAAATGTACCAAACTTGGGCTTAGGGCTAGCCCGACCCATTAAGCCCGTGGGATAAACGGGTTAGCCCGTTTAAGCCCGTTTTATTCGCAGGCTAAAATTTTCTAGCCCGGACCGTTTATGGTCAGCCCAATGGGTTAAACGGGCTAGTCCGTTTATCATTTTATTTTATTTTTGACAAAAATTACTATGTTTAGGACAAAAACCATTAAAAAAATATTTTTGTTGATGGGTCGATTTTCAGATCGGATCGGGAGAAATATTAGCTAAAAGCGCTACTTTTTTAAAAAAAAAATTAAGCGGGCCAACAATTTAGCCCGCGGGCTAGCCTATTTAACCCGTCATTTTTTTCGAGTTAATCGGGCTCAACCCGTTTAACTCGAAATTTAAACAGACTTAATTTTAGAGACAAAACCCGCCCAATTAAACGGATAAACGGGCTAGCCTGATGGGTTTAGCCCATTTTAACGTCCTACTTGGGCTTCCATTGCCAAAGCTCTTAGTGGGCCAAATGCAATTTACACCTTAAGTATAACCTCAATATCGGATATGTGCAACTTAGGCTCTTATTAGGCTCCTATATAGATGTAAGTATCTTGTCCATGTTGAGTCATATACCATGAAATAGAGTAGGTATTTTTTTTCTGGACTTAGCCCAAATTTAAGAGTAAAATTTTTTTTCGATTCTTGTCTATTTTCATTTTAGATCATCCACACCATATCAATTGGAAAATGACAACTCGTCCTTATCCTTTTTTTTTTTTTTGTTAGACACATGAGCTTTTTTGTGAGATTTTTCGATAAGTCTTGACGAAATTTAATGACATATTACATTAAATTATATAACGTGACGTCGCTTTTACTATATAGACTATAACTATTTGAATAGGATATTTAATCTCTGTCTAATCATCAAAATGACGTCGCTAATGAGAAAAATATTAAAAGATTTTTCTCATTATAAATCCCAACGAACACTCACGGCATACACCCTAATATCACCTGTCACAGCTCCAACAACTACAGCTATCTTATCCTCCTAATCCATTGAACAAACAAAAACAAAAGCTTCTTTAAACTAACATCACAAGTTATAGACTTATAGTTATACAGTTAAAACGTTAACAGCTCTCAATTCGTAGGTGTCAAATAAATTGAAATAAATAAAGGGACATAAGATAGCTACCTTTCTCTTTAAGTTATGAATCAAGCAAGAGAGAGATAAAAATGGCTTGTTGACTTTAATTTGCTCAGGAAAAGATGCTTAAGGATAATGGTGTTGAAATTACTGTCAGTCCTCCGAACAAGAAAACGGTATAGGTGGAAATAGGGCCAAAATTTAAATAACGTAAACAATACAGGAATGTGCAAGTGATAAAGAGGAGGTTGAGGTAGATATCATTGAATTTGGGGGTTGAACGCTTGGTCTTTTTAGATTTACCCCTTGCTTTCACATCGATGTTTTGAAATGAAATAAAAATTCAAAGAGTTCATGTTAATTCAAAGAGTTTAGGTTAAATCTACAGTGTTAGACATATCATGGTGAATGGAGCTGCTTGTTGCAGAAGGAATGGAGCTACAGTTTTGTTTTTGTTTTGGGGGAAAATTTTCCTAATCATCCGTGACATGTCATCAAATTCTGTCAGGAATTACGGAAAAAATTCACCAAATGACTCGTGTGTCTAACAAAAAGAAAAGATAAGAGAAGGAACTGTCATTTTTCAATCGATAGGATTTGAATTGTCTACAATAAAAATGGACAAGAAACTAAAAAAGAATTTTACTCTTACCAACAAAAAAAAAAGAGAAGTTAAATGATTATGAATTTTTCTTCTGAAAAAGCTGGTGAAGTTGATTTGGATGGTTTGGATCTTCTAATTGACAGTGGCGAAAATCCATTCCCACACTGGCCAATGAATTTGACCACCCAAAAAAAGAATAAATAGTCAAATTATTCCTAAAAGATCACTTATTCTTTAAATTAATCCTTAAAAATCCTTTTAATAAATTCATCTTTCAAAAATTTTAAGTTAATCACATTAATCTCTTTTATTTTTGACAACATTAAAACTCCTAACTGTTAACATACTAAATTTATACAATTAGATTAAATCAACTCCAAATTGAACAAAATTTTTAAACAATGAAATTCTTCAAATTGAAATTTGAATAAATCTAATTTCATAGATTTATCATGTTATCATAGAATGCCATATAAGCACACTTTGACACCATAAGCAATGAAAATAACTGAGTGACTAATACAATTAACTTAAAAAGAACCAATTAGAAGAATGAGTAATCTTTCAAAAACAAATTTGACCATTTATTCTTCACAAAAAGACAAAAACGTGAAGATTATATATAGTCGAATAACAAATATTATTACATATGCTGTAAAACTGACGCATATAACAAAGGAATAACTCATCCCTAAATAAAATCTGTCGAATTCAACAACATTCAAAAACAAAATCTTATTCTAAGAATACGCAGATCAGAACTTAATAACAAGATATATTTCAAAATAAGAAACAATGAATGAGTTCAAAGTGGCAGATAACTTTGCCCGCCACTGAATAAATCATACCTTTGATAAAAAATTTTCCAGAAATTATAAATGGTTCTGGGACAGAATCCCACTTAAGTAAATTTATTAAACAAAATTTGCCGCAGCAAAAATGTCTAAAACTCTCGAAACTAAATGATTTTCATCGCCATCTAAAAAAAAGAACACTATAACTTAAAACCGACGCTAAAAGGATTTAAGCGCCACCAGAACCGTACTTCTTGCCGAACACAATAACCTGAAGCTTGTCGTAACCAGCAAGCACACCAGCACCTGCAACGGCACGAAGGATGTTAGCACCAGCTCCCTTGAACAAGGACTTGGCACCCTCATTCTTGAGGATTTGAGCAAATGCATCCATGGAGCTCTTGTACTTCACGGCCTCGCCGGATGTCATCATCATTCTTCTTCTGACAGTGTCAATTGGGTATGATGCAAGACCAGCACCATTGGTGATGAGCCATCCAAGAGCAAAGCTAGCAAAGAAGCTATCCTGCAATAGTACAGAGAGAAAGCAATATTTCAGCTAAAGATTGTGGTGGTGAGAATCAATTATATGAACAATGCTATCACAATCTACAATAAAATCATATATTATCAAAAGATAGTGAAAATTTGAATAACTGTCAGGCTCCGCAGTGTAAGATCCAATATAAATTAAAAAGCTTCCAAATCACGGCCTGCAAGAAGAGTTGTAATCCTCTAACGTCGGTAAATGTAGGTGATTAAGTGATGGAGTAACCGCTATGAACCACTCATAAGCTATTGACTTCAAGGTTGTTACCCCCTCACTTCACCCCTTTACAAATTTTCACTCGAGAATCTAAACTCAACCAACATAGTTAACAACAACAGGGAACTGGTTAAACCAAACATCACAGAAAAGAACGATAGTGCAGCATGAACACTAACCTGCAGGCTTCCGGTGAGAAGAACTGGCTTCAGGGAATCATACATTCCAAAATAGAGACCACGGTAGACAATGATTCCAACACAGGAGATGTTAAAACCACGATAAAGCCCAGCAACACCATCAGAAGCCAAAGTCTTCCTGTATACATCAACAAGGCCATTGAATTGTCTTTCTCCACCCTTCTTTGCGGCCTTTGCATCGTTAGCAAGACGGGTACGGGCATAGTCGAGGGAGTAAACAAACAAAAGGGATGAAGCACCAGCAGCACCTCCAGAGGCCAAGTTTCCAGCAAACCATTTCCAGTAACCATCTCTGTCCTTCTTGAAGTTGAAAAGCCTCTTGAAGTAATCCTTGAATGCAAAGTTCAAGGCCTGCGGAATTCAAATTGCAAATTTAACGTTATGAAACAAGAAATAATAGCAGTTGATGGAACTGAAAAACAAATGAATGAAATAACTAACCTGAGTTGGGAAATAACGGATGACATTGGCAGTGTTACCTCTCCATAGGGAAATCACACCCTCATCGGCCATAGTTCTCTTAAAACAGTCACCAATTCCCTTGTAGGGCTCTGAGAGCCTACCTGACTTAATCATCTCATCCTGATTCTGGATCAAGAGCTTAACCCTTTCAATTGGAGCAGCAGCAGTTTTGGAGACTGCAGCAGAAACACCACCCATGAGAAAGTCGATAAGGAAGTTTCCTTTCTCTGCTGGAGCTGCGACAAAAACAGGGGAGGCTGTTGCTGTAACGGCACTCAAATCAGTAGTAGCACTACATGCCGGCATCATTGGGTACTGCAACCCTGCATTTGTGTAACTCCCGAATGCACGCCTTTGGTACAAAGCACGCTGGGGGAAGGCTCCATTATAGCTCCTGATATCGGATGATGGGTTGGAGCGGAGATGGAGCTGTCCAGCAACCTTCTCCATGATTGTTGGATGCTGAACCTGATCAACCATGGTGGATTTCCTGGAAAATAAATTAATCATAGCATCCATGTCAAATATATGCAATTAGTAACCGAATTTACTAAACCACTCGTATCCAGAACAACCACCCGAACAAAGTATTTACATCATATTGCTATCTATGAGGAACATCATACAAGCGATACAGGTAGAACAGAGTTATCTATACCATTGTTACCACCACAAAAATCAAAGATACCCCTAAAACATTAAAGGGTAACTGCATCTATTTGTAAATAAAAATTATCCCGATAGGGTAACTGTATATATTTGTAAAAAAATTATCCCGATGTGTTATTAGCCTCAAACTGTTAAATCTTTTAAATTATACCAAAACCATAGATTTAAATTATACAAAACCATAGATTATAAATCACAACTGTCAAATACAGTAACAGTACCAATACTCTATGAAAACAAGGGTACTAAATTATAAAAAAAGTAGAATGTTTATATATATATGAAAATACAGTCTAAGTTCCAAGAAATTCTCAATCTCTATTTATAAATCACATGTAAGATACAGTAGTACAAAGCATAAAAGACTCCAGGGATTTCATATAAACACGAGCTACAAAAGATCACATAACGAAGGATGCAATTACAATAATATATAAGGGACTTTCAAGTTTGAAAAAAAAACATGGCACCATAGTGACATAAGCCAATCTACGACTGAAAGCGACGTTTCCACCAATAATAATTACCCAATAGAAAAACCACACTATGCGAGACGGAGATCACAATAAAAACACAGACGAAAACAAAAGCCAATTAGATCTAGCCATCTTGAAATATCAAAATAAATAAAAATCAAAATTAATAAAGAGCCAATAATCAAATCATAATTCATATGAAACATAAAAAAAATTGTATAAAATATAAAAACAAAAGCAAGGACCTTTTCCACCAACGCGGTACGGAAACAGATCTAGATCACAGATCAAGGTCAGCACGAATCAGATCGAAGAAAACTAAGACACGGATCTATCATTTAACAATGAAACAGTAACCAAAACGTACACAAAACACATCTAAACCCCGTAAAAAGAAAATTTTGATAAAACGGTGGGTCTCGCTCATACACTGACAGATCTGAAGAGCTAACATGTTAAGGGAAAAGAGAGTGAGAGAAGAAAAAACAAGAACAACACGAAGATTTTCGGATCTGAAAGAGTGTGTGTGAACCGAATAGAAATGGAGGTTTGGGAGTTTAGCTTTACCTTTCACAAACAGAGGGAAATGAGATTGCGAAAGGAATGGGATGAGAGAGGAGATTTTTGCGGAGGCGTGCGTGCTTTGAACGAAGCAAAATCGCTCAACAGAATACCATTTTATATGCGAATGTAGGAGGGGAACATGTGGGTGGGTCCCATTAGGGCACACGTGTAACACTATTATTGAGCCATGTCAGAAGGGATCCATACTAGTGGGATGATGTTTGGTTGTATGCTCCAAGAGCAAGAAATTTTCCATACTCCATGAGCGTATATCACCGTCCGAATATGTTTGGATTTAAGAAGAGAAATAGGGATTTTTTATTTAAATAAATAAAAAAATGCATTAATTACTGAAATAAATAATTTTAAAAAATTTATCGTTTTGCGTTTTTCAGTTATATCTCGTTTACACTCGTTTACAAAAGTTGTTTATACATGAGTTGTGTCTCACTAGTTATAAAAGAATGTATAATCTTTGGTATTCTTCACAAACTTTTCGTATCATATTCCTCACAAATACAAGGCATGGCCAGTAGTAATTCTTACATAGTTGTGCTTGTGTATCCCAATTGCCGCATGTTTAACGGCGACAACGGGGTCACATTTAAGTGCGAGGATCCGATATTGTTTCGCACCCAACGTGTGAATACGTTGTCAAATTTGAAGAGTTTGATACTGAGCAAGCTCGGAGGTACATTGGCTAGAGAAATCGGAAGGGTGGCGTATAGGTTACTGGCCCCATGGGTAATGGAGTCTTTGAATTTCGACTATTCCGACTTCAAGGGGACGAGCATGTGCGAGTGATGTTCAATATGCATGGGAGGATCATGGTGGAGCAAGTAATGGAGCTGTCTACAGAGGTGGGGGCACAACGGCGGTGGTCCTTCTATACACTTGACGTATGTGTATGACGACCGACCTCTCGCACCACCGCCCATTCATGTTGCCGTTCCAGTGGATGAGGCGGAGGAGGGTGAGGAGGAGTCGGATGAGGATTACGTGGCGAATAGTGGTGATAGCGAATCGTCCGATGGTGGGGATGAGAATGAGTGTGTTCCGGAGACACCCGTTCCGACTGCCCCCCACCATGTCCTGCCTCCCCCTCTTTCGATACCGACGCTTTCGGCAGTTCCGTCTCACTATCACAGTCTGGATTTGGACGCCATGCAGGAGAGGACTCCGTTTCTTGACACGGGTGAAGAGGATTACAACCTAGACAGCAGTGTAGAGTTTTGGGTCGAACACAAGTTTAGAAGCTGAGAGGCAGTGCTTCAAGGTGTGAAGAACTACAGTATTCGGATGAGTTCGGAGTACCGAGTGATAGAATCAGACCGGTTAAAGTACCATGTGCAGTGCCGTCAAGCTGATAATGGGTGTCAATGGAGCCTCTGTGTGGCTCTTCGACAGAACCTCGGATACTGGTAATATTAAGTTTATGCGTGCCTTTCAATACTTCATTATGATATACTTAGTAGGTGTACAAAGTGCCTAAAAAAATACTGTGTTGTTGTGTTCAGGGAGGTTCAGAGGGTTGGTTGAGTGCATAGTTATCTAGCACCCACCATGTCTCAAGACCATCGTCAACTAGACAGCAGTCTGATAGGGGTGTGCATGGGCCGGGTGAAACCGGGTTTGACGTGACCCAGACCCGGCCCGAAATATGTACCGGGCCTATTTATGAGACCCGAACTCGACCCTAAACCCGATGAAACCTATACCCTTTCGGACCACGACTATACTGGGTGAAAATCGGGCCATTCACATTACCTTACCTTTTCTAAAATTAAAACATAACCACAATCAATACTAATATTGTCTAATAGTACTAAATATTTAAGTCAATACAAACAACACAATATTATGCATTAGTCTTAAATTTTTGTATCCTTATCTTCTTCATTAACTTGTGGTTCAGCAGGAATTGTGGCGGCATCAATAGCAGAAGCAGCAGGATTTTTAGCAGAAGCAACAGGATTTTGAGCTTCAATTTTCATTCTTATATTCTACTCAATCATAAAGATAGAAACCTTATAATAATGCATGAAGAACAAAACAATAATCAACTAAATAATCAACTAATGCATGAAGACCAAAACATTAATCAATAATCAGTAAACAATAATCAACTAAACAATAATTAGTAAACACCAAATGCATAAATAATTTAACATCTCTAAATTCACAATAATCAAAGTTCACAATAATAAAGAACCAACACCCACAAGTTTCATGAATGCATGAGGGATTGATCTCAAGGGAAATGCTGTTGACCTCACAAAAAAAAAAGGAAAAAATCAATAAGGACTGCAAGTCTACAACGACAAAAATGAATAAAAAATTGCTTCTCACTAGCACATCACAAAATTACAACACCCTTGACGTTCTATCCTTTGTCGTTTACAACTTTACCCCACAACCTTAATCAGAATTCTAATAATCAAAATCAACAACCACATTCCTAAATTCGCAAATTTTTATAATCAAATTATCAAAATCCCTAATCCCTAATCAGAATATTAACTAAATAACAAAATTAACTGTTTACTTGAGAAGAAGACCGGAGAAGAGAGCGGCAGAAAGAGAAGGACTAGCAGAGAAGCAGGAAAGAAGACGACCGGGCCAAGCACAGATGCGACACGTCACGAGAATCAGGACAGCACCATTGTCCCTCGAACGAACGGCTTCGCTAGAGACTCAAGACTGGGGTAGTGGGGTGAGACTGCCTGGTGCATGCTTGCTGGGAAGACGAGGACGGAGTAGCGGGCGACTGCGTGATGCGTGCTTGCTGCTGCTGGGAGTGCGTCGTCCGTGGCTGCTTGCTGGGAGACTGAGAATGGGCCGTGGGGATAGAAGATGAGGTCAGGGGTCACTGGGTCAGCGTCGGCGGTGGGAAGTGGCGGAGTGGAGACTGCCGAACTGGGGAGTGGGGAGTGGGGACGGAGGACTGGGCAAGTGAGGTTGAATGGCTGAGGGAGTGAGGTTGAATTTCTCAGATCTGAATGCATTAATGCCCTAACCCCTTTACCCCTTGATTCAAATTGTATGAGCGCATAAGTGAGTTACCGGGCCGCCGGGCCGGGTCCGGGTGACCCGAGCCATGGCCCAGTCTCAGTTTCACTAAGTTCTAAGGTTTCATTTTTTTCTCCCGAGTCAACCACGGGTCTCTTCGGGTCCGGGTCTTCATGACCCAAATTTCATTGGGTCCGGACTGGGTCTCAGGCCGGATCGGGCCGTGCTCACCCCTACAGTCTGATATGCTGGGTCATCTTGCCATTGATTCAATCCAACCCCTCTGTCAGCATTCTGGTTTTGCAAGGTGCGGTCCAAGCCAGCTATCACTTCAAACTGTCTTACAGAAAGGTGTGGATGGCCAAGTAGAAGGCAATTGCTCTGCTCCGCCTCTGTGCCGCCACCGGTGGCCTGGTACCAAGTAGCTGCTCCACCATCGCCCACGTCTCAGTGTCGTACCACCGACCGAAGTCACGAAGGCACCCCCCAATGGGTTCCTGTGTGCACGCAAGCCGAGGTGGTATGCCATGTCCTGCAAGGGGATAGTGACCTCACCCCACGGAAGATGAAACGTGTGCATCTCCGGACATCATCGCTCCACGAGTGCCGAAATCAGGAAATTGTCAAATGCAAAGTTCTTGAGCGGCACCGTGTCACCGAATCCAGCCTCAACCAGATACGGGATGATGGCGTCGGGTGGAGGAAGGGTATGGCTGACTCGCCGAGGCAATAGAAGGCGAGGCCTCTGTGGAATGAAAAATAAATTTTTAATCTATACATACATAATAATACATTTTTCTACTCTACTAAGGAACAAAGTACTACTCCTACTTAGTAACATACTACCATGTGTCTACTCTACATTTATCTCTAATTTACTTATGTCGGTAAGCAAATCCTAATTAAGTAATACCAATCTTAGACAAGCAAATATTGTTCTAAATTCATCATACAGTCATAACCCTAAAGCATCTTACTCAGTGTTTGTCACTACGAGACTATCCTAGCAATGTCCACATACTTAGATTAATTGACCATAACGCAACTAACCTCAAAGTCGACCGCCCAGCGTAATGTGAAGTCTCATTTAGTCTGTTGATATCACCGTCGTTGCCTGCCTGGCATGCCATCACCGTCTCAGGCTCAGATATCGAAGGAAAAGGTTAAAAAAGGGGAGAAAGAGTTTGACTAGGTCAAAGTGGGGTCCAACAAATATGTGTAAACGACTTATACTTATAGGTGACCCTCAGCCTTATCTCGTTTACAGTATAAACGAGATACGTGTCTATCTCGTTTACACTGTAAATGAGATAAGGTCTGTAAACGAGATAGACACGACACGGCTGACACTCGTTTACAGTGTAAACGAGATATGACTGGAAAACGCAAAACGGTAAATTTTTTAAAAATTATTTATTTCGGTAATTAATGAATTTTTTATTTATTTAAATAAAAAATTCAAAGAAATAGAGTTCAAAGAAATTAGAAATTTGCTTTGATAAATAAAATAAAAATATCAATAAATTACTATTTTTATTTGTGAAAGTTTTAAATGCTCACAAATTTATCCATAAAAAAATTATAATTGTACTCATAAAAGATGAATTTTGCATGATAAAATTATTTAAACACTAAAAAATTATTTAAAAATTCTAAATTATCTTTCCCTCTATTACTACTATCATCCTTTCTCTCTCTCTCTCCGAACAACCACCAGCTATCACCCTCATCTTCGTCGCAGCGGTCAATTCTGTCTATCACAATCTTCATCGTGCTCCCCACTCCAAACAGTTGAATTTAAACCCACCAAAAAATATCTTTTTTGTTACCCTCATTCGTCACCATCAGATCTAAACTACCACCGTCACCACAATACAACATTTTGAAAGTGAACCAAAATGCGAGCGACGAGGACCTGAAGAAAGCATATAAGAGACTTGTAATGATTTGGCACCCCGACAAGAACTCCTTTAACAGGTCGAACGCTGAGGACGAATTCAAACGTACCTCCGAAATATACGATGTTCTTAGCGACCCTCAGAAACTTCAGATCTATGATCTTTACCGTGAAGAGGCTTGCAAGTCTGGTCAGTTCTCCCGCTTTCACCGTCGTCGTCATTATCATTCGTTCTACTATTCTTCTTTCTCTTCTTCGCACCCTTATCAGAACGGGAATGCACACCAACACCACCACCACCAGAACCCTGGCATGTCGCCATCATCCTTTCGATTTAATCCCTGCGATGCTAACGATATTTTCGCCGAAATCTTTGACAGCGAAGGAGCTGATGTAGACAGTAGTGGGTGTGGTTGAGAATGTGTTGCTGTGCAACTTGGAAGAACTATCTTCTTGATAGTATGTGATACTTTTAGGTAAATAAGAATCAATTTTAAACCCTAACCCTCAAGATAAGTCTGGAATGTAGTGAGGGGTGGTTGGGATTGCCAACAGTGACGAAGATGAGGGTGGTGACTGGTGGTTGGTGAGAAAGTGGATAATAGATTGTTGTTGAAGATATAGATAGAGGAAGAGAAAAAAAGCAGGTGATGGTAGTAGTGATAAAAGAAGAGTAATTTAAAAATTTTAATTTTTTTTTTTAGTGTTTGAATAAGAATAATATTGTCATATAAAATTTATTTTTCATAGGTACAATTATAATATTTTTTTATGTGAATAGATTTGTTAACGTTTAAAATTTTTGTGAGTAAAAACGATAATTTACTCTAAAAATATAGAAATTGATAACCCCACCCTTACTTTATTGCACTTTAATATCTTATTTCAAAAAGTTTATTTTTATGAATATATACCACTATACCACCAATGATATATTTCGAAAAGAAAATTTTCAGTTTTTCACCGTAGCAATCATATTCATGATAAAATTCAGTTTATAGCAAGCAGGACTCAAATAAAAAATATTGACAAATTAGTTAAATTATTCAATTTTTTAGTGATTAATTTATTTAAAATAATAAAACACAACAAATAATTTTTTTATAAAAAAATATATTTTAGAACCATTTACGTAAACAAATGATCTTGAGTAAGATATTATCCAATTGTTCTAATGTCAAAAGATTACATTTTGATCTTGTTTGATTTTTATATAATCTATTAGAGAGTTTTGCAGAATAGCCATTTGAATCTAATCAATTGGGATTTTATGGATTAGTGAGTAATAATAATTCAACGTAATCCATTTGAGAGAAAAACGAATTATTTGTTTTTAATTTCTATGCATAATTTAAGAAAGACAGTAATAAATTATGAAAAAAAATAATTAATTTGAGAAAGCATAAATATAGTTTAAATATGAGTGTATTGAACGAATTAAATTTTTAATATATATATATATATATATTATAATTTTGTGTATAAATATTTGTATCAAAAAATTAAGGAAAAGTCTAGGGGTCAGCAATTCTATTGAATTATGGCCGGCATGTAACCAGCAGAGAAAGGTGAGTCATTGGATGAAATTTCACACAAATCTCACACCATCAAATCATCATTGATGGCTAGTTGATGGCTAACAATCACAAAAGTTACTGTACCCTAGCATTGCTCAAAAATTAATTCGTTCAACACACTTACATTCAAGCTATATTTATGTTCTCTCAAACCAACTCTCCCTCTCTCTTTATAATTCATTGCTGCCTTCTATAAATTATGCATAGAAGCTAAAATTAAGTGATTCACTGAAGTCTTCTTAGTTCGCTTTTCACTCTAGTGGATTATATCAGATTATTGTTTTCAAATAATCTATGAAACCATTTAGCAGATTATGTTAAAATGGTTAATATGTGAACCCTCTAACGAATTATATAAAAATCAAACAGGACAAAATATAATCCTCCAATTAAGTAATATCTTACTCAAAATAATTTGTTTGTGCAAATTATCATACATTTTATATAAATAAATATATTATTTTATTACATTCCGATCGATATACAAACTATTTTTCCAATACAATGTTACATCACGCGTTTTTTGTTCAACAAATTTCTCCTATTTGGTTTTAAATTGAGATTCATGACCAAGCTCAGTTTATTTTTTCTCATGTTAATCTCTACTCCAATTTTTATGTATCAAGTAGCACATAATAATTATTTGTAATCAGAGTACAAATGGACCTATATTAATTCTTAATTAAAAAATGGTAAAGATACCATTTTTCTTCTATTGTTATTTTATTTTTCTCTTATCATTCTATTATTTCAACTCTCAAATCACTACAATTACCACTATAACTTTTACAATTATAATTTTATTGTTATCTAAAAAAAATCATAATAGAAAAAAGGATATTCTTAGAGAAATTTTGATCCGAAAATAAAAATAGGATAAAATAAAATATTTAAAAAATAAAATATTTTAAATATTAAAAACGAAATTAAGACTTAACACACCTAAATATTAAGAACTAAAATAGTATTTTACCATAAAAATTTTTAACATTTAATTAAATTTTAGAATGTATAAGTACTAAAGATATCCTTCTTTTTTCCAACAGAGGGGACCAAATTTGGTTCCCATTATAATCTCATTTATTTAATTAATTAAAATAAATATAAATTAATATATAGTTATTAATTTTTTATAACATGCTATAATATTTTATTTAAAATTTAGATAGAACAAAATATTTAATTTTTTGAAATAATATTATTAAAATTTATAAATTTAAAATTCATAATTAAAAAAATAATTATGTAGGACAAAAACTAAAATTAGAAAATTTAACCTTTGAAGTTAATAATGTGATAATTAACAACAATAAAAATAAAATATACAATAAATATATATATATTTCACTGAAATTGTGCATAATTAGGCTTCTAGCACCATTTTCAACTTAAGAACAAAAATGAAACTACAAATAAATTATTATTAGAAAGATTTTGTGCATATACATTTAAAGCAGCTAAATGACAAATAGAAAAAAAAGTGTTTCAGATCAAAAGTTTTTTATTTTAGTATTAACATGCAGAGATGAATAAGTAAGTAAAAGTGAATAAAAAAGAAAAGAGAACATACTTACAAAGCGAAATATAAAAAAAGAAAAAAATGTCGAAAAGTAATAGAAACGGAATAAGCGAGTTCTTTGTTCTTAATATGTAGAAAATGAAATAGTAGAAAATAAAGTAGTTGCTGGTAAAAATCTGAATTGCAGAGAGATAATTAAAAAAATCAACCAAAATTTGGAGTTCTTGTCCTTTCTATTCCTCTCAACAAATTGTTTTCTTGTCCTTTCTTTGTTTTTTTTGTTTCTCTCAAAATGTTTCCTAATCTCAAAATCTCACCACCAATTACTCTTACAATATAAAGTCATAGATATATTTAATTGGTGTTATGAAAAACAATTAAAAGAAATAGAAGAGATCATATTAGAAGGCTTTAATTTAGAGGGCATTAATATATATATATATATATATATATATATATATATATATATATATATATATATATATATATATATATATATATATATATGATTAATTAAAAGATTCAACATTCTTGCAACATAAAAATAATTAATTAAGAGTGAAATAGCAAGAATAAAGATAATGATATATATACCTCTAGTTGTCATGAAAAAGCTTTCGAGATCTAATTGTTGTTGAAGTGCTTCTCTAATTTAAATCCTACTGCAAATTTAGGAAGCATTTTAAAAATATAACCATTTATATTTCTCAGCATAATCATTTTATTTGGACTTGAGGCAAAATGAAGCAGCATTACCTCTTCATATCAAGATGAAGTTGTTGATGTTGAAGATTCTCTATGTGGATTTTTTTGTCAGATTTTTCTAAAATAGGAAAATAGTATCTTTTTTCTGATAAAATTATCGATAGATTCTCTTTTTTATTTGTAATTTATGCTAATTTATTTTTTTTGTTTTCGACAAAAATTTCGTCGCAAAATCTATCTGTATTTCCGTGGGTTAAAATCTGTCAAAAATATCCGTCTGTAATAAGTAATTTTCTAGTAGTGTCTTATTTCACATTTTCGTTTCATATGTTGAATTTTCTTCGCTCTCATCCTTTGTTATCTTTTATAGGTTATCTCTCTGAGCATCGTTAAAGCTATTGATATTTTTTGAGTTCGTCAGTTTCAGATAATTCTGTTGTTATGTTTATCTTTACTGTTTGATTTGTTGGTGTTTAATATTTGAATATGTTTGTTTATCAAGTTAGATTAAGTGACTAGTTATATTAATTAGTTTGATGAGTCAATGATACACTTACTTTACATGATTATGTGTGTGCTGTTAGTTTAGAATATGTAAAATAATGATGTGGTTATAAATTGATGTCAGAAAAGAGAAAAATTTATTTTGAATGTTGTTTCATTTAAACTAATCATAATTAATTTAGGTAATTTCGTTATGCTATTTTTGGTTTCATTTTATTATCGGCAGATGTAGTTGGTAATATAATATAGTTAATTTTAAATTGATATTTTATCTAAATTATAGTATAGGTCCATTTGATTTTTTTTGTTGGATTTACTTTGAATGTAGGTGATAAAAACTTAGTTAATGTGAAATAATTTAGTTGATTTAGGTAATATGAAATAATTTAGTTGATTTAGGTAATATGAAATAATTTAGTCGTTTTTAATTTAGTTAATTTAGGTAATTTAGTAAATATAGTTAATTTAGTTAATTCATTAATTTTTAAATGAAGTTATTTTAATTTGTTCCGTTAAAGTATAGTCATGGAGTCAAAATTATTGGGCTACGAGAATACTTTATATAGACTGGATCAGATTGACCACATTGCAAGCAGACTTGATTAAGTGGGACACTTGCAATTCATGTCATTTATATATTTGAAATTTGAATTTGTGTTGTAACTTGTTTAATTTTTTTGTTTTACTGATTTATTTTATTTGGTAGGCACCTCGGGTCTTACGTACCAGGAGAAATTTGTTGGGACGTCCGTCCGAGCAGATTATGCCACATCTCAAACGAGCAGGATTCGAGTATGTTGCTTACATGATAGAGTGGGAGCATGACTGGTTGTTGGTCTCAGCTCTGATAGAGAGATGGTGACCCGAATCCCATACTTTTCACTTGCCATGTGGGGAGATAACTATCGTCTTGTATGATATGGTGTACCAGTTGAAACTTGTCATTGATGGAGGTTAAGTTAGTGGATGCATGGGTGGGTTGGAGCAGTTATACGAAGGACGGTCTATTGAGGAGTTATGTCAGTAGTTGTTGGGAGCTGTTCTAGGCCCCGATGATAGACAATTACAGACGAAGTGAACTGTCAAGCTGAGCTAGTTTCAGAACACTGTGTGCGGAGAGCTGGAGGAGCACCTGACTAAGAAGCGCCTATTAAGTTATACTAGGGGTTATATTATATAGATGATCGGGACATACTGTTTCCGGATACCTCTGACTCTATGATGCACATTAGATGGTTGCCTCTTTTGGAGGACCTAGAACGGTGTGGGAGGTTATCATGGGGCTCAGCAATGTTAGCTTGGCTTTACCGCCAGATGTGCCAGGTCACGAATTACCGGCAACAGAATCTGGGTGGATGCAGTAGTTTACTACTTTCATGCGCATAGCACCATAAACCACCGTTGAGGCCGAAGGAATATGTCATACGTCGTTTTTCCTTGTTGAGAGGTATAAATTTATTGTAGTATCTTTTTCATAAGTTACTTAAATAGTTTTGTGGTGTCTTAACTATTGTGACATTATAAGTGGGCGGGGTTGCGGCCAGATAATGACGGAGGCGAGAATAGACTTCTTACGTACAGGCATCTCCTCAATGGACTAGGGGTCCTTAATGTAAGTGATAATCTGCATATTGCAACCATTGAGAACGAGGCATTTCTTCAAGCTAGTTTGTGATGGCAACATTCTTGCCCCTCAAGCAACCAAAATAACGAGCAAACTCCCGTTGTGACTTGGAATACACCGCATTAATAAGATCCTTCTTCAAGTCATTGTTCTTGAAGTGAGTCAAGAAGTTAGCAGCTATATGTTTTATACAAAATACCTAGAAGACAGGTGACAGTTTCCATAAACTTTCATCGGTGTTCAGTATAGCATCAATCAACTTGTACCTGTCTCAAATCACTAAGAGGCTTGGTTAGGGTGTAATATGTTGTATCAAATGTGAAAAAAAAATGACCAAGCCTCCTTCGTCTCTCCCTCGACTACTGCAAATGTAATAGGCAATATGTTTGAATTGCTATCTTAAGCAATAGCCATTAGCAATGTGCCTCTGTATTTATCATAAAGGTGAGTGTTATAAATGAAAATAAGTGATTTACATTGCTTGAAAGCCTCAACATACAGAGAAAACATTCATAACACCCGATGAAACATGATAGTATCAGGTGTAGGCCAAGGTTGTATTACAAGTTAAACCCAGGTACCTAAATAACCACATTTGATATTACTCATAAGGTTTGACTACGTTAAGCATACACAACTAAAGGCAATATAACGAATCTTACCAGGTAAGTACATCTACATAGCGAACAACCAATGAGGAAGCTCGTTGTATGACTCATCCAATCTCCATATATCCTACCAATGACTCTTTGCTTTGCAAGCCAAACCTTACGGTAAGATTCCTTGTAACCAAAGTGATTTTTCACATCTCCTTGAAGAACCTTTATGCTGATGATTGGATCTGTTTTTACCATAGTGAATATGTGCTGAGCAATCACCTTTAAATCTACCTTCGATGATCTTGGCCCACTGATGTTTGTATGCAACTGTCTCCTCACCTCCCATTTTTCCTTCTTGCGGCAATAAGATATGCATATGTTCCATCCACAATCGAACCAAAACTGAATACACTATGCAGCATACTTTAATTGGTCACTCTCTAGTATTTTATACTCCACACCCCTGCTGATGTTGTATATCTTAACTACCAACTTCATTCCCTCGTTGGTTTCAAACTGTTGTCCAATCTCAAACTCACTTACGGGATTCTCTTTTCGGCTTGGATGACTAAAGAAATAATCTGAAGTCATTGTGTAAAGATTCAAAGTAGAAAAGTGATCCGGCCGATCGTACGAACGAGAAATCGCCGGATGTGTCATCGCGATTTGTGTATGGTGTAGAAGCTCGTCTCTTCCTCCTCCTCATCCTCATCAGGAATTTCAGTTGGTTCAGCCTCAACTCTTCACCGTCATCAGAATTGACTTGATAGGGATTCGTCATCGGGTCCCTAATCGCATAACTCTCATGACTTCTAACATCAGGTTGCATCATGTCATCATGTCATCATGTTCAATGTTTGACCCCTCCTGGCTACCTTCATGTGGCATATTTAGGTCAACCATCGTCCTTCTAATATTTCTTCAACAGTATCTGCAGATGATCCTTGTCCACCTAACTCAACTAGGTAAACAAATAATCCAACAGATGGACATTTGTCCAATGGTTGTGCCACATCCTTATAAGTCGTATGTCCTCGTCATCATGTAGCCGGTACCTATATAAAAAAATATAAAATATTCTCAATACCTCGACTATATTACAAAAAATAAAAAGAAGGAAGAATTACAACATCTACAATATACCTTTTGTAAAACAAAACATTATCTACTTTGACCGGATATCAGTAATAAATTTTTTTCACTCTTTTCGTGTGTTGTTGCCCAATGGAGTGCAAAATTTAATTCTTCAATGCTATTAAATTATTGATTTCGACTGTCATATATGCAATCACTGGTTGAGTAGACCTAAATACGATAGAATCTTCTTCATCGTACACTATTTCACCATCATAATAAATGAATAATAACAAAATTTCAGACATTATGAAGAATCAAGAAGACGAGGAATATCAAAGAGAAGCATGAACAACCTATATTGAGGTTGTGTGGGTATTTATGGAGGGGATAACGTGAAGTTCGTTGGGGTACGACAAACTCTATATATTGCATAGAGTTTGCCGTTGGTGCGGTAAACTCTATATTTTATAGAGTTCGTCGAGGATGCGGCGAACTTGACTCAAGTTAAAAAAAACATATTTTAAAATTTAAAGTTGGAATAACTTTTTTTAAAAATAATGTTTTTTTATTTTATAGTAAAAAAAATCTCATTGGAGTTGCTCTTTGAGCTAACTTGGGGCTTTTTTTTTTAATATGAAAGTAAAAGTAATGATATACTTTAACATTGTAATTTTCGGTGTTTTTTAAAATTGTGAAAAATACTGATTTCTATACCTCAATTTTTTTAATTTTTTAATACAAATCGAATGGTCTGGTTTCTATACCTCTACAAATCGAACGATCCGAATTCTATACTTCTAATAAATCAGACAATCCAATTTTTACTTCTCTAATTAAACAGTTTTATATTTAATAATAACACTATAATAATCCATATTTAAAAAAAAAAACTATTACCACTCTAATATCAAAAATAAAAAGTTCCTAACTTGGTGTATTATTCTACAATAAAAATAAAATAAAAGCATGATACATGGTAGACCGTGATTGGGAGGAAGAAAATTTCTCCTTACTGGATCATGGAAGAAGTGCTCACTAATGGGTTGTCTAACCATCCAAAATGGAAAGTTCCGAATCCCAAGGTGCCACAATTGAAAAGCAAGGTCAGCCGTTCAATAGTTCAGCCAGCTGGGACCACCTGGCATTTCTTTTTAATTTTTAATTTACATTATATAATTGAATATTTGAATTTCAGTAGACTATCGTGTTATTGTCTAAAGTCTAAAATATTTAATTTTTTACAAAATGAGTAAATGACTACAAAATGATATTTTGGTTTTTAAAGGATAGTTTAATTTGTTAAAGGGCACTATTTTTACTAGTAAATGACTGATACATTTAATCTATTTTTTGGGAATATTTGAAAAATTAATTAAAAAATGTGATAATTCACATATACGAATCTGATGCATATACAAATTTTTGGAGACAAATGTCTCTACTAACATTTTAAAAATATTTAAGAAAGTATATATATATATATATATATATAATATACTTCTATTGTAAAATTGTATTTACTTTTATATTAAGTGATATTTCATTAAGTTTTGTGTCAAAATATTATTTTATTAAATAATTTAGTTATTTTGTATTATAAAGACATATTTTAATGGAATAATAATATTGTTTAATTTTGTAATGCATTTAATACATTAAAAATATAAAAAGGTATTTTTTAATTATTTTTAATATTTTTTATAATTCTTAAAATGTGTCTTCAAAATACATATTAGTAAGATCCTATATATTAAATCAACTAAATAAAAAATAGAAATTTGTGATTCTACTTAATTAGTAAATTTATTTTGTTGGAGTTTATGTTTTTATTTTTTTTTAACTCAATTTTAATATTTTTTAGTAAAGCACATATGTATTTTTGATGATTAATTCTCAAATATAAATTAAATTAAAAATTATTTAAAAAATAGATAAAGCAATATTATTTATCTATTATCTATTTATCTTCTAATTAATTTTATTATTATTATTATTTGAAGTCAATTTTGGTTTTTTTAATTAAATAATTGAATAATTATTAAGTAATTTATATAACGTATAACCGGAATATGAAGAATTTGGTGCATTTTTTTCTAAGACAGCACTCATAACATATAATTCATAAAAAAAAAAGTATTTCACTATTTCCAATACACAAATAAAAATCTTTTTGGTTAGATAATAATCAAGTCTATTATCTTAATTAACCTCACATTTACTAATATATATATATATATATATATATATATATATATATATATTAATAAAGCGGTAAATTAATAGTACTTAAGATAAAGTATTATTTTAATTTTTAATATTTGAGATAAAATTTAATTTGCTTTTTAAATTTAATATTTTATTTTTATCTTAAAATATTTTAAATTGGTTTAATATTATTCTATTATTAATTCTGACACAAATATCTAACAGAATGACTAATATATACGTTAATAATATTATTGTTAAGTTATATATTTTTTTTGTGTTAGAAAAATATAATTAAAATTTTTTTGTAACATTTTATTTGTAAATTTTTTTCTTGTAAAAAAATTTTAAATTCTATTAATTAATCATCAACATTTTAAAACTAAAAGAAAAATTTTATATTAGTAATTATTAGTGGATCAATTTTATTTATGTACCAAAATTATACGTTATTAATTTTTTAATATGTTAATTATTTGTGTTAAATTCAAAAAATAAAAGAATTTTTTTTTCTGAAACAAAAGAATTACTATGACTAGCAATAGATACAAAATAAAAGGGCCCATTTTTGGTAATACATATTATGCAATAGGAACTTATCAACCAAAAAAATTTTGATTGTCCTCTGGTTTTGTTGGCAGCTAGATCAATGCGTTGAAGCTCCTGTAGAAGTCCATTATGAAGCATTGGGTATCTATCATGATATTTATATAGTAATAAGAGGAGAAAAAGAAGAAAAAATAAATTTTTTGTATATACATTCAAACTACTGTTAGATTCAGGTAAAGGAAATTGCAAAGCAAAATTCATTTAGCATAAAATCTTCAAATTTAAAATAGGAAAGATTTTATTTTTCTAAGTAGACTTGCAAAAACTCATCAAACTCTGATTTCTTAAATTCTTTTTTTGAGTATGTTTTATTATATTTAGTCTTGTTAGCACAAACGTTGCACGTTTGTTAACCTCTCGTGATGATTTCGACCATGGAATAAATTGATAAAATAGGAGGTGCAAAATAGGAGGTGCACTGTCACTATTTCTCATTTTCTCCTCTCCACTTTCTTCTTCTTATGCTATCGCTAATTATCTCTCTTTCGTTGAAACCTCTTGCTAGCTGCCACCTTTCATTTGTTTGGATTAAATATTTTTTTTCGTTCTTAAAATTTTGAGTTAAAATTAAAATCATAATTTTTTTATTAATATTATTTTTAACGTTATAAAATATTATAAAATTATTAGTTTTTACTTTAATTTTATTTTTTAGATCAAATTATCCCTAATAATAATAAAAATAATAAAAAAACAAAGCAAAATCCTCCCTACCACCCACACTGTATCTCCCACCACACTGACTATCATATTCTCTCCCTCCTCCTTTCTCCTCACCACCAACATTGCTTTCTTCTTCACTCTCGCTCCTTCTTCTGCCACTGCCACTACCTTTGCTCTCACTAATCTGAGAAACTTCCTCGCCATCAAGGGAGACGAGGGGATGGAAAGTCGAGGGGAGTCCGGTACCATAAGTGTTGATTCCTCCTCTCATTAGAGTTGGTGGCCACGGAGTTTGATTTCTGCTCCATCTTCTTTATTCTTGTCTTCTGCTTTTGTTTTTCCCTCTCACACAGTGGTAAGCCACCATCCCCTTTCTCTCTCTCTCTTTCCTGGTGACTCTTCTCTTTCAGTCTCTATTCCTTCAACTATCCTCAATCACAATTCGCTTTACCACTCCCATTTTGTCACCCTTCATATCACTACCAAAAATTCTCTTTTTCTTTTCCAAAGATTATAATTTTATTGCAATCAAAATTTAGGGTTTTGATTACAATACCAAAAAACATGCTGCTTCTTTATCGACGAGAACTATGGTTACCATGCCTTAAAGAAAGAAACAGGGGCAAAAAAAAAAAAAAAGACACATGCTTAAAGATAATTTTTTCAGACAAAAGAAAAGTAAGCTTCTTCTTCATTTTCAAGAGCTATGGTTGTCATGTCTCTCAAATTTTCTTTACCATCAATAGATTTAAAAACAACAATAACGATAATTAATTTATTTAATAAGAAATCCAAAGAGTAAAACAAAGAGAAAGAAGTAAAAGGGAGTGAGATAGCAACAGACAAACAGTATTGCTGTGATTGATGATGTTGATGAGGGTCATAGAATGATGATAGATGAGAGGATGCTGATGAAGGTGAGAGATGGTGGGAGATATGGTGTGGGTGGTAGGGACGGGAGAGAGTTTTGTTTAGTTTATTATTATTTTTAAATTTCAATAAGTTTTATGGTTAGTTCAATTTAGTTTTCTATTTTAGTAGATATCAATTTGTTAAGATAGATTAAATTTAAGGTATTAAGTTTTAAATTGTTGAAAAGTATTTAAAATTTTAAATTGATTGATTGATTAAAACTATTTGTTTGGATATTTTTTCTGAAAATGTTGTGAACTGCTCCCGCTAGTATATTGTTAATGTTGAGTTTTTGTCAATTGGTGTTGAGAAAATGCTCAATTGTGCTATTTGACGTGTTTGATGATTTTGCATGCCAAGTGTTCAATAATTTGCCTCAAAGAATTCTTATGAAATTTTGGTTCAATATTTAAAAGTCAATATTTGCTTTCACATTATCAATGTTATTATGCATTGCTATAACTGTGTTATGTCTCTAATTGACCAAAATTTTGAATTTTTGAATGATTGAGGGCTCTTGCCTAATATTACAAGATTAACAAACTTGGTCCCATGTAACCCAATTATGTCAAATTTGCATATTTATTTGGTTTTGGGTTATATTAAGAATGAATTTCAAATATTGAAATTAATCTTGTAGTATTGGTTATAGGAATTACATTGGTATTTGAATTTGTTCCTCTTACTTTGTTTACATTATTTTTCTTTATTTTATACACCAATTGTTTGTGAATATGTCTTTATGAATATATTAGATTTTAAATTGCATATTTGTTGCTACCATGTGATTTAGATTACTTGATCATGTTAGGCATATTGAATAATTTATGATGGTAAATGGATTGAGATGCTAATATTTGTGATAATCAAATTTTTGATGTTTATGTAATGGTATAATGTCATATTGGTTGTTTATGAACTTAATTTCAATCACTACATATCACACTTCAAAACTTTACTTTAGCACAAATCCACCACAAATGTACCAATTCCAATTGCCTGTGTGTTAATTGAGCTTCGTGTTGCTTGTTTATTTAGCTGTACTTGCAAATGTTGGAAACCGCTTTAGGCACATTAATTAATTGAGATGAATGTCGCTTTTTACAATATCACATATTACTTATTTCATCCTCTTAGTGTCCTGTAATTTTGGCGACATTTATTTTCTGACTAACTTCGTACCTATTGAAATAAAATACTTGAGGTAATGTATTTTATTTTTTTTGTAAGCATGACTAATGGAAAAAGAAACGCCAACCAAAGGAAACAGCGGAAGAGTCCTCCTTTAGCTCATCAAAGGCCAATCAACTGAAGGCATTCCTCAAGGCTATTAGCTGCATGGAGCTTGGTCTGTCGATCCAACAAGAGAAGTTGCCCGACTACAATGTTCGACAGAGCAAGAGGCGATTTGATAGGTTGAGTTTAAGATGTAATCGGATCGAGCGAGTGGTTAAGGATGAGGACTTGAGACCCCTTCCACATGAGAAGCCAGATACATCTGAGTCTGAGGAGTTATCAAGAGTTTCCTTTTCAAGAGTTCTGACTTTATCTTTTATAACATCCTACCACACAGAACTTTACGCTTAAGCCGTAAAATAGAGGTGGTGTGGTATTACGACCTCTAAAATTAAAATACATATGTAATAATAGTTGAAAGAATATAATAATCGAGGAACTTTAAAGGATGGTTTAAGCAAAATCGTGAAAATCAAAAGCGCAATGTTCACGTAACAGAAACTTGCAGACGAAAAAAAGAAGGACATATACATATAATAAGATCGGAGTATCAAGGATACAAAATATCGAGTTCTGGACTTAACCTGCGAAGCCAAGGCCGGCCAGAGAATATCATATACATACACACACTGGAGGGGGCCAGCAGAGAGAGAGAGAGAGAACAAATGCGATGGTCAGGGTCGCCACCGAGAAGAGGAGGAGCTGTGTTCCATGCCGCCATTGCCACTGATCCATGACAACCACTGCGAGGTTTCCATTACCGTCGTTCCAGTGCAGCCGTTCGTGCCCTTCGTCATTGTCATTGTTATGCTCAGCGTCGCTATTAAACTACTCTTCTACTTTAGCCCATGACAACAATAAAGAAGTTTCGTGACCCACAAATTCAGTCCAACAGGATACATAAATTTAGTTCTAATTTTAGTCATTATTATCTTATCTTATCTTATCTTTATGTTATCTTCTTATCTTATCTTTATTTTTACTTTCATAGGCAATGCATTATATATATTTAGTTTTACCTTCATAATTTTCAATTCAATCAGTCAACAATCAATAAAAATTCTTTTATTTGCCTTTCTTATTCATTCATAATTTTGTTATGGTATCAGAGCTCTTCTTGAGCTCTGCTGACATCTATGGATAACATGGATAAACAACCCGATTCAGATCCTAAAATTCCTTCAACTCCCCCGCCTACCATGAATAATCAGCCTTCCAATTTAACTCAAGATACAACCAATCTCTATTATATTCATCCAAGCGAAAATCCTACCTCAGTCTTGGTTACCCCTGTTCTCACAGGAAACAATTACCATTCATGGAAAAGATCATTCACTATGGCTATTATTTCCAAAAATAAATATGGATTTCTTACCGTTTTATCTCCTCTCCTCTACCCGGGGATCCCCTTTTCTCAGCTTGGGAACGTTGCAACAACTTGGTCTTATCTTAGTTATTCCATTCTTTGTCCCCTTCTATAACTCAAAGTGTCCTCTATTTTGACACTGCCTCCTCTGTCTGGACTGATTTGAAAGAACGATTTGCTCAGAGCGATCTTCTCCGAATTGCTGAGTTGCAAGAAGAAATCTATGCACTTAAGCAGGGCACTCTATCTGTCACCGAGTTCTACACATCACTAAAGTCTCTTTGGGAGGAACTCGACAGTTCTCGTCCTCTCCCAATCTGTTCATGTCCAGCAACATCTCATAGATTACAAGATTTCATAATTCACTTTCTTAAGGGATTGGATGAACGGTTTTCGGTGGTGCGATCTCAAATACTTCTCCTAGACCAATTACCTCTAGCAACCAGAGTTTTTGCATTGGTCATCCAACATGAACGACAGCTACAAGTTACCGCTGGGATTCTAGACGATCCACGTTCCATCACTGCCGCCGTCGATTTGCGGCACCCGTCACAAGGTCGCCGTTCGCGGTCGCATTGGCTTTTCCTCCGGCAAGGGTCGCAATGGTTTCCCCTCCAGCGCGGGACGTGGTGGTTCCTCTAAGTTCTGTACGCATTGCGGTCGTAGTGGCCACACAATTGAAGTCTGTTATTCGAAACACGGGTTCCCATCAGGGCATCCACGTCACTCTGGTAGTCCACATCACTCCACTGCTGTCGCCGTCGCCACTCCTCCTTCAATCGCCCCTCCAGTTTATGATGAGAGGGCAGCCCTAGGTCACTTTGAAGGGCATACCCATCAGCTGAATCCAAACCCAATTTTGGACCTCTCACTAGTCCAACAACAAGCTCTCATAGCACTTCTCAAAAGGACCGAGTCTCCCTATTCAGAATATAGAGATAATGGTTCATCAAATCATAATGTGTTTTTGCCTAATCCGAGTACTCATTATCTTTGTTCTTCAAACACATTTTCTATTTTAAATAATTTTTCCAACAAAAATACCTTTTTAAATTCTTGGATTATTGACTCTGGTGCCACAGACCATATTGCATCAAACTTATCTTGGTTTATTTCATATTATAAAGTCTCTCCCATTATCATTCACTTACCAAATAACACTAAAGTCACTGCTTCCTATAAGGGTGTTGTGCAATTTTCTTCATCCTTAATCCTTCATGATGTTCTTTATCTGCCTCACATTAATTTTAACATTATTTCTATATCCAAAATTACTTCCAATCTTCAATGTCAACTCACTTTTTCATCTTCTTCTTGCACTTTACAGACCAACACTTTGAGGACGATTGGCTTTGGTAGAATGAGAGAAGGCTTGTATGTTGTTGAAAATACTCTCACTCACACTCCATCAACTTCACATTCCATTCATACTATCAAAATAAAATCAACCATTACACCATCCGAGCTATGGCATTTTCGTTTGGGTCATCCTTCTGAACAACGACTTAATTATTTACATAAGCAATTTCCTTTTATTTATATGCATTATGATAAAACTTGTGATATTTGTCATTTTTCTAAACAGAAGAAACTTTCATTTTCTCAAAGCTTTAATAAAGCTAATGTAATTTTTGATTTATTACATTTTGACATTTCGGGTCCGTTTAGACAAAATTCTATTCATAATCATAAATATTTCTTAACTGTCGTTGATGATTTTAGTCGCTTTACATAGGCTATTTTGTTAAAATCAAAAGGAGAAGTGCAAAATCATGTAAAGAATTTTATTACTTTAGTTGAAACACAATTCAACTCTAAAGTCAAAACTATCCGTTCCGATAATGGATCTGAATTTATTTTACATGATTTTTATGCTTCCAAAGGCATTGTTCATCAACGTAGTTGTGTTGAAACCCCTCAACAAAATGGACGGGTAGAACACAAGCATCAACATATTTTAAATATAGCTCGTGCTCTTATGTTTCAATCTAATTTACCATTATCTTTTTGGTCTTATGCTGTTAAACATGCTGTTTATTTGCTTAATAGAGTTCCATCCTCTGCAATTAATTTTCAAACACTATTTGAGATTCTACTTAATCATCCACCAAATTATCATGACCTTAAAGTTTTTGGTTGTTTATGTTTTGTGTCTACCATAATGACAAATAGATCAAAATTTGATCCAAGAGCCAAAATGGGTGTTTTCATTGGTTTTCAAAATGGTTTTAAAGGATATATCATTTATCTTTTGGATGACAAAAGGATTGAAATTTCTCGAAATGTTGTATTTGATGAATTAGTCTTTCCTTTGGTCCACACAAATGACCCAATCTCTCCCTCCAACCCAACAACAAATTCTGACCCAAATAATTTTTCTATCAACACACATAACCCAAAAATACCAACCCTTCTAGTTGAACCCTCACCCATACCCATTGACCCAACTCCATCTAATTCTTTATTCTCTCTAACAACCTCTCCTTCTTCCTCACTATCGTGTCCTAACTAACTTGAATCCATGACAACCGAATCTCTTTTGAGGCCCACACCCCCCTCTTCTTCTGCACTAGACACTAGTCCACCATCGCCTCCTCATCCCTCGTCACCTTCCTCACCACCCGAGCAATCCCATCCTCGTCATTCTGATCGACCTCACCGACCTCCAGCATATCTCTCTGATTACTTGTGCAATTCGTCTCTCACCTCTACCAATCAATCTCCTTCAAAGTGCAAGTATCCTTTATCTTCAGTCATGTCTTTTTCTTCTCTTTCATCTTCACATAAAAGGTTTCTATTATCTTTACATTCTGACATTGAGCCAAAGTTCTTTAAAGATGCCAATCAACATCCCAATTGGCGTAGTGCTATGAAAGATGAGATGGATGCTCTTGAGTTGAACAAAACTTGGCGTCTTGTTGATTGTCCTGCAGGTGTTAAGCCAGTTGGCTGTAAATGGGTCTATCGCATCAAACGCAAGCCTAATGGTTCAGTTGATCGATATAAGGCTCGCCTTGTGGATAAAGGATTCACCCAGACTGAAGGTGTTGATTTCTTGGTAACCTTCTCTCCTGTTGTCAAGCCTGCCACCATCAGATTAGTTTTGGCATTGGCCTCTATGAAGCATTGGCCCATACATCAGTTAGATGTCAATAATGCTTTCTTACATGGGGATCTTTCTGAAGATGTTTACATGACTTTGCCACCCGGGTTCACATCTCCTCGCCCAAATCAATGCTGCAAGTTACTAAAGTCATTATATGGTCTACGACAATCTAGTCGTATGTGGTATGACAAACTTTCTCATCTTTTGCTATCCCATGGATATCAGCAGACTTTATCTGATTATAGTCTATTTGTTAAATTTACTGGTGCTCAAATTTCTATACTTCTAGTCTATGTTGATGACATCGTTCTCACCGACAATTTTATTTCTGAACTTGCTTCCATTAAGTCTATTTTGCACCAACACTTCCGAATTAAAGATTTGGGCCCTTTAAAATATTTTTTGGGTATTGAAGTAGCTCAATCAGCAAAGGGAATTTGCTTATCTCAGAGAAAATATTGTCTTGATCTTTTGGAGGATTCTGGTTTATTAGGTGCTAAACCTGCCTCTGTTCCAATGGATAGTTCCACAAGATTATATCAAGACAAAAGTCCCTTGCTATCTGACCCTTCTGTGTATCGCCGTTTGGTTGGGCGTCTTCTCTACGTTACCACTACTCGATCAGACATCATGTATGCCACTCAACAATTAAGTCAATTTATGGCAACTCCTACTGAATCTCATCTTCAAGCTGCCAAACATGTATTACGATATATGAAAACTAGCCTCAGTAAAGGACTTTTTTTTCCAAGAGAATCAGAAATTCAGCTTCTCGGCTTCAGTGACTCTGATTGGGTTGGATGTCCTGACACTCAGCAATCCTTAACAGGCTATTGTTTCTTCTTAGGCAACTCTTTAGTCTCTTGGAAGACCAAGAAACAAACCACCGTTGCCCGCTCATCCACTGAAGCAGAATATCGTGCACTTGCCAACACAACTTGTGAACTTCAATGGTTACTAAATCTGTTACAATTTTTAAGCATCTCTTCTATCTGCTCACCAGTTTTATATTGTGATAATCAAAGTGCTCTTTATATTGCTGCTAATCCAATTTTTCATGAACGAACCAAACATTTAGAGGTCGATTGTCACTTGGTTCGACAAAAAGCTCAAGCTGGAGTGATGAAACTTCTCCCCATACCTTCTTCTGGGCAATTAGCTGACATCTTCACAAAGCCTTTGTTTCCTCAACCCTTCCATCTTAATCTCAATAAGCTTGGAGTTCTCAATATCTTTTATCCTCCAGCTTGCGGGGGCATATTAAACTACTCTTTTACCTTAGCCCATGACAACAATAAAGAAGTCTCGTGACCCACAAATTCAGCCCAACAGGATACATAAATTTAGTTCTAATTTTAGTCATTATTATCTTATCTTATCTTATCTTTATGTTATCTTCTTATCTTATCCTTACTTTTACTTTCATAGACAATGCACTATATATATTTAGTTTTACCTTCATAATTTTCAATTCAATCAGTCAACAATCAATAAAATTTTTTTTCTTTGTCTTTCCTATTCCTTCATAATTTTGTTAGTCGCCAGTACTGAAGTCAGCCACTACCACCATCGAGCTTTGTTGGAGTTGGTGCTTCTTTTGGAGGTTTGGAGGGGAGACTTGCTAAGTTCTGCCTTTGCTCTTGGTTCTCGCGGCTGCCGGAGACTCTGCCGCCATCAGAGCTGCTGATCGATTGATGTCGTTACTGCTGTCAATGCCAATGGATGTTAAAGCTACTGTTACTGATGTGATTTAAAAATAAAAAGCGGTTCGTCGCGTTTGATTTTCGCGAGTTGCGACATTTAGGTAGGGGATTTAGTTTAAAATTAAGCATTTTAATTTATGAATGCCAATGAAATTTAATGAGTAATTGTGAATAATTTATAAATATTTTGTGTGATTAATTAATGAAAATAAAACTTAGTTTGAAGTTGTGAAATTTGGATTAAGTTTGGTATTGAAATGATGTTCTAGTGTTTCAATTAGTTTATTGAGTTTAGGTTTTGGCTGTGAATGTCATCGGGTTTTGTTGTTGTGAGTGACCAATTGACAAGTTTAATTTTGGTTTGTAGCTGTAACTGATATTGATTTTTTTATTTTGATAGAATTGTTAAAAATTTTGATTATATGTGATTATGCTGAATTGGTTGAGCTGTGACTAAATTTTGAATTTAGTTGTTTATGCTGAATCAATTGTTGTTGAATTATTTGCTTGAAGATGGTTGTTAATGTTAATTCATGATTTATTAGAATAAAGTTTGAGAACGATTAAATGATTAAAATTTGATTATTAAATTAATTTTTTTATGAAATCTGAATTTTAAGATAAAATAGTAATTTTAAAAAGTATAAGGATAATTTGTAATAATTAAAAAATATATGGAGCTGAATGTTTCGGTGAACATAATAGTTGATTTTAGGATAACTGGGATCTTGTGAATAATATATACTTTATATGCAATATCATAACGTAAGGAACACAAAAATACATTGATCTATATATTGATTCGGTAAAAAAAAAAATTGAATATTTTTAATGTTTAAATTATGAATGGTTCTGACATCACTTGTTAGAATAAATTATTTTATTAACCCAAATCATCTATATTGAATCATCAAAAATATATCATAACACAGAAATGTACATTTACTCATAAAAATCAGAAATTGACAGAGAATTATCTCAGTTTTGTGGTTCTTTCGATATTCCTCAACCAAAACCTTCTATAGTCTTAATAGGGTTGAATTATGACTCTTCTGATGGGGAAAGAGAAACGAAGACGACTTTGGTATGTTAGAGACCGAAATCCTGAAGGTATTATTTATATTTGAGTATGACAACCATTAAATCTTAAAACCCAAATAAAATAATATCTAAAATCCAAAAGATAATATACCTAAAATTCAAAAGATAATTATCTAAAAAACAAAAGATAATATCTAGTTTTATTCTCATTTAATTCTAAATCAAAAGTAATTATGACTTGTTCAATTTAGCATTTATAACAATAAATGAGATTATCATTATATAAGTCATTTAATTTGAAATAACATAATTTGTGATTATAATTAATATATGTATTACCCACAAATAAATTAAAAAATTAAAATAATTTTTTAACATAAAATTGAGAATATAAATTTAATTAAAACTAAACATGTAAGAGTGGACATTATCAGCGCTTTTCTAAATATAAATTTAATTATACCCTCCATTTGATTAATATAAATTTAAGTATGTATAACCTCTATTTGATGAAATAGGTGCGATAGAATACATCTTATAATAAGCTTGACAACTGATTTTGTTTTTATTTTTAAGAGTAAAGTATTATTTTTGTCCTCAATGTTTGGGTAAGTTTTAAAGTTGTTCTTAACGTTTCAATCGTCCTATTTAAGTCCTTGTTTCAAAATTGACTCAATGTTGTCCTACCGTTAGGGATTCCTTAACAGAATTGACGGCGTGACAAAATTGAGACGATTTTGAAACGTTAGAGACTTAAATAGGACGAAAACGTTGGGACAAAAATAATACATAGAAATAAATTTTAATTTTATCCTTTAATAATATCAATTTTTTACTATACATAGTATTCAATTATTTTTTAATCACATATAAGTAAATTACACTTAATCATATTACTTTCATTTTAAATAAATTATTTTTTTATAATTTTACTCTTAAAAATTTTTAGTTATCATGAAATGTTTGTAGAATGACTAGTATATAAATTTACAGAAAAAAATATATACAATAAAATATAAATGATACATTTTGTCTCTAATGTATCAAAATTCTTTAAAATTATAAAAAATAAATTTATTTAAAATGAAAGTAATGTGATTAAGTGTAATTTATTTAGATGTAATTAAAAAATAATTGAATATTATGTATAGTAAAAAATTAATATTGTTGAAAGATAAAATTAAATTAAATTTTTTTATGTATCGTTTTTGTCCCTAACGTTTTCGTCCTATTTAAGGACCTAACGTTTCAAAATCGTCTTAATTTTGTCCCGCCGTCAATTCTGTTAACGGATCCCTAACGGTAGAATAACATTGAGTCAATTTTGAAACGTTAGAGATTTAAATAAAATAATTGAAACATTAAGAATAACTTTGGGACTTACCCCAAATATTAAGAACAAAAAAAAATACTTTATTCTACTTTTTAAGACCCAAGTTCTAAAAAATATACAAGCAAAATTGAGAGAAACTTAATACAACAATATTAATTAAAGACTACATCAATATATCACTGAAAATTTTGTAAAATATTCCTGTAAACTTTTAACGTCTTGATGAGATTTTTTTTGCTGCTAGAGACTTTAATATCATTTTAATACACTATAATTTTAAAATAATACTAGACACACCTCACTGGTCTCTAACAATGCATGTAATAGCAAGAAAAGGGAAGAAATAAAAGACAGATAGGAACACATTTTCAATGTTATCAATTAAATTTGCCTATAACTAATATATATTAAAAATGTTATTTAATTTTTTATACAAAAAAATAAGTAAATGGATAAAATTAAAATATTATACTAAAAATTTAGATAAAAAAGGGTTAACATCCTAAACTATTCTTCTAGTTAACGTCTAAACAGAAAAACTTTGGATTAATTTTAGATTTATTTTACTATCTTGATGTTTTAAAAAATAAGACATGAATTTAGTTTTAAACAACTTTAAAATATTAATTATTTAAATGTATTAAATAAATAAAATGTAAAAATTAACGTTCATTTTTATTTTTATAAAAATATTCTATTTTTAGTATTCTAAAAATAATATTGGTTAATAAAATTCATAAGATATATACTTCATTTTATTCATGTTAAATTTAAAATAACAAATTAAAAAATTTAGTTAATACATAGTCTAAGAATACATATTAAAATTATTTTTAAAATTTTTTTTTATTTTTATTTTAATAAATATACAATAAATATATTAAAAATTAAATTTATACTTTTACAATAATTTTTTTTATTAGTAAAAGACATATTAGCTAAACCCATAAATTAAAACTCTTAATTATTATTTGACCATTTAAAACTTTTTGTGTAATAAAAGAAGTTGAAAAAGAGAGAGACAGGTTCAGGAACCTAATAAATACCGATTAATTAACCAACCATATGTACCGGTTTCTTTCCTCGAGCCCATTCATTCATTGCCTTCATTTCTCAATCACACAACAACGCAAGCAAAGGACAGAGATAAGGATGGCAACCGGCCGGATAGAAACGGAATTTTGCTCTATTCGATCCTATTTTATTCTACAATAATTTATATAAAATCTTATTCTTATTTATAGATAATAAAAAGTTAAATTTTAATCCATTTCTATCGATATTCGTCTCATTTTTATATGTCTCTACAATTATTAAAATTTAATAAATAAAATAAAATTTTAAAATTTATATAATTATCATTACATACATAACATAAATTAAAATAAAATTTTAAATATAATACAATATTATTAATTATTTTATATATATTATATATATTATATATTAAAATTATATATTATATATATACCAATACCTAAACTCAATTCTTCGCTCTACCAAAAAATTTGTTCGTTAAAAATTTGCTCCAATATGAAATAAATAATTATCTGTCCTAAATGAATAAAGATGAAATGAATATCCGTAAATTTGAATGGTGTTGCCATCGTAAACAGAAAATCACCACCATATCTTATGGCAAATGATTTTGTCTTGTTGGAAAAGGAACACATCAACAGAATAATTTCTGCCACCACAAATCTCTCGCCGTCTCGTCTCTACTCTTGATTAGTTTTAGAATCACCATCAAGGTCCTAACTATTGCATCATGTGAGAAACAATAAATCAAAGTGGCACTACCTTTGTGGCTTAAATCATGCCAAAAATATATATAATCATATAAAAAAAATTTAAAAATCATCAATTTTAATTTATAATTTTTAGTTAATAATTTAATATTTTCAGTCTAATAACTTAATATGACATATTTTTCTAATACTAATATTATTGATGAATAATATTACTGATAAAATATTAAATTGTACTGATTTTATAGTGTTGTTCGAATTATATTTTCCAATAATTCAATCTTATTATATTATATTATATTGGAAATATGATTAATCCAGGATACGATATATAAGTACCGATAATAATGAATAATAGAAAAATACATATTTAAAAACACATTTCTTCAAAAATAACTTGCGTGACCATTATTGGAGTGGAATCACCACATATGGTACCACTTAAAATATCACAATTCTCAAAGAAAAGGAAGAAGGCATTATTACAACCTGGTCCCGCAATAAGATGGGAAGAAAATACAATCTAGAAGACAATGAAAATTAGACCCAAAAAAGGGGGTCACTAGCAAAAAATAAAAAAAAATAATTACATTAAAAATAAACTAATTAATCTACCTTGTGTTGTAGCATAGGAAGCAATTGATGACCCTAAACCAAGCACTCCTTAGGCGAGGGTATATCCTATTGCTGTATAATCTTGATTCTCTGCTTATGTCTTCCATGGCTTCCACAAAGAGATTCAAGTTTCTGATTGGTGGAATATAGAGGATCAATGGAACTGCAGAGAAAGCCATTGTGAAGAACAACTGCAACATGTTCTTTTCCTCTCTGTTCTTATTTTCGGAGTTCTTAACACACCAAGCTAGAGAGGAATTATATAGAGATCCAATTAGACAAAGATGGAAAACTTTGACTCCAGATTTAAAAGGGTATTTAATTTGTGGATTTTCGTGGTGATACGTTTTTATGGTTTGAATGTTGGATATAGAGAAAGGTGTTGAAAGGAATAATATATAAGGACTAAGGGAGGATACCTTTAAGGGAAAGCTAGTTCTGGAAACTTTAAGAAGGTTTCATTTCATTTCATTTTTCAACCCCAAACGGCAAAGTGCTAACTACAAATCGGAGATCGGAGAATATTATATAAAATTTGTGAATTTTATTTTATTTGATACAATTATATTATACTACAATTAGTTATTAATATAATATATATTAAAATATAAAATATATATTTAAAATAACTAAATTATATATATGAATATACAGTATTTATTTTTTGTATTTTAATAATATCTTTAGTGGATATTATATAATTATCTATTTATATATGTTTTTTCAAATATTTTTTTTCAACTGTTAAAATAATTTAAATTTGGTATAGTAAAATAATTAAACTATCTTTTAGAATATTAAATATATATTTTTATATATTTGGTTTTTTTTTTGTACATACATGATTATATATAAAAACAGGGGGGGTGTTTGGCGTTTATGTTAGTCGTCATCAGTTTTTACTTTTTATTATGATTTTTTTATTTGCAAAAGAAATATTAATTCAGTATTGTAATATTAGAACATAGGATAAAGTATATTTTATTATTTTTTATTTTTAAAATTTGTTAAAAATATTAAAATTATTTTTAAATTTTATTTTATTTTATTTTATTTTATTTTAATATTTTTAATTTGGATTAAATATATTTTTAACAACAAAATTTTTAAAAAATTTAAAATTAATTTAATAATAACACATGATAATTATATCAATTATGTAACTATTTTCTTTCAATTGCAATAATATTCCAATATTGTGGTAATTTATACAATGGGCTATTGAGTTACAAAATGAATATCTCCCATACTATTTAGAATAATCATTCGAGTACTAGGAATAATAAATATCTTCCCAAAAATTAAACTAATTTTGGAATTCACCAAAAATTGAACTCTTGACTTTTTGGATCTAACACTCTAATACCATGTCATGATATCATTCATCCCAAAAGTTTCAACTGATGAAAAAAGGTAACACTAATAATTATATCTCTAATACTCTATAAACTTCTATTGTACACATTGTACAAATATTCCATTGACTTCTTATGCTTTTCATTTATAATTATATCCTCTATTTTATTAGCGCCATTCAAGCTGATACTAATTTAAAAATCAAATCAAACAAAGACTTCTAGCATTTGTATATTATAGAGAACTCAGTGTCATAAATTCAATATCAATCTAGAATTCATATGTAGAGCACAAATCCCAGCACGGATGGCTAGGCCAAGACACAATGGAGGTGAGTCTTATCTAAACCATGAACTTTGTGGTTCATCTCTAATTTCATTTTCATTGCAGATTAATGATTTTGTGTTCATCTTTCTTTATGAGATTTTTTTTGTTTTTTCATTTTTATTTATTGTGTCTCTCTTTTTACGATTTTTATTGATTGTTAATTTTGTTTTTTGGATTCCAATGCTCTCAAGGTTAAATGAAAATTAAATAAGGTTCATGACTCATAATTAGTGTGTGTTTAATGAAAGGATGATGAGTGCTACACATACAAGTCAACGAGTCATACAAGTTGGGAGAAACTTAACAAAAAGCGCGCTGGCCCATAGATTTTCATGGCGTGCTTCGCGTTCCTCCTTCTCCTCTTCCTCTTATTTCTTCTTCTCCTACTCTTCTTCTTCTTCCTCCATGAAAGCGAGTTTCTTATCAAATTTGTTCGATTTCCTTCGTGCGTTGTCTCTTTGCCTTTTCATTCGTTGTTTTATCTACATTTATCATTGGTATTCTTGCTTCGTTTTTTTTCGATTTCATGGTTTCTGAAATCAAGCTTTAAAATCATTTTGAAGATAATGGAACTTCAAAAATACACCCAAACGATTACAGAAATATACCCAACCGATTACAGAAATACACCCAAATGGTTAAAGGAATTCACCCAAACGATTATAAAAATACACCCAAAGGATTACAGAAATACACCCAAAGGATTACAAAAATACACCTAAAATTCGTTGAAGTACACCTTATGCATAATTCAGAACTCTTCCTCTTTTTCCTCCTCATCTTCTGCTGCTTCTTCTTCTTCTTCATTTTCTTATTTCATATTCTCGTAATTCTTTTTTGGAGAAAAAAATCAAATAAAGAAGAAAAAATACATAATGTTGCAAAACCAAAAGAAGAACGAGGATAAACACGACGATGAAGATGAAACACTTCAAAAACGAAGAGGCATGGAGAAAGAAAAAGAAGAAGAAATAAATGACTTGTATAACCTGTATGGAAAACGCTTGTATGTGGAGAATTCCTCTTTTATGAAAAAAATAAAATAAAATTTTGCATACACTAAATTGTCCTAAATTAAAATTAGATTTGAATCTTCTAAATTTTATTTTAGAGGATAAAGTGTGATTTCTTGCCATTTATTTCATAAGTGGGACTAAGAAAACATGAGAAAAAAAACATCAAGGATAAAAGATTACATTTTATCCTCTCAAATAAAATATAAAATTTAAAAAATCCAAATTCATCAAAATTAGATACGTATAATAATTTTATTTATATAAATCATTACAAATTGGTATATTTTAGCATATGTATATTAATAGCGACATTTTCTATTATTTATGAACAAAGTGTTTGTACTTCTTTTTTAAACAAAAAAGCTCTATATAATAAAGTGGAGCAAATTAAAAAAATAAATAAAATTAATAAACAAAACAAGAGTCTATCCCATTATCATTTTATCAATAATAAAAAAGATTTATATCATTTTACTTTTTTAATTAAGAAAAGATTTATTAATAATTTTTTCTACAGCTATTTATTTTTTTTAGAATATTCTTTTATTTACTTTTACTTAAATATTTTTAATAATTACAAAAAAAAACATCAACCACTTCTTTCATACACTCCTCTTATATAATAGGAATTCATCATGTTTATCTTTCAAAATGTTGTTTTAATATATATAAAAAAGATTATAACCTACCGATAATAATGCTAAAATATGAGAAAGGAAAATCTGCATTGTAATAATCCACTAATTTAAAGAAATTAGTTTTTTGATTTCATAAATTATAATTAGTGGTATTAAGTACATATCTAATGATTCTCTTTACTGCTAAAAGATGAAACTTTTTAGAATTTGATTGAAATCTTGAGCACACTCCAATACTTTAAATGATATTTGGCTTTGAAGATGTAAGATACATTAAGAAACCAATTATTTTTTTATATCTTGTCTCATCTACATCTGTAACATACTCATCTTTGTCTAGTTTGATATTTAGATGCATAAAAATTTTCATTAGTTTAGCATATTCTAGCCCAAATCTTTTGACAAGTTTCTTGGTATACTTCTCTTGATGAACAAAGATGACATCATCAGTTTACTTAATTTGTAAGCCTAGAAAGAAAGTAAGCTCTCACATCATGCTCATATCAAATTCACTAGTCATAAGTTTAGCAAAATATGCACACAAGTCTTCATTAGAGAATAAAAAATAATATTATCAACATAAACTTGTACAAGAATGAAATAATCTTTGAAATTTCTAATAAATAAAGTGGTATCAGTGGCTCCCCTTTAAAAATTATTTTTCAACAAAAATGAATTAAGCCTTTCATACCAAACTCTAAGAGCTTGTCTCAAACTATATAAGGCTTTAGCAAGTTTGAAAACATAATTTAAAAAAAAATTGTTTTCAAATCCAGGAGGTTGAGCTATATAGACCTCTCTATTTAATATTCTATTTAAGAATACACACTTTACATCCATTTGAAATAGTTTAAAGTCACAATGAGCCGCAGAGACTAAGAATACACACTTGAGTAACGAGTCTTACTTTGTTTGGAACAATGGTTCCATCTTCACCCAATTTATTTCTAAAAATCTATTTTGTACGTACCAGCAAATTTCTTTCTGTTCGAATCAAGTACAAGAATCCAGACTTGATTCTTTTTAAACTGTTGAATTCTTCCTCTATAGCCAATACCCAAGATGGATCAACAAATACCTTTTGGACATTTTGAGGTTCAATCTATGAGATAAGAGCTATATTATTTAACTCATTTTTTTTAAAGATGATCTTGTTGTCACACCTTTGGAAGGGTCACCAATTATGAATTTCTCTATATAAATTTTCAGAAATTTCTATTCTCTTGGCCTTTTGGTTTGGGTTGATTATTCAGGTTCATCTAGATCAACAATTGTCTCATTTTTAGAATTTTTTGCTCCACCAGGAGATAACTCTAGACTGTCTCCCTTACAAAATTGACATTCTTTGTGCTTTCAAGTGCAGCTTCTTGTGAACTCTAATTTGATTGTTCTATCTCACCTGCTTTAGTCACGTCGACTCTAATTTTTGGACTTTCATCAATGTAAACACTAGAAATATTGTTAGATTCACAGAATGTGACATGCATAGTCTCCTCAACAGTCTTAGAATTCTTGTTATAAATCCTATAAGCCTTGCTATCAGTGGAATAACCAAGAAAAATGCCTTTATGAGTTTTTGGATCAAATTTTCCTAATTTTTTTTATGTTGAGTATAAAACACTTGCTTCCAAATACACAAAAATATTTGAGGTTAGGAGAGTGTTATTTTCAAAGTTCATAAGGAATTTTCTTTAAAAACTTTATATGAGTGTTCTTTTTAAAATATAACATGTTGTATTTACAGTTTCAACCGATAAGAATTTAAGAACATCATATTTACACAACATAAATCTAGCTATTTTTTGTAAATTTCTATTTTTTTCTTTTACAATCCTATTTTGTGTGGTGTTCTAGGACAAGAGAAGTTGTGTGATATGCCTAGTTCATCACAAAAAGATTTAAAATGTTGGTTTTCAGATTCCTTACCACGATCACTTCTAGTTGAAACAATCTTTAAATATTTTTCATTTTTAATCTTCTTGCTGAATTTTTTAAAAACTAAAAAGGCTTCATGCTTATGAGTTAGGAAGAACACCTAACTGAACTTAGTATAGTCACCCACTATTACCATTTCATAACTCTTTTTTCGAGACTTTAAGTTCTAGTTGGTCTAAATAGGTCAAAATGTAACAATTTCAATGGTTTTTTAGTAGAGATATCTCCCTTGGGTTTGAAAGAAGTTTTTGTTTGTTTACCCATTTGACAAGCATCATATGTAATGTCTTTATCAAACTTAATATTAGGAAAATCTCTAACTAAGTCTTTTTTTTAACAAATTTAGAGATTTGGAACATACTAGCATATCCTAATCTCTTGTGCTACATCTATTTTTCAGATTCAATTGAAGAAAAATAAGTCATATTTTGAACCTTATGATAATCTAGAGTAAGACTATAGACATTGTCACATCTCTTTGCAATAAATAAAATAATCCATATTATTTCATCTATTACCTTATAATCTAATTTCTTAAAAAGTTACTGCATAACCAATATCACATAATTGACTTATACTCAAAAGATTATGCTTTAACTTTAACCCGTCTACTAAGAAAACATTATTTATGTAAGTTGAGAAATCTTTGTCAATCTTACCAATAACAATTATTTTACCTTTACCATCATTATCAAAAGTTACAAATCATTCATCATACTTGTTGAGTTTGATGAAGAAGGTAGATTTTTCGGTCATATACCTTGAACATCCACTATCAAGATACCACGTGTCTTTTTTCTACTAGAATGTAAGGTAAATCCCATCCACATCCCATTCACGTCCATGTGCTCAACCATCAAGTATATTTGAGCCTCAAGATTCGAATCTTCTTCATCTTCAGAATCATTCTCCAAATCTTCCCTAGTTGTCATCATCACCTTCTTTTTGTCCTTCCTTGATTTGTCACTTTTTTTTATTGAAGACAATTAGATTTGAAGTGACCCAAATCCTTATAATGGTGGCAAGTGAATTTGGATTGATCCATTTTAAAATCTTTGGATAAAGTAGCTCATTTGCCTTTATCTTTATATCTTATTAATCTCCTCAATTTTTTTGCAAAGAACACCATCTCATCATCTGAAATACTGTCATCGTATTTTTTTTCTTTGATTATCATTTTTGACTTCAATGCTACACGTTTTTTTTGTCATATATATATATATATATATATATATATATATATATATATATATATATTAACTTAAATAAACACATAGACGGTCTCTAAAATGAAAAAAAAAACATTTCAAATTCCAATAAAACATATTTAACCAAGATCCAAATCTCTTCTGTTTGAGTTGTTTTAGACAAAGGAACCAATTGATCTTGATTTATTTAGTTTGAACTATAATCATCCATTATTAGGAAAAGAATTCGAAAATTGATGATGTTTCTAATTTAATTCAATAGTTATGTTTGTTTATCGTATAACTTATATTATTTATTAAAAAGAACCATATTGATATGAATTTTTATTCAATTGATTCTTTTCGTATGTGATATCCATTATTACCTATCTAGTTGTATATATTACAATGAAAATAATTTATTGATTTTTTATATATAATATAATATTAATAAACAAAAATTAAATACTTAAAAATATAAATATCAAGGCTAAAATTTTGGACCAACAACCTAAAGCATTTTTGGTAACTAACCTAAAGCATAAATAGTGTGTGACAGTGTGAGTAATACAATTTATAAATTAATCGTAAATCAATTAGCTGGTCAATCATAATAAATAGTATACGTAATTAGTACAATTGATATAATGAGATAAATGACAATTAATAGTAATAACTAATTCTTCTTGAATAGTACCCTAGTTAACTAAACTCAATTTAAGAAAAAAAAAAAAATATATATATATATATATTCAAAATAAGTCATTAAATCAACTATTATCTATTTATATATATACATATATTATTTCAAATATTTTCGATATGTATTTCATGTTTCAATATATATTATTTTATGTTTCAAAGTTTATGACAGGTTGAATTGGAGATTTATCCAGGATACCTCCAGGAGGTAGGTTTGTCGCGAAATTTAACCGATTTGATAGTGAGTTGCTATTCGTCTGCAAACATGAATCTATTGTAGAATGGGACTCTTTCGGATCCTTTCGTTCCTTTTAGGGGTATCCGACAAGGTGACCCCATGTCACCCTACTTATTTGTGTTGTGTATCGAACGGCTATCACAAATTATCACAATGGCAGTTAAGCATAATATCTGGGAGCCAATCACTCTGAATAGGAGAGGTCCGAAGCTATCACATTTATGTTTTGCTGATGATATCGTTCTATTTGGGAAAGCATCAATGGAGCAGGTGGAGTTAACTCGTGGTATTCTTGAGCTGTTTTGTCGGTGTTCTGGTCAAAAAGTTAGTTATGATAAGTCTTGCGTCTACTTCTCTGAGAATGTGAATTTCAGTCGTAAGAGGACACTGAGTGAAGCCTTAGGTATGCGACTAACTTCAAACTTGGGCAAATACTTGGGTATTCCTCTCCTCCATGGCCGTACTAAAACTGAGGACTTTCAGTTTATTATTGATAGGATAATGAGTCAGTTGAGTACGTGGAAGGCTCGTAATCTCTCTCTGGCAGGCAGAGTTACCTTGACCCAATCGACTCTAGCTTCAATTCCAACCTATATTATGCAAACCATGAGAATTCCCTTGAGGGTTTGTGATAAGATTGACAGTATATGCAGGAGCTTCGTTTGGGGAGGTAATAACTCTGGTAAAAAAATCTACTTACTTAGCTGGAAAAAGCTATGCTCTCCGAAGAAATCTGAAGGCCTGGGGTTTAGATCCGTCAGAGTGATGAACGATGCAAATCTGATGAAACTGGCCTGGAAGTAATTCATAATAGGGATTCTTTCTGGGTACAGGTCCTCCGCAGTAAATATAGGTGTGGTGATAATACCATCCCTTTGATGAAGCCTCTTCAACGTATGTCTAACACTTGGAAAGGTATCTCTCACATTTGAAAATAATTTGAGAGGAACCTTATCTGGAGGATTGGTTCAAGTCAGACCGTGGATTTTTGGAAGCATCATTGGATCCCAGGTGTTCATTGCTTGATGGACTTTGCCCAAACAGAGGTAACATCGAACATGAGAGATGAAAAAGTCTGTGACTATGTGGTGAATAATAATTGGAATTATGACCGTATCGGTTACAATTTAGGGGATGATTGGCTCTCCATCATTGCCTCTATTAAGCCACCAGAAGCGGAGTTAGGTGAGGATTCGATTGCTTGGATGCTAACACCGAATAGGGTGTTCTCCATAAAATCAGCTTGTTCTGCCCTTGCCTCCCCTGTTAGTTATGAGAATGCGAGCCTTTTTACTCGGATATGGAAGTTGGAAGCCCCTCGAAGGCTTCGCAGTTTCTGCTGGTTGGTAGCCAATAATGCACTTCTTACGAATGAGGAGCGTGTTCGGAGAAATATAGCTCAGTCTGCTTTGTGCGGTGTTTGTAGCAGCAACTCAGAATCTTTGCTCCATGTCTTGCGGGACTGTCCAGTCGCATATAGAACATGGAAGAGCATTGATGACAGGTTGGATGCGGAGAATTTCTTCACCAGACCTCTTATCCCTTGGTTGATGGAGAACTTATCTTTCCAATCTCCTTTCAAAGGGCTTCCGTGGCCCCTCCTCTTTACTAGTACCTTAAACTTCCTGTGGTTTCGAAGGAACACTTTTGTCTTTGACAATGATAGAGTCCCAGATGAAAGCAAGATTCATGAAATAGCCTGGTATATAGCACAGGAATATCACAGGGCGCATTCTGAGTCTATGCGATCTAGGAGAAGAGTGGGGACTTTTGCAGAGAAGCTCATTAAGTGGCAGCCACCTCCTTCTCCTTTTATCAAGCTGAATTCGGATGACTCAGTTAGTAAGGATGGCAGAGCAGCTTGTGGTGGTATCCTTAGAGACAGTAATGGTCAGTTCTTAGCTTGCTATAGTGTGAATTTGGGTGCATGCACAGTGACTACAGCTGAGCTTTGGGGCATACTCTTCGGCCTTGAACTAATCATTAACTTGGGACATTCCCATGTTGAAATTGAGGTTGATTCAGCGGTAGCAGTGCAGCTATGTTCTCAGGATTTGAGTAACCTACATTCGATAGGAACTCTTGTATCAGCAATAAAGATAAGGTGCAACAGACTCAGCAGCTGGACTCTTCACAATGAATTCAGGGAAGCAAACTCTTGTGCCGATAAATTGGCATCTTTTGGTCATAGTTTAAGTTATGGTTGTCATTTCTTTTTTTCATTGCCACCTTGTATTTCCTTGCATTTCTTTACTGATGTTGTAGGATGTTCACTCCAGAATAGTTTCTGGTTAGTTTTCTCCTTTTTGGGCGTTTAGCCTCGTTGTTAATAAAAATATATATATATATTCTATATGAGTAATTAATTTGATAACTGACTTTTAATTGTTTGAGAACAGTACAACTTTTAGAATCTTGTCTATTTTAATAAATGCCACAAATTAATTGAAAATTGCAGCATAAATAGTTGAATACAAACTAGCACAAAAATTAGTCATTTTCTCTGCCCATTTCTCTTGAAAAAATAGTTCACACCGAAACAAACTACTTTTCGGACAAAAGTGATGCATATTTTACAAAATCTTTTTCGTGATGCAAGGTAGAAGTGCTTATCAATGTTTCAACACAAAACTAAAAGAAAATAGTTCCATCATAAAGGCCTATCTTTAGGAACTAATACTTGATCCTCCAAAGCAAAGTGTTGTTTTTGGCATTAACTGCATAAATCAGGTCAGGTGTCACACACCTAGATATTTCAGGTGATGACAACGACCTTGACCTTAATGACGCAAGCAATGCCTTATGACGCGATTCCTTTCGCTTCAATACTTTTACGTAAGCATGAAGCCCAAGCCATTGCACTTCTTCCTTCTTCAACTTAAGAATTGGCCGGATACCAGAACCAAGACGCATGGAGCGCATCCTTTTCTTTATCAACAAGTACATATATCTGGGAGTTGACCAAAGAAAGTCTGTTTAGCAAAGATCAGATGTATTGCAAAATGCAAATACCACTTCAATAGTATGAATATGATGCAACAGCCATACCTCAAAGATCTCCAAATAATGTCCAAACAATATTTTTTTGGAAGTTTGCAGATGAATGTCAGGTCACGAATATAACAATGAAACTTCATAGCACATAACACAAATACTTGATAAATATTCAATCTGACAACAGCATCTGAATTGATATTTGAATCGAAGAATATAGGATGGCATTTAGGTCTTAAAAAGAGATACAACTTCTCCTTTAGATTAATGCCTGGATTTCCTTGCCAGCAAACTGTAAGTGTTGAGCTTAGATGGTTATTCAAGTACCTGTTTAGTAAACAGAATCACTTACTGACCACAGAATCCATAAAAGAGACATTATGAATAAATTAAATCTAGATAAATGTGTCAATCTAGATGCTTAGACATAAAAAAATCTATTAACATCCTGCATGAAAATACTGTAAGGAGATATTTTTGCATGAGATGAGTATCATAAGTAATATCACGATTCAACAAGTACCTTGAAATTTGTAACTATAGATGAAGGCACATAAACTTATCAAATCAATTCAATCTATCGGCATTGAGTCTATTTATCTAATTAAATCCCTCCAAGCTCCTAATCTTGATTGTCTGTATTAATAGGTGGAAGATTATTTATTCAATAACAGAATATCATCATTTACAATCTAAAACACAATAATGCCGGAGTCACAACCTGTATATACTAAAATTTACGATGAACCCTAATACCAAGTCTGGACAGCCATAAAGAAAATAAGATTATTAAAACCTATGATATCAGCAGAGCCAAACGGAGCTGAAGATATTATAATATTATCTCTAGTTAATACTCACTTGGTCTCCGTAGATACAAGTGTTGAGTCATTTTCTGGTTTATTTAAATTTTAAAAAGTCAAAATAATTCTTGGATAACAAATGTAAGTCAAATTGGTCCCTTAACTTGACTCACATTTTTTTATTTATCGGAATTATTTTGACTCATTTAATCTACGAGAACCAAAGTAACTCGCCTATATACCTACAGTGATCAAAGTGAGCATTAACCCATTATTTTTATGGTACCTGTAAGATCCTGGTAAGGCTGCAGCTCAACTAAAAGATAAAACAAATAATAGAGTACAGAATAGAAGATGAAATAGAAACAGAGGGGCTGGTTGATATCATTAAGATATCATTCTTGTCTCTGAAAATATATTAGGGAACGTAGTATGAAATATGTAAAAAGGGGGAGATACAAGTAGCATTTGAGAGGCTACTACTCTCCTATTGGTTCTGTCCAGCCTAATTTCCAAGCTAAAACCCTCTATCTCTCTTCTCCCTTTTATCAATCTCATTTCTCATTTCCCTTAAGCTGAAAACAGGGATACACATCATATGCTTCAGTTAAAGTTTTGAATGCACATTAACCTTGTGTAGTCAGCCTGAATTTCCATAGTTGAGGAGTTGATTAGCAGACCACTCCAACGAATAAATGAAGTTGCACCATCTTTGCCCACATAAATCCTGTTCAAGAGGGAACCTGACATCTGTTCTACATCAAAGTTTGCACCAAACTTTCTCACATTCATGTAGCAGTTATAAGCACGAAATCCTCTTTGCATCCTGGACAAAAAGCTAGCTGCCAGTTTCTTTGAAGTTGATAGAAAAAGAAAATCATCAATAAATCGCATTAGTAGATAACATGGAGATGAGACTTTATCCCCACTATTGGTGTTCGCAGCATCATTATCCTTGCAACTTCCAGATTCAAGTGCCCTTCTAAGAAATGGGAATATCACATGTTGCTCCAAATGTCCATAATAAAAGGAGCAAAGCAAAGTAGATAAAACACCTCCCTGGGGAATACCAACACCTTGCAAGAAAAATTTCCCATCAAACTGCAACACATTGTGCTTCACATGCTCAGTGAGATATGAAAATAGCAATTTCTTCCTCACGTGCTTCCGACGCTCCTGAGACATTATATAGAGTTCAATTGGGCATGGTATAGAATACTTACAAAAAGTTTCTAGCTATAAATAATTATCTAATAGATAATTAAGCACAATATATTCAACTAGGACCACGGTTCATGCATGCGATACAGGGAATAAGGGGAATAAAAGGATTTTCCGTTACTTGAATTCAGATCAGAATAGAGTTAGCATCAACTATGTCTTCCAATCTGAGGTTTCTTAAGGATATGGTCCCTTCAATTATAGGAAATACTGAAATAGAGAGGACTGGATTTGGTTACCATAGAGCACATGTGGCAACACAGAAAGTGTCAGAAAAGAGATGTGGCCTTGAAGAGATTGGGCTGGTTTTAGCTGACCAATTTTGTCATTTGGTTGAAGATGCCTGAGATAGGCTAGCCTTATTTGATACAATAAGACAAGAAGAAAAGCCAAGCCCAAGGTTGAGAGCCCATTTAATATCCTCCAATTCCATTCCAGATTAAGTGAGCCAATTGATAGATCTTTCACTTAGTGAGTGCAGGCTGTGGAGTGGGAGGGAGGGAAAGGAAGGTGTTTAACTGTATCTATGAAACTATTTAACTGTCAACTCTCCCTTCTGCCCAACAAAACTTAAATTCATATAGACAACCTTTAGTAAGGATGGGTAGAAAATCTTATAGAAGTTGCTAACCGTTCATGTGCCTCAATATAACCGTTTTAAGTTTTTTGGATAAGTGGTTTCATGACGGGTATCAAAGTTTTTATGACCAAAGGATCTAGAGTTCCATTTCTCTTATAAGAAAGAATTTAGCATAAGACAAGAATAAATAAACAAATAAAATAAAATAAAAACTATGCAAAATTTCACACTGTAAGCCCAAATGAGGATCTTTCAATGAAGGTTTTGATGTGAATTCACATAATTGGAACATGAAAAAGAATGAAGTTAGTGGGGATTTAATATGAACCCAAAATCCAAGCACAAAGTTTCAGCAAAGAGGCATACTAATGATCATTTGCAAAATGACTTGAACATACGATTTCCTAATGCATCCCCAGAAAGGGTGCAGACCAAACTGTGCTTACTGAAAATAAAGGATTTATCTACTAAAACACTGAATTAAGTTTTTTAGTCTCTGTATGGTGCACATTCGGTAGCATTTTTGTTGGCTAAAATCAGGTGACAGCAATGCAATTATTAAAATAACTAGATATTAGACAACCATTAGTACAATAAAATTTTAAAACATTATAGATCAGATGGAGGGTAAGAAAACCACAATTATAGCATGGCAGTTAAGTTTGAGAAAGAAACTTTATTACAGGACAGATGAGGGCACAAGGTGCACATATAAAGACTCGAACAACTTTCTTTTGTTGCCAACTGTGAAAATCAGAAAACGATACCTGGTTGACAAAGACAGAATGCTGAGATTGAAATGAAGTGAATTGTGTATGCCCAGCTTTGAAGGTTTCCAGCATTGTAAATTGTTTTTGAACCCACAAAGATTTCTTTGTGCAAACAATTTGATCATACTGCTTTAGAAAATATTCATCTTCCACGAGAATATCTTTCATTATGCCAAGCAGTTTCTCCTGATCAACAGAATCAAATGCTTTCGATACATCAGATGTGATGATAAATAGATTAGGCATATGTGTCAATCCCTTCTTCTGGCCAACCAAAAATGTGCATAATTTTTTGTAAACATCATTGTAATCAAACACTGAAGAACCTAGCTTCAAAGGATCCTTAAACTGAATACCTTTTAGAATGGTATGGGCATCACGAAGCGCAAAATTTACAGATTGATAGCGTTCAGACCTGGTTTTCTGCTGTGTTAATGTTCCCTCTCTTCGGGTATATTGAGCTCCCGAAGCCGAAGTAGGCATATGCAGTGGCATTCTTGATGAACCTTTGAGATTTGCCACCATCCTTACTCCATTTTCTTTTGGTTGAAGTCTGAGCTTTGAAAATCCAAATGGTCTGCCTCTAAGAATATTTTGTACAGCCACATTATCCAGAGAACTGTATCCACTGTCTTTGAAGCAGTTGATAGTTCTATTTGTCAATTTGTTCCAAACAGGTTTGCAATAATAGAAAACATCGTTCTTCCCTTGTTCACTTTCAGTAACATAAAAATTTGCTTGCACCAATGGTACAACAAGGAAAGAGTAGTACCAGAATATCCACTTCTCTAGAAGCTTACATTTAATATCATGTATAGCATTGCTCCATTTTCTAAATTCTTCATGAAACACTTTATGATGTCCTTCTACATCTGTTCGAAAGCAAGCATTTTGACTATTCAAGAAATACTCATTTGATAGGAAAGGAAATCTTGAAGTTTTAAGTCCATGCATGCATAACTTTAAAGGAAATTTCTCAAATCTCCGTAAGTTAATGAACTTCGAAATATTTCTCCTCATGATTCTCTGATTGGAAGGAGAACCTAATAACTCGTAAGGAACTAAACTCCTAGAAACAGCCCATATGAAAGATACCACTTGACTTTTCGAGCAGTATGACTTAACTGCCTCACACTGTGAATCAATTGCTTCAATATTATCTACACAATGCTTAGCCAAGAGCTTTGTATGCTGGCAACACTGTGTCCTGCGAATGAGATGTTTAAACCACTTAACAAGGGAGTGGTACCTGCATAGCCATTGCAACTATTATATCAGCTTTACATTAAATTTGACTAATAAGGATTTTTATTAGTCATAGGGGATTGAACTTCACCAATGAATTTTACCAACAAAAATTAGAATAATTCAGATATTAATTCTTACTGCTCCCTCTTTTACTACTAGTTTATACATGTTTAACAAGGAACCATATCAGGAATCAGAAATCAAATCTTTTTCTACTACTTCCACTATAAAGATCATGTCTGTGTGATAACCTTCTCTCTTTCCTACTTTCCTGGCCTCTGGATATCACTCAAGAATTATTGAAGGCAGCAAACACAGGACTCGTTAAAATCTCAATTCACTGCAGCTAAAACTCCCAGCAAATAAATATCCAAATTCCAGTGTGTTGCAACACCTTTACGATGAAGTTACATTCTAAGACCCTTTCTAACAAAAACTTAAAAGCCAAAAGGATTGGCACCATATGTCTTATAAAACAATTATATAGCCAGGTTTTAAGTCCTGCAGTATGTCCAAGATCCAAAATGGAATGATATCTGCACAGCATATTGTAAAATGAAATTATCATAGATTTTTTTTTGGTGACTTAATTATTGCAGATTTTACATAGAAGAATGCACTCTAATAATAATAATAAAAAAAAAAGGCCTGCTTCAACTTACAGGCATGCAGAGCCAATGAGACATGAGCCACTGCTGTGGGAACAAGGAATTGGCCGAGTGCTGGTACTTGCATCTACGAAGCCAAACACATCGCCAATGAGACTTTTTGAAGAAGTCAAATTTGGCCATAACGAATATAAAATATCTGAATATAGCTCGTGAAGGAAGCATATGTTGTTAGAAGGAGATTTATGCCCTTATTGTATCATAACACTAGCAAAATAGCATCTAACAGAATATTGAATTTGTGCAAGTGATTCTGAAAGACCTCTTAAAAAACAAATTTCTCATTTTACAATACACAGATTCAAAACACATTAGAGGATACGTTTCTTTGGAAGAACTGAGGGTGAAGACTCAATGTTGTAGAAGATAGGATGCCTTTTGATATCGATTGCCTTCTGAACAGCTTGAAGAGATTGCAAGAGTGAACAGCAAGAACATTGCCAAGTCATCTGCAACTAATAACACAGAGGGGTTGATAATAAGCAACAAGTATATCTTGAAGATAGTTCATCACTTATTATTTTAGACAATATAATCCATCATTGACATGTCATTACCCCCTTCTCCTTCATAATATTCACATAAATGTTTACAAGTCTAACACACCAAGCCAGTAACTAATCCAAAACATTTTGATTGTGGAGAAAAAGATAATACATATATACTATATAGTAACAAGTAACATCATTTTTACTTTAGAATGAGCTCAAATTTAATAAGATAATGGGGGGAAAAATCAAATTATGAAAATATAGTTGGGCCATGCACACGCAAAATATTAAATTTGGATCTATCCCTGCATCAAGCCTCACTAGAATTTAAGATTGGCAAATAGCTATGGATGCATAGTCAAATAATCAATACGAGTAAAATTTGAAAGAGAAAGAAATGTAATACAACAATTTTAAGATAAAAATTTGTGCTAGCAATCTACATAATATTTCATAAAGACTATGATAACCTTTTCATGAAAACTTGGGCTAGTATTGTCACACTGAAAACTAGCACGAGCACAATCATTATTAGTAGTATGCATATTCCTATTAATAAGTAAACTGTTCTCATCAGTCGTTGATTGCTTCTGTTTTTTGCTTCTGTGCCGCTGCCATCTAAATGCCCTAGATCTTTTTCCAAGCCTAGGTGTACAACTACCCAAACCTTGTTTCCCTTCTGATTCTGACTTTGTTATAACAGTAGCAGTTCTTTTTGGCCTGGGAACATCAGAGACATTGTTGTCATTGATGCTCTCATGATGATTGATCATTAGGGTTGAAGACTCCACACTAGTTAAGCCAAGACTACTTGCAAGGCCACTAAGACCATCGGTGCTGTAAGATATATGGCTCTTTTGTTGCTTACATGTTAAGTTTCCAACATCATCTGATTCAGATCTTTTTCTTTTATTTGCTCCTGTTGCAAATAGAGCTTGTTACTGCAAGTTTGCAACAACTTATACATAATCAAGAGGGAAAAGAATGTTTTCTATAATATTCATGGACTGCCAGGAAAGAAGCCACATGATAGACATAATATCAATCCGGAAAAGTAACAAGAAAATCGGTTCAGGACTGTACATAATACAGCAGACATGACCAACTCTTTTATGTTGTGAAATCAATAAATGGAAACACTATTAGAAATCTCAAGTAAAGTAACTTGCATCAAAATTATTAATTTTAATCATGAGACATTTGACCAATTGATGCTTATAGTATTAGTACTCAAGTTTGACACTATAGCAAGTTGGCATAAGATTAAAAGTCTCAACGAATTACAGAATGGAGTTCAAACATGCAAAATGCTTACATTTGAAATTCTGAATACAGTTACAAAGTCATCTTCGGTGTGAGAGAGAGAGTTAACAATGATAAAGTCATATGTTTGAAAAAACAGTACAACACAAACACTTCTTATTACCGCATTTATGAACAGAAGGATGTTGATAGCCAGACTTTGACGAGCACTTGAGCATCTCAAAGCACTTCTCATTGATAGGAGGACCTCCCACCTGATAGTGTTTTCCACGGGGAGCTGGCAGGAATATCGATGTATTGTTCAATAAATAAATCATAAGATCGTGTCCAACCTGAACAGATGCAAATATTTAACTAATTATTTGTATGATAATAGTAAAAGCTCCACAAATTTTTTATATCATACATACTCTTCCTAACAGGCAACACCAAGATGCACAGCTTAAAAGCTCCACAATATGGCTTGAGCGTTTTCTCTGCATGTTAACAAAATTACCAAATTAACAAATGCAGCGCAAATACACTTCCATAAAGACATACTGCTTGGCATTAAATGCATGCTTCTACATATACTAGTTGGAATTTAAGGAAAGAGAGAGGTACAAAATTACAAATATAACTAATATGTCTAGTCTCTAAAACAAAAAGGAATGAACAAATCATACTACTTCTTGAGAAGTACTAATTCATAACCATTAACACTAGTTCATCCTCTTAGATAAGCAGTGCACTAAAAGGAATAGGTAACCAGCCTCTAGAAACGAAAGTAATAAATCATATTACTCTTCGTAAAGAATTAAAGCATAACTATAATAAAATTTATCCTTATATCATCAATGCACCGAACTGAATCCTTCATTTTTCAGGCTATGTGATGTCCCAACTTAACAGTTAACAAAGTCAAGGAAGAAATGAATGCACATGATCATGAAATACAAATCCACTAACTACGTCACGAAGTATGGCGGGCTGAAGAAGTTTTAAGCATATTTTGACATCAAGATTGCTACATACACATTTACAATTATGCCATCCCAAATCTCCACAGTTTTCTCCATTTGATTAGAATGGGTCTTGTCTAGTCCTCTGAACGCATAATACTCCAATGTTTTAGCATAAGCAAAATTAAGTGCACATATAGCACTTTTGTTTCTCCCATCCATTCTCAAAAATCAGACGACAAACTAACAAGAAGCTTACCGAAGTATGCAGGCCTAAGACAGATAATCATAGTAAAAGAATTCAGGATAAACAAACCCAATAACTAATAAACCAGATCATCTTGCAGAATCATTTTACATTTCTGGATAAGATTCCCAGTATGTGAAAACATTCAACAACCTGCATGCCATCTAAATGAATGACATAGCATTACTTGAAATAACTAAAATCCAAAATAAAAAATCAAGAATACACTTAAAATGAAAAAACAGAAAGTGAAACAAAGATATAAAAATACATAAAAAACAAAAGAACAGTATAGCACAGTGCTTAAGACAAAAAGGAAAAATTTTGACCAAAAACAAAATAGAAAAGAAAAATAAAGAAGAAGCTTTATACCCTATCATAAGCAACGCACAATACATTGGTCTTAGCTGTTTGCCTTCTACACAGCATCTCTTCAATGACCTTACACACAATCTGAAATTCAGGAATCAGAATCAGCAAATATCCTAAAGATTACCTTAAAGCTCCAACTAAAAAAGACCAATCCACAGAAAATAAACACTTTATACACTTTAACTACTAAAAATGCTTAAAACAACTCTAATGCTTCTGTTTTTTAGAGCATAAAAAGCATATTCGGCGATGATGTTTTCAGGAGAAGCAGTAAACATGTGATTATAATAGAAATGTTAGGGGAAACACTTTTTTATCAATATTAACCAACAGTTTGGCCAACACTTTACTTTTATACTATTAAGATTGAGGGATTATAATTAGAATTCAGTACATAGTGTTTAAAATCATGTATTGGTCAAAAATGATGTTTTATTATCGTGGAGCATTGCTCATTATACTACATTATAATATTGAGTATCAAATATAAAAGCCAACACAACAAAACAGAAATCAACTTTTTCCAACTCACAGATACCCAAAAAAAAAAACAAAAACAAAAACAAAAAACAAAAAAAAAAGAGCAAAGAAAGCCCTGCAGGAAGCGCTTTTAAATAAAATATCCAACGCATAAAAAGTGTAGAGGTTTCGACCAGTTGAAGTGCTTACAAGCCAATAAAAAACCTAATCTACATTTTCGACGTGAATATCTTGCTAACGGATCAAATAGAAAGCAGCTTTCAACAAATTCTTTAAAAAAAAAAAGTATTTTTTTAAGTGTAACAAAAGACCTCATTTTGGGGACAGGTAACAGGAGAACAGTGATAGAAACAGGGGACTGAAGGCGCGTTTCCGGCGACGACGACAAAGCACTTTGTGAGGAGTTTGCGGTAATCGGAGGGGTCGTCGGGCCTAAGGAGGAACGACATGGCGTCGGCAGCGCAGCCAAGGCAACGGCGGCCATTGCAGCGGCAAAGGTCCGGCGATGCAAGCGGCGGAGGGAGCAGCGAGATAATGGTGTCGCAGAGTGTACGCGCTTGGTTGCGGAACATGCGCCATAGGACGCCGGGTACTGTAGGCCTGCGTTTCCTCGACATTTTCCCGGGAACGAGAGGGAAAATGAAGGATGTGATTTCAAATTAGAGTAGGGGAAATTTGGTGGTAGACCGAACAAGCACACATATGAGAATTATTTATTTTAATTTTAAAATATGAATTTGATTTTGATATAATATTTTATATATTTGTATAATTATATCTATTTTTTTAGAACTAAGTCTAAGTTAAATAATAAGACTTACAACAATGTTAGTTATAACTAATTTTTGTTATATTAGACTAATTTGATTAAATTTTGTTAATAAAAAAATTTAGATATGTAATATTATTCGCCGATGAGTAATAGCTCAAATGGCATAGTCTTCACATACTCAATAACGAGGTTGCGGGTTCGAGTCTCCTATCTTTGGTATAAAAAAAACGCGAAGAAAAATTTTTTAGTAAACTTAATTAAGTAACAATGATGTTTATGTTTCTATGTTTTTACTTAATCTAACTTATGAAGGAGATGAAAAATAAATGTTGTTATTAATTATTTAAATTAATAGATCTGCTAGACTGTTATATATATAAGTCTTTTTGGCATACAAATTTATACAAATTGGTTCAAACCCAACAAAAATAACTCTCAATTTAGATTTCATGAAAATATGTACTTCTCCAACTCTTGAATAACATGAAAATCATTATGACAAATGGTTCTTCTCTCTCAGTCAAAATCGCAACGCTCAAAATTTAAAAAAGGATTAAAATCTCTTAAAAGTCTCTCAAAATCATCGTGAAAAGTGAAGGAAGTTTCGAAGCGGAATACGAAAAGAATTAAGAGAAAATGAAAAAATAAGAAGTAGCAGAAGATGAGGAGAAGGAAGAGGAAAAGTTTTGAATTATGCAGAACTTATCAGTACAAAAATACCTAAAATTCTTAAACAATACACATAAATATCTTAGTTTTACACCGAAATTTTCTGCAAATACACAAAAATATTTCCTTTAATGTTACATTTTTTCTTTTTTTTCCTTATTTCTTTATTTCTTTTAGTTGAATGAATGTAAGTTCATCCTCTTCTAAATAATTTTACAGTATTATGTATTTTTTCTTCTTTTTTATTTTTTTTATTCTTCTTAAGAGAGTAAAACAAAAAGAAACTTGAGAAGGTAAAACAAGAAGAAAAAGATGAATAAAAAAGAAGAAGAAGAAGATGGTGATGATGATGAAAAAAGAAGAAGAAGTAGCAGAAGATGAAGTGGAAGAAGAGAAAAAGTTTTGAATTTTGCAAAACTTATCAGTACAAAAACATAAAAAATTCTTAAACAATACACATAAATATCTTAGTTTTTCACCGAAATTTGGTGCAAATACACAAAATATTTCTTTAATGCTGTATTTTTTTTCTTCTTCTTTTCCTTATTTATTTCTTTCTTTTGTTTGATTGAATGTAGGTTCATTCTCTTCCAAGTAATTTTGCAGTATTATGTGTTTTTTCTTCTTCTTTGTTTGATTTTTTTATTCTTGTTAAGAGAGTAAAACAAGAAAAAACTTGAAAAGGTAAAACAAGAAGAAAAAGAAGAATAAGAAAAAAGAAGAAGAAGAAGACAATAGTGAGGATGATGGAAAAAAGAAGAAGAAGTAGCAGAAGATGAGGAGGAGGAAGAGGAGGAGTTTTGAATTATGCAGAACTTATCAGTACAAAAAAACAAAAAAAATTAAACATATACATAAAATATCTTAGTTTTACACTGGAATTTGTTGCAAATACACAAAAATGTTTTCTTTAATGCTGCATTTTTTCTTTCTTTTTTTTTCTTATTTCTTTCTTTCTTTCTTTTAGTTGAATGAATGTAGATTCATCCTCTTCCAAGTAATTTTGTAGTATTATGTGTTTCTTCTTCTTCTTTGTTTGATTTTTTTGTTTTTTATTCTTGTTAAGAGAGTAAAATAAGAAGAAACTTGAGAAGGCAAAACAAGAAAGAAAAGATGAATAAGAAAAAAAAAAGAAGAGAAGATGGTGATGATGATGAAAAAAAGAGAAGTAGTAGTAGAAGATAAGAAGGAAGGAGAAGAAGAATTTTGAATTATGCATAACTTATCAATACACACCGAAAATTCTTAACAATACACATAAATATCTTAGTTTTACACCAAAATTTGTTACAATACACAAAAATATTTTCTTTAATGCCGAACTCCTACATTATATTAAATTCAAACTATCAATGATGAACATCAATTTTCACAAACAAAAATAAGATTATTCACCTACATAATCATAAACTACTAACGAAAATATTAACTAGAATCGAACCATACCTCAACCACTTGATTGGATTCAAAACTATAATCCAGTTCGCTCTAGTTCAATTGACAATCTGAACTTAAATCATTCATTATCTTCAACAACGAGATAATTGTTCAAAACTGGTTTCAGAGCTTGATTTCAAAAACGTAGATAACAAAAGAAATTACAAAAAATGAAGAAAGATAATGCAAAAAACGAACAAAGAGAAACGTAGAGAATGCAGAGATAGAAGAAAACGTAGATCGAAAATGATGAGAAAATTCGAAAATGGAAACGAAATCCTTTTGAAAAAGGCAGTTATATATTCGCGCGTTAATTGAAAAGTTGGTTAGATAGTAGCACGTGAGGTCAATTAGCTTAAAGAGATTTGTATGGACTTGTATAAAAAAAAATACTTGTATGTGGAGAATATTTGTTAAATTAAATTATATAGACGTTTATTAATTTAGTTATTAATTATTTAACTAAATATTTTTGTAACACCCTAATTACCCTAAGCCTTACTTCGCATCGTAAAGCAAAGGTTAATCAAAAGTTACGACAATTCTAAAGCTTATACATATTATATACAGAAAAAATAATATATTATAGAAACCCGATGAATGATACAGCTCAAAAACAGAGTTTGAAAAGCGCAAAGCGTACTCACGAAGCTACACTAAACGAAGCACAAGATATATGTACAGATATCAAGGTATATGTAAATAGATATATCAAAAGATAATAATATAGAGATCTAGCCGCCGCTTGCGGAGTTTAAGCCAACTAGTCACATATAGATATACAGAGCTTAGATAGTAAAACAGATTATACAAATTTTTCTCTCAAAGTAAGTCTCTAGGCAAAATAAATACAAAAGTAAGAGAAACTAAATAAAATAACCAAAAGACTTCAAAACATATCCAGGATCCTCCGCTCTGTCACCATCAAAGCAACTCACCGATGTGGGTTGCAACCTGCATCTGAAAAAATAACAGAATATGGTATGAGAACCGGAGGCTTTCGGAATGGTAATAGTGTCCAGTGATGTAAGATATAAGACTTTATGATGCCAGAGACAATCCTAGAACTTCATATCCATCACAAGATTCATGTTAAAGCATAACTAAAACATTGAAGCATATCTTGGATCCATAATAATAAAAGGGGTAATCTAATTTAGTGGATTTCTAAACTAACAACTCTTTGCTGTCCCACAGCCTTCACCAACTTATCCTCCATGCGATCCCATCGCCACCACCTTCCGAACCTCCTCAATCCCAGTAGAATACACAGATAATATCAATGCAAGAAAAGCACAAGTATAAGCATGTATATCAAATAATTCAATTAGGCAATTAGGCATGTTATACAATTAGGCAAGCAATACAAGTCGGCAAAGCAAGCAAACAGATAAAAGATGCACATGATGAATGCCTGTCCTATTGACTGTGATATCACATTGTCGGTTCAACTGCTAACCCAACACATCTCCATGGAGATGTCGCCATTCGGAATCATAATGGGAACCCCCGAGATATCGTGCCCGGAACACGGTACAGGATATAGTGCCTGCACACTCTAGTGATCCGAAGGGATGCAAGCGGGATACTCTTGCCACGGACCTCACATCTCAACGTAAATGGGATTAACCACCGTCATTGCCAGGCGCATAACGTCTCAACAATCTCATTACCTCGACAAGCAGGATTAACCACCGTCCTTACTAGGTGCATAGCATTTCAACAATCTCATTAAAATATTTCATCAGTGGTTTGCAAAAATAATTTCATTTAGAACTCATTAGTTTACCACTTTCACAATGCATTTAAAACTCATCAGTCCACCACTCTCACAATTCATTATCAACAATCACCAATATATACACCGCCTTCTCACTCAACCAAAACCATCCTCAGTGCTCCAAAAACCTAAACCTCTGTTCTCTAACTTTTTACTAGAAATACCGAATTAGATTGCCTAGGACCTTTTCTATGTTTTGACATATAAAAACAAGCCCAAGAGTCTTATATAAGTGTCACGAAAGTTTACAAGCTTGTCAGGAAAATGAAACAGTTAAAAACATGGTTTTTATTGAATAACAGGGCTTTTTAAATGGTTTTCAAGCGGCCAGTTTAATGATTTTCAAGCGACTTTTTATTTAACGGTTTTGTTTACTAAATTAAACCATAATTACTTTCAGTTCTTGATTAAATTGGTTCGATCAACTGATTCGGTCTGATTTTCAAAACCATAGTTAAAACGCTTTATGAGATAAGCACTTTTCATTTATTTAACCTTTTTTTTCTCATATGAAACCATCATATGAAACAACAACGTTACTTTTGAAGCGACTAAATCCCCATTTTAGTCCCTGAGATTCATGCGATTACTCATTTTGGTTTTCGAAATTCAAAATTATCTATACTAGTCCTCTAGATTCAAATTTGGGCACCGATATGGTCTCTCGACTCTTTCTGTTGATGATTAGGCAAATGGAGTGTTGAGATGACACTTTTCCTGTCACGTTAGACGCTAACATCAACTAGTTGTTACAGCGTCTAACGTGACAAAAAAAATGTCATCTCAGCACTCCATTTGCCTAATCATCACTGGAAAGAGTCGAGGGACCATATTGGTGCCCAAACTTGAATCTGGAGAACCAATATAGATAATTTTAAATTCAGAGACCAAAATGAGTAATTGCATGAATCTTAGGATTAAAATGGAGATTTAGTCCTTTTGAAGCATACAATTATTAAAGTCATGATTTTGAAAATTGGAGTGGATCGACTGGTAAACCGGTCCAATTGAAGACCGAAAGCTTTTGCAGTTCGGTCTCACAAAATATGAAAATAAACGTTATATTGAAACGGTTTGGAAACCGCTAAATCAGCCGAGAACCGCCTGGTCGGATCGAGTTGGGACCCGGCAGGTTTTGATGAAATGACGCCGTTTGGAGTCCTTTCTCCTCACACTGACTCGCACGTTCATCCTCAAGTTCGGAGCTTTTTGGTTTTGCCCTCAAACAAACCCTAGCCATCTAACCTCCACCACCGCCGCAGGGACTGAGACCGCCGTCCGTTGCGCTGTCGTCGTGCTCCAAGTCTCCAACCCCTGTTCACTCTCACGGTCTCACCAATCGCAGCTTCTTCCTCGAGCTCAGCGTCCGGCGTTGTCTTCGTCTGCTTAGCCGCACTTCTGCCCTCGTCCGTCGTCGTGCTCGTCGCCTGGTCGCCGTCGTCCGTCGGGCTCAACCGCTCTCCCTCACACTCTGCCCAGACTGCTCAGATCGAAGGTAATGGCTTCTCTGCTCATTACTAGTGCCTGTTGTTCGTGTTTTTTTCTTTCAAAAATTATCAAATTATATTGATTAGCTCGTTGGCGTTCTTGCTCCTTCTCCCTCAATTGCTGCTCACTGAAATCCTGAATCTCTGTTTTGTTCATTATTTTTCTCCTGTTTTGAGTTTTCTTTCTTGAATCAATATAATTTAGTTTGTTTCGTTCGTGATCAATGATTTAATGCACAATAATTTTTATTATTGATGATGAGTAATGAACATTATTGCCGCTGGTTGCCAATTTTGTGGTGATGTTAATTGCTGGTAAATTATTAACACTTTTTGATGGTTCTGTGTTGTGTTTGTTAGGTTTCTTGTATTTTTTTATTTAACTGTTCAGTGTTGTGTTTATTGTTGTTGCTGTTTGTTCTTGATGGTTCTGATTGTTGATGTTTGTTCACTGCTGTGTTTTTTCTTATTGTTCTTGTTTGTTGCTATTTTTTTACAGTGCTGTTTGTTTGCTGGCTGTGCTGCTGTTTTTGCATTCTTATGCTTTGTGCAGCTTAATTTTTTGCATTCTCCGTGTTGTGCTTTGATTATATAGTTATACTACTTAAAGAGATGTGGTAGACCATGCATAACTTGTCCTTGTGCACTAAAGTTTTATTTTGGGTTTGAGATAGGTTGGATGAATTTTAGTACTGGTGATGTTATCTGATGAGATTTGGCCCTTAGTAGCCTTTGATTTGGTTTATATATGGCTTATGGCATGGAACTTGGCTAGAGGTCAAAAGCTTGTAATTTTATTATACAACGAGTTAGTTGTTTGAAAACCAACTTCTAGAATTTCATTGAACATGTGTCCTAACTCCTAAGGCATACATATCATATTGAGTAAGATGATGATTTCTGATGAGTAATGATACTTTGCATCAATCTTCGGTTTACACTTTACAGTGAAAGATAAATGATGAAAATAATGTGTTTTTGCAAATATTAATCCTACTAGATTATGTGACTAAAGAGGAGAGAGCTGTGCTAGAGGATAAGCTTGGGAACCCTAATTGCAAATATTAATCCAACTTTTGAAATACTTGTCGAAGGGGGCAAAGGGAACAAAAGAAAGGGGAAAAGTTATCATGAGAAATAAAAATGGTTAACTCCTCATTTAAGTTTTATATTTTATTATAAAATGGTTATTCCAGTCGAACCGATTGGACCAATAAGCTAGTGAACCAGTAACTAGAACGGTTCAATGATGGATCCGGTTTTCAAAACCTTTTTTAAAATAGTGTTTATGAGATGATTTATTTATTCAAATTTAATTTCTTTATTTAACACTTTCCAGAGTTCAGATTTCATCTAATTTGTTTATATTATTTAAATAAATATTTTTTTAATATGGTACATATTTGAAAAACAATAAATATCAATTAATAAAATCTATATATATTTCTGCACATGTATATTATTTTATATATTTTAAACGTATATTTTGAATTTTAATATGTATTTTATATAAACAATTTATTTGGTAATTAATTTAATAGACGTTTTTTTTTGTATATTTTAATTGTATTTTAAAGCGAGATAGAGTTAAAATCCTCATTTATATGTACAATTTGAAATCTTCTATTTTATCTAATTGAAAATTTATGTTAAAACTTCAAAAATTATATAAATTCTTTGAAATAAACTCTAAAATTGTTTTGCCATCTTTAACATGGTGTTTTGGCTGTGTTTAACTGCACCAGTGCATTACTGATTTACTGTGAAATATTCAAGCCTAAAACACAATTTTGCTTTGTGCGCAAGCCAAGCCCGAGAAGCAAAGAAAACATCTTAAAAAGCAAATTTCAAAGAAGAAGAAGAAGGAGGAGAAGAAGAAGAATATCAAACTCAAGTAAGCGATGAGCAGCATCGGAACAGGTTACGATCTATCGGTCACTACTTTCTCACCGGATGGCCGCGTTTTCCAGATCGAGTATGCCGCCAAGGCCGTCGACAATAGCGGGTAAACCCTTCTCCCCCCTCTTTTGTTTTTTGCTCGCATTTTTTATTCATAAAATTGCTTCTGAAGGTTTTACCTACACTGAAATCATCGATTTTAGGTCAGGGTTTTGGGGAAAAGGGAATTAGTAAACAATTGTTCATTGGTTAGCTTGGTTTTCTTACTCTGTTTAGGAGTGGGTTTTAGCTTTTTTTTTTTTTTTTTTCCGGAGTAATTGAATGATGGTTGATTTTGATTTTTGGTTTTGAATAATTTTTTTTTTTGTGTATTGCGATCTTTCAATTGCAACATTGTTGTTGCAGGACTGTTATAGGGATCAAATGCAAGGATGGCATTGTGTTGGTAGGTTATTCTGATTTAATATTTGTACTCCTTCTGTTTTTGTCTTTCCTAACAAATATAAACAAATAAAAAAAACTTGGTTTTGGTTTTAGGGCGTGGAGAAACTTATTGCTTCAAAAATGATGTTACCGGGTTCTAATCGGAGAATACACTCTGTTCATCGCCACTCTGGCATGGTACTAAGTTATTTACAATTCGAATTTTTATACTATTTTGTACAGCTTGCTAGTGTGTTACTATTTTTTTGTTGTTACTCACCCCTCCCCTCCTTTTTTTTTCCAATAAAAAAATCTAACGACAATAAATGGTTTACAAAAAATAGACATTGTTTTCATTATTATTGTTTTATGGGGATAATATCAGCGGCTTCATTACTGTTGCTTTGATGTTTTTGAACCTTTTCTTATGTATGCATGAATCTTTTTCCAATTTTAGGCCGTGGCAGGGTTAGCAGCTGATGGTAGGCAAATTGTTGCGAGGACCAAGTCTGAAGCAACTAACTATGACAGGTTTATTACATTATCCTGAAATATCCCAACAAAGTCCACCCTGCCCTTATATTCTTATTCATTTTCTCTGATGCATTCGTTTAAGTGTATTGTCTATACTGACTAAGATTGGATTGGATGTGTTATTGCTATTGAACGCAAATGAACTAATTGGAAATTTAAATCACTGGAAAGTGACTAAGCCTTGTTTTGATTTTGATTTTGATTTCCACCAATTATTATTATTCTTTTTATTCTGCTATATTTTGCTTGACTTATTGTCAATGTGACAATGTATGATTCCCTGAAACTGATTGGTAGGTATTTCAACTGCTGTTCAAATAACACAGTGATGATTTAGTTTACTTTATTGTTCTTACTTCTCAGCCTTCTAGTGATAAAATATAATCAAAAGCTAAACTCCTCATTCAGAAAGAAACTTTTAGTGCACCATTAAAATTATTGGTTTATACCCATTTCAAACATCTATGATCTAACACATTGTTGTTGGTGACGCTGGATTGAAATGAACCATATCATGCTTGGGTTTTCAGTACTCATGCATTTTCATGCTTTAGATTGAATGTCATGATTGAATCACTATGGGATAAGAGAACTAGTGTAGTAGTGTTGAACGGACTAGGTTTGATATGCATGCTAATATTGTGTTTTTACCCATTTCCTTATGTGTATAGTGCCCAATTAAAGATCAATATCTTGCCATTACATAATATTCACTTCTAGCTTATTTTTCTTTGCAGTGTGTATGGAGAACCTATTCCTGTTAAGGAACTTGCTGAACGCGTGGCTAGTTATGTGCACCTTTGCACACTATACTGGTGGCTCAGGTTTAGTGAAATTGATTCGCATCACCATTTTAAGCTGTACTTTTTCGTATTTTTTACATCAATAACATATTGTTGGCAATTTCACAGACCTTTTGGATGTGGCGTCATACTAGGAGGTTATGATAGAGATGGACCACAATTGTACATGGTTGAACCTTCTGGCGTTTCCTATGTTAGTGAACCTTTTGTTGACAACTTCTGATATTATCTTTGGCAATACCTGAACTATTGAGGTTCCTTTTCTTTGCAGTTCCACATACAGCTTTTATACTAATTTGTTCATGTTGCTATGTTCTAGAGATATTTTGGTGCTGCAATTGGGAAAGGCAGGCAGGCTGCAAAAACGTAAGGGAATTAACATTAATCATAATTATTATATTCAATAATAAATGTAAAATTAAATTTTCCTTTTAATTGTTTTTGGTAGGGAGGTTATCCTCCTTTCAATTTCCATTGTTGGCTTTCTCTTGGCATAGGGTATGTTTGGTTGGAGGGTAAATGATATAGAAAAACATTTGTGCTGTTTAATAACTATGTTGAGTTGCTATTATATAGAATCTTGCTTTGTGAAATTCGATAGTAATCTGCTGAAGGTAATAAAGTGGGAGGGTAGACCTTCCCTTTTTTATTTTAATTGCGAGTGTAAAATTTGTCAGACTGATCAAGATATGCTGCAATTTTTTCTGTCCTCTTTTTGGACTTTGTTGTGTACTGTTTGAGTTGAATAAACATAAATGCAAGAAAATACTAATGTGAATTAGAATTTTACTCCTTGATGGTTTGAACATTGGTCCCATGCAAAATCTCTTCAACTGTTGTTTGAAGGATTTCTTCTGGCATCTTCATCAAAATCCCGAATACTGAAAATAGTAGATTTGTGATCAAATTTAAATTTTAATTAGGTTGTATTGAAAAGATTGATTACAGGGTGTTCAAGTGGCAATGGAAGTATGACCAGTATCTGTGTGTTTTGCCTTTGTAGTTTAAATTTAGTTTCGCCTTTGGGCTTAACTTGAATCAGCCTTTTGGAATATGGTGGGTGTTTCTTATCTTTTTTGCTATCAGCCATGAAGGCTTGCTCAGTGTATGAGGATTCTGTCATTGTGCAGTCTTGCTGTCTGGGGAGGGTATAAAATGGAGATGTTTGAATTTGGTGTGTGTGTATATCTGGTTGATTATTTTGTGTACATTCTGCAATGTAATCTCTGTTTCTCTGTGTATATAAGGTGTAAAATATATTATATCTAGGTAAATAGGGAACTTTAGATATTGCATGGAGCACGGGAAGCTTGAATTTTGTTATTCTTGCAATATTTCTTTTATTTTTGTTGATGGGTTGTAATTGATTTTTTCAGCCTTGGCTATATTTGGTTCATGTTATCACCTTCCAAGATCTCACCATGTTTTCTTTCTTGATCTGATTCAAATTGTTCTCGAGATAGCTGACTCATTCTGTAAGATATTAAATTATCTTGTTAAATTATTGGCAGAGAGATCGAGAAGCTAAAGCTTACTGATATGACTTGCCGTCAAGGGGTTATTGAAGTAGCCAAGATGTAAGTACCGTGATTATTAGATATAGTATGTATAATTTGTGTTTAGTTTTTTATTTAGATGAATTGCCTTCTGTCTCTGATGTGTTCATTGATGTGAGCATTTTAGTCCTTCAACTTTTGTCAAGCATTGACAATAATTTTCATTCTTCATTGTGTTGGAATTGAAGTGCAATAGAACCAAACTTAGTATGGATAAATTGCATTTTCCCAATCAAGAAATCTGATCAAATCAGTGATTTATCATGATAATTGCTGGTTTTTTTATGAACAATTAAGCTACAACTCTTAAAGTCATTTTTTAAAAGTTCGGAAAACCCCTTGCATCTTTTAGAATCATGAAGAATTTTTCAACCCTCAATTGGAAGGAGTAAAATTGAATATTTTCTAAACTGCTACTATGGGGAAATTTATCTTTTTACATGTATTGAGCTATAGAGATTGCAGATGGTAAAAGTTCCCCTTTTTGCTTCGAATTGTTTTAGTTGTCAGTATTGTATGGGATGGTTAGCTTTATAATCCAGTTTTCTACTCCATAATAAGGGAAGGATGTTTATTCTTGACATACTATTCTTTCTCCAAGTCAATGTCTTGATATGGATTGTTATTTACAACCATCTTTGTTATTTTTCTTCGCCAAACAGTATTTATGGAGTTCATGATGAGGCAAAGGATAAAGACTTTGAACTTGAAATGAGTTGGGTATGTGATGAATCAAATCGCCAACATCAAAAGGTAAGTTCCAACTGTATGTATCCATACTTTGTAACAGGTTGTAATTTTTGGGTTTAATATTTTGATCTGCTATCTGTCATTTTCTTCTCAAAGATCTTTGGGCGGTGTACTTTTTGACGTCTCCATACTTTTTCATGTGTATTGTGTACTTTACATTTACTCTTTTTCTATTGTTGGGATTGAATCTGATGTCTATTCTTTCAAACACTTGCATCACATCCATCTTTTAGGATATGTAGTTACCCTGATCTAACTAATGATATGCTCTTGTCTAAACCTGTTGAAAGATTTATAGGTGGATACACTTAGTTTATTAGTACAGAACCTTTTTGTTAGCAAAACACTCCTACTACACTACCAAAGAGTACCTTTATGTTAGTGATTGGCTGTTCTCTAGCATAGCGTTTCTTTGTTTATTTTGTTAGCTTACATGCCTCTGAATTGATCATGTGCAGGTCCCCGATGAGCTTCTAGAAGAAGCTAAGGCAGCAGCCAAAGCTGCTCTTGAAGAAATGGATGCAGATTAGTCAGATTGAAATAGTTATTTAGTTCTAGAGATGTATTTCTATAACTGGCTATTTCAGCATTTGGAACTTTTAAAGGAAATGTAATGTGGGATTTTCTATGCTTGATTATTAAACGTCGAGTTCCTATGGATAAATCTTCTGAAGGAAGTACTTTAGATTCTGGCCTTCGGTTATTGATTTTATGTTTGCATTGTGTCTTCCTTGCCCATGTTTACTCAACTTACCATCAAGTTTGTTTTCTATCTGTTGGAAACTTGGAATGCATTTTCTTCTGGACAGTTCTTGGGTAGGGCGAAGAAATTTGGATTGGAAAAGGTTTTCCGTTGCAGGACACTGGCTTGCCTAGGGTGGAGCTTATTATATACAGGTGAAAGAAGGGGGAAAGAAATGGGTGTGTACTGTGTTGAAATTACACTTGAGGGTTACAAACTTCATCGAATTTCATGTACGAGAATATGGTCAAATTTTCGGGTTTATCTATCTTTTCTTTTCCAAGTGATGTGTTGTTTGATTGTTAAGGTCCTTGTACCAACAAGGATGTTTGTGATAAAAATATTAATATCAATGTTCAAAATAACACTCTACTTACCAATTTAGTTAACATGAGAAACTTTGAATAACACCAACTATAATGAGAAAGTGTTACTGTGATTAACATTTGAAAATAAGTTTAGTCAATTTGAAAAAAAATATTTTACCATGGTTTTAAAAATCAGTTCAAATTGATCAGTTGAACTGTAAATCGAATCAACCTGTAAAAGAGAGGTAATTGCAAAATCGGATGGTTGAACCAAACTAGAAACCGTGAATAGTGAAGAATTAGTAGGCTGCCAGAGCACCTAGGCGGCCAACTCGAATTCTTTGTTGCACTCAATCGTTGTCATCATCGGAAGTCTTCTTTCCAGTTGATATCATTGTCGTCCTCCTCCATCTGATCCTGTCTGCTCATTCCTTCCTCCCTCAATCTATTCTCACTTTCTCTGCTCAAAGCTCCTTCTCTGGTTCGGCCTTTCTACTCTAGGGAAGGTTGAAGAACGGAAAAAAAAAAAAAAGACTGTGCAACACCTTGACAGCGTGCAACTTGAAAAGTTGAGAATGTGGAAATTATGTTTGGCCATTAGGGCAATTGGGTCAGACTTAAAAAGTGATTTTTTTTATTAAACAATGTCACTTATATTCTTTTTAAGACAAAACAAAAAATACAAACACCAAAATATTAGTTAAGAAAAAAACTTTAAGTATTAATTATATAATATCATATTTGAGATACCTTAAGTCATTCGTTTTCCATATCATGTTTGTATCCGTGATATGTTCAAATGTGCATGTGTCTTATCTCATTGTATAGGTAATATAAAATAATTGATTTAATAGCTGATTTTGAATGTACACATACTATTTTTTTCTTAAATTGAGTTTAGCTAACTAACATTTTGAGGATACTATTTAAGAATTCAAGAATACAAGAATTTTAATGAAAAAATGATAAAAAAAAATAAGAGTTACTTTGATTTATATTTTTATTTTTAGTGTTTTCTGTTTTTAAAATTTATAAAAAAAAAAAATTAGGAGTCGAAAGTAAAAAAATAAAATTTTATTATTTTTACTGTTATCTTTTATTTTACAAAATTCTAAAAATAAAAAACACTGAAAATAAAAATACAAATCAAGAGCATAAGTTTTTAATGCATGAAAAACGCAAAAAACTTGTACTAATAGATATCCAAAGAGTTCTTCGGATACTAATTACAATCTTGCAAGTAGCATTTGCCTAGGAGTTTAGCTGTTCTTTCTTTCAAATTAAACTTGGGTTTTGCTAAGGAAAAATTTAGATCAAGTTCTTCAATCATTGCATTCATTTTATCTGATTCTCAAATAAAATGATGACATCTAGTCAATTTTTTTTTATAGATGAATGTATATTTTTAGTTGTTAAATTATCTACATCATAAAAAAGAAATTCTATAAAAGAGGATATAAAAGTCTTGGGATAATTTTTTTGCCTAAAAAAATGAACAATAAGAAGAAAAATACCAAAGAAGAGCACAAGCTATGGAGCTAAAGCATCACGACGAAGAGTTATGAACTCGGCTTCTAATAAAGCTTGGACCTGCTCTTCAACGACTTGCGCTCATTCAAGATCGAGTTCGTCATTTTTGCTGAACAGGTCGTGAACCCAAGTGAATGGAGAACTTGTGACTCATAAGGTTTGGGTATTCCAGGCATATCGAAGACTTTCCAGACAAAGAAATCAGAGTTTTTTGTAAGAGTTTAACGAGATCTGGTTTCAATTCTTTATCCAAGTTGGCTCATATTCTTGTCATTTTTTCGGCCTAATCTCTAATTTGAACTTCTTTTGTCTTTTTTCCAAGTCGTGGCCTTAGGTCTTCTCGTGGTCGGACACCTCCAAGCTCAATGGCATTGTCTTCTTTTCCCTTAATGCCTCCACGTAGGTTCAAGCTTTCATTATAATATTTTCGTGGCAACCTCTTATCTCCTCTTATGGTAGCGATTTCCTCTGAAGTCGAAAATTTCATGCAGAGATGAAGAGTAGAAACGATCACAGCGAGTCGGTTCAAGATTGTCCGACCTATTAGTGCATTATAGGCTGATGTTATATCAACCACAATATAGTCTATACTTAAAGTTCTAGATTCCATACCTTTACCGAAAGTGGTATGTAACGGGATGAAGTCAAGAGGTCGGATGAGTGTATCTCCTAACCCAAAAGAGTGTCGGGATATGCTCTAAGCTCTTTCTCTTCTAACCCGAGCTTGTCGAAGGCAGGTTTAAACAATATACTGGCCGATCTTCTTTATCTACTAGAGTTCTGTGGGGTTTGTATTGGCGAGTATCATGGTAATCACAAAAGGACCATCATGGTTGGGGGTCACTCCTTGGACATCTACTTTGGTGAATGAGATTGTGGGTAAGTCGGGAGCTTCACATTCTCCACTGACTTAATAAGCTTCTTTTAAATGCCTTTTACGAGAATACTTAGTTATCCCGCCTCCTGCAAACCCTCCATCTATCATAGGGATATATCTATCTGGGGTTTGTGGTGGCAGATCTCGTCAACCCCTGTCTTCATCACCTCTCTTCCTTTTTCCTTGATCGTCCAATCTTTTTGTAAGGTATCTTTCTAACCGACCTTCTTTGACCAATTTTTCTATCACATTTTCAAGTTGTAGCACTCGTTGGTTGAATGCCCATATAACTTGTGATACTCGCAGTATTCTGTCCGACTTTCACCTTTCTTGTTCTTAATAGGATGAGGTGGTGGAAGTTTCTCAGTATGGCAGATTTTCCTATAAATATCGACCAGAGAAACTCTTAGAGGGGTGTAGTTATGGTATCTTCGGGGTTTGTCTGAGCTATATTCGTCCTTTTTCTTTGCTTCCTTCTCTTTTTCCGGAGCTTGATAAGAAGAATTTTGTCTTGGAACGGGTTCTGTAAGTCGAGAATTTTCTTCCATGTTAATGTATTTTTTTGTCCACTCCTATACTTTGTACAGGGAAGTTAGATATCACTTTGATATGGACTGAGAAAACGGGCCTTTTCTGAGGCCGTTAACTAGCCCTATTATTAATGCTTCCATAGGTAGATTTTGAATTTCCAAGCATGCTTTGTTGAATCTTTTCATATAAGTTTGGAGAGTTTCTTCGACCTCTTGTTTGACCCATAGGAGACTAAGAGTGTGCTTGACTTTGTCTTTCTGAATTGAAAATCGGTTGAGAAATTTTCTTGCAAGGTCGTCGAAGCAGGTCGCTGACCTAGGTGGTAAGCTATTAAACCACTTCATCGCCGCTTTGGTTAATGTCGTCGGAAAAGTTTTGTAATAGGTCGCATCGACCAGATATATCCGACTTTTAAAGTTACTAAGATGGTGTCTCGAGTCGGTCATTCCATTATAGAGGTTTATGTTGGGGCTTTTAAAGTTTCTAAAATCCCTAGCCCGCATGATCTCTTCTATAAATGAATATTTTTCTCCGAAAGGATGTTTCTCTTGGTCTACATTATTGCTCCGATTTCAAAGGACACCTTCTAATTTCAGTAGTTTTTCTCCTAATTTTCTTTGTCGTCGCACCTCCCTTAGCAAGTCTCTTTCAGCTTCTTTTTGTCGCTCTATCTCCTGCTCGAGTTGCTCTAATCGGCCATGATGCCCGTATACACGTCCCATAATTTTTGTTGGGTGCGCGAGATCCTCATTCTCTAGTGGAGTATTTTTGAATTGATTCTCCTGGGTTGAGGGTTTCTCGATGTCCCCTCCCCATTAGGGCCACTTGCTCTATCATGTCGTGGAGATATCATGAGTGTTTGATCATCATTGTGAGGTTCTGGTTCTGATTCAGACACTGTATGTCCATGGTTGGGGGTAGACTTCCAGGTTCCTGGCAACGACACCAATATTCCGAGGGTTACTTGAAATTAGGTTGCTTTTGATCCTGAACGTGAGGTCCAGACTCCTTCTAGGCAGCGTCTGACTTATGTTAGTGTCGAGGTGCTGCTGTCTGAGTTCCTCGTGAGGAGGTGCGGGGTACCTGCAAGAGACTCCGATGTCTAAGTTAGAAAGGATTTTGAGTAGATTTTAGTAGATTAGGTTCTAAATAAACCTGAGGATGTCAGTGTACTTATAGTAAAATTGAAACCACCTTTTAAAGTAGTTTCACCTTTGATGGTAAATGATTATCCCTTTTGTTAAGGAGGTTGTTGAAATTTTCCTTTTAGATGGATAAGAGATATTTTAAGAATCGGTTACTTACTTGGGTAAATGAAGCTGGATTCTTGTGATGTCTGACCTTTATGAGGTTGGGTTGGAATGGATTGAATTAGATCTCTTAATTAAACTTTATTCATTTTGAACCTAACTAGGATTCTTGGGCCAGGTGCGAACAGAAACTATTAAAATGATTTATTATATAAAAGGATACAAATTATTTTGCATGTTATGAAATGAATGGTTTTCTTTCATTTTCTTTTAATGGAATATACATTTAATAAATCAAGATAAAATATAATGCTCAATTTATGAAGAAATAATTTGAAAGAAAAATACACACTTAATAATTACGATGCAACAGAAAGAGAAAAGAAATCAAAAGAACATTTTTTTATCAAAGATAGAAAAACTCAAACCCATAACCTCGTATAGAAAAACTATGTCATTTGAACTATAACTCATTGGCATCGAAAGAACACCCTTTACCCAAAGATATATTAGTTATTTAATGAAACTATGACAAATGCTTAAAATATACTGGAAGTGAAAAAGTGATTTATACTATGCACAATGTTTATAGTAAAAAAGTTATTTATACTCTCAATGAAATGCACAATGTTAAATTGCTAATCAACCACAAGATAGTATTTGGTGGAGAGACAAAGACTGAAAAACTGAATCTGAAGAACAGAGACTGAAATAAATTTCACTATTATGTTTGGTGTAAAATGAGAAACAGAAATTGTAACAAGAAGCTCTAATTTAATTTGTATAAAAGGTAAAATTAGAATTAATTAAATCTCAGTCTTCCAATCTCTATCCCAATATCTCAAAACAAACACTTCCTAAATGTTTATAGCATCCAGTCATACATATGACAAGTTAATCAAATTCTAAGAATACCGAAAGTCCGAGGCTTCTTTTTCGGTGTAGTTTATAATAAGGTTTTTACAGTCACCAAAACAGAATAAAACTAAAGCAGAATACCCTTTACAAAGTGAAAAAAGGGATGAAAGAAAAAACACTAAAAACACCAAATTTAAAACGATACAGGGAGATCAAGACCAAGATACAAGTGCCTAATGGGCAGTGTGGATGGAGGCTGTTTTCTTAAAGTCAATCTTGTCAACCTTAACCTCTCCATCGATAAGTTCATATACGTATACCACAACACGCAGGCCATCAATGTCCATGAGGACAAAACTCGGATTCACATCATAAGTGATGCTGCTATGGGCGCCTGTTGCAGAACCAGGATTTATAACCACACCGCCTTCGTGTTTGTATGCGGTAAACTGGTGTGTGTGACCTGTGACAAGGATGTCTACATCTAGCTGCCTCTGTAGCATTGCAAGTGAATCTAGGTCTCCCCAGGGAATAACCTTCATAACCATTAAGATCAAATAATCATCATGTAGTTATAAATAATATGCAACAAATTTAGAATGAGATATACCTTCCAGAACATATGAGAAAGTGACAATGTAATTGCGCAATAAAGTGACACTTGCAGAATGAAATACAACCATTCAATATAGATTGACAAAAACATCACTGAAAATACTTCCCAAAACCCTTTTTCTCTTGGCTTAATATGAATTATGTGATCATGAATATCAAAGTGAAATAATCTTCTGAAAAGAGAATCCTAAGCTGATTACTTTTCAAAGCTAAAAAAAACTAGAAACAAAGTTGGAAGGAATAGCAAAAAAGTGTTTAAGGAAAGATCAGACCTGATGACCATGGCATAGTCCCAGCTTAAACTGACCAATGGTCAGTGTTTTGGTCTCTGGATATCTTGTATCTTCGTCATACTCGCCACGAGTTATATGCAAGTCTGGACAAAGAGTCTTTAAGTAGTCATGAACTTCCTGAATATAATTTGCATAAAGTTAGTTTAAAAGTTCAAAGAAACTCGGGCATAAATATGTCATTGGATTAAAAGGCATGCAACTTGATGAAAAACTTCATTTCTCAATAACAAGTGTACATACAATAACTAAGACTTGTCCCACTAGGGTCAGCAACACAAGTCTACCTCTACCTCTAGCCAAAGGACAACCCTCCATTTGATCCACTCTATAAACTAGAGTCTCTACAAACCCTTTCCAAACAAGTCCTTACCACTTTAAACGAGCTTAATTTTGTAATGCATTCATTTTAATCATGTATAATATAATGTGTCTACTCATCCATCTAAGCATCCTCATCTCTGCAGCATTGCCAATTTAAAAGCAATACAATAAAATTTACCCTCAAGCTTTAGAGTACTATTTAATCCAGATATATGTGTCTCATACACAGATATACCATGAAAATTAATTAGTTTTCACAACCTACTTGATATCAAGCTCCTTGTACAGAGGTTAACAGAATATATATCAATGACAGGTTGAATTGCAAACCTTAGATCCATTAACAGCACATCCGATGTTACAAAAACAATAGGAGGAAAAGGGAATGCAGAGAATAAAAAAATCTCTCAAGTTGGTCATTGGAAGTGGAGAACAATAATTCAAACTCCTCTTTACCATTACTAAGTGGCAACCAAAAACAGTCCATAGAGGTGGCCACGATTTATAAAATTTACAATTAATATGAAAACCACTAATTTTGTATGCAAATGCACTCAAAAAACAATAACATTCAAAAAAACTCAAACAAGGTAAAATAAAGGATATCAGCAATGATTGAAACAAATTAACTTAAGATCAGTGACAATTGAATTGGATAGAAAGAGCGAGACCTTGATAGAAAGGTTCCCTGTACAAATAATGTGTTGGATCTTGCCAGGAACAAGCATGGATTTGAACTTAGCAGGGAGATCAGGAGCCCTATGTGGTATGTGTAAATCCCCAAGAGCCAACACCAGCACCATCCTCAGTGATTGATCACAGATTCAGATTATTGATTATTGATTTAAAACCTAATTTTCCAGGGAATCCACCTGCACGCAAACATCACATCAAAATTGCAAACGAGAAGAAAACAAATTAGATTATTTGATTTGATTTGAAAGTGTGAAAGAGAGAGAGTGACGAACTTGAGTGGCTGTGGAATTAGACGCCGCCGTCATGATTGAGGGGTGGGGTGGTGGCAGCAGCGGCTGAGCGGCAGAATCAACACGCAGATACAAAGCAACTGACGAATCAAAACAAACAGTTCAAATTGAAACGACTAAAACCCTCTATCTCCCAACAAAAAAAAAATTCATCTTACATAATCATTATCAATTAAATACTAATTAATTAATATAAGAAAATTAATTTCGCATGAAAACATATAAATGCAATTTATACAAAATTTTGTTCACAGATCGGATGACGAAAATTAATCATTGGATCAGATTTCGTATCCGCAATTTTTAGGCTATTCGATCGAATATCGGATATATCCCAAAAAAAAAACAGAAAAATAATATAAAATTAACAAAAAAATATAAATTAACAGAAAATTAATCACAAATAACAAAAAATTACACAAAATAACAAAAATTCATAAAAATTAAAAGAAATTTAACAGGAACCAAAGAAAAACACATGAACACAGAGAACACGAAGAACAGAGAATGCAGAGAGACCAAAAAGTGAAGCAAAACGCTGAACAACACTCCAGGCAAAACCAGTCAACCAGATGCTGAACGGCAGACGGCGAACCGGCGGGAATGGAGGACGGTAAGGCGGCGAGAATGGAGGACGGAACGTTGACGAGAACAGATGACGGCAAGGCAGCAAGAACTGATGACGGCGATGCAGTGAGAACGGATGACGGCGACGCGGTGAGAAGCCCAGAACAAAGGACGGCGAAGCGGTGCGAACGGCGACGGAACCACGGTGGCTGAATGTCTGAACCGCAGAACCAACGGGGCAAAGAGTGGAGGAAAGCGATGAAGACAGGACGAACGCGAGGTAGAGAAGCGAGTGATCTCTGACAAGCAGTTTACGGTGGTGGTCAGAGAAGAGGGAGTCGCCGACTGGGGTTGACTGGGAGTGTTGGTGTGGGGGTGAGATCGTGAGAAAGGTAGAGCGCCGAAAATTTGGATTCTTTTTATTTGAATTAAATAAATGATAATTTACCTTTGGTTAGTTTCTATAATTTTGTAAAATTTTTAAAAGGGAAAAAATTCAGATACAGTCAATAAAGTTGATATTTGAGAACCACTAGATAATTTAACTGATTTGACTAAATTTTCATCTAACGACAACTTCACGTAAAATCGACTTCACATGAGTTTTCACCTTTCAAAATAAGTTATTAGTTTTATATTGAGCAAGATTTAATTTAGGATTAGGGCTCAATATGATCCAACTGTGACATGATACTTATTGAGTATTGCGAGATTTTTTATACATTAAAGATAATTATTTTTTTAAGAATAGTCACTTACTTAAACCCATTTAGTTTTAGCATTTTCTACGTTTATTTGAACATGTGAAATTATATGTTTGGGTTAAGTTTTTCTTTTAATTGGATTTGGGTCATGCATTATTTAGCGCTTTGTATTGGTTCCTTATAAACAATTTTGTTCACGGTTATTGTATTTAGTGTTTTTAGAATTTTATTAATCGAACACTATTTTGTTACGGTTGTGATAAATAATTTTCTATCGTTGTCCAGCCCCATCAATGTATCACCAGCATGAAAAGATAACACGGTATGTCATAGGATGACAGGATCATGCCGTACTTGCATATGGCCGGTTTATACCATCTTACAAGGTTAAATGAGACTTGGTTTAGATTGGTTGAGTCATTAGTGAGCGCATTCGTGGAGAGATGATGTCCGGAGACGCATACTTTCACATGTCATTCGGAGAGTACACGATCACGTTGTAGGATGTAGCGTACCAGTTAAGATTCCTAATCAACGGTCAGTATGTCCGCGGATGCCTCATGGACTTTGAGCGACATATAGGCGGTGGCTGCCCAGCATCAACATGGTTCGAGAAGCTGTTGGATGTTTTGCCTACTGCGAACTGCATCGACAAGTTCACGGTGAAGTGCACTTGGATGCAGGAGACATTTAGTGAGCTTCCGCAGGGTGCAGACGATGAGACGGTTAGGATGTATACCCGGGCGTATATCATGATACTCTTATTGACGGAGAAAAAATGTCGGTAAAGATTTTTATAAAAATATCACGTTGCAAGTATAGTTCTAAACCGACAATTAGACCTCAATCAATATTAAAATTGTTTATCACTTAAGTAAACCCAATAAAATTAACCGAAGTATTTAAACCTCGAGTCGTCTCTCAAGAAATTGCAGGGGAGTGTGTTTATTATTAGTTAAGAAAAAGTATTTTTTGGGGTTTTTAAATGTTGAACAAGGAATGTAAATGACAAGAAAATAAACTAACAACTAAGAAAAGTCCTAGCAAGGATTGAGAATCGAAATTCCTATCCTCGTTATCATTGTCAATTGTGAAGGTAATAGCAAAGTGCTCTCACTTAGTTAACCTCTAACAATTAAAGAAAAGTCAAGTGAGTAAATCAACTTAAGTTCACAAGTCCTAATCAAGGACTAGAGTTAGTGAAGCTCAAGCCAACTAGCAATTTTCAATCACCAACTAACAATAGACTTTGACAGTTTAGGAGTATCCAAATTACTCAATCCAAGCTAAGAATACAAAAAGCTAAATTAAAATCCATCCAAAAATGTTATCAAACACTTGGAAGGTACAAAATAAAAGCATAAAAAAACAATAAGAAAATGTAACATCTAAGACCAACAATTGTAAGGAATCAATAATAACAATTGAAGAAAGAAGCAATAAACATGAAATATCTCAAGTTGCATTAATAAGGAAATTGAATCTAACATGAAGAATTTATAAATTAAATTGGAAAAATAAAGACATCAACAGGAGAAAATAAATTAAGATGCTAGAATAATAGAATGTATAAGAGAAACTAAATTAAAACAAGATAGAAATCTGAATTAAAGAAGAAATAAGACTAAAAACCCTAATGTGTGTGAATGAAAGTGTTGAATGATAATTCCCCCTCTCCAGCTCCACTATGCAGCCTCTATTCTTCATTTTCGGGCTTGAAATTGGGCCAAAAGCAGCCCAGAAATCGCCCACAGCGTTTTTTGTAAATTGCAGCCCGTGACGCTCGTCACGCGTACGCATCGCTGAACGAATTCCTTATCATGCGTACGCGTCATTCACGCGTATGCGTCGCTTGCATGCTACACTGGTCACACGTGCGCGTCGCTGCTAGCTTCTCAAAACTTCAATTTCTTGTGTTCCTTCCACTTTTGCATGCTTCTTATCCATTCTCTAAGTCATTCCTACCCTATAAACCCTGAAAACACTTAACATACATATCACAGCATCGACAGTAATAAGAGAATATTAAAAGTCAGCAAATTTAAGGCCAAAAAAACATGTTTTCAATCATAGCACAAGATTAGGAAGGAAAATATAAAACATGCAAATTTTATGAATAAGTGTGAGAATAATGAATAAAATTCACTTAATTCAATACAAAATAAACCATAAAATAGCGGTTTATCACTTATCTACGCAGCTATTTGGGGATAAGTCTGGTACATTCGTTGTCATGGGTCGGTAGTTGGGGGTCTGCTTCTTTGTCATGGTTATACAAATGCATATGTCGTGTGGCCAACAGAAATATCGTCAAGAATATTAATTGATTCAAAATGAATTTATCTTTAAATCTCTTTAATTATTTTTTAATAGAATAATTTCTAAAATTAAAAAATTTTAATTTAATAAGATAAAATCACAATTTATCTATATTTAGATTTTAAAAAATGTGAGATGTTACGTTATATATTTATAATAAAAATATATAATATTTATTATAAATTTATTTTAACTTTATTTTTTCTAAAAATAATATGTGTTATATATTTATAATAATAGTTTTTGAGTATTTTATAAATTTAGTATTTATAGAATAAATTGTTTAAATTTGTATGATTATTTATAATTATTTTTATGTGTATCTTTTAATTTGTATAATTATTTAAATAATATTAGAAAATTGTTGTTTGATAAACAACTGTTGTAATGGTTATAAAATCATTCTTTAAAATAGTCAAAGAGAACAGTTTTATTTTGTTGCTATAATGTAATAAAAAATTGAACTTCATCAACAACATTGTAAAAATCATTGTCTAAAACCATCAAATAGAACGGTTTTAAAGTGTAGCATTTTGGCAACGGTTTTTATGTGTTTCTTTTGTACAATTATTTAAACAACAATAAAAAACCGTTGCTTAAAAACAAATCATAGTAACAGTTATAAAATCGTTCTTTAAAATAGTCAAAGAAAACTGTTTTAATTTGTTGCTATAAAATAATGAAGAATTGAATTCAACAGTAACACTACAAAAAACCGTTGTCTAAAACTATCTTAGAGAACGGTTTTAAGGCGTTGCAAAATTTGGCGTTGCTAAAGTCCTTATTTGTTGTAGTGAGTTAGCCGGTCCATTGTAGCTCCTACAATCGTGGATCTTCTAGAGATTTCTTAGTTTTCGGCCGGATAGATTTGATGCCTTTCATTGGCCGTTGGCGTCAAGGTACTTTCTTTGTTGCTAAAATGTTTTAGTTTTCAGATGGTCAGGTTATCAGCCAATGTTGAGTGACAAGGGACATCGGGTCGCGCATTGGAGGATTATGATAGATTTACTTTAACCCGGGATTGTGAATATTTATGGTTTTAATTTGTTCATCGCTAATGTTGTGTTTGCACTGTTTCTATTTATGATGACTAACAATTAGTACTTTTGTTCACAGTTCGTCTGGATGCCATATAGCTTGTCTGATATAAATTAACTACGTACCAAATAAGTTAGATTGTTTATTTGTTTGTCTTAATATATCAGTCTGAGCAAGAAAATTGAAATGATTGTCAGAAATTTTATGATCATCGACCATATTTACTATACGTGACTCCTTCTTAAAGTTATTTTACACACGTGTACAGTCGGAAGATAAATTCCACTTGATTCCTCAATAGAAAATTTGAGAAGACATAGACCTTTTTCTCGATCAGTTAATTCTCAAACATCTTTGCCAAATAATTCTTGATTGAAAAATGAATTTTATCACACTATAAAACAAATTAAATATAAAAGCTATTAGCACTTATAAAACTATGAAATCGCAATGTCTTTGATTCGTGTAATGGTTTACTTATCAAATAAACTTAAAATACGAACAAAAATTATTTATAAACTGGACCTAGCATCACTTGAAAGAATCATGAAAAATAATCAACTAACCTTATCATCCATGAGAATCATTTCTATGTAAATCGTCTTGCTCTTGTCAAATTTCGATGAGGCTTTTCATAACCTTATAATTCTCGCTTTGAAGGTTGTGGTAGGCTTAGAGAAGAGGGGTTGAATCTATGCCTTCCTCTTTAAGTTGCTGTTATGACCCTTTTAAACAAAATTACAATTCTAATTCTGTTTGAACTCAACAGCAAAAATTTATGAGACAATTTATTTTTATCTCATGAATATCAGAAAACAGAACTCAACAGAGAAGAGAAAAGCGAACACCAGCATGTATCCTGGTTTGGTTGCCTTGTGCTATGCAACCTACATCCAGTCTCCTCCACAATTATGGAAGAATTTCACTATAGTTAACAGTATTACATACACCAATTTCACACTCAAGTTTTATCCTAACTTGACATTGGCTATGCTAACTCCTAACTATTCACTCTTAGTGCTAACCCAACTAAGAAAGGGATACCAAACAGGTACAAGATACAAGACACTTAGCCAACCTAAAGAAATCAGAAAAATAACTCTAGGATTTTCTCTCAAGTGTATCACTCAGCCTTTTTCCACTCATGGCTTTTACTTGAGCTTTCTCACAATGCCTTTTCTCACAAGAAATTACAGAAAGATAAACTTGGAAAAGTACATTACAATCAGTGAAACATGAAGGAGATTGACTTTATCAGCAGCCTCTTAGCTATGTGCAAAACCAGATTCGCAAACCTCAGATGCAGCTCTTCAGTATTGGCTGAATGCTTCTTTGAAAGAAAGCATTATCCAAGTAGAGGAACTTCTCAACAGAACACTGTTTTCACTCTCTGGTTTTCTCTCCTTAGTTCTGAATGAGCAAGAAGTCTTCTTTTATTCTCCTTGCATGTTGCTGGGACCTTCTCCCAAGGTCAACACCTTGAGCCTTGAGCTTCACCAACCACAGATTCACTTTTTCTCAATAATCCTCAGAATAGAAACTTTCCTTCTGACTTTCTCATCTTGGCCGAAAGCCATAAAACAGCAACCATAGAAATCTTCCAATGGTCAACTTGATCTGAACCATTGAAAACCAACTTGGTCCCCAAGTCTTGTTTAAGACCGTAGATACACACCAGGGAAGAACAGAAATCCTCTTTCCCATGTATCCCATTTCGGTTAGAGCAGAGAGTTGGGAAGAAGAGATGAGACCGAGTTGCATGTATGAGGAAAAGATTTACCTATAACCTAAGCTTGATTTGGTTTGGATTTGTTGAGATGACTTCTGCCTTTCAAGCTTAGTTTCTCTTTCTTGCTTCTTTGGTGACTATCTTGGTGAAGAAGCTCTTTCTTTCTTTCTCTTTCTTACTTTTCTGAAACTGATTTGACTTGGTCAGAGAGAGAGATGAACGTTGCTTTTAGTTAAGCAAAAGAGAGGGATTTGCATTTCTGAAATCAGATCGGGCTTGGATCGGGTATTGGTATGCTTGGCCCGATTTGATTTCTTTGGCTTCTTTTCTTTGCTTTTGCTTTGGCTCTTTATTTTGCTTTCAGCCCAATATTCTTGCTGATTGCTTTTTATTCCATTTGGGCTATTAACATTTGGCCTGCAACAATAAACAATTAGTTAATATGTAGATATAAATAATCAACACTTAATTATTTATTTTACCCAAAAATAATGTTTGTCATCACTAATTAATTTAGTTAATTTCTTAACTCAACAATCTCCCCCTTGATGACAAACATGATTTAAGCAATAAGCAAAAGAAATGAGTTTGAGTAAAGTTTAGAAACTCCCTTTGAATGATGTCATTTGCTTTTATGTTAATCCCCCTTTCTTTTTCAAAAATTGCTCCCCCTGGATTTATGCTCTTCTCTTCTTTCCTGTTTACATATGCTTATATGGAACTAAAATAGAGCAACATATATAGAGTTTTAACACATCAGGATCAAGGTCAAGATAACAACATATCATAAAGCAAGTTTCCAACCTCATTCACAACAGTTCACAATATTTGCAAACATTTGCAAATCAAGCTTCTTAAAATCTGCAGCAGTCAAACAAAGTCCACAAAAAACAGTAATCAAAGGCAACTTTAGACAGAATAGCATTCCAGATAGCATTCCAGCTATTGCTTCTATTACTCCCCCTTTTGTCATCAAGGGTTGATAATAAGCAAGATCCACAAAAACATCACTATAAACCCTGCAAGAAAGATCAGTGCACAGTCCAAATTACTAACTAAACTACCAAAAGTGCAGCAGTATCCAAGGTTTATATAGTCATCCAAGACAACAGAAATAAGGCCAACAGTAGTAAAAGAAAACAGAGTTTATGAGGCAGAAAACAGAGCAGCATCAATAGTTTTCATGAGACAAATTCTAGGCATCAGAACCATCCCCCTCCGAAGCAGCTTCCTCTTCAACATCAGTGGCAATGTCTTCATCATTATTAAGGTTATCAATGAAGGTCATGAGCACAGCCACCCTATCTCTTGATTTCTTCAGGAAGTTCTCATGCTTGCTAGCTAGCTTCCTTTGTTCCTTGCTCAGGGCAATTAAGTGATTTGATTGTGAAACAAACTCTTGAGCAACATCCTTGACCACATTCAGCAGAGCAGATTTCTTCCCAGTGGAAATGGAAGTACCCTCAGTGGAAGGAGGAGGAGAGTCATCTGGGATGTATTCTTCATCATCATCATCTAGAACCACTCTCTTAGATCGAGTTGGTCCTTTTTGTTGTTTCACTGAACCACCTCCCTTTAGATATGAATGTCTATTTTCATATTTCTCATTGGTCAAGTCAATACCAAAATACTCAAAAATACAAGTTAGAAACATGCCATAAGGAAGTGCTTTGTCTTTTTCACTCCTAACAGAATCAAACATGTATCTAACCATCAAATATGCAAATGAAAGTTCAGTTTTGGTGAGAATGGCATATAAAACAAGAGTGTCAGTGTATGAAACCCTTTGATATGAACCACTTTGAGGAAGTATGATGTGGTTGACCATTCGGTGCAACTGAGCACGTTCATATCCTAGGGCTTTGTGAGTGGGTGTAATGCCATCAATTAAGGAGACATGTTCGCAGATACTAGCCAGGGCATCATTGTATGAAACACCAACTCCTTCATCCCACTTAACTGAAGTGTAAGCACAAGGCCCAACATCAGTATACTTCAAAGCATCACTGATAGTCTCATTGTTTAAAACTATATCTCGGCCCTTTACATATGAGTGAGCAGTGCCTTCATGATAAGTCATATTAGCATAAAATTCTTTGACCAACAATGGATAAACAGGCTTTTTGATATAAAAAGATGATTCCAATCCAGAAAAATCAAGTTATCAACAAAAGGAAAACCTTTTCTTTTCAAAGATTGCAGATCAGCTAGAAAAGATGGACACAGGATACGATACTGGATAACCCCTTCATAAAAATCATTGTTCATGGCAGATTTGAATCTATAAGGGTTATAGTTCGAATGAGAGGTCAAAAAGTGAGCTTTGTGATCAAACGGCCCAATGTCAGGTTCACTAACTGATTTGAGAGGAACTCGAGTTTTACCTCTCTGTGAGCAAAATTTACCTCCTCAACGCTTTCAAATCCAACCGGAGAAGGTTCTTCATGTTCAAAGGATTCTTCACCATTAAGACTTGATGCTTGATCTTCATCACCAAGGGAACTCAATCCTTGCTCTATCCCATCCAAGTCTTCATATGGAGTATGCCTTGGAAGGTGTGCACTTTCCTCCCTAGCATCAATTTCAATCATCTTGGAGGGGTTTTCTTCAACTCTATGTTCCCATGGAAGCTCCGCATCTCCTAAGTCTTCTACCACTTCTTCCTTGTCTTCAACAATTAAAGCTTCCTCCAATTGTTCCAATACAAAGCAACTTCCTTCATTTCCCACCAGAGTTTCCAATCTCTCCTTCATGCTATGTTCTTCATTCGATTTTCCACATATAGCCATGGGAGTTCCTTGAGTGTTCAAGCATTGGGAGGCTAATTGATTTGTTACCGCATCCAAGGCGGCCATGAAATTTTGCACATCCCTTTTCATCTCTTCTTGCCTTTGAACAAGAACACCAAGGGTTTCATCCATTAGAGATTGGGGTGGGTGGAATGGTTCCTCATTTTGGGGAAAGGGTTTATAATAGGAAGGTGGTTCGTCTTGGTAGAGTTGTGGTGGTTCAATGTTTTCCACTCTTTCCACTTGTTGCACAACACACTCCATGGTTGCTTGAAATTGATCCAATGCTTCCTTGAGATGATCCCTTGACTCTTGTTCCTCTTGGATAATATGATTAGGATCATGTGGCTCTTGGTTCAATGGATATTAGTATTCTTCCATGGGAGGTTGTGGTGGAAAGTAGTATTCACCTTGTGGTTGAAAATTTTATTGATCATAAGCATATGGCTCCTCCCACCTTTGGTTATCCCATCCTTGATACACATCTTCATTATAGTCCTCATCACCTACAACATAATTGTAATCACACTCATAGCAAAAATGAGAATTCATGATAGCAAGAGAGGGCAAAAAAAAAACAAAAAAATAGGAACAATTAAAGAGAACAAACTAAAAATTAACAAAGAAGCAAAAAGCAAACATATTCACAATATTCACATATATACAATAACCAATAACACAACACCATTGCAATTCCCCGGCAACTGCGCCATTTTGATGACCGAATTTTTGACGGTTTAGAATTTCTCAAATAAAATCTCGTCGAAGTATAGTTTCTAAACCAAGCAATAATCCTTTCATACAAAAAGTTGTTTGTCACTAAAACAAACCCCTAAATTTATAAACCGAAGTATTCAAACCTCGGGTCGTTCTCCCTAGGAATTGTAATGAAGTGTTTTGTTATTGGTTGAGTTATTTTTTGGGGTTTTGATAAGAGGCATGAAAGATAAATGGCAAGAAAGTAAACTAACAACTATAAAAGGCTCTTGGCAAGGTATGAAAATTAGAAGTCCTATCCTAGTTATCCTCCTCAATTGTGATGAGAATTATTCATTGCTACCACTTAGTTAACCCTTACTAAATAAAGGAAAGTCAAGTGGATGAATTAACTTGAGCCACAAGTCCTAGCCAACTCCCAAGGAAAGACTAGCTTTAGTGCACTCCAAACCAATTAGCAATCTCTCCAATTATCAATCAACAAAGGAATTAGATAACTCAAGAGTCACTAATTACTCTATCTAGGCCAAGATGAACAAAATCTATACTATATCTAGAAGAGGCATTTCAACAAACACATAAAAGGCAATAAAAGTAAACAACATAAATTGCAAGAATTAAAGGGAGATCTAACTACGAAGGCAAGAGATCAACAATAGAAAAGTAAAGAAGAACAATTATTATGAATTACCTCTTATTGAATTGAAAGAAAATGGAAGGAACAATACTAGATCTACAACAAAATACAAGAACAACATAAAGGAAATTACAACAAAAGAATGGAAGAAGAATGAATCTAACAACAAGGAATTGAGATGTTAGAAGTAGAAGAGGATGTATTAAAATCTAGATCTAAGAACTAATCCTAATCCTAATCCTAATTCTAGAGAGAAGTGAGAGCTTCTCTCTCTAGAAACTAATTCTAACTACTAAACTAAACTAATGGTAACTAACATGTATTTCCCTCTTCATTCCTTGGGTTAAATAGCATCAGAAATGAGTTGGATTGGGCCCACAAGGCTTTAGAATTCGTTGGCCACGTTTTGCTTTAAGTGGGTCATGTGCCACCATTGGCGCGTCCGCGTACCGTGCGCGTGCGCGCTCCTATGCGCGATGCAACTATGGCAAATCTTATATCGTTTCGAAGCCCCGGATGTTAGCTTTCTAACCCAACTGGAACCGCATCATTTGGATCTCTGTAGCTCAAGTTATGGTCGTTTAAGTGTGAAGAGGTCGGCTTGACAGCTTTCCGGTTCTTTCATTTCTTCATGAGTTCTCCAACTTTTCATGCTTTCTTTCTTCATTCCCTTGATCCAATCTTTGCCTCCTAAACCTTAAATCACTTAACAAACATATCAAGGCATCTAATGGAATCAAGGTGAATTAGATTTAGCTATTTTAAGACCTAAAAAGTATGTTTTCACTCTTAAGCACAATTAAAGGAGAATATACAAAACCATACTATTTCATTGAATAAATGTGGGTAAAAGGTTATAAAATCCCCTAAAATCAATACAAGATAGACCCTACAAATGGGGTTTATCACAACTCAAGTGGTCTTTTAGTAGATATGTCTTCTTTTGGTTTAAAAGAACTTTTTGTTTGTTTTCCCATTTGGCAAGCATCACAAGTGATGTCTTTGTCAAACTTTACCAAAGGGAGACTTCTTACTAATTCTTTCTTTACAAGTTTGTTTATTTGAAACATACTTGCATGGCCCAATCTCTTGTGCCATAACCACTTTTCAGATTCTTTAGAGTGAAGACAAGCTACATTTTGATCCTTTAGTTCATCAAGAGTAAGTCCATACATATTATTGAAACGTTTGGCAACAAACATCACTTCATTTGTCTTTTCATTAACAAGACAGTATTCAAGCCTTTTGAAAACAACTAAATATCCTAAATCACATAGCTGACTTATACTCAAAATATTATGCTTTAAACCACATACCAAAAGCACATCATCAATGAAAGTAGATTGCTCATTACCTATTTTTCCAACAGCAATGATTTTACCTTTACCATCATCTCCAAAGGTCACAAAACCTCCATCATACTTAATTAGTTTGATGAAGTAGGTTGACCTTCCAGTCATGTGCCTTGAACATCCACTATCCATGTACCACATGTCCTTTTTGTTCTTGGATGCTAGGCAAATCTGCATGATGAGTTTCAAGTAGCCTTAGGTATCCAAATTAATTTGGATCCTTTGAAGTTAATCCATCTTGGTTGCCCAAGTGCATTGAAATCACAAACAATATTGTAAACTTTGTTTCTAACAACTCTTTTTTCAATGAAGCATTGTGCATATGAGTGACCAAATTTCTTGCAATTAACACAATAATTTTCTAATGTGTGCCGCTGAAATTGAGGTGAGTTATATTGCTTGAAATGATTAAATGGTTGGAATTTTCTGGTTTTTGGAGGAGATGCATTTCTTTTGACAAACTGATTTTTGTTATAATTATTCCTCTTTGCAAAAATGTTTTCACCAGAATTTTTTGAATATTTTTACCTTTCGAAAATGAGGTTTTGTCGTAAAATATTGGTTTCTTGAAAGCATCCTCATTTTTTGAAATGTAACCCAAACCTGGCCGGTTTGGACTCGGACCAGTTCTTGGTGAAGGCTCAGTTTCACTTGTGTTTGCTTCATCAAATTTTTCTTCACAAGTTGAAACATATCCGATACCTGATTTGCTTGGTATGGATTTGGTATTTGATGAAGAAGCCACAAATTTTATAGAGGAAGTATTAGAAACTGCATCTTCCTTGGCTATGTAGCCTAAACCAGATTTTTCAAACAATGGTCTTTGACTTGCAAGTAATTTGTCCAAGTTTTTGGAACCTTGAGCAAATTTTGCTAAGTCGCCATTCATCCTTTTAATTTTATCATTTGATCTTTCATTTTCAGCAATTAACTCATGAGAAGGATCCACAATGTGCTTTCCTTTTAATTTTTCAAGTTCAGATTTTAGAAATCTGTTTTCTTCAATGATGTCCAATGCACATTCAGTTTCCTTCACTTTTTCTTTTAAAAAATTATTTTCAGCTCTTAACACATCTCTTTCAGATATGCATTCATTGTATTTATCAAGCAGTTTTGATGTGTTTAAAGTGAGATTATCAATAATAGCATGCAAGTCCTCAATGGTCAAATCATAATAGTTTACCTCATCAAGATTGTTGTTTCCAGCCATGAAGCAGTCTTTGTCATCTCTTTCAGATTCTTTTTCTTCATTTGAGTCTTTCTCAAGATCCTCCCAAGCTGCCATGAGTACTCTCTTTCTTTCCTTCTTCCCTTTGTCATCCTTTTTGAGCTTTGGACAATTTAGCTTGAAGTGTCCAGTCTCCTTGCAGTGATGGCACGTCACTTTGCTTAAGTCGATCTTGTGCTCCTTTGAACTTGAACCTTTGTATTTGCCCTTGTTCTTCATCATTCTTCTAAATCTCCTAGCAAAAAATAAAAGTTCGTCATCTGAAATACCATCACTAGACTCACTCTCTTTCGGTTCTATTTGTGACTTGAGGGCTATTCCCTTTTTCTTTGAGTCTGTGTTTGTGTGTGTGGCTTCATAGGCAAGGAGTTTTCCTCTCAGCTCATCATAAGTTATGGGACTTATGTTGTTACTCTCGGTTAGGACAATGGCAGTGTTTTCCCATTCTTTTGTGAGGCTTCTAAGGAATTTTCTCACCAAGGTTTGTTCTGCATAGTTTGTACCCATAGCATCAAGGTTGTTGATTATGATTGAGAATCTCTCAAACGCTTCATCAATGCTTTCTCCATCCTTCATGCTAAACATCTCGTACTCTTTTCGCAGCATATCAATCCTCGTTTCTTTTACTTGTTTGGTGCCTTCGTGTGTGACCTGGAGTTTTTCCCATATTTCTTTGGCTGTCTTGCATCTAGACACCGTCCGGTACTCTTCAAAGCTGATAGCATAGTAAAGAAGGTTGATTGCTTTAGCATTCAGCTCTATCTTCTTCTTATCATCTTCATTCCATTAAGCTTCTTCTTTTTGAGTCACCACTCCATCAGCACTTGTTTTTGTTGGGATCTTTGGACCGCTTACAACGATCTTCCATATGTTGTAGTCAATGGATTGGATGAAGATCCTTATCCTTTCTTTCCAGTAGGAATAGTTCTTCCTGTTGAAGAAAGGTGGCCGGTTGTTTGACTGGCCTTCAGTGAGGGTGTAAGCAACTGTGGTTGTGCCCAAGTTGTTTGCCATTAGATCTTTGCTCCAAGCGGTTAAGCTTGATTATTGAGACCTTAGCTCCTGATACCAATTGAAGATTGTGGTAGGCTTAGAGAAGGGGGGTTGAATCTATGCCTTCCTCTTTAAGTTGCTGTTATGACCCTTTTAAACAAAATTACAATTATGATTCTGTTTGAACTCAGCAGCGGAAATTTATGAGACAATTTATTTTTATCTCATGAATATCAGAAAATAGAACTCAGCAGAGAAGAGAAAAGCGAACACCAGCATGTATCCTGGTTCGGTTGCCTTGTGCTATGCAACCTACATCCAGTCTCCTCCATAATTATGGAAGAATTTCACTATAGTTAACAGTATTACATACACCAATTTCACACTCAAGTTTTATCCTAACTTGACATTGGCTATGCTAACTCCTAACTATTCACTCTTAGTGCTAACCCAACTAAGAAAGGGATACCAAACAGGTACAAGATACAAGACACTTAGCCAACCTAAAGAAATCAGAAAAATAACTCTAGGATTTTCTCTCAAGTGTATCACTCAGCCTTTTTCCACTCATGGCTTTTACTTGAGCTTTCTCACAATGCCTTTTCTCACAAGAAATTACAGAAAGATAAACTTGGAAAAGTACATTACAATTAGTGAAACATGAAGGAGATTGACTTTATCAGCAGCCTCTTAGCTATGTGCAAAACCAGATTCGCAAACCTCAGATGCAGCTCTTCAGTATTGGCTGAATGCTTCTTTGAAAGAAAGCATTATCCAAGTAGAGGAACTTCTCAACAGAACACTGTTCTCACTCTCTGGTTTTCTCTCCTTAGTTCTGAATGAGCAAGAAGTCTTCTTTTATTCTCCTTGCATGTTGCTGGGACCTTCTCCCAAGGTCAACACCTTGAGCCTTGAGCTTCACCAACCACAGATTCACTTTTTCTCAATAATCCTCAGAATAGAAACTTTTCTTCTGACTTTCTCATCTTGGCCGAAAGCCATAAAACAGCAACCATAGAAATCTTCCAATGGTCAACTTGATCTGAACCATTGAAAACCAACTTGGTCCCCAAGTCTTGTTTAAGACCGTAGATACACACTAGGGAAGAACAGAAATCCTCTTTCCTATGTATCCCATTTCGGTTAGAGCAGAGAGTTGGGAAGAAGAGATGAGACCGAGTTGCATGTATGAGGAAAAGATTTACCTATAACCTAAGCTTGATTTGGTTTGGATTTGTTGAGATGACTTCTGCCTTTCAAGCTTAGTTTCTCTTTCTTGCTTCTTTGGTGACTATCTTGGTGAAGAAGCTCTTTCTCTCTTTCTCTTTCTTACTTTTCTGAAACTGATTTGACTTGGTCAGAGAGAGATATGAACGTTGCTTTTAGTTAAGCAAAAGAGAGGGATTTGCATTTCTGAAATCAGATCGGGCTTGGATCGGGTATTGGTATGCTTGGCCCGATTTGATTTCTTTGACTTCTTTTCTTTGCTTTTGCTTGGGTTCTTTATTTTGCTTTCAGCCCAATATTCTTGCTGATTGCTTTTTATTCCATTTGGGCTATTAACATTTGGCCTGCAACAATAAACAATTAGTTAATATGTAGATATAAATAATCAACACTTAATTATTTATTTTGCCCAAAAATAATGTTTGTCATCACTAATTAATTTAGTTAATTTCTTAACTCAACAGTCTCCCCCTTGATGACAAACATGATTTAAACAATAAGCAAAAGAAATGAGTTTGAGTAAAGTTTAGAAACTCCCTTTGAATGATGTCATTTGCTTTTATGTTGCTCCCCCTTTCCTTTTCAAAAATTGCTCCCCCTGGATTTATGCTCTTCTTTTCTTTCTTGTTTACATATGCTTATATGGAACCAAAATAGAGCAACATATATAGAGTTTTAACACATCAGGGTCAGGGTCAAGATAGCAACATATCATAAAGCAAGTTTCCAACCTCATTCACAACAGTTCATAATATTTGCAAACATTTGCAAATCAAGCTTATTAAAATCTGCAGTAGTCAAACAAAGTCCATAAAAAACAGTAATCAAAGGCAACTTTAGACAGAATAGCATTCCAGATAGCATTCCAGCTATTGCTTCTATTTCTCCCCCTTTTGTCATCAATGGTTGATAATAAGCAAGATCCACAAAAACATCACTATAAACCCTGCAAGAAAGATCAGTGCATAGTCCAAATTACTAACTAAACTACCAAAAGTGCAGCAGTATCCAAGGTTTATATAGTCATCCAAGACAACAGAAATAAGGCCAACAGTAGTAAAAGAAAACAGAGTTTATGAGGCAGAAAACAGAGCAGCATCAATAGTTTTCATGAGACAAATTCTAGGCATCAGAACCATCCCCCTCCGAAACAGCTTCCTCTTCAACATCAGTGGCAATGTCTTCATCATTATTAAGGTTATCAATGAAGGTCATGAGCACAGCCACCCTATCTCTTGATTTCTTCAGGAAGTTCTCATGCTTGCTAGCTAGCTTCCTTTGTTCCTTGCTCAGGGCAATTAAGTGATTTGATTGTGAAACAAACTCTTGAGCAACATCCTTGACCACATTCAGCAGAGCAGATTTCTTCCCAATGGAAATGGAAGTACCCTCAGTGGAAGGAGGAGGAGAGTCATCTGGGATGTATTCTTCATCATCATCATCTAGAACCACTCTCTTAGATCGAGTTGGTCCTTTTTGTTGTTTCACTGAACCACCTCCCTTTAGATATGAATGTCTATTTTCATATTTCTCATTGGTCAAGTCAATACCAAAATACTCAAAAATACAAGTTAGAAACATGCCATAAGGAAGTGCTTTATCTTTTTCACTCCTAACAGAATCAAACATGTATCTAACCATCAAATATGCAAATGAAAGTTCAGTTTTGGTGAGAATGGCATATAAATCAAGAGTGTCAGTGTATGAAACCCTTTGATATAAACCACTTTGAGGAAGTATGATGTGGTTGACCATTCGGTACAACTGAGCACGTTCATATCCTAGGGCTTTGTGAGTGGGTGTAATGCCATCAATTAAGGAGACATGTTCACAGATACTAGCCAGGGTATCATTGTATGAAACACCAACTCCTTCATCCCACTTAACTGAAGTGTAAGCACAAGGCCCAACATCAGTATACTTCAAAGCATCACTGATAGTCTCGTTGTTTAAAATCATATCTCGGCCCTTTACATATGAGTGAGCAGTGCCTTCATGATAAGTCATATTAGCATAAAATTCTTTGACCAACAAGGGATAAACAGGCTTTTTGATATAAAAAAGATGATTCCAGTCCAGAAAAATCAAGTTATCAACACAAGGAAAACCTTTTCTTTTCAAAGATTGCAGATCAGCTAGAAAAGATGGACACATGATACGATACTGGTTCATAAAAATCATTGTTCATGGCAGATTTGAATCTATAAGGGTTATAGTTCGAATGAGAGGTCAAAAAGTGAGCTTTGTGATCAAACGGCCCAATGTCAGGTTCACTAACTGATTTGAGAGGAACTCGAGTTTTACCTCTCTGTGAGCGCACATGAACTGACCTTGCCCTGGGTTGTGGTGGCTCGGGAACAGGTTCCTCTGTCGCCAGACGCTTCCCTTTAGATGAGGATGGCTTTGAAGAACCAGGTTTTAAAGAGGCAGGTTTGGAAGGCGTTGTCTTTGGTGGTGGTGTCGGTTTAGCAGAGGCAGGATACCTTGGAGTGGTCTTAGTATGAGCCATGGGATCAGTTCGAGAAAGAGAGGTAGAAGGAAAAGGTGAAGGAGTAAAAGTGGTGTCTTGAGATTATACAAACATCTCCATTTATTGTAATGAAATTGATCAATGATTTTTTAATTATTTTTATCGTATATTATTTAATAATTTGCTAAATAATTAATTTTTTAATTAAAATGTTTTAAAAAAATGTTTTCTCAAATCTTAATACATAAAAATGGTAACATGTGTATTATCATTGTATATTATACAAACATCTACGTTTATTGTAATGAAATTCATTAATAATTTTTTAATTATTTTTATCCTATATTATTTAATAATTTGCTAAATAATTAATTTTTGGATTAATTTTGTGTTTATACAATATAATTTTACAGTAATATTATGAATCATAGTAATTTTTAATTAAATTTGTTGACGAATGGCTTTAACCTTTTTATTCCAAAAAAAATTATATATAACTTTTAGTAGTATAAAAATATTTATAAAAATTAATTATTAATATTAATATCAATTATTATTTATTATTAATATCTTAATCTTTTTTAAAATATAATATATATACTATCTAGGTCTTTTCTATTATTATTGTTATTATTCTTATTATCTAATTGATATTAAATTAAATGAATCATTATTAACGTGTATATTAATTATCTACTAATAAAATTATTACATATAAATAAAAATTAAAAATATATCAATTAATATAATTAAAATAATTAAAAATATTATAATTAAAAATTAATTTAATAATATATTAAATATTAATTTAATATAATTATAATAAAAATATTTTTTTAAATTAATATAATTATACATTTTTTATTCGATATTAATTATAATATAATTATAATAAATTTGTTTAAGAGAAAAAGAGAGTTCACCAGAAATTGACACTTCAATCTTAAAAATTTAATTCTATTAAATTTTGGTCAACATGTAATCAGTAGAAAAAAATGAGTTATTGGATAAAATTTCACACCAATTTTGCACTATCAAATTATTATTGATGGTTAATTGATGACTAACAATAACAAAAATTGGCTAATTTTTTTGTATATTATTTAAATATATGTGTAATACATTATTATTGGAAGATTGAGTTTTTTTTATATGGTGTTTTATTCAAATCGGACGGTCCGATTTGTTTGAAGAGAAAAATAAATTACAAATCGGAGGGTCCGATTTGTTTGGAGAAAAAAATAAACTACAAATCGGAGGGTCCGTTTTGTATTTTTTATTTTTTTTATTTTTTAAAATAAAAATCGGACGGTCCGATTTCAACATTAAAATTTTTTTTCGAATTCACAAATCAGACCGTCCGATCTGTGATTGTTTGTTTGAAAAAAAAATAAAACAAACAAATCAGTGCATTCGATTTGTACATTCCATACCAATATAAAACACACTTCTATTCACAGCTTCTTGTTATACACTTCTCTCTCCCACATAAAAAATAACAAGCGAACAAAAATTGCTGTCCGCTAGCATTACTCTTAATATATTAGGTAGATATAAGAAACTCTGTGGCTCCCTCGCATCTCTCAAAAGTCAAAACACGCTCACACAGTCACACACGTACATTCTCAAGTCTCACCGCCACCCTTACTCACTCTCACCGGCGAGATCGCATCTCCGTGTCCCTATCGTTGCCGCCTCCAGTCGGTCTTCTACACTCGTCTCGCCTCCAGCAGCCTCGTCTCTGCCAGAACGCCACAGCCTCGTTGCCACTGGTCTGCTACACTGCTCTGCCAACTGCTCCTTCACGCCACCGAGCTCGTTGTCGCCGCCGACTGCTCCTTCTCACCGCTGCTACTTAGCTCCTATCCTGCCACAGCGTTGCCGCCGCCTCCACATCCTCCATTGCATGTAATTAAATTTTATGTATTAGGGTTTTTAAATTAGGGATTAATTTGCTCAATAATTTGCTTGCGAGAACATTATTATATAATTATAATGATGAGAAGGCACAGATATAGTTTCGCCTGCACATTATATTTAGTTTAAATAGAACTGATTAGGATTAGACAAAGGAATATATTATATCAAAAGTCTAATTGACTAAACACAAGTGCATGAGGTTGATACTTGATTTTCTATATTATGTGAAATTTCTAATGTTTTATTATTATTGTTTTCTGCTGCATGTTCACGATCTCTCTGATCTTCACAAATCAACGAATCATAGAGAGAAGATTTGCATGATGTTAAAAACTTGTATATTAATTAAAATTTTAACTTTTTGAACACTTAGTTGTTTGTATCTGCAGTTGGTTTTGACACTTTATGCTTGTTCTTTTGTAATTCATCTATATGTTGACTTGTTCTGTTTATTTAAATTGTTCATGAGATAAGATACTTGTGACTGGTTTTAATAGTTTTTAGCTGACCATGTTAGCAGATTTAGTTTAGAAGGTTGTACTGATATTTGTACAAATTTGTGTATTTTGTAATAGCAAAGTTCAGTATGCTGATAGAAATTTGTTTAATATACCTTAAATGATTAGGAACTGCCGCCACCTAGGGTGGAAAGCCTTGGAGTAGATTTGTTTATGTCTTGTTAATTGTGAATCTTTAGAATCAACTTTCTTTTTCTTTGTCCTTACTGCATAATGCAGTCAAACATGGTGTTGTCTTCAATGGAAGTTGAAGCTGCCCCTGAGGCAAAACCATTGCCTCCAAAGCCTAAGTTCGAGCCTTTGAAGCCTCATGAGATGTCCGATGGTCAGTTTCAGTTTCGGAAGGTATCTGTTCCACAACATCGCTACAATCCTCTCAAGAAAGCATGGATGGACATCTATACTCCCATATACGAGCAGATGAAAATCGACATCCGCATGAATTTGAAGGCTCGGAAGGTTGAACTGAAGACGAGGCCAGATACACCCGATATTAGTAACCTGCAAAAATGTGCTGATTTTGTCCATGCTTTCATGATGGGATTCGATGTCGTAGATGCCATTGCACTACTCCGTCTGGATGAGCTCTATGTTGAGTCCTTCGAAATCAAGGATGTTAAGACACTTCGAGGTGATCACTTGTCTCGCGCTATTGGAAGATTATCTGGTAAAGGTGGTAAAACTAAGTTTGCAATCGAAAATGCAACTAAGACGAAGATTGTGATTGCTGACACTAAAATACACATTTTGGGGTCATTTGCCAACATCAAAATTGCGAGAGATTCTCTTTGTAGCCTTATCATGGGATCACCCGCGGGTAAGGTATATTCGAAACTAAGAGCAGTTACAGCTAGACTGGCAGAAAGATTTTGATCTTCCTAATCATGATCTGGACTTTTTTTTCTAATTCTATAGATTATGAGATGGAAGTGTGATGAGGATGAGTTATTGTGTAAGTGGTTAGTTCTTCAATTCTTTTTGTTAATTCAACTATTTGTCAAAGTTCAAATCAGAATTATAAACAATGTAATGGAATAATTGTAAAGTTTTTGCTCTATGAACATTTATTATAAGAGTTTAATTTTGATGCATTGTCTTACATAGTTGTGCAATTACAATCGTTCAGTCAATGTAAAAGGTAGTTATTTTTACTAATATGATGTTATGTGATTGGATGTACGTGTAAAATGGTTTTACCCTGTAACATTTTTTGTGTGCCTTGGTAGAAGAGAGTTAGGTGAGTTTGGTTCAAGAAAATATTTTAAATTTTTATTCATTTTTTTTTTCTGAAAATAGTTTCTATTTTCAAATTTTCAAAAATATGTTTGCTTTGATTCATTGTTTTTTTTTTTTCAAAAAATGAAAATATTGAAACCGTTTTTGGTTTTCTTTAATTTTTTAATAAATAAAAAAATTGAAACAAAAATTTCATCGGCCTCATCTCACTTCTCATTGATAGCAACTTTCACCCTATTTTTTTCTCAAGCATTACTGCATTAGAATCCCAACAAGCATATCAGTTCCAGAAAATAAGTATCAGTCCCTCATCAAGACATGTAAGTATTACTTTCTGGTCATAATTCTAGCATAAACCCTACCATCATCTTTAGCAGCCTTCAATATCAACTATCAATTGCTTATTAACTCATACCTAACAAAACCCAAACAATAATAGTTATTTGATAACAAAATGCACACTTCACAAAAAAATCTAACAATTAACAAAACATCAAGAAATTTTAAAACAATGGGCAAAGGGAGACAAATCAACACAGAAATTCCGGAAATTTTAGGGAAAAAATGGGCAAAGAGGATCAAGACAATGAACAATGGAGCAGGTCAAGGAAAAAAAGGGGACAAATCATCCACAATGAGACAAAGTAGAAATTGGTTGGTGGAGCAGGTCTTCAATGGAAAATGGCGATGAAAAGAGTACAAAGAGGCAGCGGAGGCAGAGACAGACGCATTCGACGACGACATAGAAAAGAGGAAGAGAGGCGGCAGATGATGGAGGTGAAGTCGTCGGAGAAAGCCGGGAAGCAACGAAGAAAGGGAGAGAATATTATCATGTGGCCAACAACATATATAATATTAAAAAAGGGTAAAGTATACTTTTTATCCCTGAAGTTTACTAAAAGTTTCAAAATTATCCCTAAGTTTCAATTTGTTTCAATTTTATCCCAGAAGTTTTCGAATTGCATCAATTTTATCCTTTAAGTTGACGCCGTTTAAATTAGTAACAGACGTTAGTGATATGGCAAAGTGAAGCGTGTGATGTGGCAAGAAAGGTGAAACCCCCAAAATACCCATGGCTGAGTAACCCCAGTAAACGAATTGGCTTCCTTGTTCAAACATAAGCCTTTTATCTTCCCTGTGGCACGAAGGAACACAGCCAGAAAAACAGAATCAGTCGAGGAAGCTTGCTGGGTGGTCAGACGACGCACCGTTTTCTTGAGTCCGCCGCGACGAGGGGCAGGACGGCGCATGCTGCGACGCCGTCGAGATTGAGGGAGGAGTCTGGGATAGCATTCAGTCATCAACAATTCAGTTTGGGGTAGCGCCATTCTGATCAACGTTTCCGACGAGGTAGGCCATGATTCTGATCAATCTTGCTACTGCATGTTTGAACAGTTAGGATTTAGGGTTTTTCTTTATCAGTCTTGATTGCTGTTAGGGTTCTATTACATTCAGGGATTGAGGGATTTCTGTTGAGTTTTTGTGAAAAATATAACTTTTACGTGGTCTATATTTTTGAACTATTAGTTACTCTGTTCTTTGGTCTGAAAATGTTTTTATAACGGCAAGATGGATGATTTCAGTGTTAGAGTTCATCACAGGGGTAGGTTTTGTAGTGATAAGGGTAAAACTGAGTATGTTGATGGTGAGGTGACAACGGTTGACTGGTGTGACAGAGATAGATGGAGTGTTATAGAGGCTTATGATGTGGTTGGAAAACTTGGGTACATTGCTGAGAACATTGGGGTACTGTGGTATAAAGATACTGAATTAGGATTAGAAGGGTTGAAGTTGTTGAAAGGTGATGAAGAAGCAATGGAAATGGCAAATATAGGAGTTGAAAAAAAGGTGGTTGATTTGTATGTGGTGCATAAGGCTTCAATCCCTGATGATTTTTGTTACGACATTGGGTATTTAGATGTTGGGGGTGGCAGCAAGGTTGTTGAAGAAGAGTGTGTGGATGCTGATAGTGGGCCAAGTGATAATAGACAGGCCCAAAATATTGAAGTAGAAGCCCAATGTGAAGGGGTGGATATGGAGGCCCAAATGCAGGGATTAGTTGATGTCCATTTAAATGCTGAAGAAGTGCTACAGAATGTTGGTGATGGGGACAATAGTGAAGAAGAGGATGACTCTGATGACCCAGATTATGAGGCTGATTCTGATCTTCATTTTAGTGATAGTGAAGATGATTATTGTGGTGATGATGGGCTGTTTGATGTTGATATAACTCTTGGGGAGATGCATCAAGATATAAGAAAGTCTAAGAAAAGTAAGAGTGTTGTAGAGAAGTTAAAGAAAACTCAAAAGGTGTCTGTTGGAAAGAGAAAGAGCTCTCGTTTAAGCGATGATGAAGGTTTGAACAGTGATGAGTTGGAGGAGGTATCGAGTGAGGATGACGAAGCCAGCAAGAAGAAATTTCCCGTTCACAAGGAGTTGAAGGATATGAGCATGTATAAGTGGGAGTCTGGAACTCTCTATGCAACAAGAGAGGAGTTCAAGGAAGCTGTGACATCATATGCTGTTCATACTGGGAGAAAGATAAAATTTCCAGTGGTGGACAATGTCCGGGTGAGGGCTAAGTGTGGAGATGGGTGTGAATGGTTTGCATATGCGGTGAAGATGGCCAATGAAGATAGTTGGCAGCTAAGAACTGTTAATGATCATCATTCTTGTAACACTGTATTTGACATAAAAGTGATGAAGTCAAAGTGGCTAGCGAAGGTCTTCAGGAGGAAAGTAGAAGAGAATCCGAAGTTGAAGCTGGGCACCATACAAAGTAGGACCCTTAGGAAGTGGAATGTGCAGATTTCAAGAGCAAAGGCATTTCGGGCCAAGCAGATTGCACTGGTTGATATTAATGGAACATTTAGGGAGCAGTATAGAAGACTTTATGACTATTGCCATGAGTTGCTGTGCACGAATCCTGGTTCATCTGTGAAGCTGAAAGTCCAATTACCTCCAGCAGCCCAAACTGAGCACCCCGATACATCACTCGACTTAAGTCCACAATTTCATAGGATTTACATTTGTTTAAAGGCTTGCAAGGAGAGTTTCATGAAGTGTAGGCCTATGATAGGACTTGATGGTTGCTTCTTGAAGACACCATATGGAGGATGGCTTTTGGTTGCTATGGGGTGGGATCCGAATGACCAGATGCTACCGATTGCATATGCAGTCGTGGACGCTGAGACAAAAGATTCATGGACGTGGTTCCTCTCAAACCTAATTGATGATATAGGAGCAGAGAAATTACTTCGTAGCACATTCATGTCTGACCAATAAAAGGTAATCTACTAACCTGTATTTTAGTGTAATTAAGATTTTGCTCTGTATTTTAGTATATTACGAGTTTGCTGTGAATTAGTTCATCGTGTGGCTTCTGCAGTATATGTCAATGTTCTTTTAATGATATTTTATGTCATCATTGTATTATATGAGGGTAGTTGTTGCTGTATCAAACTATATTCATAGAAAATTTTAATTAGTCTTGATAACTATAATCATTATATTAAGATTGTATGATAACTATAATCATTATAATCACTATAATCATCATACCACTGAAGATTGTATGATAACTATTATATATGTGTTCTTTTTGGGGTACTCTGTTTTGGTTTCTGCTATGGTGTATCTGCAGGACAGAACCATAAGCAGAACACACTTGAAAATCAGTGAATTCATCATGTCACAGAACTCTCTCACTCTAACTCTCTGTGTCTAAGCCAATTTAGTCTATGGCTTCTTAGATGCAAGGATAGTAATAGTATGTAGCTGCTATTTATAATTAGATTTGAATTATTGAGTGCGCATAGTCAGCATAGATAAAGAAGATGCTTTTACTGCAAACACACATTCCAATTATTACTTATTTTTTTATTCTTTTGGGTCCTATTCCAATAATTACTTCAGATTTCCCTTCTATAACTTTATAAAAGGAGCAGTTGGCCTAGGCCCTAGTGGTAATGGCAAATGGGACACTACTGTATGTCTGAGTATATATGGTTTATTTTGCTGATATACCACTTTAATACATATGTATGTATGGGAGAATTAAAATACTCTTTCTCATGTGTTATATCATGCTTCAAGTTGCTTGAAAATGTGAGGGTAGTTGTTGCTGTATCAAACTGTATTCATAGAAAATTTTAATTAGTCTTGATAACTATAATCATTATATTAAGATTTTATGATGGTCTTTGCTGGTTTATTAAACATTATTTGAGCATTAAAACACTGTATTTTGCACGAACAGGGCTTGGTGCCAACTTTTGATGAACTACTTCCAGGTGTTGATCACAGATTCTGTGTGAGACACCTCTATGCCAACTTCAAAAAAAAATTTCCAGGGCTGAATCTTAAAAAAAGGATGTGGAGAGCTGCAAAATGTACATATCTAGCAGCATGGGAAAAGGAGTTGATGGAAATCCGAGCGATTAGTGAGGGTGCCTATCGACACTTGATAGGAATTCGTCCAAAGTATTGGACTAAATCAAGGTTTGAATTCTATCCTAAATGTGATGCACTTGTCAATAATATGTGTGAAAGCTTCAACTCTGCAATTGTTGAATCAAGGGAAAAACCTATATTGACAATGCTAGAGGATATTAGAGTTTATTTGATGAAGAGATGGGCTGAAAATAGGGTACTTATTGAGAAGTATAAGGATGATATTCTTCCTAGGACTAAGCTTAAGTTACAAAAGGAAATAGATGCTTCTAGGTGGTGGTTCCCGGTTGCTGCCGGAATTTCAAAATTTGAAGTCATAAGAGGCAGGGACAAATTTGTAGTAGATCTTCTGAAAAAAGAATGTACTTGTAGAAAGTTTCAAATGACAGGTTTACCTTGTCCACATGCAGTTAGTGCAATTAATTGTGCTAAAGATGATATTAGAAAATATGTTGCAAGCTGTTACACTAAAGCTGCTTATGTGGCTTGTTATGCCCCCATGATTAACCCTTGCAATGGACATACAATGTAGGAGAGAACTATTCATCCAGATGTGGTTCCTCCACCACACAGAGTGCCAATTGGGAGGCCTAAGAAGAAAAGAGCAAGAGGGGAGGGTGAAGAACCACACGGCCCAAGCACTTCTAGGCTGGGGTTACAACAAAAATGCTCTCATTGTCTAAAATTGGGTCACAACAAGCGAGGCTGCCCTCTTAGAAGACCAACCGTAAGTACTTGTCTATTGTTCCCTTTTCCATACATAAGACTGTTTCTAATGCTATTTACCTTTTTTAAACTGTAACTGGCTGTTTTTTGTTCATGTCCATCATAGGAAACTACTGCTGCTACATCGTCGGCCCAAAACAATAATGCTGGAACTGCTACATCATCACCATCCCAGCACAGCACTGCTAAGAAAGCTGGATCTACTGGCTCAGCGCATAAGAGGACCAGGTTGGCCAATGTTGCAGCAAGGCCTAATACCCAACCAACTGCACACAAAAAATTCCAGCCACCAAGACCAACTAGAATCCTTAGGAGCAACTCCACTTCAACTGCACATGGACAACCCTCATCACAAGGGAGTCAAACTCAGAGTACTCTCACAGGGTCTTAGTTGTGTCAAATCTTGTAATTGGTGTTTCTTTTGAAAGCTTGAACAATGTTGGCATTTTGTATTATGACTTATGACCTATGACTCCAACTCTTTCTTTGTTGCTGAATTATTTTGCTTACGAATTATGTAATTCAGTTTTTACTTTGATTATGACTTATGTTAATTGGAGATTATGTAATTCAGTTTTTACTTTGGTTGACTTATGTTAATTGGAGATTATGTTGATTAACAACTTATGTTATTTTGCTTATGATTAACAACTTATGTCATGCAAATTTTAATTAGAGTTTGTCTTTGTCACAACAGGTTTTTAATGCCAATTTTAGTGCCAAACTATTTTAATCCTTTTAGGGATACTTTTGAAACATAAATTAAACTTCAAGGACAACAACATTAACAAGTTTTCGACTTGAGTACAGTTTTGTAACTGTTTACAAACAGCCATCCTATTCTTACTCTGCTATTTTCATCTGTCCCAAACGCATTAGTACCCTAACCTCAAATGGGTTCCATTCTTCACCCACAGATAAACCATTAGAATCACCATAAACCAACCCAACACACCAAAAATTACAGCCACCAACAGTTTGCATTTGGCATAAACTAATTTAGCCTTCAAGGTGAAAATCTTCATCTTCAACCTTGCAACCTCAGCCTCTTCTATCTCTGCAACTCCATCCGCCCAGGAAAAAAATGTGCACTCCTTCCCAATCTGCAACATAAAAAAAAAAAGAAATTGAAGATACTCAGGAAGACATCAAAATGAGAAAGCACTCAAACTTACATCAAAGTATACACAGCCCCAAAATCTCTGGCCGGAATTGTCTGGTGTCTTCGACCATCTCAGTACAGGAGGTTCACCACAGTTGCACGTCAGCGTTCGTCGTCGCCGACTACTTTTTTGTGATGATACAGAGCCTTGGGAAGCCATTCCTTAGGGTTTCTGATTCTTACAGAGAATGAAGAAGACGAAGACGCAGACGTAAATAAAGAAGTTAATTTTAGGGTTTTATGATGGGATTTTTACCTATTTTATTTTTTTAATATAAATTTTTAAACAAAAATTAAAAATTATTTAAAAAAACGTTTTACAAATGAGTCACACACATAGTTGCCACATGGAACTCCTTGTTGCCACGTCATTAACGTCTGTTAGTGATTTCAACGCTGTTAACGTTCAGGGGTAAAATTAATGCAATTCGAAAACTTCTGGGATAAAATTGAAACAAATTGAAACTTAGGGATAATTTTGAAACTTTTAGTAAACTTCAGGGACAAAAAGTATACTTTACCCTATTAAAAAATTATGCAAAAATTTATATAATGTAAGATGAATTACAAAAACTATACTGATAGAGAATATATTTTAAAGTACAAAAAATATGTGTATTTTTTACTAATGAAGTGGTCGATTCTTCGTATCATAAAATTTATTGATAATAGAATCTGTGTCAAATTTTTTAACAATTTTCTTTTCAATATAATTAAAAGATAATTAGCAAGAAATTCATCTTTCATTTTGTTTATGAGTTATTCTTCACAATATTCATAACCGAAAAAATTTCTTAATTATAGCAGTTAAAACAGAAAGAATTAATACCAAATATATCAAGGAGGAGGAAAATAGGGGAGAGGAGAGGAAGATGGAAAGGAACTGCAACTGAAAAAAAAAACATGTTATATAATATTACAAAACTGTTAACGTGTTTTCATTGTTTTAAGTGAATTGTTTCCAAATTTTACTAAAAACAATGAAAACATGAATTAAACGTTATAGGAAATTTCATCTTATTCAAAAAACATATTCTAAAATTGTTTTAAAAAAATAAATCAAATATGTTTTCACTCTTGTTTTCTTATTTAAGTGAGAATGAAAAGTTGAAAACAGAAAATAGACAAACTAAAGGCACCCTAAATGTGTTTCAATTTTTTTAAATGATAGACACTTGAAATTATTTTGTATGCATATTTTGCAATAACTGAATGAGAAGCACATAGTTATAGGGGTGTTTAAATTTAAACCGATCCAAATTAAACCGCTCATCTAATTCAATCTAAACTGAAAATCGATTAAAATCGCACTAATTTGGATTTGATGGGATCTTATTTTTTACAAACCGCTGGATTGGATCGGATTTTAGATCTATTTTTCACAACCGATCCAATCCAATCCAAACCGCATAATGTGTTATAATATTATTATTTTATTATTATGTTTACAATTTTACTTATAACATATTCAATTTGTTATACATTTTTATATTTTTTATGTATTATTATTTAATAGATGTTTTATGTTCAAAATGTGATTTATTTATTTATTTTAACTAACCTATAATTTTATTTATATTGTTATGTTATCGTTGGTTTTTTAAGATATTGTTAAGACTTGCTATGTCGTTATTGGTTATTTGAAATTTAATGTTGAGATTTATTATATATATTTAATTTTTTTAATTTACAAAACCGCAAAACTAATCCAATTCAAACCGCTCGAAATTGGATTGGATCGGATCGGATTTTTAAAAAAAAAAAACAATCTAATTCAAACTGCACCGCAAGTAAATATAGTGTTCAGATCGGATGAATTTTTAACTCAAAACTGATCCAAATCGCACCGCAAACATCCTACATAGTTATTAGTTTTGCTAGGGTGGTCAAAATGCATTAAATTTGTTGTGTCAACTTATTTATTTAATTAAATAAAAAAATTACCTTTAAAATTAAATTTGTTTAAAGTTTGGATTAAATAGACTAAGTTATTAATCTATAAAAATAACCGTTTAAATGGACAAGTCTTTAGGTTAAATGGAAAGACTGTTTAATTTTTTTTTTTCGTTTTTCGATAAAAATGTAGTACTTTTTTCAATAGTTTTTCTATTAAAGCCAAGAATGTGACCTAATCTAATAAGAATTTAATGAGTAACTTTAACATAACATTAAAATTTAACAGTACAAAATATTTTTAAAATCAATAATGTTATGTATATATTAAAAAGAATTTAATTTTGATACTTAGTTTATTAGTATAAAGTAGTTTTGCATGTTACACAACATTATATCAATAAAAAAAATTACTTTTTATAATGATAGCGTAAATAATCATCTAAAAAAATAGATGTGACTGTATAACCGTGTGTATCAAAAATTAAATTTGATAAAAAATTAGTTAAAAATTTTTTTACTCATATAAAATATATATTAAAATACAAAATATACATTAAAAATCTAAAATAATTCATGTATTTATTGAGTTCCGCTACACTCCAAGTATTTTTATCAATTAAGTCCAATCAAGTTGGTCTAAATCCAATAAAAATTACTTACATAAGATATGCGTAAATCACACACTTTTCTCATTTTCGTCTTTTTTATTGCTGTCTTCGTCCCTCATTCTGATGCTATAATTGCTTATGCAGTTTGTTCGTTACCTGATGATCTCGGATTCTCAACGGGTCGGGTGGTGATGAGTGGGGAACGGGTGAGACCCTGAGCTAACGTGGAGTGACGACAAAGATGTGCGCTGATGACACCAGGAGTGGTGTGAAGCGTGGGGGGAGGTGACCACTTGCAAGGACATTCCGACGAACAAGTCAGTGTCTGTACAAGTTGGTAGCCAAATTAGGTAAGGTGATGTGTTTTTCGGAGGGAGTGCTGACCTCTCCCCTTATATATTGTGCTGGGCGGGCCTAGAGGTGACCTGGCCCACTGGCCAGAATGCTTGAGCTGTCCCCACGCACGTGGGGAAGAGCTGGTCGTCCTAAACGTCGGGTCAGGGATTTGGATCCTGCTCCAATAAATCCGACCTGACCGGCTCGCTAGGTGTGAAGTTTGGGGCGCGTTGGTAGTGCGGCCGTACGTCGGCCGGGTTGGATGTTCGAAAGCCGATTCGTTGGGTTTCCTCTGAAGAATAGTTTGGACTTGGGTTAGAAGTGGTGCTCCAATCCGACGACCAGTTGAATTGGACTTGTAGCGGTCCTGTAACATAGTTGTTCCACTATGATTGTAGTTTATATAATAACCTATAATTCATATACAATTAACCATAAGTAATAGCGAAATCGGAGAAAAAAAACTTAAGCACCACAAACACAAACATAAACACAAGAATAAACAGACTTTTCTTTCTAGCCTTGAAAACATGCAATGGTTCATAGGCAACATATGCACATATATATTTTATAAGTAGTTATACATAAATTTCACTTTACTAATAGCGGAGCTTGAAACAAAATTTTGGAGGTCAGATAGAAAATAATTGTCAATATGTTTTTGATATAAACTCCATTTAAGATAAGTTCGTCTAACCTTATCTCTTTGATTTGAGTGATATTGCCAAATTTAAAACCGTTTTTCAGGGTCTCGTTCTAAAGAATTAAGGTCAAACTCATTAGACGCAACACTTTGAACTTTTAAAAATTGTATCTCACTTTTTTTCGTTATTTATTAAAGTAGAAGAACTATCTATAGGTGTTAATATTGTAAAAATGATATATTCTCCTTTTTAAATATTAGCCTTTCTCTTAAAAATGTATCAATTCTTTGATTTTTCATGATTATTTTATATAAAAATTTGAATATATATCCTGTAAAATATGTAAAAAAAAAACTAGAAGGACAAATATTAAAATTTATAATATTTATTGAATTTTTTTTATCAATTTATGCAAATACAATAGTATTAATACTTATTGAATATTTTAATATTTTTTATTATATAAAAAATTAAATTAAATAAATAGTAAAATATAAAATAATATTAAATTACATAAATAAAAAACTTAATTTTTTATATTTGAACTCAAAGGTAGAGGGAGTGTTGCTTATTGAATAGAGAGCTGCGAAATGCGAATACACTCAGTTCAGTCCAAATTCAACAAAGTTTAAAGGTTTTAAACTAAAAGTTATTGTGCAATAAAAATAAGAGATGAATATTAAACTTTAGTATTTTAAGTCATAATAAAATATTTGAGCCAACTGAACTATTTTTTATTTTCTAAAAAAATATTACTAATTTTTTTAACAAAAATTTGGGACTATGCCCCCTTTATCTTAACTAAGCTCTGCCCCTACACATCACTAACAATTAGAAGTAATAATAATAAGTAATAAAGATTTTCTGTTTTCTAAAAGCTTTACCATGAGTCATACACTAACCTTATGGATTATGTGAAAAAAGAAATAAAAAGAAGACAGACAAAAAGAAAAAGAAGATGATAACAATGATAAAAAAAATTTAAATTATACAAAATTTATTAAAAAATGACATTAAAATTTTTTAAATTTAATCCAAAAAATTTTTGAATTTTAAAACCAAAATTTTTTAAGAGTGATACTGAAAATTTTTTAACTAATTAGAAGTTATAAGAAATAAAATAATACCAAAAACTTTTTAAAATTAATATCAAAATTTGTCTATGACATTGAAATTTTTCTTAAGGTATCTTCTTCTTCTACTATTTTTTTTTTCACATTTTATCTTCTTTGTCCCAATATGTTCTTCTTTTTTATGTTTTATTATTGATATAAAATTTATTCTATATCTTCTTATGTTTTTATTTAAACAAATTTATTTTAAAGTTAAATGGTATATTCTTAAGTCTTATACAGCAAATTGTCTTCTAATATAATGTAGAGATTAATTCAATTTCTTTATTTATCATGATAAAATTTATGTTCTATATAAAAAATTTTGATGTCATTTATGATCATCATCATCTTTTTTATATCTTATTTTTCTTCTTTATTCTTCTCTTTTATAAAACTTTTAAAAGTACACAAATAAATAAACAAAAAAATAAATAAAAATAAAAAAATGATAACGATGATGACGATGGCAATAATGACGATTAAGAAAGAGAAGGATAAGAAAAATAAAGAAAATAAAAAAAAGAAAAAAAAATATATGAATAAATTATTAGATTTGGATATATATGGTTTCTTCTTTTAATATGTATATAATATTTTTGTTTTCAAATTAATAGTATAATTAGATATTATTTAAATGTTGTCTTTTATTTAATTTTTAGAAAAAAATAAAAAACAAATAATTTTTTTAATTTTTTAATAATTAATACGTAAAAATGAGTATTTAAATTAATTAAATAATAATAAATTTTTAAAAAATCTGAAAAAAAAAGCTGAATTTTAAAGAATAAGTAACTTTTTTTCTAATTACCAAACAGAAACAATAATCAAATTGATTGTAATACTTTTTGGCCATATCAATGTGCCTAACTTTAAATATGGAAGAACTGATTTAATTGTGTATAAAAATTGAGAGAATATTTAAGTAAGTTTAGAGTGAGAAGCGGGTCTCTCTCTACCCTCACACGCCTGGCACGTACACCTGAAAGGTTCAGTTTTACCTTGAAGAGTGCACAGTAGTTCCTTGGCTTCCGCTGTTCCGCATTCTTCAAAGCACACAACATATTGGAGAAAGAAAAAAACAAATTAGGGTTTCGCATTTGCGGAGATGGCACTGTGCAGCCGAATCAGATCGGGGATTTCAGTCTTCAACAAATTAGCGTTCGCCGCTTCCCAGAGATCCACTCTCCAACGATCTCTCATTGCCCCTTCCAATTCCCTGGTGAGTTATTCAACCTAAATCCTTTTCATCTGTTTAATACTTGAACCTCTCAAATCAATTTTCAGATCATTTGATAACACCGTTGATTGTTGTCGATTTGGAATTTGCCTTTTTTTTTCAGATTTTTTTCCTCTAAAATATGTCGAAGGTTTTCATTTCCTCCGCTGAATAACTTCTCATTTTCCGAAAAGATTTTATAGTAATCTGTTTTTTTAAGTTGTTGCGTTGAGGCATGTGTTTGAGATGTATAATGAACATACTTTTCTTTACCGTCTGATTTTTATTTATTTATTTTTTAAAAAAGAATTTTTTTTAATATATATTTTATCTGTTGCTTTTGATTTGATTCATAACAGTCTGATTAATTTTCCATGAATTCTTTGTAATCTGTTTTTATATTTTGTTGCGTTGAGGCATGATTTTGAAGTAAAAGAATCTCCTGCTTTTTGTGCCTGTTGATAACTTGTACTGTGTTGTTTGTGCTGAGGTTTTATACTGTTGCATACTTGTTCATTTCACCATTTCATGTTTCAGGAATGGTTTTTATTGGCCGCATTTAAGTGTTTATTTTATTTTTAATAATTTGTTCCCCTATCATGATATGCTTTCAGGTCTCTAGAGGTTATGCCAATGTGCCAGGGGCAAAGGAAGATAAAGTTAAGGTAATTGGACATATTGTTTGTGTCATAATTCCTTAATACACTTAAGCCTGATGTAGAAGAAATTGTGCTTAGACTGTGATTGATAGAAGAAGAAAATATGAACTTGTAACTGATTGAATATGAATCTAAATTCAATGAATTTTCACTTAGTTAATTGTTATGTTTATAATCTAAATTCAATGAATTTTCACTTAGTTAATTGTTATGTTTATAATCTAAATTCAATGAATTGTTGATTTATATTTCATTTGGGTCAGATTGAATTGTTCAAAAAATTTTGTTTCATCCTTGAGCCACAGTGCTTGTTATTGATGGGTTCAGAATTTTGTCTTATTATTTCTTGATTGCATCTATAGGTGCCACTGGCTATGTTTGGTGGCTCTGGAAACTATGCCTCTGCTTTGTATATTGCAGCAGTGAAAGCTAATTCAGTCGAAAAGGTTGAGTCCGAGATTCTTCAGTTTGTTGAGGCAGTTAAGAACAGTACTAAAGTTTCCCAGTTCATAAGTGACTTGTCTGTGAAGAAAGATATTAGAGTAAAGGTTATTGAAGACATTGCTGGTCAATCTAAGTTTTCTGATGTTACAAAGAACTTCCTTGGTATGTTTGCTTCCTATGGTAGTATATTTTGACAAACATAATTGTTACGTATACATAATTATAAATTCTGAATTACTTTTATTTTATTGTTTGAAATATATTGAACCAGAGAAGTTAGTACATCAGATTTTCCTATACAGACTTTTGGTGATTCTCTTGTGTTTTTAGTTTTTGATGTCTGTGCATCTTTTATGGGTTCTCATCCACTCACATATATTCTGGGAAAGGGATAATATACATTTTATGGATAAACATATTGAATGCTTGTTTTGCATTTTGAGCTTCTTTGATTCTCTTTTCTCCCCTTTTTTGTTTTGCTACTATGAAGGATTCTCCTATTCATTTTGTTTTTAATTTTTTGCCTCAGGGAATTTTGTCTAAGGGTTTATAGAGCAAATTTAACTGAGTAGTTGCCTCTCAGGCATGCAAGCAAAATGTAATGAATTAGGAAGTATTCCAGGCTCTTATACTTGTTAACAGCTAACAATATTATAAGTCTCCTCAACTATATTTTCTATAGCAATTACACTAACACACCAAACAAATTATTCAATAAAATGTCACCCAACACCCCTATCATATTCATATTTTGTTTATCACTTCCCTTTAATCCTTGTTAAATTTCCTACTTGAATAATGTTTCATTTTAATTGTGTTTGTAATTTGTAAATATTTTATTATCAATTTTTTTTAGCCAGTTCTTCTCGGGTATTATTACATTCAGATTATTCTCATGTTACTAGACCACGTACCTCGTGTCAGTCATTCAATTCTTCTATTAGATTTTATGCCTCTAGCTTCATTTATTGCATTCATAAGTGATTAATTGAACTCCTTGCTCAAAACATCCCCAACTTTGTTGTCCTTTGAATGCTGGAAATAGACTGCTTCTTCCTGGGTTGCGGAAATTAAAGCTTTTATTCTAGCACAATAGCATTAATAAATCTGGCCTTTGAATTATTAGGGATCAGTTTATACTAGTGCTAGGAAATATGAATTATGTTCTATGAGCACCCTTTTATTTGGGTCTTAAGACTGACCTTTGTGTGTTATTGAGCTTCACAATTATGCTGCATTATGACTGTCTTAATTCTCAGATTAATTCATTTATCTTAGTATAAGGTGGACATAAGAGTTTTTAGATATGGTGATATCATAAAAAGTTTTACTTTTGATTTACTTATTTTCCCATATGAAATATGAGTATGATACGATTATGCAATAATAATTTTATCTTAGTCATCAAGTGATACACATCATGGTACTTTGATGTTTGCTTCTTGTTTCCTGGGAATTTCATCAGTTTCTTGGCTGTCTCTTTTAATACTTTGAGACTTCATTTATCTGAGTTTTGGCAAATGCTATACCATTTTTTCAGACATTAAAGTTTATTGATTAATTTATCTTTTTTTAAAGTCCTTGTCGCTGAGAATGGGAGGCTTAAAAACATTGAAACTATTGCAAAGAGGTATAGGGAGTTGGCAATGGCATACAAGGGAGAAGTGAAAGCCATTGTGACAACAGTGATTGTAAGTAGTACTTCTTTTACGATTAGTTTCTGGCTAAAAGGAAATGCAACATACTACATATATTTACTCTGCAATGCTGAATTCATTTCCATTCGCATCAGGAGGATTGGATTATGTGTTCTCTAATGGAATGAACTTTATTGGATAAAATGGATACTTTCATGTAATTTCTGTCGTCAATATGTGTTCTTTATTCCATATGCATAATATTTTGAGAACATTGTTACTATCTTCCTCTGCTAGGTAGTTTCATGGTCTTTTTGCATGTGTATTTGTATCTCTATTTATGTATCTTCCTCAGAAAATTAATTCGTTGATTATATTTTACCATAATTGTCTTATTGATTTTATATATATGTTCTACGCATGTTATTTTGGTGTTACTGGGATATATTCAGAGAAAAGTTTGTTTGTGATTTGATCTAATGCTATCTCATAAAACCACTTTGTGAATAGTAGTTGCATATCTAATTCTAATTTTCTATATTTTTGTTCCAGCCTCTTCCTGCCGAGGAAGAGAAGGCACTGAAGGAGACCCTTCAGCAGATGTTAGGCACTGGGGCAAAGGTTCATCTTGAGCAGAAGGTATCAGCGTGATCCCCTTCTTGCCAAACCCCCCCCCCCCCCCTCTCCTCCCCCTCCTTCCTCTCCCTTTCAAATTTTCCTCTTCCGCAAAAGACACACAGAGAAATAATTGGTACCTTGTACTTTTGAGACTATATATATGTTTCTAATAAACTTTGGGGAAGATAAGATCTTAACACAGTATGTGATTGAATTTCTCTTTTTTAAATATTTTATTTATAATCAGAATCAATTTTGTATTTGAAAGATATTTATTTTTTAAAAAATTGTGCCTAAAATGAAATTCCTACCCTTTTCCTAAAAGCAGTAAAATGATTATATTTTAAGAATCTTATCCATACAATCTGAAAATATTTAGAAGTTTACGCCTTCTTAATTCAGCTCATCATTTTTCTATTTGTTCCCTTCTTTCTCCCAGATTGATCCAAGCATACTTGGTGGATTAGTGTTGGAGTTTAGTCAGAAGGTCTTTGACATGTCTATTAAGACTAGGGCGCAACAGATGGAGAGGATTTTACGAGAGCCCATCAGTATTGCTGACATATAGAAGACAACAATTTTCTCCTGAAAATCTGTGTCAGCATGATTTAATCAAGTATCAAATTCTTGTTTAGTATAAAAAAATGAGTGGATCTGGATTTGTTTGGGATGGAATGCCATCATTTTGCAAATAAGAGCTACCTCTTTTCCAGCTTCCTGTTATGCTTAATTGTCATCTCAATGTGTTTGAAATTTGAATGCTATTTGATTTTATTTGGACTTCTGAGGTGTTAATTAGTTCACTGGTATTAATTTGCTTCACTTTGATGCTGGTGAATATATCTTCCTGGCTCAAGATAAAAGATGTAGCTGTGGCCGTTGGCCACATATCAATGATTAATGAATAAGTTATTCTCACTTCACCTTGAAAAACTAATCGAAGTGTATGTAGATGACATGCTTGTCAGGATCAAAGAAGACGTCAATCTCCTATCTGACTTAAGTATTTAACACAATCAGGAAATACGAGATGAGACTAAATTCCTCAAAATGTACCTTTGCAGTGAAAGCTGAAAAGTTCTTAGGATTTATGCTCACCTAAAGGGATATTGAAGCCAACCCAGACAAATGTAAGGCAATACTGAAGATGAAAAGGTCGACGTGTCTCAAAGAGGTTCAACAATTAAATAGAAGGTTGGTAGCCTTATCCAGATTCTTGGTAGGATCAACTTTGAAGTCTCTACTCTGAAGTCTTTACCCCTATTCTCAATACTTAAGAAAGCTCCTATTCTCAATACTTAAGAAAGGGAGCTGACTTGAATGGGTTCAGGAACGTGAACAAGTATATCAAGACTTCAAAAATTTCCCAAGTTAACCACCAATCCTTATCCGGTCTATTCCAGAAAAAGAGCTCGTGTTGTACCTAGCAGTTGCAAACAGAGCCATAGCCTCGGCTTCAGTCCAGGAAGATGAGAACGGACAACAACCAATCTATTTTGTTAGTGAGGCTCTACAGAGAGATAAAACTAAACTATCAAAAGATAGAAAAAGTTTGCATATGCCCCTGTTATCACTTTTAGAAGGCTACGGCCTTATTTTCAAGCTTATACTCTAAAGGGCCGCACTAATCAACCTATGAAGCACATCTTACAAAAGACGAATATTGCAGGCCAGATGCTACAATGGGCAATAGAGCTATCCGATTTCGACTTAAGGTATGAAAGCCAGACAGAAATCAAATCTTAGTATTTAACCAACTTTGTGGTTGAATACACTGAAGCCAAAAGAAGCCTTGAAGCTTGGAACTTATATGTAGACGGATCATCCAACAAAGCTAGAAGTAGGAGTTACTCTGGAGAACGAAGAGGGAACTCGGATACGAAGTAAGAGTTACTCCAACAATCAATCCGAATACGAAGCCTTACTTGCTGGCTTGAGGCTAGCCAAAGAAGTCAGGGCAGTAAAGTTGATTGTATTTAATGATTCTCAAGTAATAACCTCTTAAGTTAATGGGATTTATCAGGACAAAGATTCCAACATGAAGAAGTACTTAAAAGAAATACAAGAACAATTAGCTTTATTTTATGAAGCAGAAATTTGACATATAGCTCGGGAAGAAAATATCCGAGCTGATGCCTTTTTCAAATTGGCCAACACCAAACCAGGAGGCAACAATAGAAACTTGATCCAGGAAACTCTCCACACACCCTCATTAACCAAAGAAGTTGACAAGTCGGGCATAATGGCCATATCCATTCTAAGTTTAGGGTGGATAATTTTCATCGTTGAATATGTCAAGTTCGATATCATCCCTAAAGAAGAAAGAGAAACAAGGAGGCTCATAAGGAAAGCACAAAATTACACATTGGTTCACAACGTCTTCTATTGAAAAGGAATATCTACACCTCTATTAAAATGTGTTTCGACCTCTAAGACTAACGAAGTTCTGGAGAAAGACCACAGTGGCATATGCAAAAATTACCTAGGAGCATAGTTATCAGAATCAAATCGGACTGGCTGGTTCGCCTAAAAAATTAGTGAACCGATGATCTGATCGGTTCAGTTAGTCAATTGGAGACTTGCAATTGAACTGGTCAATGGTGTTCAAATCCGTTCAAAACCAGCCGGTTCAAGCTTCAGATTGCAGTTGACCGACGTGGATCCATGATACACCCTCCCGCTGCCGAATCATCGTAGGAGCTCCCGTCCATTACAATTCCAAAAACATTGACAGTGAGAAAGGCAGCGTGTATGCAACGCACTTCCCTTGCCACTACGCTACTTTGTATCTTAATTATATAGGTGACAAAAAATAAATATATAATAAACCATGAATGAATTTTTTTTTTTATCCTTTTAAGCATAGATTAACATGGATACCAAACAAATAACAACATGATATATAAATATATTGATATATTGATATTGATTGTGTCATCTTTTGTTTTCTCACTTATTCATTTAAATTGAGAAAGTATTTTGTACTAATGACTAATTTATTATCTCTTTTTACACCATAAATTATATCTAAGAATTGATATTTGATTATTATTAATATATTTTTGAAAATATGCATTTAATTTTTATTTTTAATTTTATTTTTATAATTTTATATTTTTATTTAATTATGACCGAGTCAACCGGGTAAATCAATAACTCACCGGTTGAACCAGTGACCCCGTCGACCGTCGTATGACCGGATCAATTACCGGTTCAATTCTAATAACTATGCCTAGGAGCATGGTCGCTGGCTAAAAAAGTGATCCGAGCTGGCTTCTTCTGGCGGACCTTACAAAGGGAGGCAGCCGACTTCGTTAAAAAATGTCCGCATTACCAAAATATGCTAACTTTCACATGGCACCCCCAGAAGAGCTCATTAGCGTCACTTCGCCTTGGCCATTTGCAAAGTGGTGCTTAAACCTACTCAAGCCATTTTCACATGCTCCCAGACAGTAAAGTACTTGATAGTGTGTATTGATTATTTCACTAAGTGGATTGAGGCAGAACCTTTGGCAACCATCACAGTTCAAAGAAGTTAAAAATTCGTCTACAAGAACATTGTCACCCGATTTGGAGTTCCACACTCCACCATGGATAATGGAAATTAGTCCACCGACTCAGCCTTTAGATGCTTGGTGGTAAGCCTTAAGATTAAGCACCAGTTCACGTCAGTAGAACACCCCAAGTTAACGAACAAGCAGAAGCTGCAAATAAAGTCGTGTTGGCTGGGTTAAAGCGCTGACTGCAAGATGCAAAAGAAGCATGGACAGACAAACTTTCTCAAGTCTTATGGCCATATCATACAACCCTTCACTCAACAATGGGGAAATCTCCTTTCCGACTTGCTTCAGCATAGAGGCCATGATACCTATAGAAGTTAATGAAAAACCTCCAAAGGTTAGATTCTATGACGATGTAGGAAATATTTGAGCTCAAAAGAAAGAATTTGATCTCCTTTTAGAAGTCCCAGAACAAGCTCAGATAAAGGAAGAAGCCTTGAAGCAAAGAATGGCCTTAAGGTACAACAAGAAAGTCATCAAAAGAAGTTTTGCCACAAACGACCTCATATTAATATGAAATGACATCGGAACACATAAATCGGCCAAAGAAAAGTTAGTTGCAAATTGAAAAGGACCTTACAGGATCACTGAAGTCTTAGAAAAGGGTTGCTACAAAGTGTCCGATGATGAGCGAAAATCGAAGCTCATGAATACTGGCAAGTACACCGGATTGCACAAGTAATACCATAGTGAGTAAATATCGTTTTCACGAGGATTAAAGAATTGAACAACCAAATATCTAATTAAACCTAATTAGATTAATAAAACCTGATTATGATTGATGATTAGAGAGGGCAAGAGGGTATCTCGCTGAGAGCCTTGAGATCTTGAATATTGAATGGTAGGATGCCACGGACAATGAGTCTTGAATGTTGAGGGAAGACAATGATAATGAGAGTCAAGGACTTTGGAGATGTTTTATGCTCTTAAGATAACTAATCTTATTTATTTATCTTGAAGTTTGCAAAGATCATTCACGATAAAACCTTTAGTAACTGATTCCAATTCCTTGGCTCCTTAGTTTCTTAGGCATCAATTAGGCGTAACTTTAATCAATCAAGAGATTAAGTACAAAAACTTATTTTTTATTCAAATAAAATTTAAAAGTAGTCCGTATGTCAAATTATGTCACGTATTCAATCTAGTCTTGTCCAGTTAAATCTTAAAAAGAAAACACAATTTTCAAAAGTTGTTCTAATCCGAATTATATGTCACTTATTCAAAATTAGGGTGATTGAAAATCATGTATGTGTTGCACACTAATTGAACTACTATCCCTAGTTGAATTAAAAAATTCATGTGAAAGAGTTTTCAAACTTTAATTCAAAGATCAAATTTTCCAATTATGATAAATTAATTCAAAAGAGATTAGCTTATCTTTCGATTTACTAATCCGAGTGAAGAACGAATAACTTAATCATGAAATAGATCAATGCAAGAGTTCAAAATAAAGTAAACATTGATTAATAACCCATAGAAAATATAAACAGAGCTCCTAACCCTTTGACAGAGGATTAGTTACCCATGAAAAGTGAAAGAAAAATAAGATGAAGATATGCTGAGGAGAATTGGATTTGGATTCTAAGATCCTCCTCCCAATTGCCCTCTCTTGTGAGCTACGCTCACTTATTTATAACCTAAATTCTAGAATTCAAATTCAAAAGTAAACTAATCTTATCTTTAGGAGAGGTAAGATAACTGTTTATCTTCCGGAGAGAAAGATAAGCTATTGACTTTAATTCAAATATAAAAACGATAATTCAAATCAATTCCTAACAACCAAATCTCTTATGCTTCTAGAGAGAATTAATAACTAATTTTCTAGATCTTCAACTCTTCTGAATGTGATTGAGGCTTTTGATGATGTGGATAATTAAGCTTGGGCCTTAATTGTTACATCCCGAGAGTTGGAATACGCCGGGCTTTCATTTTGAGTTGTTTGGGGCATTGTTTTTTTCGTGTCTCAAAGATATATGTATATCATTCTAAAGCTCTGAACATTAGCTTTTTAAGTCAACTAGAACTCCCTCATTTGGACATCTGTAACTCAAGTTATGACCACTGGAGTGCAAAGAGATCAGGGCTAGTGGATAATTGAATATGTACGCAGGGCATATGTGTTTTGGGCACCAGTTTCCTTCCCTTTGGGCACGCTTTTGTTCCTTAGGCTATGCTTTTTGGTCCATGTTTCTATTTTCTTTGTGCTTTCTTTGTGAAAAAGTATTGATTCTTGCTGCTTTTTAAGCCCAAAACTCATGAAAACATAAAAACACTATCCCAACTCCAAATATTTGATTATTTATTAAATTCTATTAAAAATCATAAGAAATTTAATTGAAAATCTAAAAAAATAAATAAGAAAAAGACTTTAAAAATCGCTTATGATGACATGTCATCATCCGACTTAAGAGAAAATAAGCTCCCAAGGTCATGGCACGCATGTAACCTAAAAAGATACTACAGTTAGAAAGCGCACCTTGCTTCCTAGTGTACTCTTTTTTCCGACTTTATGATTTTTTTTCGAGAAGGATTTTCCTGAAGGGGTTTTTAACGAGGCACCATAGTGAGGGATAAGGGTTAAAAGAGAACTCTTAGTAGCAACAAAACTTATGTAAACTATTTTTTCTTATTAATGATAGTTCATTTTTTCATAAAGTTTTCCATTCAAATGCACTAATTTAAGCTAAAAAAACCGCAAAAATCATTGCCCCGACCTAAATTGTCGGCAAGATGAAGCGACAAGGTACAAATTAGTGTAAAAAGTTATATAAGCAGATCGTAGTCCAACCTCGTTATAACCTAAAGAGTTGGACCTAAAACAAAATGCAAAAATAACTTGTTAAAATCGACTGCTAAAGGTCGGAGCATAACTAATTAAGGGAAACAGTGTGCACCTTATAAACAAAAGGTTCATAATAACGTCCAACCTATTTTTAACCGACATCTTTCACAACTTAGCAAAAACAGCATAAAAAAGTTATCAAAAAAAATTTTACTGAGTCATGAAAAGATAAAGAAACAGTTGTACCAACTAATAAAAGATATCTGAAGAAACATTCATTTATGCAAAATCCACCACATATTCAAGTAGTGGAGAAAGATTTTTTAAGCAGTAAAATAAAACAAAAATTGTTCCAAACTACAAATATTACAAAGCCAAATTGTTCATAAAGACCCACAAGCCGGGTCAACCAAGTACTTAGAAATTAAAAAGCTAAGGAAGAGGGATGTGTTAACTGGAAGTCATATCTTTGGGTTGCGTGGAAGAGGTCGGAAGACTTTTTGGCTGAGAAGGAGTAGGCTCCTCCTCCACCCTAGGAGCTCCCTCAACTCGGACTTCAGGAGTCTTCGGGTCGGGCATAGGGGTGTCCTCCTCATCCTTAGGCGCAGGGGCTATCTTCCCATTCACAATAACACTGTCAGAGCTAATGAGGGAGAGGTCCATCTCGGGAGCTATAACTCGAAATTGGGCCTTCAAATTTTCTACCAACTCATCCATTCCTTCAGCTATAGCCCCTCAACTCCGCATATATCTCCTTGGACTGGACAACCTTGTCTACCAAATCAAGTTTTTTTTTTCGAAGATCCTAATATAACACTCTTCAGCCTTCTTTTTTAAGCCCTCCGCCATAGCTAAGGCGGCCTCAGATTGTTTTACCCTCCCCCCAGCCTTGCCAAGGTCGGAAATAAGTGACTCCTTCTCGCCCTCTAACCCCTTTTTTGATTCCCTTAAAGATGCCACATCAGCTTGTAGATCAGTTAAAGTATGGTGAGTGGCGCCAAGAAGAGTCTTCTCTAATTCCTCAACAAAGCTGCACACACTCCGGCAATTCGAATTTCACATCGAGCAAGCACTTGAAGATGGCTTTTTACAGAGACAACATTCGTGCTAATAAAGGTATTAAGAAGGATGTGTTTTTCTCACCAAGCTATTGCTTCAAAGCCTTGCTCACAAATGCCGGACTGATTTTGTAGTCTTACGGTTTTTAGGGTTCGGCTCGGAATTGGGAAGTTTTCTTCCCCGAGCTAGAAGGGGGAGTTGGGTGGGAAGTTGGGTCGGCAATAATATTTATCAAGGATGAGGAACCTGAGTCCGATTTAGAAGGAGAGGAGAGGTCTCCAGATTCACCGACCTCTTTCAGCTAAATGTTTCGAGCGACAACATTTTTTCTGGCAGTTTGAAGAGTTTTCATAGCATCTGACTTGGGAGCCATCTTCTCTGCACGACATCAAAGTCAGATCATGTTAGCCACAAAAAAATCAACAAAACTACATCTACAAAATAAGTTTGGGTACTTATAAGACACCAAGGACAAAAGAGTAATTTTGGTCCCTCATTTATGGCCCGTAGAGTAACGTGTGCAAAATTACGAAAAGATGTAAGGTCTCGAATTTTAAAACACGTCGAGTACCCGACCTAGCTCCAAGAAAGATAGTTCGCTCGAGCTGATGTTTTAATCTGCTAGAGACCAATCTAATCTACAAATGCTCAAGTCGGACCTCAAAAAGCTCAGACTCAAGTAGGGACACTGTTCATACTTAGACCCAAAAATATAACCAGACCCAAAATGAATAGAAGCCCATTCAAGAAATTCAATTACTACAGCTACCCGACCTCATAGAGGTTGGGCGCGACGACGGCAGTTCAGCTCTACTTATTCAAATAAGTAATTAACTCCTAAGATATCTCCCACTTATCTAGAAAAGAGAACTCACTAACTTTTCTAGAAAAAATGAATAGTTATCCACCATTAAAGGTGGAACTACTCTAAAAAGGTAGTTATATACTCTACTATAAATACACTAACACCCTCAACTATATTCAGGACCCAATTTACTAAAACCTGTGTTAAACTCTTGCTAACTTAAGTATCGGAGTCCCTTGCAGGTACCACCTCCACCTTCTCACGAAAAACTCGGACGGCGACACTTCAACGTTAATCAAAGTCGGACGCTATCCTAAAAAGAGTCTGAAGACCTCGTGTTCAGACCTAAAAATAACTTCATTTCAGATAATTCTCGAAACAATTTTTATTAAATTTTTTAATATTTTAAAATTTTATTTACTTTCATATTTTTTGAATTACTTTTATTAGTGATATAGATAAACTATTATTTTTACCAAAAAATATTTAGAACGCTGACAAATTTATTACGAAAAATCGAAAATAACTTCCGTGGCCACCGCCTACCAAATACCTCGAAAAGTAAGCATCGAAGAAAACACACTGAAAAATTACACGCCTACATATGCATCTTTTCGTCTTTGTTTGCAACTGTCATGTTCATTTATTAGGATTTAGGAGAATAAGGTTAATAAAATTAGAAATGAATGAAATTTTTTTGATATGACGGCCATAATCATTAATTAAGTTTATCTTCATAATTTGGTTAATTCAAAAATCAAATCAACTTTTTTATTAACTAAAAATATAGTCTTGGTTAATCAACCAAATTAGTTTTACATGATAAAATCGGTTAATAACCAGTTAGTAAAATTCAAAACCGGTTTTTAACCGATTATTAAAACAAAAATCGATTTTTAAAAAATAACCATTTTATATAAAAAAAAAACTAGTTTTTACCTAAAAATCGATTTTTACAGCAAAATAATCGATTTTTATACCAAAAAATTAGTTTTTACACATAAAAATAGTTTTTTACACAAAAATTAATTTTTTTACATGCAAAAGCTCAATTTTTTTTCTTTTTTTTAAATTAATTTTTTTTCTAAATAATACAAGAAATATGTGTAAATAATAAAATCCCTTCCATTGTAAATAATTACTTTTCTAAATTTTTGTTGGCAACACTTATCACATACAACAAACAGAAAGAAGGTATAAGGCATATTACAATCAAACTCTTCATTCCCAATGGCACTTCAAAGGGCCTCTTCAATGATGGAAATTTTCTCCGAAGCCAAAGAAACGATGCAAATTCCAACAACATCCCCAAACTATACAAGAAATTCACTGTTGATATAATCTCATTGAAACTAAAAAATGACATTGCAACTACTATAATTGTTGACACCAATATCCCCATCCAAAGAGTATTGAATTTCTTTAATCTATCACCAAATATTTTTGGTATGAATCCCAAATCAGCGATACCAAGAAGTTGGTATGCAGCACTAGTAAGTTGTGCCTCAAACAAACCAACATAAACATAAGCATAAACATAAACATAAACATAAGCAAATCTAATTATATATGGAAAAGCATATCTAATATCTTCTTGTTTCATTCCTGCACTTGATCACTTTCAAATAGTGTTAACATTGAGCTTTATTTTCATCATCAGAGATTCTTTTGAAGTGGTCCCAAATTGTTGATCGATTTTTGTGCTCAGATGATGTGGTTGGAAGAGGAGGTAATGTAGAAGCCGAATGCTCTGCAGACTCTAACATGGGAACATCACGATCGGCTACCTCATTCTGAATAAGCCATAAAATCTAATTATTAAATACTTCAACAAAGCAAAGTTATCAAGCACAAAGCCAAATTCAAACAATATATACATATACTTTGAAACCGATTCACGAGGTGTACAAAATGTTGATGTTCACAATATACACAATATATGTGCTAATGCCTAATGGATAACATATACATTAAAGACCCTCTTCCATTTCCTTTTTATATTTTTTGTAATTAAACCCCTATTCCTAAACTCCACATCTGAAACATTCAATAGAATTTTAATCGAACATAATCAATCAATATTCAATATAAGTGACAATTATAAGTGACAGATAACTTTCCATCAAAAAGAACACCATCTAGAAATAGATAACTATATACTTATAGCAATCTTAACAAGTACAAACAAGCATGACACATAAATAACACTTTAAGATTGAACTATTCCTATTTACCGGAAGATATCCCTCTCTATAGATTGTGACAAAACCAAAACAAAAGGTGGTTGCTTTGGAGTGAGCATAACGTTATCAAACATCAATTTGAAGGTACAACAGGATTACTGATTATCACAGCATTGATAACATCAAATCAAACACTTCAAACCACAAGCTACAAAGGACCAGCTTGACATCAAAACTGAGAGAAACAAAGAATATCAAAGCTTTGTCATTGTTAATCCTTCAAAGGTTCCTAACACTATTGTACATTGAGCATGTTAGAGAAAATATTTAAAAAAAAAAAGAAACTACATAGTAAAAAGGAGTGAAACTTTAAAACATAAAAAAAAGAAGCCCCATCAAACTAACATTACCACTACACAGAGTAATAACACCTAGGGGCCGCCAATGAGAGAATCATCAATGCACAAATTTTTTCCATTTTTTTTAAATCTTCCAAAATATCATTCCTCAGATTCATATCTTTGAATTCAAGTCACCCTTGCCTTTTCTCTTTCCAAAATCTGATGCACTTGCTAATCTCAGTCCCAACCCCAAATTTATAATGCAGCCACTAAAGAATTTAAAGCCTCAAAACCCACCAAATTAAAACGAATCGATGATTGATGATGTGGAAAAAAAACAAAATCTTCTTGTTTCAAGAATATATACATATACTTTGCACTGTTTTCTTGATGATACTATGCATTAAACGCAACTATGCCCCACCAAGAAACGATTGTTAACATTATAGAATTTACAACTAAAACACAGCTATTAATTCAGATAAATGCAGTTTAATCTTTAATAGCACCCAGGCATGATTAAAGCAATAGATGATTGTTTTTGGCAATAGAAGGAATGCTCAGCAGAAAAAGGAACTTGTGAAAGTGAATTAAAATGGCCGTATCTAATAAAAATTCCAGATACATGGTAGTATCATCACTCTAAAGCATAAAAATAGCCTGCTTCCAACTAAATCCGATGTGTCTATGCATGAAACCATAGAACCAACGATTTCTAAGTAGAGTACAAGGGTCTGCTCTGTCCAGCATTCATTTAAAAGCAGCATACAAAACCAAATGAAGCACATATACTTGGCTATGATTCATTAGAGACAGGCCTATTTTTACAAAGCATTTATTCTTTCTAACAAAACAAAATTCGTTAAAATATAGTAACAAACAAACAGAATCCTAGACCTAGTTCATTAAATTAACCTTTGAATTTCTCAAGTCTAAGGCTTTCCCACAACCCACCCTCTTCTCTATCCATCTCTTTCTCTCTATTAACACGATTTTATTTATTAGTTGGTTTAAATAAAAATCAATTCTTGAAACTTTTTTGTCTGTGAAAAGTGAAAATTATTAAACCCAAAAGAAGAAGTGGCTACCACCTCCAACCCATTCCTCCAAGAAACAAGATTCCCACATTACAGCAAAAAAGAAAAAGCAAAAAGTACCATAACCCTCTTTGTAGAAATTAGTGGTTACCGGTTAGCATTATACATGTAGTGATTAGTTTACTTGAGGTGTAATGTACTAATACAAATAGATTAAATTGAACCATGTAAAACAAGCATGCAGGACCAAAATCAAAGGAGATGAACACAAATCCATATTTCTTTTGGTAAACCAATCAAAGCTCAACATATTGAATGCTAGAGGTGTATGATCCACGACATTGACAATGTAGTTCAGATACCATAGATTATATTCATACATTAAAAAGTGAACCACAGTGAAGAAGAACAGATAATTAGAACAATAATTCTCCATTCAAATCATATAAATAAATTAACTCCTAACCAATCAAAAAGTGAACCACATTGAAAAAGAAACTTACAGCAGGATCCATTAAAATGAAGAGTTCAATACTGAGAGACTTTTAAAATCTTCACATTTTCAATCCATTGAAATGAAGAAGTCAGAAGCATACTAATGAAGGAAAAAACAGAACAAATCCAAAAAATGGAAAAAAAACCCAGATAACAAACTCAGGAGAAAACTCAGAACCAAGGGCAAAGAGGAGGCTGACCTCGATGAGTTCCGGCGAGCCACCGACGAAAGAAGAAGAGAAAGAGAGATACTCCGGTGGCAAGAATGGGAGGTCGAGGCAGAGGGACAGAGTCGCGAATCAAAGTGAAGACTCTAAGAGGCAGAGGTCCGGCAAGAAGCAGAGGAGAAGAATTGTTGACAGTGGCCGGCGGCGTACAGAGGAGAAGCGGCGAAGAGTGAGTTCGAAGAGACGAAGTGATTTTTGAAATTAGATTTTCTTTTAATTTGGTTTTGGTTTTGGTTAACCGGTTAAAAACCGATTTTTTTTATTTAGTTTTGGTTAACCAATTTTAAAAAATATGGATATGGTTTTACAATTGTTTTATTAAATTGGTTAACCAAAATGTGGTTAACCAGTAGGCAGCTTCCTCAACTTCACGCTCTTTCCGCTGTTTATAATAATTTAAACCCACAACTACCATCATTATGATTATCAATATAACAATCCTATAATCAACCGGAAAATACATACTAACAATAACAAAAAAAACATACTTAAAACGAAATATTCTTTGATGACAGAAAAAAAAAGGAGAAAAACCATATATATAGTTGCAACAATGAGACAAAATCATCATCATCAAGAAGGGCCGACACTCTTACTCTTCACTCTGACAGTTGTTGTAATACTTGTAGTTGCTGCTGTTGTTGTAATACTTGTAGTTCTAGTTGTTGTTGTTGTTGGGTCAACGGTAGTTCTTGCTGCTCTGATGGGAGCAGCAACTGGCCCCCCCAAGAGGGTACTGATGTTGAGTTGCAAGACCAACGAAATTTTCCCCTACTTCATGCTGTGGCTGTTGTTGCAACTGTCGATGATAACTTCCACCACTGTCAAATGTCTCCAAACCCATACAAGGTGCCATCTCACCTCCTTGACCGCCTGAAGGTGCACCCATGTGGCCAAACACTCCACTTCCACTGACGTCACCGCCGCCGCAGCCGCAACAGGTTCAATCCCAGCAGCAGCATAGTGTCTTAGATACTCCTGTTGCTGTTGCTGGACATAATTCCTCATCATTATAGCTTGCTGCTGTTCTCGGATTGCCGCAGTAGCAGCAAGTTGTTGGGCCTCCAACAACTCTTGCTGCCCTGGGTCCAGCTGCGGGTCAGCACCACCACCACCCAATGACCCATTATGCTGCATAGCTGGCATAAAAAACGGTGCATCATCAGATAGGCCCAAATGGGCTGAAGACCGTACAACATCTGGACCGTAGGATGGGCCTAAAATGGGTGAATACTGTACAACATTCGGGCTGCAGGGAGGGCCTACATGGGCGGCAGGTGAAGACAGAGGCTTTTCCTGAAGGTTGAATGGACCTTGAATGGCTTGTGGGTTGATGTAGGCGCTAAGTTCTCTCTTGGCGTTAGCGAGGAGGGCACATCTCTGGCGGAGTATCTTCTGGAGGATGCAGACTTGGAGGGTGCAGCCATAGACCGGGTCGCAGAGGCGTGCCTCCGCCTCGAACGCAAGAGACTTCACCGCTTCCTCGCGCTGGGATGGAGGTAGCTCGTTGAGGATCTTACCGACGTTGCTGGCACCGAAGACGCGGTGGACATATTCGAAGAGCTGTGGGTTGTTCGCTGGGAAGTGTGCACTTCCGACGAAGGAACTTGCATGCAGCGCATGGTGTAGTCGTCGATGACATTCTTCTTTCTTTTTTATTCTTTTCTTCTTTTCTGCGTACAATTGAATTCGATTCTGTTACTATTATTGTTTTGTTTCTTGAAATAAAGAATATGATTTGAAATTCAAATTACCTAAATTGATGAACAGAGTTATCGATCAAATCTCATAACTACACGAGTTTTTTGAGCACATCATCAGGTTAAAACTCAAAAATGATAGTTTTTGACCGTTAAAAGCTTACCACCTCGAGCTGGTCGGAGGAGGCAAGGAGGAGGCGACGACGGCAAGGTGGAGGCGAGGCCAGAGGAAGGTTAGCGGGTGCGGCAGCGAACACGGAGAGTCTGAGATTACCTGGAGAGGGTGGTTGGAATTGCAACAATAAGAATTCAATCCCCTTACACCCTAGTCTTTCTCATAAGAATTCACTCAAGATTCAAGAATTCACCCTGGTTTGGAATAAATATTCATTTCAGAATTTTAATTTTTATATTTGTTTTACTTGTAAATAAAAATCAAACGTAATTTCATTTTCAAATCACTTTAGTCACCGAAAAAAAATTTTAAATCAATTTTTATAATAATTATATTTAATATTTGAAATATTAAAAATATTTTTATTTATAAATAAATATTCAATAAAAATTGTTTTTAGAGTAATAGATTTGTAGAAAAAATTCACTCATTTAAAAGTAATTTCAAATAAAAAATTAAATTCACATCTATTAATATATTATAATTATTTTATATTATAGAATTGAATTCTAAATAAAAATAAAATTTTTAACGAAATAATTTTTTTTATTCTAAAAAACTTTTCAAACATGCTAAAACGATATATATTTTCCAAGGTTGTGAGAACCAGACCGATCAATAAACCGGTGAGGTTACTGGTTTAATGGTTTAGTGATTCGACCGAAATTCAATCGGAATTCAACTAGTTTAATTAAATATTAAATAAAATTATTAAAAAACTTAAAAATAATTTTAAATACATAAATTCAATATTCTAACTTAATAATTTCACATAATAAATTATCCATATTTTAATATGAGAGGTTCACAAACAACTTCAAACATCAAAGTTTATAACTAAAATCATGAATAAATAACAATAACCTCAACAAACAATCACCTCAGAAAATCAAAAATAAAAAATAACCTCAGACAATCATGAACGAATAAATAACCTCAGATAATAAAAAAATCATGAATTCAGCAACCAAAATCATGAGTCCAGCAAACAAATAAATCATGAACAAATAACCTCAGAAAAACAAATAAATCATGAACAAATAACCACAGAAAATCAAAAATCAAAATCATGAATCCAGCAAACAAATAAATCATGAACAAATAACAAATAAATCAAAATCATGAATCCAGCAAACAAATAAATCAGAAAATCATGAACAAAAAATCAGAAGGCAGCAAGGAGGAATAATAGAGTATTACTTACCGGCAGCGAGCAACGACGACAACAGAGGAGCCGAGCTCAGCGATGACAAGGACGCGGTGGGGGCTGCAATGGTTGCGGGCTGCTCGGTTGGTGGTGGTGGCTTCTAGGGTTCTCAGAGAAGAGAGGAGAGATGAGTCGCTACTGACTGAAGAAGATGGGTTAATGGGGATTTAGGGTTCAGCACTTCGTTTACCCTTTCTTCTCTCTCTTTTTATTTATAAATAGATATTCAATAAAAATTGTTTTTTAGAGTAACAGATTTGTAAAAAAAATTCACTCGTTTAAAAGTAATTTCGAATCAAAAATTAAATTCACATCTATTAATATATTATAATTATTTTATATTATAGAATTGAATTTTAAATAAAAATAAAATTTTTAACGAAATAATTTTTTTTATTCCAAAAAACTTTTCAAACATGCTAAAACGACGTATATATACCGTTGTCTATATTAAAAAGATATTGTTGACAATGTTATTTTTATAGAAAATTAAAATTACTCATAAAAAATCATATTGTGTTAATGAGTTATCTACTTCTATAAAAATCTAAAATTATCTTTAAAAAATAATGTTATATTAACAAAGAGCAATGCTAGGAGGCCAGCAACATTTATGATTGGTAGCCATCAACTAGCCATCAATGATGATTTGATGGTGTGAGATTGGTGTGAGATTTCATCCAATGGCTCACCTTTCTCTGCTGGTTACATGCTGGCCAAAATGCAATAAAATTGCTGGCCCCCTAGTTAAAATTACTTAAATAATGTTATATCACCACTTCCACTGCTAGATAGTTGATGAAGTATCCTTTTGACCTTTTCTAATCAAAGTTGTAGATATAGCCTTACATTAGACAAGTCAACTATAGTACATGTGAATGCATGATGAAACAATAGTTCATCAAAGAATTCAGACTACCAAAATTCACCTAGAAATTTCATGCAGTATTACTTCATCCCAATATCCCAAATTACTTAAATTACATTAGATAGCTAACAAGCTGTCCAATTCCATATGGTGATCTAAATATTAAAAGCAAAGTAACTCTATAATTTTCCTTTTAAAAGAGAAGAAAACATAAGTCAGAAGCATACTAGTTCAGGACTCTATACAAAATGGTAGCAGAAATACGCATTAAATTTGTGACAGAGAATCGTTTAAAGGTAAACAAAAGATTGCCTAACCAATTACACCAGGAAAACATAGAAACCCTGACCTTGGAGTAGCCAAAATCACATATCTTCAAACGTGGTGCTGGGCTTCCATCCAGCAAAGTGTTCTCCAACTTCAGGTCCCGGTGACAAACTTGCTTCAAGAATAAATAATTTAACAAGAGACTGATAGATCAGATTTGATGTTGGGAAGACTAATACTTAACCTAAAGTCCTAAACTACAGTCCAGAACTGGTATAGATAGAATACAATCTAAATCAGCCAGTGGAAAAAGAGGAACATTTAGTTACCATTGCATGGCAGTAGCTGACCCCACATATGAATTGTTGAAAGAAGAAACGAGCCTGCAGCATATGAAAATGGGTTGGCAAGTTAGATATGGAACAAATATGATTGAAAAACTGGCAAGTGTAGAAACAGTAAATAAATAGTGTAAGAACCTCATCCTCAGAGAAACGCCCAGCATTGCAGATTCGCTCAAACAGTTCTCCTCCAGATGCATATTCCATTACAATGGCCAGATGCGTAGGTGTTAGAATAACCTGAGTGAAATTACATATAAGGTCAAGTATCGTTCACCCACTTCAATACAGATTCAATGCCAATGTGTAAAGTACACCAACCTCCTTAAACCTAACAATGTTAGGGTGTCTCAAAGACCTGTGATTAATGATTTCTCTCTTGACATGTTCATCAATCTGCGCCACACAATAAAAAAATAGGGGAGATGAGTCCAGCACTAAGTAATAGATCCCAAAGAAAATGGTGATTAAAAAAATCTGGGAACTATTGAATCACAATGGTTCGTCTCAAAGTTCATGAATAATCGAGAAAGTGACAATATGTAAACCCATAAATGAAGTGAACCATAAATCATCTAAACCAGTCCCTGTTACTCAGTTCAAGGTTTGAAGTCTGGCGTTTGATGCAAAATAAACCAATCCAAAATGGACCAACTTTTACCTGTCCCTACCCTAAAACCCCTTCCATTATCAGAGCGGCCAAATATAACTGGTAAACGCAGAAAAATGGATCAGTGTTGCTGCTTATTAACTCAAATAAACTGAGTGACACCATTTTCCATCATCAAAATAACAAGCCACAAATTTTTAATCTTAGTTTATTGCGCACATCCACACCTACCGATCAAACATGTCCACACTTGAGCATCATCTCATACAAGGATTGAGATCTTTTAAACCGCGTTATGCACTATAAAATTAAATATATAGATAAATCCATAAAATCCGAAAGCCGTGAATAACAAAACATGGATTAGTTAGACCACCCACTATTTTTTCTCCCATTTCCTTGGTCACCTTGCAAAACCCATGAATAATTTAATAAGCTCGTTAAAACTGAAAACGAGAGAAAATAAAGAAAAACCGGAGGATAAAACGTACGAAACTTTAATTTCCATAGCTCAAAATTTGTAAGGAAACCAAAAACAGAAAATAAAATCACACACCAACTGACCAACTAATCAAAGCACTTAAACAAAAATAGAAACCATAAACACAGCATAAATAGTATATATACAAATATACATATTCATATACATCATACGTCAGCAACTAAAAGACAAACTCATCCGGCACCGAAAAAATCATGTGATAAAGTTGAAAAAGAAAAGAAAATTTCCAAAATAAGTAGAAATAAAAGTGAAAAAATCTAGGGAGAAAAAGGCAAAAAGATGATAATAAAGAGGTTGATTAAAAACTATAACGAACCTTGTCGCCGCGTTCGATGTACTTAACAGCAACGAGCTCCTTGGTCTGCTTATCCTGCATCAATCTTGCGATGCCGAAGTTTCCGGACCCGATGTCACGGACCAGTTCGTAACGGTCGCTGTCGTGCATGATCTGATGATCGGCATGTCCATGCCGGGTCCGACGGTAACCGCCGCCCGATCCATCGTCGTTTAGATCAAAACGACGCAACAGAACCTTATTTTCTTCTTTCTATATTTTTCTTGAAGCGGCAAAACGGTGTTACATTAGAGAGAGAAAGGAAGGGGGGGCTCAATAATTAATACGGCGTCGTTTTGGAGTTGGAGGCGGAACGATGGTTAGTGGTTTTGGGATGTGGGAAATGGGATGCTGATTATTGGGGAAAAGGGGGGAAGGGAATAGATAAGTGCAGATGGGGTTGGAGAGTAGAATGAGACTGCAAAACGATGTCGTTTTTGGTCAGTGCACTCTCTTTTTGTTAGAGAAGTGTCTGTATCCGAATGACGATGACGTAGGTTGTGCTCTGTTGCCTCGTAAGCAATGTTGCTGGTTTTTGCTCTCACCTTGCTCCCGCTGTTTACTGAGTTAGGCGAAAGAACAAAGAGATAACTTTTAGATTTTAGTAAAGTTTTATTCTTTATAAATTCTTAAGAATTAACTCTATCAACAAGATTGATCTCTGTTATTTTCAAATGGAATAATTTGTTTGTGGTTGTGATACTTTTTAATTTAATTAAAAAAATTATAAGAAACCAATTCTAATATTTTTAACATCTCATCATTATACAAAAATTTCAGGGGTTACTTATTTCTATTGGAGATAATTGTATATGTTCATTAAAATACTATCATAAATTATTATTATTATTTTTTTTATAAAAATAAATTTTTATAATTTATGATAGTATTTTTAATTAAAATTAAAAACGAATAATTACTATAGGAATCGTAATAACGAGATATTCGTTTTTTTAGTACTTTTAATTTAAATTGTTCTTTAGAATTACTAAAATTTGGACATTAGTGATTCGGGTATATATATATATATATATATATAATCTTTATTTGATGAAAATTAATAGATTTTATTTATTAAATTATATTAATGTATTTTTTCGTACTTTGCACGGGATAATACATAAAATTATATAAAAAAATTATTAAAATTTAAATGAAAAATATCTATTGTAATTATTATTATAAATATTTTATAACTTAAAAATATTAAAAGTAATTAATATTTGTTTTAATCAATTTGGATTAGTTGAACGGTCATCTTATTTGTCCGCTTAAGTAAGTATTTGGAGTTCGAATCTCGCCTTGTGTGTATAACAATCCATTAATTAGTGACAGACCATTAATAAATAGAGTATCAATATGTGATGGATTAGTCCTCGACTTGCCGAGTTAGAAAATCTATAGAAAAAAATTGTATTTGTCTTTAAAATAAAATAATTTTTCATTAATAGGAATACTTATAGATTTTTGTCTTTGTTGAAATTTACTTGGGACAATTTTATTTGTTAGTATCATATTCATTCTTGAAATCAAAATAATATGATCAATATTGTTACTTGTTAAAAATTCACATTGTATGAAATGATTTTTAAATTTTTAAATTCATAAACTTATGTCATTACTAGACGGAGTCTGATGACATGAGATTAGACCATATCTGAGACGAGCCGAGTTTGAGTACGTGGCCTATATGGTCGAGTTCGAGCACGATTGGTCGCTTGCCTCGGCGTTGATAAAGAGGTGGAGGCCTAAGTCCCATACTTTTCATCTACCGTGCGGAGAGATGACTATCACCCTGCAGGACGTTGCCTATCAGTTGAGACTCAGGATTGACGGTGATCCTCTGAGTGGATGCATAGGTGGGTGGGAGCAGCACCATCAGGGACGAACCATTGAGGAGTTATGCGAGCAGATTTTGGGTGTTGTTCCTGACCCAGAGGACAGATAGTCACCGTATTTACCATATAAGTGGGTGCCATCCATGGAGATAAGTGGTCTGCAATGCTTGAAGGCCTCAACACACGGTGAAAACGTCCAAAAGACCAGATGAAATATCACAGTGTCGGTGGAGGCAGGCCAAGGCTGTATCACTAGTTGCACCCCGGTACCTAAATAGACATACATTAGTGGGCTTCTTGTACATGGCTAAATTATTTAATAACGAATAACTAAACCTGAAATAAATCTTACTTGGCAAGTACATCTGCATAGCGAATAATCAACGAGGAAGCTCGTTGTATGACTCCTCCCAATCGTCATATGTTCTAGCGATGACTCTCTGTTTTGCAAGCCAAACTTTTCTGTAGGACGCCTTGTAACCAAAGTGATTCTCCACACCTCCTTGTAGAACCCTGATGCTGATTGTTGGATCGGCCTAAACCATCGTGAAAATGTGTGTTGCGCAATCACCTTCGAATCCAACCTACGATGATCTTGCCCCCATCGAAGTTTGCATGCAAGTATGAGGACCAGTGTATCTCCTAACCTCCCACCTTTCTTGCTTTCGGTGATATGATATGAGTATGTTCCAATTACAACCGGGTTCGAATTGGATACATCGTGCATTGTACCTCAAATGGTCACTCTCTACTACTTTGTACTCCGCAGCCCTCCTGATGCTGTACTGCTTAACTGCCAACATGACTTCTTCCTTGTTCCCAAATTGTTGTCTAACTTCAAACTCGTTGCTTGGGTCTTCTTCAGAACCTCCCTGGATAAATGACCAATCCGAAGTCATTGCATCGAGATTCAACCTCGTGAAATGATTTGGCCGGTCATATAGTCGAGAAATGGCAGGCTGTGTCAGAGCAATCTTTGTGTCACCGTTGTAGTTGATCTCCTTTTCCTCGTCACCATTATCAGGGATTTCTGGTGGTTCTTCGTCAGCATCGTCTCCATCATCAGGGTTGACTTCATACTGCTCCATCATCAGATCTCTGATAGCAGAACCATCATGACTTTCAAGACTGTCATCCATTAAGTCAACGTTACGAACTTCAACATTAGACCCCTCCTAACTACCCTTATATTAGGTGGCATATTTAGATCCACCATCATCCTTCTGATAGTTCGTCTAACAACTCCACTCGTCAGACTATCATCAACAGTATCTGCAGATGATCCTCGGTCACCGAAGTCAACAAGAAACATGTATAATTCTAACAGATGAATATTGGTCCATCGGTTGTGCCATGACCTCATAAGCCGTACGTCCTCATCGTCGCGCAATCGGTACCTAATTCAAAACAATAGAAATATCACTCACAACTATGGTCTGATAAATATACTAGTAATAGTGACAAAGACAATACAACTGTAATATACCTTTTATAAAACAATTTGCCATATATTTTTGTTGGATATCTGTAGTAAATTTTTTCACCCTTTTAGATTCTTGCTGTTCGACGGAATGTAATATCACATTCTTCAAAACTGTTAAACTGTTGACTTCCGGTGTCATATAGGTAATTATCGGTTGGCCCGATCTAAAAACAATTAAACCTTCTTCATCATACACTATTTCACCATCGTAATGAATGGACAACAATGAATTTCCTGACATCGTAGCAACAATGTTAATAGTGAGAAAGAAAGTAAACAGAGAAATTGTGGCTCCTTGATCTGCTCTCCAATAGGCCTGCTTTTATTTCCGAACTCATCATAGAGTTTGTCGGAGATACGGCGAACTCTATATAAATTATAGAGTTCGCCGGGGGTGCGGCGAACTCTATGTAAATTATAGAGTTCGCCGCGGATACGGCGAACTTGCTGTTATTCCAAAAAAAAAATCGTATCCTTGAAAATAAAGCTGAGAAATCTTTTTTGTAGAAATAATTAATTATTTTATTTTATTTACGAAAAAAATTTCTTGTAAGTACCACCCCCACTTTCTCACGAAAAACTTGGATACCTACACCTCAATATCAGTAGAAATCGGACATTTTTTCCTAAAAAGAATCTGGCCAGATAATTTTCGAACAAATTTTTATTAAATATTTTCCTAAACTTGGAGACTTCGTGTTCAAATTTAAAAATAACTGCATTTCAGATCATTTTCAAACAAATTTTTATTAAATTTTTTAATATTTTAAATTTTATTTACTTTCATATTTTTTTTAAATTATTTTTATTAGCAATATAGATAAACTATTATTTCTACTAAAGAATATTTAAAACGCTAATAAATTTATTACGAAAAATTGAAAATAACTTTCATAACAACCACCACCTACCAAGTACCTCGAGAATGTGGCATTGAAGAAAACACATTAAAAAATTATACGCCTATATATACTTTTTTCCGTCTTTATTTGCAACTGTTATGTTCATTTATTAGAATTTAGGAGAATGAACTTAATAAAATTAGAAATGAATGAAAATTTTTTAATATGACAGCCTTAATCATTAATTAAGTTATCGGTCCTAGTAAGTTGTATTAAGCCAAAACTTTAATTTGTCACTGTCCTTGGAGTTCATATGATTCATCGTGGATAATAACACAAAAATCTAAGTAGCTATTAGATTCATAGAAAAATGAAAGAAAATCCATTTCATAATATAAAATTATTACATGGGGAAGGAGAAGAGATATATGAGGCAGTATGGTTGTTACTATAGATAAGAGTACACGTAAAATTCTTGAAAAGCAAGCACAAGTCTTTATCAAAGATGAAACATAAAGAATTGAAGAACAAAACAAATAAATAAATTTTAACCATCTTAACATTGCATAAGATTAGTACATAAGTAATAATCCATGTTCTGCCTTTGTTTATATATTTTTCTTGGTTAAGTAGAGAATTATGTATGTTAATCGACTAATTGATCATTAACTGTTTCCTTTTCTTTTTTCATAAATTTGGATAATTATTCTCTAACACATAACATAAAACATGTACGTGGATCATTACTTTTTTTTTCTTTATATATTTTTCAATTAAGTAAATTAGGTGGCGTTTGTTTATAGAATCAAGACACTTAGACAAAAACGCAAAGATACAAAATTATATTTGACAGAAGATACATGAATAGAGACAATATGTCCAGAGACACTGAATTAATATATTTTATATCTATCCTGACAGAAAAGACACAGAGACACTAATAAGAAACACAAATTATTTTTTATTTTATCTTTTATTATTTTTGTTAATTTTTTAAAAATATATTTTTTATTATTATATTTTTGTCTCAAATTTTTTGAATAAAAAAATGAGAATAAATTAGATTTTTATAATTTGTTCTAGTTTATCATCAAACAGAATACAATAATACAAAATTTTATGTCTCTGTCGTTTAGCATGCGTTTGTTTAGTGGTTGTGTCTACCCAAGACATAGACAATGAAGTACACGTTTTTCATTTGGTTAATAAGACACAATTCTGATAGACACAAAAAGACACAAAGACACATAAAGACACACAATTTATGTATAGCAGTGAAGGGTGGAATAGTAAACTTGAGACATAGACACAATATTTTTAACGTTTAATTTTTAAAATTAACCTTCAAATTCTTCTCCTTCCTTCTTCTCCTTTCATCCATTTTCCCTTACACTTCCAAAACACAAACACAGAGAATTTAAACTCTCATGCATATTCTCTTCTTGACACTCCGACCACCACCGCCTCTCCTTCCATCGTACCACCAGTTCGCCGTCCCCTCTCTTCCTCCTTTCCTTCCACCCAAATACTCTCTTCCTCCTTTCCTTTCACCGCCTTTCTTCCACCCAGACCACCGCTAATACTCCCATCCCTTCTCTCTCTTTTCTCCTCTCTCACTTTTTTTCCTTCACGGTCTCTTCGCCGCCATCATCTTTTGCAGTTGTTGCCTCTGCTTCACTTTTCGTAGACGATCCAGATTTGCACACTGTTCTCTCGTCTGTCATTATGTTTTCAGATCCATCCATTTCGTTCTCTTGTGTGCTGTGTTTTTAGATCTGTTCTCTGTTATTATGTTTCAGATCTGTTCTCCCTTTTGTTAATATTTTTTTATTTTTGTATAATTTAATTTTTTATCTGTTTGAATTTTTGTTAAATTTTGTTAAAATAATTTTGTATTAATTTTGTTGGATTAAATTTGTTATTTAGTTTTAAATTATTATTGGTGGTTATTTTTGGTTGAGATGGTGGCTGATTGTTAATGATGGTAATTTAATTAGTTGATATGGTGATTGTGTAGTAGTGGTATAATAACAATTTATAATAAGGGTAATATTGAAATTTAATAAAATTGTGATTTATATCTTCTATTTTGTACTTATATACCAAATAAGTTTAAAAAATTTGTGTCTTGTTATATCTATATTTCTATGTGTATGTATTAAAGGATACATAAATTAAATGCAACTTTATGTCTTGTTTTTAGTGTGTCTTGTCTTATCTTATTTTTAAAAATAAATACAATTTTAAAGATTAATTCATCACAAATTTAAATTTTATTTAAAAATTTATTGATTAATAGATCCTTGTATACATAAAATCACATTTAAACTCACAACACTCATTTAAAGATAAATAAACTAATTATTCGACTAAGTCGATTAATTCTCCTTCTAAAAACGCCAAAGTTAATTGACTTATTTTTTAACTTACAAATGTTATTAGGTATTTTTTTTGGTGAACGAAATAAATGTTATTAGGTATTAATACCTTAACAAGTGCGCATTTTTAAATATAAACTTTAATATATTAAATAATAGAATTTAAATCAAATAAACGAGGATCTAAATCAAATAAAGCTTATTTACTCCATCTAGAGTTCTGTTATTATAGGGAGTAAACAACCATTTTAATGAAAGAGAGCGATTTTAGCAAAAATAAATGCTATACAAAAAATAAAAGATAAAACGATTCTTAAAAAATTTGTTTTTTTTTTTACAAATAAACTAAACAAATACTTAGTCACTTTACTTTTTATTTTGTCAGATAAAATATATTTTTAAAATTATTTTATTACTTTCATAATTTTTACTCTATTTTATCATGATATTTTAGAGCATAAAATGACAATTTATTCTATTATAGGTTAGGGTTTATTGCAAGTAATTTTACCCATAACATAATTTCGTCTAGTCACCAAAAAAAAAAAATATGATCTCGTCGGTTGAAAAATATTTTATAACTACAAATATTTAAATAGAAAAGTGTCAGGAATTAATAAATTTTATGATTTATAATTATTAATTAATTATTATTTGTATTTTTAGTGATATAAAATTATATTTAATAATATAAAATTACTATTTTTTTATTAGTTAAGTATTAACTAGATTTTAATAAAAATTCTGTTCCCTAGAACTTCTCATTTAAATATTATAAAATGCAACAAGCCAGGTAAGATCATGTTACGTATAGGGTAATATAGTGTATAATTGGCAAAAATAAAATTTCTGAAAATAAAATAAAAAAGAAAAGCAAGATTGCTTTGTTGGAGGTGCACAAGAATTGCTTGAGGAATATGCCAAAAAGTGGTTAGCCCTAATGAAACTCATGCAAAGAATGTAAACTACACACAACTACAAAAAGCAATTATTAGTTCTTAACAAACAACTGTCAAGCGTGCCTCACTTTGCCATTATATTAAGAATTTAAGATCCATAGAAACATTAGCATACTCTCTCTCTCTCATCGGCACACGTGAATTTGAAGTTTAAAACCTAGTGATAGAGAAAGGGAATAGAGATTGATAGAGTGAGTATTATGTGAAGTGGAAGCAAAATTGTTGTCCTGTTACATAAAAAGTAAATAAATAAATAAAGATGATGATTACCTTGTGAGTGAAGTAAAATGTAACGAAAAAGACAAGAATAGAGTCAAAGACAAGAAGACTAACTCTCTCTCTCTCTCTGGGGAGTGGGGCTAAAAGGGAGGTCCCCCTCCAATCCGTTTTCCACTCTACCTATCAACCAACAACAAACACAATCGACCTAATAGTGCTCCAGCATATTTTTATTAGTTGGGCAACTTAAAATACCTAATTTGGTGTTCTGTTCATTCAATTCTTTTAGAAAGATTATTATGTGATATTTTACAATCTTACCATTATTTATTTTACAAAAAATATGATTTAATTTGCATTGATTACTTAAAATAATAAATGATCTCTTTCTCTCTCTCTGCATATAAAACACATATTCATATATTTCATATAGTTTAAGCAAACCCCACAATAGCATCAGCATCATGATTGCCATTCCCACCCCATGAAGCCTTGTGTCTCCCAAGAACATCATATACATACATACACATATCCCTATCCCAATCCTTATTACTATTACCCGCTTCCACAGCAATTAGTAGTTAGTGTGAGTGATCGAGGATGGTGAAGGAGAAAAGCAAGAATAATGGGAGTAAGCAAAGGAAAGGGCTGTGGTCACCGGAGGAAGATGAGAAGCTGATAAGGTACATGATAACAAAGGGAGAAGGGTGTTGGAGTGACATTGCAAGAAATGCCGGCCTAGAGCGCTGCGGCAAGAGCTGCCGCCTTCGTTGGATAAACTACCTCCGACCCGACCTTAAACGCGGCGCCTTTTCTCTCCAAGAGGAAGACCTCATCATCCACTTGCACTCCATTCTTGGCAACAGGTGCATTTTTCTTTCTACTCACACCTACTAATTATTCATCTGCCTCTCATACTTCTTTTCTTGACTCATATAATACCTTCAATCTATGCTGAATGCTATAGTAGTTACAACTCTAGTCACTATTATTGTGGCTATATAACTTTGCTCTTTCCCAATAATCCTAAATCCTAAACAATTACTTTAACTGTATATCAAATGATTATGCTACATGTTGCATTAAAATTTCTCACTAAAATTAATCGTCACCATAAAATATATATTATAATATAAATACACATTAAAAATAAATTATTATTACATATGTATTTATACATAAATACATTAGTAGTTGATTTTAGTGACTAATTTTAATGTACGAATAACATTTTTTATATCCAAAATTAATCATCAAAATTAACTATTAGTATAAAATATATGTTAAAATATAAAATACACATTTAAAATGAGTTAAATAATATATATATTTTTATACAAATATATAGTGACAAATTTTAGTCTATAAATAATATTTTTAATACGTAAAATATGTTGTCAAAAAAAATGTTAGAAAATCAGTAGAATTTAATTTTTTTTACTAGTAGTTAGTTATTAATATTTGAAAATATGGGTTAAAGAATGTTATTGAATTATTAAACTAAAAAGATTAAAAGTGAAAACAAAAAACAAAAAATTCTGTTGTTCTTTTAATATTTTTCGTTGTTAAAATTACACTAATGCTTTTAAATATTTAAAATTATTTTTTAATAATACTTTTTAAATATTATCAAATTATATGTTAGGTACCAGACAAATGACACAGCAAAATATAGAGATGAAAAATTAGAAATTTGTATAAAATATGGAAACAATTGAATAACTTTCTTTGAGAATTACTACTTCTCTCTCTCACAAGGAGACTACAATAACACTCTCTCTTGACAAAAGGAGAACACACTTCTCTCTATATATATAGAAGAAAACTACTCAAAGAAATATTATGTTATTCTCTTTGGATGACTTGATTGAAATGAATTAAAGAAAAACTCAATTTATAGGTGAGTCTCTTCAATATGAACCATCCGTCAATTAGAGGTATATAATTCTTCTCTTTTTCAACCACTAAAATTCTAAGGTTATAAATTAAGATTGTTTATTACCTCTCATTTTATTTAGTTATTATTTATTTATATATTTTCTAAAATTAGCTTTACTAATTTTCACAATCTCCCACTTAAAGCTAATTTTGATAAATTTTCAAAATTCATGTTGCTCATGTATTCCATAGGCCGTATGAGGATCTACACCATTCAAACTTTTCTGTGTTGATTGGTTTTGTCATGGCATCTTCTAGGTTATCTTTAGTGTGAATCTTCTGCATATCAACACTTCCTTCTTCTACTACTTCCCGAACAAAGTGATATTGTACTCCAATGTGTTTTGTTCTTGAATGAAAGGCAGGATTCCTTGCAATGTGCAAGGCACTCTGACTATCACAATACACAGAAATCTTCTGTTGTTTGTGCCCGAGTTCTTCTATCAACCTTTGGATCCAAATAGCTTCCTTGCATGCTTGTGTAGCTGCCATATATTCAGCTTCTGTAGTAGATAAAGCTGCAACAGTCTGTAATTTAGATAGCCAGCTCACAGCTCCTCCTGCAAGTGTAAACACATAGCCTGTAGTAAATTTTCGTTTATCAAGATCACCTGCAAAGTCTGAGTCGACATATCCATTGACAATGAATTCTGATCCTCCAAACATAATGCAACATTTGAGGTTCCTTTGATGTATCTCAAGATCCTCTTAACAACATTCCAATGCTCTTTACCCGGATCTGCCATAAATCGACTTACCACCGCAACTGCTTGAGCAATATCTGGCCTTGTACAGATCATGGCATACATAAGGCTTCCCACCGCTGATGCATACGGTACTCGAGACATTTCCATCCTCTCTGCTTCACTACTAGGGCACATACTTGAGGATAATTTGAAATTCATAGGAAGTGGGGTTGAAATTGGCTTACATTCTTGCATATTGAAGCGTTGCAAGATTTTCTTCAAATAATTCTTTTGCGATAGCCAAATCTTCCTATCTTTTTTGTCTCGGTGAATTTGCATCCCTAAAATCTTGTTTGCTGGTCCCAAGTCTTTCATATCAAACTCCCTAGCCAACTGTGCCTTCAATTCTTGGATTTGATCTTTGTTGGGACCTACCACCAACATGTCATCCACATACAACAGTAGAATGATGAAATCATTATCACCAGACCTCTTGTAATAAGTACAATGATCTGAACTAAGTCTGTTGTATCCAAGGCTAATAATGAAAGAATCAAATCTCTTGTACCAACACCTTGGCGCCTGCTTTAGACCGTACAGAGATTTAGTTAACCTGCAAACCAAGTTTTCTTTTCCTTGTTCTTCAAAACCTTCTGGTTGGAGCATATATATCTCTTCTTCAAGTTCTCCATGAAGAAAAGCAGTCTTTACATCTAATTGCTCTAGATGTAAATCAAATGCAGCACACATAGCCAAAACTACTCTAATAGTAGTTAGTCTCACCACCGGAGAAAATATTTCATTGAAGTCAATACCTTCTTTCTGAGCATATCCCTTGACAACCAATCTTGCACGATATCGTTCCACCTGATCATTACTATCTCGTTTGATCTTGTAAACCCATTTGTTACCAATGGCTTTCCGACCTGCTGGAAGTTCAACAAGTTTCCAGGTATGGTTCATATGTAATGCCTCAATTTCTTCTTGCATTGCTGTCATCCACATAGAAGCGTCTGGATTGCGCATAGCCTCCATAAAAGTTGTTGGCTCTCCATCTTCTGTCAAAAGACAATATGCATCATGGTTTGTCAAAACATAATTTGAGTGCCATGATGGTGTTCTTCTTTGTCGAGTGGATCGACGAACTTCTATGTCATTAGCCTCTGCTTCTTGTTCTTCGTGCTGTGGTTCTGCTTCAGAAAGATCACCTTCTCTGCATTTTTCATCTATTTGAACAGTGGTTATCTCTTTAATAGTGCTGTCATTTTCTTGTTCTTTTTGCAATTCATCTTCTGCAAATATCACATCTCTACTGACAACTACCTTGCGGGCAGTGGGATCCCACAGGCGATACCCCTTAACTCCGTCAGTATAACCCAAGAATATACATTTTCTAGACTTTGGGTCCAGCTTTGTTCTTTCCTGGGAATTGTACATTACGTACACAGGACAACCAAATATATGTAAAGAAGAATAATTAGGTGGCTTACCTTGCCACATCTCCATTGGTGTCTTCAACCCAATTGTGGTTGATGGTGACCGATTTATCACATAACAGGCGGTTTTAACAGCTTCTGCCCAAAAAGACTTGGCTAAACCTGCAGTTTGCAACATAGCTCGTGCTCTTTCTAGGAGAGTCCTATTCATTCGCTCTGCTACACCATTTTGCTGAGGCGTATATGCAACTGTGAATTGTCGTTGAATACCTGCTTGCTTGCAAAATATTAGAAAATCACCATCAACATATTCTCCTCCATTATCTGTCCTTAAACACTTGATCTTCTTTCCAGATTCAAGTTCTAACTTTGCTTTGAACTCTTTGAACATCGCAAACACGTCTGACTTTTTCTTGATCGGGTACACCCATAGCCTCCTAGAGTAATCATCAATAAATGATACAAGATATTTTGCTCCTCCTAGGGACATCTCCGGTGATTCCCACACATCAGAATGAATCAACTCCAATATGTGCTTGCTCCGAGCAGTTGATCTACCAAACGTCAATCTATGTTGTTTGCTTGTAACGCAGTGCTTACAAAATGGTAAGTTTACCGATTTGAGCCCGGGAATGAGATTACGTTCTACAAGAATCTTCAAGCCTCGTTCTGACATGTGGCCTAGTTTGCAATGCCATATCATCGTCATTTCTTCTTGGCTTGTTGAAGCAACTGATGCCTCTGCTTCTTGCAAAGTATCTCCCACAAGCATATATAGATTTGCTGCAATCTTTTCTGCTTTTATTACCACAAGAGCTCCTTTAACAACTTTCAAGATCCCACCTTCAATATGGGTCTTGCAGCCAAGTTCATCCAGTTGCCCAATCGACAACAAGTTCTTCTTCAAGCCCTTCACATGTCTTACCCCTTGAAGTGAACGAATAGAACCATCAAACATTTTTATTTTGACAGTACCTATTCCAACAATTTCTAAGGCATGATCGTTTCCCATAAACACAGATCCTTCTAAGACAGGTTCATATGTACAAAATCAATCACGATGAGGAGTCATGTGCCATGTTGCTCCTGAATCAACAATCCAAACATCAGTTAGCTGTTTGCTGCCTTTAGAACCAATTGTTGCTTCGCCATACAGGATTTCTCCATCATCAGAGGTACTCGCAACACATCCTTGAGAACTTGATCCTTCTGTAACCTTCTCTATACTCTTCTTATTCCAACAATCTTTCTTGAAGTGCCCTCTCTGACCACAATTGTAGCATTTGATCTGCTTCTTACTTTGTGACTTTGGTCTACTTTGACTCCCACTGGAACCACGCTCCATTGATCTTCCTCTTGTCATCAACAAAGCCTCTGCTTGTTTTGAGCTTTCTAATCTATCTTCCTTATTCTTGCGCCTAGATTCTTCTTCAAGAACCGCAGCAGCCATGTCATCAAAAGAAAGATAATCAGTCAAAACATTATTAGTTAAGTTAATGATAAGCTGATCATATGAATCTGGTAGACTTTGAAGTAAGAGCTCTGCACGTTCGTTTTCCGCTATGGTATATTCCAACGATGAGAGTTGGGAAAATAGCGTATTTAGATTGTTGATGTGATCCGTTGCCGATGTGGATTCACTCATTCGAAGAGTATAAAGTCTTCTCTTCAAGAATATCTTGTTGTGAAGTGACTTGACTTCATATAATTTGGTGAGAGCATCCCAAATTTTCTTTGCTGTCTTTTTCTGTGCTACACTTGATAAAACTGAATCAGCTAGTGCCAAGTGTAAGTTTGCAACAGCATTGTTGTCCATCTCCTTCCATTTTTCATCTGTAATTCCAGTGGGTCTACCTTCAATTGCTGTCACGCAATTGTCTTTTCTCATAATGGCTTTTATCTTCAATTTCCATAAGGAAAAATTACTCCCACTGAATTTCGGAATTTCATACTTTGCTGCCATTTTTTTTTAGACGGTAACTCGCAGCGGAGAAAAAAAAAATATATTAATCAGCAACCTTTGGCTCTGATACCACTGTTAGGTACCAGACAAATGACACAGCAAAATATAGAGATGAAAAATTAGAAATTTGTATAAAATATGGAAACAATTGAATAACTTTCTTTGAGAATTACTACTTCTCTCTCTCACAAGGAGACTACAATAACACTCTCTCTTGACAAAAGGAGAACACACTTCTCTCTATATATATAGAAGAAAACTACTCAAAGAAATATTATGTTATTCTCTTTGGATGACTTGATTGAAATGAATTAAAGAAAAACTCAATTTATAGGTGAGTCTCTTCAATATGAACCATCCGTCAATTAGAGGTATATAATTCTTCTCTTTTTCAACCACTAAAATTCTAAGGTTATAAATTAAGATTGTTTATTACCTCTCATTTTATTTAGTTATTATTTATTTATATATTTTCTAAAATTAGCTTTACTAATTTTCACATTATATCACCACCGGAGCCATTATAATTATAACCAGACTCGTTCAAAATATATGGCTACTTCTTTTATTTATTTATTTTTTGTCCATTTTAATTTCATTCTTTAGACGAGGGTTAATTCTCTTCTTCCTTGCATTTCTCTATAATGTCATGTTTTGTTTGAACCAACAATGGAACATGTGTGATCCAATACATAATAATGAAGAGAAGAATAAACATTATGGATTTATGGTCAAACCGAAAATGGAAGGACATACATGAATTTATGTAATAAATCAAGAATATATAAGAATAATCGAATATAATCGAAATTGATTTTACCTATACTTGGTGTCCAGGGAGCTTCGTTATCATCATGAGCAAATGAAATAAAATGTTCACAAAACAAAAATTGAGAGAAAATACGAAACTTGATTTTAGACGTTTGTTTATTAGAATTAAGTTTTGTTACAATTCATATACGTCTAGTAACTAACTTAAGCATTTAAGAGATCTAGTTTATGATCTGATATTAGAGTTTAATTTTTATTATTTTATTTTTTAAATAAAGATAGAATTTCAGTACGATTTTTTTTAAAATTATTTAAACTAAAAGATTGATAGTCTTTATAAGTATAAGATAATCATTATTTTTTTTCTTATTTTTCATATTAGTTTTTTCATGAATTAGATCTACTTAATTTTTAATTAATATATTATTAGAATAAAGTTAAAAAATTTTACCGTTGGACCACCAAATGTGAGAGGATATAAAGCTCCACATTTTCTAAAAATATTTTTCCCACGAATTTCAACTCTAATTTCTATACTTTTTAATAATATTTTTTTATTAGGGTAATTTTGTAAAAGTAATATAAACTTGATCTATGTTTTTGTAATTTTTAATAATATATACTAAAGGGTTTCGTTTGTAGGTGTTTATCCAAATTTTTTTAAATTATCTTATTTTCAAATTAACTTTCAAAAGAAATAAACTCTAACTTTTGCTTAGATATAAAATTAATTTATGTTTAGATTTAGAAAAAATCTAAAAAACCAACTATAATATAAACCAACTCAAGTCGACCTTCTTTTATTTTTAATTTTAAAATTTTAAAAATGAAGATAATGAGAATTTTTTTTATAACTAATCAGTTTTTCAATTAATTGATTCTATTTAGCTATATTCTTAATTAATTTCTTAGCAGAATTCTTAGATTTAATACTATAAGACCTCTACTAAAAGATGAAAACTGCTTGCTGCAGCCATGTAGGTTTTAAAATATCTTATGAAGGCAACTTACTTTGGCCCATTTTATTCAAATGTTAATGATTTTTAAAGCTTTTTAGCTCTTTATTTTATGAGATAAATATTTAATTTGGTATCTGAATTTGCATACGAATTTTAATTAAGTTCTTAAAATTTTAATTATCTCTATTTAGTTTTTAAATTTTACAAATGTAATTCATGTTCGTTTTTAGGATAATTTTCGACACATAAACATTAACGAAATACTGAGATAGATAGCTAGCTATAAAATAAAGTTGTTTTAGTTTTAGTAGTAAAATAGTCTAAAAAGAATATCATCAATAGTGTTTATTAAATTTTTTTTTTAATACAAGTGATACAGTGTTTTTCCTAGCTATTTGAGTGTCAAAATTAAAATAATATTATTTACAAGTTCTAATGTGATATCTATCTATTTATGTCAGTGTTCTATTAATATTTTTGTATATCAAAAATTATTTTAAAAACTAATAATATAAATCATATTTATAAAATTTAATGACTAAATAGAGACAATTAAAATTTTATAAATTAAATTGAATGACAGACAAGTTGTTGAACTAAATTAAATATTAATTATTTTTTGTTAATTTAATTAGTTACAAAAGCTTTATCTTTATTTCTTTTTATTATGGTACTACCTTTTAGTTTTGCTTGATTTTCCTTGACAAGTTATATCATTTTACAAATAATAATTAAAAGTTTTAATTTATTTTTTAAATAAAAATTTAAATATGGTAAAAATTCAGGTGCAATCGACTTCACATGAAGTTGATATCTGAGAATCGTTAGATGATTTGACTAATTTGACTAAATTTTTATCTAACAGCTCTTAAATATCAACTTCACGTGAAATCGACTGCACCTGAGTTTTCACCTTCAAATATATATTATTTTTAAAATAATTTTTTATTTAAACCATAACTAGTCTGTATTATTTATCTACCTACTTGCTGATTGATGTTATTTGCTACAATATGTTTTGACCATGGGTCATGCTGAACAAATTGTCTCCTATCTAATAGATGTAAACTCCTATTAAATGTCATGTAATGATAAAACATTTGGTTATATCTAACTTGTTATATATATTGATTTTAAAACTACTAAAAAAAAAAACAGTTTCTTATTAGAATGTATTAGGAAGAAGCATTTATTGGGTACATACAAGTACCAACTTAGTCCACAGAAATATAATGTTACTAAATCTTATTTTCGGTATCTTGTCATGAATAGTGCTTCTACAAACTTGGTAAATGTTATAGTTCGTATCACATGCATTTTATGCCTAATTTATTAAAATAAATAAATAAATAATATATAATAATTTTTAAATATTTTATTATTTATTTTTAAAAATAAGTTAAACAATTTAAATATCATAATAAAAAATACTATAAAATTACAAATTTTTTCTTATATTTTATTTCTCACTTTTTCTTTCTTTTATTTTCTTCTTTTTTCTATCTTAATTTATTTATGGTATATATGCCAAATTAGTATGTTTATTTTAACCAATAATGTACACAAAAAATTAATTATTATATTAATTACCTATATAAAATTTAACTGTACAATATATACAAAAAAAACCAAATTAGTCGTAAGTAAAAAATTATATGTTAAAATATATAATACATATAAAAAGTAAATTAAACAACATATAAATTTTTATACAAATATATAATGAGGAATTTAATAATTAATTTTTAGTGTGTATATAATATTTTTATATTTTAAAATAATTCATGAATTAACAGTTAATATATATATATATATATATATATATATATATATATATATATAGTTAAATATTTATTATGAATTTAGGTTATCCATAAGTAAAAAGCTATAACTAGGCGTACAGTCGTACAGAGGTTGAGGATAAACATGTTTTCAAGCTGCATCATTTTGTAAAGAAAATGCTATTTCAAACCATTTTTGAAGTCGTTGAAATATTGGTTCGGATAACCTAATTATGAAAATTATTTGTTTTATATGTTTCATGTGGATTTTATATTTCTTTTTTTAAAATTGTTAAAAAATTTAAAATATTAAAATATAAAAATATTATATACACAAAAAAATTAGTTATTACATCAGTCGTTATATATATAACTTATTTTTTATAAATATTTTATATTTTAATATATATTATATAAAAAAATACTAGATGATCATTGTAATTTATTATTATTTGCTATCATTTTTAGTTATGACCCTAATTTTTTTAATTTAATAATATATTTTAATTCATATTTTTAAATATTGATAGCTAATTAACGAGAAAAAATAATAAATTTTAATAATCACATAACATTCTTCGTATTTTATATTAATTTTGTTATTTTTTTTTTTTATATCATTCTTGATATACATTAGGGGAAATTTTTTGGTGACAAAGATAATGGTGTTTAAAAGTGACCAAAGATTGACCCACAAATTAAAAGTTAACATGTAGAATGATTGATTATAGTAAGAAATATTTTAGAAATATGCTTTTGTGAATTACTTTAAAAATGGAAAAAGCTAAGTTATAGAAAAAGATATATATAAATGCATGGAAGGAAAAAAAAAGAAATAAAAAAAATGTGAAGTTAATAAAAATGAGATTTTTTATTTAAATTAATTAAATAAATATTTTATTTATTAAAATAAATAATTATAAAAATTATTATAAAAATACGTCTTTCAATCTTATCTCGTTTATTTACACTGTAAACGATATAATTATGAATATATTTCGTTTACACTATAAATTAGATATATGGAATTTGAAAAAATACACCTATCTCATTTACAGTATAAATAAGATACATTCATAATTATTTTGTTTACAATGTAAACGAGATGTGTGTATTTGTAAATATAAAAATATAATTTTTAAAAATAATAAAAAATATTAATAATTTAAATTATACCAAATACTTCAAATGAAACGTTTTAAATAATAGAGAAAATAGGCAGTTTCAAATAATAGGGAAGATGAACAGTTTCAAAATAACAATATTTTAAACGGACAGTTTAAAATTACGTGATAGATGCAGTCGCCCATTAATTAATTAGTTAATTATAACCGTTTATCTTCTTTGTTATTTTGAATAATTAGTTATAACCGTTTATCTTCTTTGTTATTTTGAAATAGTCCATCTTCCCTATCATTCCGCCTATTTCCTCTATTATTTGAAACGTTAAGTTTTAAGAGTTTGGTGTAATTTAATTTATTAATATTTTTTATTATTTTCAAAAATCATATTTTTATATTTACAAATACACATATGACATATCTTGTTTACATGGTAAACGGATGATTTTAAATGTATCTTATTTATACGGTAAACAAATTAAGTGTATTTTTTTTCAAATTTCATATATATCATTTACAATATAAATAAAATATATTTATAATTATATCGTATACAGTATAAATAAACAAGATAAGATTAAAAGACGTATTTTTGTAGTGATTTTTATAATTATTTATTCCAATAAATAAAATATTTATTTAATTTATTTAAATAAATCCCATTTTTATTAACTTCGCAGCTTTTTTTATTTTTTTTTCCTTTCATGTATTTATATTTTTTTTTTATAACTTAGTTTTTATTTTTATTTTTAATGTAATTCACAAAAGCATATTTTTAGAATGTTTTTTATTATATTCAATCATTTCACATATCAACTTTTAATTTGTAGGTCAATTTTTAGTCAGTTTTAGACACCATTATCTTAGTCACCAAAATACTCTCCATACATTAGATCTGCAAATTCAGTGAACAATGAAGCAGGCGCAGCCAGCATATAACAAACTTTATTTTTCTCTTTATTAATCATTTCCATTTCCAAAAATAAATCTCAGATGGTCACAAATCGCGGCACGTCTACCTGGACGCACAGACAACGAAATCAAGAACTTCTGGAACTCCACGGTGAAGAAAAGGTTAAAACTGAACAACAACTCAACTTCATCACCAAACAACACTGACTCATCAGAGCCTAATAGCATCAGGGACAACAACGTTGTCATGGGGACAACAACTTCTAGTAATAACAACGGTATCATGCACATCAATGACCATCATCATCATCATCAGGATCTCATGACCATGTCCATGTGCATGGACAACTCATCCTCATCAACATCATCGTCTACCATGCATACTCATCACCATGCCATGGTCTTTGGGGATCCCTTTTCCATGGTAACCAACAACAACAATAATCATTATGAGATGGCGACCGGTGTAGCCGGTTTTCATGGCGCGATTGCCGGTGATCTGCCATTAGGAAATAGTTTTCATGGCGGCGATTATGGGGGGATGTTGGATGAAGAGAGTACTGATAAAATGGGGTTAGAAAGCGACTTGTCCCTTCCTCCATTAGAAAGTAGTATTAGAAGCACTGAAGAGATTATTATTATTAATAGCAACAATAATGCCTCCTCAATTGATGACATGAAAAGCCACAACAACCACTTCAATAATAATAATAATACTAATAATGATAGTTGCTTCAATAACACCGATAATCAGGTTCTGAATAACAACAACTGCTCCAATGAAGAGGATTTGTTTGGGTTTGGAAATCATGGCCAAGTGGAAAACTTAAGAATGGGAGAATGGGACTTTGAGGGTTTGATGCAAGACATTTCCTATTTTCCTTCCCTTGATTTCCAAGTTTGAATCTCCACTTTTTGAAATTCATACCATTTCTCTTTATCTTTATCTTTCCTATTAAATAAACAATTCACTTAGCATAAGACATTCAATTCTTCAAAGTAAATAAGAAACTTTGGCTACCCAAATTTTTTTTGTTAAGATTCATTAATTGTTGCAACACTTAATAAATATTAAATAATACAAGTTCTGGCTGTCTTTTTTTTTTTCTTCTTAGCATAACTATAATTCAAAATACTTGCTTCGATATCAATTAATTGTTCATTCTAATTTATCAAAAAAAAAAAATAGAATGAATAATTAATTAATATCAAAGAGAGTACAAAGAAAAACAAACCCTTTTTCTTGTTCATAAGCATTGCTTCTTCTTATTGGCCTTACAAAATTGTAGCCCAATACACCAATTTATCATAAGTTGTTCCTTAGATACAGCTTTCTGTTGAGAAAATTTATGCTGTGAATAGGGTGGTAGTTATAAGGGATTATTATTTCTTAATCACTTTTTTTTTGCACCCACTTGATTTAATTTTTCCTTGTGAAGTATGTAGATTTTGTGTCAATTTTCGGGAATACGTTTGTTGTTGCAATAATTCGAATGTTGTGATGGGGATGGAGTCAGAGGAAATGTGAATAGCAATTATTTAGAAAGGTCAAAGAGAATAAAGGTTAGTTGGAATTGTATGTAGCATTATGTTTTTACACAAAGAATAATAATGTGGCATAGTAGTGGAAGTTGTTATTTAGTGGCAGGTAAATGTACAAGATGATGTAAACACATCAATAAGTATCAAGTTTGAAACTAATTCCTCTCTCTCTCTCTCTCATATAAATCAGTGCTTGTTAATAAATAATGTAGAATCTTCCGAAAATTAATTAAATCAGTGCTTGCTAATAAACATTTTTTGTCAGTGCTGGATAGATCAGTAAATCATTAACCAGAACGGTTCCATGACTGGCCCAATTCTCAGAATCTTGGGAATCGTATGGTTTCTTCTATCCTTTTGTTTGTCATTCAGAAGGGGTAGAGTCCATGAGATTCGTGTGGTTGATTTAGGTTTTTAATAAAACTATAGGTTCAGGCCAAAAATAAATATGGGTTTGGGTTTTTGTTTATTTTGGTCCAGGAAAGAAAACATGATTATTATACAATGACCTAGAAGAAAAAAACTGCTTTTGAAGGCCAGAAAGGATAAAGGAAAAATATGATACCTGATTAGAGTTATTTTTAGTTTATATTTTATTTTTATGTTTTATTTTTATTCTTTTTAATTTGGCTTTAGGGTGATTTTGTTGTTAGTAGTATAATATTATTGTGGAACATTTTGATGAATCCCATCATGAGGAAAAATATTATATTCTTACTAGACTTTTTATGTTTTGACCAATGACTAGTTTCTTGACCACCTCAAAAATATACATAACATTAATTTAATTTGATCTTAAAAGTCTTTATTATTGATTTAGCTATTGAAAGATACATATATGCAGGCGTAACATCATTTTTAGTTCTAAGGGGAAAAAATTTACATCAATATAATTCTTCGGATATGTATTATCATTTTGAACTTAATCCTTTCAAAATATGCATGATATCAATATAGTTCTTGTTTGGTTGTAACGTTGGGGACAAAACTTATTTGAGAATAAAGATAAAAGAAATCAATTTGAATTAGTTGAATGGTAAGCTCATTCATCGTCTTAAGCAAGTATCAATCATTCAAATTCAGTCTTATATTTATAGTAATTTATTGACTAACGACGGTAGATGTTTAATGGAGCTCATATCTGTAATGAATCAGAGTAGTCATTGGTTTGTCAAATCAAAGAATATCGTAAAAAATAATAAAAATAAAAGAAAATGAATTTTGTATTGAAATGTAATTATAAAAGTACCTTTTATCAATAGTAAAAATAGACGCGAAAATTATTTTGTATTTGGATATAAAAATACATATATAAAACATTTTTAGTAAAATTACATACCGATCATATTTATGTTTGAATAAAAACTTTACATTAAATCATAATGTCTTTAAAAATAATTATATAATATTATTGTTCATACCCTGACCCAATGTCAAAAGCCCAGGTCCAAATAAAAGGTCTAATCTGTAGGATTAAGCCTAGCTAAGTACCGACTTTCACGTAAGAAGTCGGTATCAACCACGACTTGCTCTAGAGAAGTCGGACATGAGATTAGCTGGCAGATAAACACTCAATTCAAATGAGTAACCGCCCCTAAAATCTCTCTAACCGCTTCATAAAGCCATATCTTAACCTCCCCAAGATAATGGGACGGTTAACACCCTAAAGATACGGCACTACTCCAACGGTGGTTATTGGCTCACCACTATAAATACACTGACACCCCAGTGTCTTTACAAGTACCACCCCCCATTCATTCGCTCACACAAGTCGGAAGGAGGCTCCAGTGTGCGATCCAGCTCGGAGACTACCAATCGCAGGTGACTGGGCCAACGAACGTCATCTATCCTACTAATCTCCGGTTACCCACAGTAACAATTATTATTTCAGTATTTATATAAAATAATTTAATCATCGAATTAATTATTAATAAATAAAATATAATTATTTTATATTCTTACTATTTTAAGAAAAATAATTAATCATACAAAATAGTTAAAAAATATTCAATATTTTAATATATTTTTTTATTTATAGTTCTTTTAATTCAAGATAAGATAATTGTTGCAGTATATGTTAAGAAAAAATTGTACGCTATATATGTAAGTATGTATATGTACTATAAGCTATTCTATGATTATTTTAAAAAATAATTACTTTTAATAATGTTTGTGGAATATGGGGGATCACATATGTTCAAGCCATTCTATACGCTAAACCAATATAGTCACAAATTAGTAGTGATAACAAAATTCAAATTCAAATTCATATTCATAGGCCCAAATTTTGAATATCAAAGCACAATTGGGAGAAGAGAAAAATAAAAGAGAAGCCAATGGTGTTGTTATTACAGGCTTAGAAGTTGATCTAGAGAAAGCCCTGTAAAATGGAAGAAAGATATTACAAGGATAATAGCGGGTGTAATGGCTTAAATGGAAATAAGTCAAATAACATACACAGATTTTATAAGTGTTTAGATCCTTGATTTTGGTGTTACTGATTACATGACCTCTAATTTATCATGGTTTATTTTTTATTTTTAAATTAAATTTTAAATTGTTCAAATGTCTAATAATTCTGCACACTATAAGAGTGTTGTTAACTTTTCAGGATCTTTGATTCAAAATAATTTCCTTTATTTACCTCATTTTTATTTTTATTTAATTTTTATTTCAAAATTTACTTTTTTATTTTATTGTGAATTTATTTTTTTTATTTATTATTTATTTACAGATATTGAGTAATTTGAGGATGATTGATTTAGGTAGAATGCGAGAGAAGTTATATATTTTTGAAAGAGGCATAAACAACGACAATAATACTTCTCTTGATACATCATTAAACACTGCACATCTCTCTCGCATCACCCATTTAAACTTATGATATTTTTTTTGGAACATCTTTTCATACAAAGATTTTTGTATGAACAGTATCCTTTTATTTCTATAGACCATAATGATGTTTGTGATGTATGTTAATTTTTAAAACAAAGAAAATTTTGTTTTTCACGAAATTCTAATAGAACTAATGGTAATTTTGATTTCTTACATTTGGACATATGGAGTTCTTTTTGATAATTAAAAATATTTTTTGAAAGATGTTGATAATTTTATATTAGTAGTTTTACTTGGGTATTTTGCTGAAACAAAAAACTGAAATTCTACAATGAATAAAATATATTATTACATTTGTTCAAACTCAATTTAATTCTAAGATTAAATGTATATGTATAGATAATAGATCCTAGTTCCTTCTAAATGATTTTTTTTTCCTTCTAAAGATATTATTTGTAACATTCTATCATAGAGAATCTTATGCTTAAGTCATAAGACAGAGATGGTGAGATATTACGACTTCTAAAAGTAAAATTATATATAAATATAATTGAAAAATTTTATAGTTAAGAGCCTTTGAACAAAGATTAAAATAAAATCGTTAAATCGAAAAGCGCAACTCTCACGTCAAGGCTAGCGGTAAACGAGCCAAGATAAGAGTAAGCTAACATGATTATATACGAAAGAGTTCCAAGATACAAATAACAAAGCTCAAGATTCGGTTTGTAAAAATAAACCGGCCAGAGCATACAAGTATGTATACACATATACAAAAGAACCCAAAAGAACCCAAAATACAAAGTTGATAGGACCTGATTCTCCAAAATAACCTCTAAGAGGGGTAAAGCATATTATACATATACAATGGAGATATAAAAGTATCTATATATACATCAGAACCAAAAATAAAATTCTAAGTGCAAAGATCTTCGCTTTCAGAAGCTTCCAACATGCCTCAACAGATGCCTCACGTCCTACATCTAAAAACCATAAATATGGGGTGAGAACCAGAGGTTATCAGTATGGTAATAGTGCCCACATCTCTATCATATAATGTCGCGAAAAAGTCAAAAGCAATTCTAGAACTTCTGACATATGATTTAATCTTATAAAAACATAACTAAACCAAAATTTGATTAGACAACTACCTAAGGATCTTCATTCTATCTAATACTACCCTTTCCAACTCCTTTGAATCTCCCAACCGCTACTGGAATTATTTGTTACACACACAATTATTGCATGCAAGAAAATCACAATTAGGATTTAGATATAGCAAAGAAACAGGTATCAAGTAGTTTATACAATCAGTTAGGCATTCCAAACAAACACATAGATGCATATGATGCATGCCTATCCTATGGCTGATGAGTCTCATCTGTCGGTTATATAGCCAACCCGACGTGTCTGGTAGCTAACCCGGGTACAGTCTCTCTGTTGCGCCTTAATACCGTTAGAGAAAATCCGTGCCCTGTCACCATTAGAGGGTATCTGTGCCCTATCACTATTAGAGGGTATCGGTGCCTTGTCACCCTTACAACTAGAGAGATAAAATTACAAGCATACTCACATTCAATATTTTCCATCATGATTCGTTTACCACATTCATTCATTAATCACATATGCATCTCTGGCATACTCGCCACATTTTCAAGCTTCCTCAATTAATCATAATCAATTAATCATCAATCAGATTTCAGTAATAATTCTTCTTTCGTTTTTCCTTACATTCATTCATTCATTTTTCAAACTTTCTTCATCTCCAAGCTATCACTCTTCCCTATCTTCTTCTCACCACTCAACATACAACTAAGATTTATGGGCTAAAAGAATAAAAATAGAGATTTAGAGATTCAAAATTACATTTTAAAACACAAAACTCACTTTGCTGATTTTAGGGGTCACGCATACGCGTGGATGGGGTTTTCCTTGCTCGCGTACGCAAGCACGCTGCTCGCATATGCGAGATGTCCAACCCGAGAAAGTTGGTCGCGTCAGGTGCAGTGGTCGCATATGCAAGATATGCAGAGTAGCAAAAATGCTGAATGCTGCAGAATTTCAGATTTGTATTCCAAACTTCTGACGTGCATAACTTTTTTGTTTTAAAACATTTTTCATCTGTTCTTCAAATAGCATGAACTACACGGATCTAATTTTTACATGAAAGAAAATTGAAATAATTTGGAGGTCCGGAAGCAGAGTTATGACTCGTCGAAGTTTGGCCAAAAATCATATTTTCACAAAAATACTCCAACCTCTATTTTCATCGATTCACCATTCAATACCAACTTTCTATACTCATAATCAACACCAACACATACTATAACATAGCAACATAGCCCCACATCCTACCATAACTAATTATACCTCAATTCCGAACAATCTCATATAAGAATTTTTCAACTATCTAAACAAGTGTATCAATATACCACCTCATACATATTTATTCACATCACCTTATCTATCATCATTAAAATCATCATTTAGCATTCTATTTTCATGATAAACATCAAACTTCACATAGTCTCATCAACTTCATCACTCGACACAATTATCATCAATCATTCCCATACCATCCAACCACTCAACTCAACTATACTAACAACAAGTAATCATATATTCCCTAATCAAATCAACACCCCTCAATTATTCCACAACACATCAATTCACAATTATAATCACTTCACACAGTAATTCATATCCAAACAACATCATACATACTCATCAACATCACAATTAATTCAACTTTATCCTACGGTCAACTAGTCTAAATTTTCACGACACATTATATTTTAGATACGAAAAACCAAAACCATACCTTACCCGATTTTCTCATAAAAACCTGAAATGTCATAATTTACCACCGTTCCACAAAATTCGCGACTCCAAATGCACACCAACAGAAAATTCAGCTACCAAGTTCGAAACTCAATCTTCCAACTCCATAAATTTGCCACCAATACATCTAATTCAATCTAATATCATATGAATACCACTAAATCAATATAGGATTTGCTATATAAACAATTTCACAAGGGTTAAATATTTTTTATTTTACCAACGAGAAATTGGGGCAAAGCTCAGCAATTCCTCACCACTTGAGCACACCTAACATCATTAAGTCACAAAATCTCAAACCCCGATAACATAATATTTTTGAATTTAAGGAGAGAGACTGGGTAAGAAATAGCTTATTTTTTTTATCAAATTGTTGGGTGGGTTTTATAGAGGATTCTGAGACGAATGCGTGGCCACTAACGGCTCGTCAATCGGAACTCCGAATTGAAAGTTATGGTCCAAGGAAGGAGGAGATAAATAGTGTCAAAATTCTTATTTTAATTAGCTCTACCTCATTAAACTATAAAATCTCATTTTCAAATTTTTTGGATTAATAATTAATTTATTGACTAATTATTTACTAATTTTGCGAGTTTTATATTATTCATCAATCAATTTGTGTCGAAATTCCCAACAAAATGATCGAGTAGAATGAAAACATCAATATATTCTAAACATTGCTTATGCTTTTGTTTAATTTTCAATCAAATTTACCTCTTATTTTTTGGTCATATGTCATTCTTCATGCTATTTACTTAAATTAGGTATTATTTCAAAATGTCCATTTGAAAATATCCTTTTAAAATTTATATAATTAAAAAAATAAATTATAATGATCTCAATTTTTTTTGTTGCTTAAGTTATATATGTTTCTATCTTTGTAAATTATTGTTCTAAATTTGACCAATTACATTATTTATATTTTAGTTGAAAACAAATTCGATGTCCAAAAATATTTTTAATGAAATATCTTTTTCTTTTTCCAAAAAATCCACTATTTTTTTTGGTAAATTGAGGGGCCAAAGCCCAAGACAAAAAAAAACTAAAAGATTACATTACGAGGCATAGCAGCCCCAAAAACATAATCAACAACTATGAAAGAAAGTAAGAGTGAAGGTGAGTTTCAGTATCTAATCTCCAGGTTTTGTTCGAGGCTATGAGTAGCAAGCCAATCCGCACATCTATTCGCTTCTCGATAGATATGTGTGAATCTAATTTCTCAGTCTCCATCGATGAGGGTTCTTATTCTATGATATAGCGCTGAACCCTAATTTTTTAACATATAGTTAAAATATTTTTCGTAACCCTTCAAATTTTAACCCAAACAATATTAACCCTCCATCACTTTTATTTGGGTCACAATCATTACTCATTGACCCAACATTACATTTAACCCAATGCCTTTTCATTTCAGACACTACATATCCCTCTCATTAACCCATTAACCCGACAGTCCCCAAGCTCATTTTTTTCTCATGAAGATTTTTCATGCTCTTCATAACATTTTTTTCCATTTGTCCCAAATTTGTCGTTACCCTTCACCTTTTCTCTCACTTAAATTTCATTCGGTTCCTTCATCTCCTCAAACAAAAAATTCTTTTTCCACGTTTTTCCTAGCATTTTTTCTCCCATGTGTCCCAAATTTGTCGTTACCCTTCACCTTTTCTCTCACTTAAATTTCATTTGACTCCTTCGTCTCTTCAAACAAAAAATTCTTTCATTCAATCTCCTTTGCTCGTTCTGCCTCCTCTTCGCCGAAGCCACCACCATATATTGTCTCCTGTTCGCCTCTCTGATTTCATTTGCGGCTCCTTTCTTACCTCACTAATTTCATTTTCCTCCATATGTCGATACCCTATTTTCTTTGTTCTTTTTTTTCTATTTTTTTCTCGTAGCTTTATTTTGTCATTACACTCTGAGATTCAACTTAAGTCTTTTAAAAAAGTAAATATGCAATCTCATTAGTGTAATATCATGAGGGATGACCTTGTTGCACTTGGAGCTAAGCCAAACTTAGTCTTTGGTTGATTTTCCTCCTCATGTGAAGTCCATTAGGTGCAAGTGGGTATATAGAACTAAACATCACCCGTATTATTCTATTAGGTATTATAATATTCCTCCTGTGGCAAAAAGCTTCTTGTAAACAAGAAGAGTTAATTTTTTGAAAATGTTTTCACTAGTTAAACTTGTGACTATTAGAATTCTTTTGGTGTTGATTTCTATTAAGAAGTGACCAATTCAACAGCGTGATGTTAATGATGCATTCCTACACGATAATTTAACAAAGAAAGTTTATATACCTCTACTACTCGATCTTGTTCTAAGTTTTTTCAATTAGTGTTGTCGACTTCCAAATTCTTATATGGTTCACCAATCCAACCGTATGTGATATAAAAAACTTTCTATTCTTCTTTCTTGTGAGTATCAGTAGAATGCGTTTCATTATAATTATAGAGTCTTCACCAAGTTTTGGACAGTGAAGTAACTATATTATTAATGTATATTGACGAATATTGTGATCACTTAAAATTCTATCTCTAAAATAACTTCAATCAAATGAACTCTAGACACTCACTTAAAAATAAAGAATTTGGACACATTGAAATATTTTTTGAGTATTGAGGTAATACACTTTGCAACCTACTTGGACGCCTCATTTATTTCACTATGACTCATCCAGACATCACTTATGCCACATAGCAACTTTATCACTTGTTGGTCACCCCTACTCAGACTCACTATCAATGTTGTTCTACGCATTTAAAATATTTAAAAATTAGTCTTAAATAGGGTTCTTCTTCTCATGAAATTCATCAACTCAGATTTTTAGCTTCAATGATTTAGATTGGGTAGAATGGCTACACACTCAAAAACTATTGATTGGCTATTATTTCTTTTTGAAAAACTCTTTAGTTTCTTGAAAAACCAAGAAATAAATTATAGTTGCTCATTTCTCCACTAAATCTAAATATTACGCTCTTGTCAATACCACTTGTGAACTACAATCAATTTTGAATCTATTGAAGGTTTTTTCATGTATCTTGTGATCGTCCTCCAATTTTGCATTGTGATAATCAAAGTACTAAATATTTAAAGGTTAATTGTCATGTAATGCGCCAAAAACCTCAAGCCAGGGATAATGAAGTTGCATCCACCAGCTTGCAAGGATTAGACACCACAATTAGCCTAACAAAAACACCTCCAGCTGAGCATACAAATTACAAACCCAACAAATCAAATAGTATCCTTTTCTTATAATTTATAGCTTCATCTAAAAGGTGGTTTGAAAAGATTTAGCTTATTTTTTATAATTTTTTTTACCAAAGATAGAGAGACTAAAATCCACAACCTTTTGGATGAGTATGAAAAAATTATATCATTTGAGTTATAACTTATTTTTTATAATTTGTTCACAAAAGAAAGATCATAAATATTGAGTTACAAAGAATACAAAATACAATTTATTTTCAGTTTATCACTTCTCTGCCCTTAAGTTTATTATCACTTTACTTTTGCGTTTAAATTACTTCATCTTTTAAAAAATATTATTTATCCATACATTTTTTCTCCTATCCCAACTCTAACCTCATTCCTACTTCTGTCATCACCCATCACAACTATCTTACTGTTACCACCTTGCCTTGTGCTTAATTATTTTAATTATACACCATCTTAACTTAGTACTTTCTTTTTTCTTTGCCTCATAATGTCAAAAAGTAAAATCAATTTTGATAATTAAGCAAAATTTGGTTTGGGTTAGAAAAAATATGAAATTTCAAGAAGGATCACAATTTCATTGTGACGAATTCACGATTGATTTAAATTGAAAAATAAAAATTTTGAGAAGCTACTTGCATGGCCAAAAGATGGTGATACAGAGTCAAATATTTCAACTTGCTTACAACATATAAAATTGATAAACATATATATTATTAGGAAGTTTATTAGTTGCAAAGTAATTCTAATGTCAAAAGCTAATTACTTAGTCAAAGATTTTAATTTAAGATTATTAACTTATAATTCATAAATATACAAGTTGATAATATCAAAAGTTGTTATATTTAGGTTAAGTATTTGTTTTTGTCCTTAACAATTTGGGTCAAAATAAAAAATGCTTTCGACTTTTTTTTTTTAATTAATATTATCCTTAACGTAAAATATAATTTTTGGACATTGATAAAAGTAAAAATTATAATTCCTCCGGAAAAATTTTCTTCTTATCTACCGTCAATTCTAACTACACCCGTCAATTTGAACCAGCCACCCCTTCAGCCAAAGTACCAAACAACAATAACAATAGCAACATCAACACTCAATGGCAACAGATATTCAAAGGAGTGAAAGGACCATCAGAAGTGAAATTCAATTTCGAATTTGGCTTCTGAATTGATAAAGAATGGAACGTTAAGAAGACAGGGTGAAAGCTTCGCACGATCCGGGAATCACAACCGGTTCAGCGGCGGTGGAATCCTCTATAGCAGTATTAGGATCGTGAGAGTCTCTTGTATCACCACAATCATTTCGACGGACTGTGGAAGATCTTGGTGGTGTTGGATACTGGCAGCGTCTCAGGCAGCACTTGGTATTACCGCGACAACACCCGCACTTGGCGGGATCCAACGGCAGCAATGGCGACCCAACGGTAGCAGCGGCAAACCAGCGGCAACAGCAATGACTCAGTGGCAGTGACGATCCAGTGGCAGTAGCCCCTCTCCTTCCAATTTTACTTATTTCTCTCTTGCTTCCAATTTTACTTTCCCCTTCCTTCACCAATGCCACCATCAATTTGTCTCTGTTCTGATTTTTTTGAATAATGAATTATTGTTGGTGTTGTTATTATTGTTGTTGAAGATAGTGTGAATGAAGGAGAAACATTGGTAATGTTAGAAAAAACATGGTGGGAGGGATAAAGAAGATTAGAAAATCTAAAAGACATGGTGGGAGAGATAAGGAAGTTCTGGATTGCTGGTGTGCAGTGGTGGAGTTTGAAATAAAATTTTGGAGGGTTAGATAAAAAATAATTGTCAATATATTTTTTATATAGACCTCGTTTAAGATAAATTCGTCTAACCCTATTTTTTTGATTTGGGTGATACTACCAAATTTGAAATCTTTTTTCAGAGTCTCGTTTCAAAAAATTAAGACCAAACAAATCAAATGTAACTTTTTGAACTTTTGAAAGTTGTATCTCACTTTTTTCGTGATTCATTAAAATAGAAGAACTATCTACAGGTGTTGATATTGTAAAAGTTATATGTTCTCCTTCTTAAATATTAACCTTCCTTTTAAAAAATGTATCAATTCTTTAATTTTTCATGATTATTTTATATAAAAATTTGAATATACATTATGTAAAATATGTAAAAAAGAAGTTAGAAGGACAAATATTAAAATTTATAATATTTATTGAATTTTTTTATCAATTTATATAAATACGATAGTATCAATACTTATTAAATATTATAATATTTTTTATCATATAAAAAATTAAATTAAATAAACAATCAAATATAAAATAATATTAAATTATATAAATAAAAAATACATAATTTTTTATATTTGAACTCAAAGGTAGAAGGAGTGTTGTTGCTTATTGAATAGAGAATTGCGAAATAGAATACACTCAATTCAGTCTAAATCCAACATGTTTTGAATGTTTAAAATTAAAAACTATTGTGCAATAAAAGCAAGAGATGAAGATTGAACTTTAATATTTTAAGTTATAGTAAAATATTTGAGCCAACTTAACTATTTTTTATTTTTTGAAAAAGTATTACTAATTTTTTTGTCTGAACTAAGCTCTGCCCTGCTGGTGTGTGTTGTCTAGGGTGACGAGGGATTTTTTAATTTTATTTTTATCAAGAAAAATTTTGTAAAAAAATAATAATTTTAAAATAACTTCTAATATTGAAAATAATTTTAATAATCAGGGATAATTTTGATTTTGATCTAAAACATTAAAAACGAAAAAGTACTTAACCCTTATATTTACTATGTAATTTCACTACCTATAAATTAGTATTAGGTAGTTTGGTTAGCTTAGTTTGGTATGATGGAAGTTAAAATGTATTGATGTTAAAAAGAAAGTTCTAAGATTTTTCTTTATGTTTTCTGTCTCTACATTTATTTTTTGTACCAAATCATCAAGCACTTGTTTAGTTAGAGAATATTGGTTTTGTAATTTTGGTATTTACTCATTAAAAATGATATTTATATACTAAAATGAACTACCAAAATTAGTTACCATGCATACACAAATATATGTGTTATTTAGTTTATTTTTAATGTGTATTTTATATTTTAACATATATTTTATACTGGTGGCTAATTTTATACATAGTATAGTTGTTTTGTCATTGTATTTGAGTTGAATATTTATACCATTTGACTTTGTATTTAGGTGTAATTAAGACTTAGTTTTAGACAGAGTATCATATATTATCACTTTGTATCTTCATATCAGGGATTCGGTTTAGACATAGTGGTTATCCGTTTAAAATTTTTTTGGAAAAGATTTATTTAAGGTGGAGTAGCATTACCAATCACCACTTTGTATCTCGTTAGAAATTTAGTTAGGTTAGAATTGCTATCTAATTTTGTAACTTTGTTATATCATATTTTTTAGATAATTTAAAAGTGTTGATCCCATCTACGAGCTTGTTTTTGAGGTTGAACTTGGCACATTCAATCTTAATTATAAATATTCTCATTAACTTTTGAGATATCTACTCAATCTCAATTTTAATAACTCCACTATGTAACCAATAAGGGATGTAGCCAATTTCAGCCAACTCCTATTTAAGTTGCACTCCAAGACTCACGAAGAAAAAACATCTATAATATACTAAAAAAATCTAAATTATATAAAAAGAAATCTAAATTGCATAAAAAAATCAAAATTACATCGAAAAAATTTAAATCATATTAAATTCATTTTCAAGGAGTTGTAAATGTTTCTTTCTTTGTAATTGGATTTTTTTTTTGTAAAAAAAAACATCCGCATCCTAAACCCTAATAAATGTTTTATTAAGAGATGAAAAAACATCCATAAAATACTAAAAATTCAAATTATATTAAAAAATCCACTTTATATAGAAAAAATATCCAAATCACATGAAAAAATTAAAATCACATTAAATTCATTCTCAAGAGGTTGTAGATGTTTCTTTGTTTGTAATTGGATGTTTTTTTGTAATTGAATATTTTTTTTGTAAAAGAAACACCACATTCTAAATCTCAATACATTTTCTTACTAAAGGACGAAAAAATATCCACAATATACAAAAATGATCTAAGAAGAAAAAGAAGAATGATGGCAGGTGGCGTGACGCCATGGAGGATGGCGACGTGAGGGGGGATGCGGCCATTGTGGCTCGATGGAGGAGTGCGACGTGAGGGCAGGGACGCGGCACGATGGGCGACGGCGGCAGGATAAGAAGTGGGAAGCAGATGAAGGAGTGCGACACGACACGATGAACAGGGACGAAGCTCTCTCCAACGGCCTGCAACGGTGATCACAACGCCGTGACACAACGAATGGCGACGCAGCAACAGCATCTCCACGAGGGGCATGATCGCGACACTCGCCAAGAATTCCCTGCAGCAGTGACGTGAAGGACATAAAGGACGTGAAGGAACGCATGCGCAACTTGCGCGAGAACTCTCCTCCAGCGGCGATGCGCACGGCTTACTACGGAGGCGGAGATGCGGAAGTGGCAAAGCTTCTGCGCGACGGAAGGTTGACGCGATGAGAGAGCTCATGTCCTCATAGTGGTTAGTGTATTTAAAAGAAGTTACGTTGTCTAATCCTAGTTATTCAAAATCTGATTTTTAAAAAAATTTTAAAATTAATTTTTAAACAAATTGTTTATGTTGTCTTTGATGGGTGTATAATTCCCCCCTATCCTTTCTCTTTTAATAAACTTGTTTAAGAACTATGACATGCTTCTTATTAATAATGTAAAAAGTGTAACTAACTTACTGATAGCTACTTCTCTAACAAACTTTACTAACTTGATTTTGCAAACGTAAAAATAATTAGTTACACTCTTTACAAATAAAACCGCAACCATTTTTTTCAAGTCACCTTCCCATTCTATGCTACCCGTTTTAATGGTCATGCTCCTCCAAAACTAAAATAAATAAAAGATTTTTTCTAGCTAATGGATGAAAAAAAATCATCATTTGCCTTGGATCATGATGGTAATGAGAGGTGCGATTCATAATGTGTTGGTACAAAAGCAAAAGAGAGTACCGTCCTCATCATACTATTTTAAATTGAACAATATTGTATAATTTGTACCTTACAATAATCATTACAATGTATGGCCATATATCCGTGGATAACAATCTCTTGAAAAGCAAGAAATTTTCGATTAAATTGCATCTCTACTTCACTCTTAATTATCCTCCCGTCTCTTTCCTCCTCTGCCTCTACACTCTCGTATATACCATCTTAATTGAAGGTTTTAACTTTAAGCCATTTTTTTCTGGTGTAAAATTGAAATGAAAGAAACATCATTGCAGGAAACAAGGAGGTAATCATGGACGTGCTTTTGAAACCGATAACCGAGGAAATGTTCGTATAATTGGATAGAACTAACCATTACCAAAACGATTAATTAATATTAATTGTTGTACTGTATTGATAATTTGATCTTCAGTTCGCTATCAAATAAATTAGCATTGAGATGTCTTCCAAAAAATAAAATAATAATAAATGAATAAATAAATAAGAGTTAATACCGATGAGGGGACTAACTGTTGGATTGGACAAAACCGCTAACTTGTACAAAAAATTAAAAAAAAAATGGTTTGGATTCCCTAGTTTTTGTATCATGTTTCCGTTATGTTTCAATAACTTCCACGTCAATGCTGATTTAATCCTTCTATAATATTAAAAATTAAACTAACAATCAACTAAATAAATGGTAGAGTTTAGTGGTGAAGAATTTTAGTAGTACTAGTGTATAATATATACATTAAACTATCATCAGTTCTGTCCACGTATTATTAGAATGTTGATAAAATGACTCCTATTTTTATTAACAATAAAATTATTTTTTAAATATTTAAAAATGCTATAAAAATACCCAATTGTAAGAAAATTCTTTTTCATTAATAAAATAGACAAATGTGGTAAACCAAAAATATCAATGTAGCATCTGTTACATATTTAATGTCTTCAAATCTAAAATCCTAATCTCTCTCTCTCTTTATCTTTCTCTCTCTCATACAGTACAACAAAATTCACTAGATTTAAGAATTTTTTGGTTCTTTAGTGAATATTCAGAGGAGTTTTTAATAATTTTTCGCATCATGCTTATTTCTAGATGACCCAATCGATCATGCCAAGTTATGAATTCATTTGGACTAATAAACTTCTGGTTTATAATGAAATGTGATTTAATTGCACTAATTTTGGTATAATATAACCCATATGAAAGTGAGGGTAACTTTTCTAATATAATCTTTTTATTTGAATCGTGAGTTGTGATACATAAGAATTCATGATTTCTCTTATTCATTGTCTTAATATGATATCCATTTCGGCGAATATCTTTGAAACTCAATAAGTTTCTTAGAGACTTAGTAGACAATTGTGCATTATTTATTATAAATTTTATTCCTCCAAAAAATAAAATTATAGCTCTTTCGGAGCCTTCTATTACATTGCCTGAGCCAATAATAGAATTAACATATTCTTCTTTTGGCACAAGCACTACGCCAGATGCGGGGGTTTGCGGCGGTTAAATAGCAGCGGGTCAAAAAGATAGCTGCTAAATGGCAAGCAGCGGTTGCTCATCTAGATAGTGGTGTGTAGCGAAATTACACCTTTATCAATTGAAACCCACCTTTATAAATAGAGATCTCTAAATTGAAAACCTATTGGCATGACTCTCTTCTTTGAATCCCTATTGCATTGAAAGCTCATCCGCCGCAGCCTCATTGTGCCCTTCTTGATCCTCTATCACCCTTCATTCCCCCAACCCACTCACACCTCTGCCATCGTACCCTAGTTTATCTCTGCCTTTCCATTCTCTTGCAGTCGGTGCCTCCTTCCTTTTGTCCTATTGTGCGTTGTGAGCTCTTCAACCCCCTGCACCCTCTGCCCTCCTTTCCTCTCTCTCTTGTCCTTTCTTGCAAACATTGATCCATTGTCGTCTTGTGTGCTGCAGATCTCACTTCGCGTAGTTATGGTCTTCCGCGCAGTTATAGTCGAAATCGCCCTCCAAACAGTTTGCAGCTGCCATCATCCTCCCGCAGCTCCCACCCGCTTACTGTACCATCCTTGACTCTTTCTTGTTCCCAGAATCTTAGATATAACATTAACTTATTATCTTGTGTATTTTGGTATTTTTATGGAATATGCACACAAACTGTTTGCTAGTTTTTCTCAGTGAAAAGAGGAGGAGCTCAACCTTTTATTTTTATAGATTTAATAAGCAGTTGTGTGATTCTTTCTCTTTCAAAGTTTTAGTTTGATTGTTCTGTTTTATTTTAAAATTAGTATATGTTGAATCGTACCATTGATGGTGTGGTTATGAGTTTATCAAAAGATTGATTATGCTTGGTTCATCCACTATAATGCTTAATGCGATATTTTTTCCTAACTTTGTTAATGTTGAAGTGATGCATTCCAGTGTTACTAGTTACAGCTGTGTTTTTGTAATAATTTGAGAAAGAAGTCATTTTGGATTCATAAAGGTGAGAATTATTTGTGCACACAATTAGTGAAATTAACATAATTATGTTTGGTTAACTGTCCATGATTCTATTTGGTTAGTAAATTCAATTCAATGGTTGATTGACAATTTCTTATCAATTGTTGTTTGCATTCTTTCTTTATCTTTAAAGCATGACGATGAGATTGTCAGGTGGGAGTATAGATAACAAAATACTAAGTAGGACTATGCTCAAGCTTGCAATACTTGATGTTCAACTGTTCCCCTAGATAATTTATTTTATCTAATTTACATGCCGCATGAGAGGTTTGGCATCCCGGTCTCTTCAAGATACAAATATAGCTGGATCCCTAATTTTATGTGCAGTTACAAATAATTTTAAAAACACTTTTCTACTTTCCTCTGTTTTCTACTTCTCCTATGAGTTTTCAAAACTCCTTTAATCTTCATTTATTTGTTTCTTATTTTTACTCACGTACTTTATATCTTAAAAGTATTAACAAAACAAAGTGTTTTAAAGTGCCATGCATGTGAATGTTTGTGTAGACATTTATGCTTGTAAAATTATTGGAACCGTGATCACCTGAACCGCCTGTCATTTTTTGTGAATGAGTGTTAAGTTTTTAGGTATATTTTTCCTCTTCATGATCAAAGTGTTTTCTTATCTAAGTTTTTATACATGTGATGGACTTTTTGCCCAATAAACAAAAGTGGGATATGGAGTTGAGATAAATAGTTTTGTTAAAGTTGTTCCCCTTTTTTCTCTCTCTTCATATTAAGGCAGAATGGATGAAATGATGCGCAGACAATGAGGGTAGAGAGAATTGGCAGTCATGGGAGATAAAATAGAAAAGTTTTCTAGAATGCTAGAGGGGTTTATATGGTCTCCCGAGAGTGGTGAAACAAAGGACCATTTTGATGATTGGGCTTTTGAGGAAGTAATGGAATATGAACCCATTTTTCTTTCTTGTTTTTTCTCAGCTTGTTATTCTTACTTTGCTCTTTTCTTTATAAATAAAATAAAAGCTATGGTGCATGTATGATGGAATCTTTTGATATGTGGAATATAAGCTTGCACATATATAATGTAGCACATTTTATTTCCTTTTGCTTTGAAGGGTTTGTGATTGAGGTTGAACCGGCATAACTTGCTACTCAGTATGATCTATATTCTTGATTTTTTAATGAAATTGTATTTCCATGGCAGGTTGGGCTTCTCGAGCATATTTTTCTGGCAATAGATCTATTGCAATTAAAATTGCACTCAAGATGGCCTTCCTTAAATTTTCTGTTGATCATGTGGGCTTGATTATAATGACCTTGAGGATACCACTAATGAGAGATCTTCTACTGAGTTGATAGTAGGTATCTTCTATCTTTTAATTAATTTATTGTAGTTTTTGCATAATTATGTTGAGTTGATGGTTCATTGCTCTCTGATGGTTACTCTCTTATTATGTTCAATTTCTGGTTCTCTTTCTTATTTCTTTTTCACTTTATTTATGTGCTCTCTGATGGTTGCTCTCTTATTATGTTCAGTTTCTGGTTCTCTTTTTTCTTACCTTTTCACTTCATTTATTTGTTTTTCATTCGCATATTGTGAATGCTTTACTATTTGATGTAACAATGTTTAATGAGTTTTAGTTCTCTTAATTGAATTATTTCAAATTCTCAAGCACTTCAGGTATTTGGTGAAATGCTTATTTGTTTTTCTTCTCACTAAATGCAATAATTGATGTTAATTTAAGAGTAGATTATTAATTTGTGAGGGAGGACCAAACTATGGGTGATGATGATGACAATGATTCCTCAAACACGGTGGTTCTACCTTTTTAGATTTTGGAATTAGCATATTTTTATGGATTTTTGTGAACTTGGGGTTTTAACTTATGTTGCTTAGTAACTAAACTTAATAACCGTGTTGCTTCAAGAAAAAGATATCTGATTGAATTAACAGTTGTTGAATTTTCTATTCAGCACTAGAAGTTATTGATTAATAATGAATTTGTTAACATGTGTTTTTTATTGTAATTGAAGGAAGCATAAGTGTAAGTGTAGTAGTAGTCATAGAACAATTTTGTCGGTACGGCAGAAATTTGGTCACATAAAGAAGTTGTAGAAGTTGCTGGTGTAAGAATCCCATTTTTCTTATCATCTTTAAGTATTCTTTTTAAGTTATTTTTTTAAAATATTTTTTCTCTTTTTATGATTTTGTAAAAAGCAATGCTATTTGAAGCAAACTTGAATATGAAGAACTTCATTTCTGATGTAGGCTTTGATCCTTAATTAGCCACTTATAAATTCAGCATCATTGACGCCATTTACATTTGCTTTGTATGTGTTGGCAGTTTCAGTTCAACATTTAATTGATTAAGTATTTTTTATTTACAAAGAAAAATGACTCTTGGAAAGTTTTTGCAATTAGAATATACACCCTTTTTAAATAATGCCACTTATAATTAGTCAGATTTTTTTAAAGCTGATGTATGAAATTGTGGTAGATCAAAATTGTCACATTTAAAAAAAAAAAACTCATAGATTTGCGGCGGTTTTAAAATCGCTGCAATTTTTTTTAAAATCCATTGACCAAATAACGGTGGTTTTGAAACTGCCGCAAAATCAGTTATTTGAATTGTGGCGGTTGTGCCAACGGTTTCTTAGAACCGCCGCAAAATCAAATCTCCACCCCCTAAGTTGCAACGCTTGTCAAACCGCTGGTATGTCGTTTTGGGGCGGTTAAAAACCGCCGCAAATCCCTATGAAAACCACCGCTATTTGGCGTATCTCTTGTAGTGAAGATGGGTAAAATATATATCACTTTTGAGAATGGTATGCGAACTTGCACTATGCGCAAGGCATACATCTTCGTTATATATCCTTGCCATTTTTTTTAAAGATAAATAATAATAAAATGAGTGGTAATCCATACACATTCAAAATGAATTCTCGATTGGAATTATTTTTCTAAAAAACACTATACATAATGTCATACACTAAAATTTTACTATTATCACTATTATTATTAAAACTCGACACATTTAATGATTTCAAAATTCTTAAACATGAACATTAATATTTCATTATTTATATACATCATCTTTAAAACTTAAATACATAGAAAATAAAATTTAATAATAAGTTTCTTACATTATTTATTTACATGAATACTTAATAATTTCACATGTTAAACTATTCCATCATTGATCAAATGACCAATATTTCTTTTAGGACCCTCAAAGAAATCAGATACATCATAATGAGTGGTAAAATTTTCAGATCATTTGAAACAAATTTGTTTCCTTTCCTTTGTCATCCTTTTTCAAAGATGCTTGATAAAGATCGACTAGATGTCTTGGTGTACGACAGGTACGTGACCAATGGCTTTTTCCACCACAACGGAAATACTTATCCTCTGTTGATTATTTATTTTGCCCAGAATTTCTTTCTTTATCCCACTTCTGATGAGATTATTTCTTGTGAACATAATTCATTTTTCTTCCATAATTTTTCTTGTTACTAAAGCCTTGCCATTTGCCTCTTCTGTGGTAATGATTTGTCGTATTTACTTCAGGAAATGGGGCAGCGCCAGCATGGCACGCTTCGTGATTCTTTAAGAGCAATTCATTGTTGCGTTCAGCAACAAGAAGACAAGAAATTAGCTCAAAATATTTTTTAAATTATTTTTTTCGGTACTTCTGCTGCAGGAGCACATTCGAGACATGGAAGGTCGAAAAAAATTTTCTCTAACATATCATTATCAGTTATCTTCCCCCCCACATAATTTCATTCGTGAGGTGCTTCGAAACATTGCAAAATTATATTCATTTATAGACTTAAAATCCTGTAGACGCAAATGCGTCCATTCATATCGGGCTTGAGGAAGTATCACTATCTTTTGATGATTATACTTTTTTTCAAGGTCTTTCCACAGATCTGCAAGATCTTTTAATGTGAGATATTCATTTTTCCATCCTTCGTCAAGATGACGACGGAGGAAGATCATGGCTTTGGCTTTATCCTTTTGGGATACATTATTTTCAATCTTAATGGTATCTCCAAAATCCATTGAATCAAGATAGAATTCAGCATCTAGTATCCATGATAAATAGTTGTTTCGAGATATATCAAGAGTATTAAATTCAAGATTAGAGAGCTTCAACATAATGAAAATTTGTTACCGGAGTCTTCTTAAAATTTGATCAGAATCTCGTACTGATAACGTGTTATAAAATAAATAAAGAATATGTACTAAATATAAAATAAAGGTGTGTAAATAAAAGACTCTAATAATAATATAATTAGCTCAAAAATAATAATTCATATATATATATATATTACTAATATTATATGTTGCAATGTATATATATTATATACATATAAAGAGAGAGAAGTATTCAGTAAAATTGCAAAATAAAAAAAAATTAGAGAATTGATTTTTTATATTTGTGTCTCATGCCTCATATACGTGTCTCTATTTATACATATATAAGATTCTTATTTTCAACTTTCATTAAAGTTTAGTTTGGCTTGAGAATATCGTTCTTTCATAGAAAAAGCCAGCCGCCTATATAATCAAGCCGCCTATATAATCAATACATCAGCTCTTATCACAACAAAGTTATTATTATCAGTGTAACTAACTATATCAATAATATTTTTTTGATGAGAAGAATATCAATAATATGGATAGAAGAACTATTTAGTATTTACTAAAACATGATGGGAAATTTAAATTATATTTATTATCAATGAGGTATAATTCCTATTTAAACTGAATCTGTACCCTAATATAAGTCCCTATCTGTATAAGTAGTTGAGGTGAGTCGAAATCTCGTTATCGTTATGCACACAAGCTTAATTAATATACACATCAAATAATTCATTATTATTGAATGGTTTTGGTAACGGAATAATGAATTGAATAATCAAATGCTATAAAGCTATAATGTAGGCCATTATTGTAGATAACTGGAGATGCAATTATAATAACAGAAATTTATTAACCTTTTCTCTGTATAGATCTGAAGTTTGTGCCTTTTGGTAGAGACATTAGAAGAGGAAATTAAAGCGTGCTCCCATAGCTATCATTTCTTGGATGTGTAAAGAGGAGCAATTCGGTGTAAAGCAAATTAATTAATTCTGTTTTATATACAGATCAAGGGTAACAAACACAAATCACGATCAGTGGCTTTTCCGTAATAAACGCATTAATTAGAATATTTTTTCCTTTATAATTTTTTTAATCGGATTAATTAAAAATTTGCCACCAGATAAATTCGATTTAAGACAAAAATTAGCTGTAAATTGTTAAAAATTGAAAAAAAATAAAAAATTCAATTTAAAATAATAAAATACAAAAAATTAATTGAACCTTATATATAAAATATTATTTTATTCTAGTTCAATCTCAACATGAACCTTAATTGTTTTTTTAAACTATTAAATTTTTAGTTTTATCAATTTGATAACCAGTTTTGTTTTCCACTTTTCTCAGGACCTTGATCAAATGAGAAACCAGGAAAAAAAAATAGTTGAGCAGCAAGGCAAGTATAATAGACGTTGAAATGGTATAATAAAACATCAAAATTCTAATTAGAAGCAACAGTTATGTTTCTAGTTTTTACCACTCATGTGCCTTAATGAATACAATACCCACAGCAGTGGCATAACGCAGAAAACGAGTTGAATTAAACAAATAATTGATTTGAATAAAGAGAAAGGTTTAATTTTAACGTTTACAAGACAAAATTTCTAAATAATTTTAATTTAAATATTCTTATTTACATCAATAATTCAATTACAATAAAATTAAGATTTAGGTAATATGTACCTTAAGAGCACAAGATTACTAGTAATAGAAAATTTTAAATATTTTATTTTATTAAATATATAATAAATATATTAAATTTAATTTTTATATCTTTTTTCATAAAGACTTTTTTAATTGGTAAATAAAATCTATAAAATTAACTATTTTTATTGACGATGACATGAAATACATATATATTGGCTATTGCTGATATCTAATTAAACTTTTTTTTTATCTTAACAATACTAATTTATTTAATTTTTTCTTACAATTGAATCAACCCTAAAAATTCTTTATTTTTTTATCATTAAAGGTATTATTCTTCTAATATTCTCCTGATACACATCTTACAATACTTAGCTTGGAAAGATCGTGGTCCCTACCTAAATTATAATTTTTTTTCGCACATTTAAATTTGATCTACAGTTGAAATGGACATTTAACTATTAAAAAAAGGTTTTTTTGGTGTCTAAAAAAAAAGTTATTTAATATTTATACAACCAAATTTGTATATAAATTTTTAGGCACTCATAACTCAACTATGGTCATTCATTAATTGTATTCCCCCCACTTTATCAATTTCCTCCACCTTAAAATTCGTATAACCTCTCAAATGTCTTAATTTAAAGACAAAAATATCACTAGTAAACAAATGGCTTCAACTTTTCATTTTCTTTTCTCCTTTTGGATCGCAAAATGCCTTCAACTTTATGACCCCTCAGCATAATTCATAGTCCTCCTCATCTTTATTGAATTTAAAACCCACCCATCTCCAAAGCTACCTTTCTCCATGTCAGAAAATTCCTTCTCTCCTCAAGATTACACTCACACTCACAATCACAGTCACACTTAAGCAACATCGATCATGTCCTCCAAAAATAGTAGAATCCATCATCACAACAACAATGTTGTAGAAGACCACAACCATGACTCACTAATATACCAAACATACCCTTGCGGATACTATGTCCAGAGTCCCTCCACTCAAAACGACGCCGAATCAACCTTTCACTCTCCAATCCGGTCCGACACCAACCCAACAAACGAATACGACCCGGCAGGCCGGTTCGCCCTCTGCCGCTACTCCTCCAGAGGATCCAGCCATTCTTTCTTGCACCACAAGAAAGTATCTTATGATAGTAGCCACGACACGGTCGCCACCGGGGACGTTAACCGGTTGGTTATTATAGATGGCCCCGGCGGCCACGAGGACGAGGAGGAGGAAGAGGAAGAGAGAGGATTGTTTTACCATGAGTATTATGATGGGGCGATGAAGAAGAAAGGAGGGTGGGAGAGGTACTTTTCTTATAAGAACTCGGATTCATGGGCGTGGATTTCGTTGCAGATGAGTTGGAGGGTTTTGGTGAGTTTGGGAGTTGCATTGCTTGTGTTCTATATTGCTACAAAACCTCCTTCGCCCAACGTCTCCCTTCAGGTATGTTATACAATAATACTCTCTGCTCTTTTTCATGGTTATGCCCATTTACTTTATTTTCTTTTATCTTATGTATAATATTATCAAATCATTAGTTATGTTCTTAATTATGAATGTGTTTGAGAATTATTTGCGTACTCTCTCTTTGTGTATTAATTAAGAGTAATAATTAATCAAAAATGTTTGGGACCTAAAGTTTGAAAAGCAAAAGTAGCTATAACTTGCTAACTAGTTTTGACCTGCTTTGTTTGTATTTATTAATTATTGCAGAAATAAATCTGTAATATTAAATCTAAATATATAATTTTAGGTTTATATACATAAAATTTAAATGTTAAATTAAATAAAATTAATTTAGATTAAGAATATTCTTTTTTCTTAAAATAAAAAGAAAATGAAGCATAAAAAAATAAAAAATAAATTATAACTCTAATTTTTTAATCATCTTTAACATTGTCATTAATAATTATAGAATCAATACAACTCCATTCGTTACGATTTTCATGGATATGGCAACGGTTTCTACAACACCACTTGATACTTTATTTTAAAAAAATTTTAGATTTTTTTCTAACTATATACTAGAAATGGCAATAGGTCTCCATGAGACTCCTCTCTTGCCCTCATCTATATTTAGTAAAATACCCTCTATTTTCGTTCTATTTTCGTCACAAATTTTCATTTATTTTTTTCGCGGGAGAGATGAATACCTATAGATATCCATAAATAATTGGATATTATTAAATTTTAATTTTTTTTAAAAAATTAATACAATCATAATAAAATTTTATATAATTCAATTAAATACATTAAATCAAACATAATTTAAACACGAATTTAACATAAAGATAAATTTTTTAACATATAAATTAAAATAAAATAAATTAGAGTTACTTATATAAGTTACTAGTATTTTTATCCGTAATAACATTATGGGAATATAAATTTTTTAAAACTATGGTCCACTTTATTCTGATAGTATAGATTATGCATGGCGCAAAAAATTATAAAATCAAACTACTTTTACAAAAAAAAAGTCGTAGATTGACAAAAGTCTCTAGCTAAAAAGACCATGATCTCTGTAGATAAAAAATCAAATAACAAAATTTTTAGTTATTATTTTTATATGAAAAAGTCTAATTTTTTATTTGAATTATATTGTTTTGTTAATTTTTTTGTAGAACAAAAAGTTAGAAAAAATAGAGAATGAGAGAAAAGAGAGAGGAAGATAAAGATGAAGAATGAGAGTGAGAGTAAGACTTTGTTTATTTTGGAAAAAAAAATTATTTTAATTGTAATAAAAAAATATCAGATGACATATTTTGATTTGTCAAATTACTAATATAAAATATAAATTATATATAGAGTGAAAATGGTAGAGAAAAATAGAAAAATGGAGAGAGGTAGATGAGAGAATTTAGAAAGGAGTTTATTAATTTTAGAGAAAAATATTTTCTCTTAATTTTAATAAGAGAGTGTCATCTGACACATTTGATTATTAAATTAGGTAGTAATATATGATACATAATATATGTATATTTCAATTTCAATTTTAATATTTTAATTTTAATTTTAATGTAATTAAAAAATATCATCTGGCACATTTTGATTGTCAAATTAATAATTAGTCATTGATATTAATAATGATATCTAAAATAGATAGAGTGGTTGAATGAATGAGAAAGATAGAGAAAAGAAGAAGGAGGAGGAGAAAACTCTTTAATTTTAGAGAAAAAGATTTAATTTCAATTACAATAAAGGAGTGATATGTGACACATTTTGGTTGTAAAATTAATAAGGAATAAAAGAGAATTCCTTAATTTTAGAAGAAAAAATTTTATTTCAATTGTAATAAAAAAATGACATGTGATAAATAATTTTTTTCCGCAAAAATTTGGTAAATCTTCGTGAGACGAGTACTTCAATCCCCGCCTTCATCCCCATTTATTCGTTCCCGTGATGATTTTGTAGATCCTGTTAGCCTCTATCATGAGTAATTCCTGTGAGTATCCTACTCTAGACGACAAAAAAAAAAAAAAATTAATCAACCATCTCTTGCGCCAGTCTTCCTTTCTCATGGCTATAGCTATCCAACTCTCAACATATTCCTTTATAATTGATAGAAACAAGAGACTGAGAAAATGATGTGAAAAGTGTATTATTGAGTTGTGTGTCGGGTACAATATATAAGGGGTATTTATAGGTGCTAAATGAATTAAAGTAATAAAGACATAGAATCCTACAATTAATGTACAGATATGCTATATAAATATAGACGATGCTAATTGATCTAAATTGATTCTAATGATTCTCTAACATCCCCCCTCAAACTCAAGTGGGAGCTAAGGATACCAACTTGAGTTTGGATAACAAAATCTGAAAGCGAGTCGGGTGATGAGCTTTCGTGAAGATATCAGCAGTCTGATCCAGTGTCTCAACAGCAATGAGACGAACAGCATCAATAAGGATTCGTTGCCGAACAAAATGACAATCAATCTCAATGTGTTTGGTGCGTTCATGAAACACATCATTATGGGCAATCTGAATAGCACTGCGGTTATCACAAAAGACATCAATGGGGGACGACTGAGGAGCACCCAGATCTTCGAGAAGCCAACGAACCGAGATAACCTCCGCAGTGGTGTCAGCAAGGGCACGGTACTCAGCTTCTGTGCTTGAGCGAGCAGTGAACGTTTGCTTCTTAGCACGCCAAGAGATGAGAGCGTCGCCAAGAAACAAACAATAACCAGTAGTAGAACGACGATCAATGGGATCACCAGCCCAATCAGCATCAGAGTATGCCTGAAGGGTCAAAGAGGAATGGACAGAAAAATAAAGGCCATGAAAAAGAGTGCCTTTGACATACCGAAGAATGCGAAGAACTGCCGCATAGTGAGTAGTACGGGGAGCAGACAAGAACTGGCTGAGAACATGAACTGGATAGGCAATGTCTGGTCGGGTGACAGTCAAGTAGACGAGACCACCAACTAACTGGCGATAAAGTGTCGGATTATCCAAAACAGTGCCATCCATAGGGGTAAATCGAACATTAGGCTCAAGAGGAGTAGATTCGGTGCGACTATCTGTAATCCCAGCGCGAGCAAGGAGATCTGAAGCATACTTAGCCTGAGAGAGATAAATGCCATCATCTGTGGAGATGACCTCGAGACCAAGAAAATAGCTGAGAGAACCAAGATCCTTCATTTCAAAGGTACGCTGAAGTGATGTCTTGAGATCAGAGATACCATCAACATCATCTCCAGTAATGATCATGTCATCAACATACAAAAGTAGAAGAACAACTCCACGGTCGCTTTTACGAATGAAAAGCGCATTCTCATGAGGACTAGAAATAAAGCCAAGACTGCATATGGTAGTGCTGAACTTGTCAAACCATTCACGAGGAGCTTGCTTAAGTCCATAAAGTGCCTTGCGAAGGAGACAAACCTTACTGGAAGGACAAGGATATCCTGGAGGTGGTTTCATATAGACTCACTGTTTCAAATCCCCATTAAGAAATGCATTCTTCACATCCATCTGACCGAGAGACCATCTTTTAACCGCAGCAATGGCGAGGAGAGCTCTAACAGACGTAAGGCGAGCAACAGGAGCAAAAGTCTCTTCATAATCAATACCATACTCTTGCGTACAACCTTGAGCAACCAATCGTGCCTTATAACGGTCAATAGAGCCATCAGAGCGAGTCTTGATCTTGTATACCCATCTACTGCCCACAACTTCCTGATCAGAAGGAGGATCAACCAAATCCCAAGTGTGTGCTTTTTCAAGTGCCTGTATTTCTTCCTGCATTGCTTGTTGCCAATTTGGATTTGTGGAGGCTTCTCTGAATGACTTAGGTTCATGTTGATGAAGAATAGTAGAAAAGCAATGATAATCAAGAAGATGAGGAGGGGGATTCCTTACCCTAGAAGAACGAGTGGGAGGAGGAGGCATGACGCTAGGAGTGGGATCGCCGTCCGGACTGGAATCATCGGGAGATGGAGAAGGTGAAGGATCAGGAGCCTCGAGTGGTGGACTTGGGGTAGACCCTGTAGTATCATCACTAGAAAAGAGATCAACATTTGGGTTAGTAAAAAACGGTGATGGAGTAGAAGGAATGGACTCAAAGGAGGAAAAACTAGAGAACATGTGATGTTCCCAGAAGACAACATGACGAGATATACGAATACGGCGAGAGATAGGATCCCAACAACGATAACCCTTATGTTCAGAAGCATACCCAAGAAAACAACACATGCGAGCCCGAGGTTCAAGCTTATTATGTTCATGAGGCTGAAGAAGGACAAAACAGACACAACCAAAAACACGGAGAGAACTGTAATCAGGAGAAGTACGATAAAGACGCTCAAAGGGAGTAGTGTTACCAAGAACAGAAGAAGGGAGTCTATTGATAGCATGAACAGCAGTGAGGACAGCTTCACCCCAAGCACGCTCAGGACAGGAAGAGGAAATAAGCATCACATGGACAGAGTCAAGAATATGACGGTGTTTACGCTCAGCTCTGCCATTTTGTTGAGAGGTACCAGGACAAGAAAATTCGGACAAAGTACCCTGTTCAGCGAGAAAATTTAAAAGTTTGGAGTCACGATATTCCATAGCATTATCACGTCTGAAAATTTTAATGACCTTTGAAAACTGAGTTCGAACCATAGTGGCAAAGTTAATATAAATTTGAGGCAACTCACAACGATTAGTCATCAAATAGACCCAAGTAAAACGGGAATAATCATCAATAAAGAGGACAAAATATCGAGCCCCTCCCATAGAAGCGGTGGGAGCGGGTCCCCAAACATCAGAATGAATAAGATCAAAAGGAGAGCATGCAATAGAGGAATTATTATTAAAGGATAGGGCAGGTTGTTTTGCAGTGCGACAAGAAATGCAATCTAAAGACTCATTTTGAACTTGACCTAAAACACCCGTAGATATAAGAGGACGTAATTTGCCTAAGGAGCTATGGGCAAGACGTCGGTGCCACAAGTGAAGAGTAGATGGAGAGGAAACAGCACAGAGATTGGTAGAGGGAACATGAAGGTTCTCGAGCTCAAATAAGCGTCCAACCTTACATCCAGTCCCGATGATCTTTCCCGTCCGACGATCCTGCACACGACATCCAGAATTTGAAAAAAATGACATCAAAACCAAGTTCAACAAGCTGACCGACAGAGATAAGATTAAAATTCAATTTTGGAATAAAATAAGCATCAGAAAGATGAATATTGGACTGTGAAATAACCCCATGATGTGTTGCATGCAAGAGGGAACCATTAGCAGTGTTAACAGAAGGTGCATTTGTAGCGGGAGACAACGACGAAAAAAGATGACGCAAAGGAGACATATGATTGAAACAACCAGAATCAAAATACCATTTAGAATTACCTGGAGGGGTGGAAAGAGTAGCAGGGGTATTACCAGAAAAAGAGAGAAGTTGCCGAAGAAGGGTTTCAATATCTGATGGAGAGACAGAAGGTGTGTTGAGAGAAGTGGAAGAGGTGGACTCAGTAGCAGCAGCAGCAGAAGAGACAGGCACATGCGAAGAGTTGTTGGGACGAGGTTGATACTTGTTCTGATCTGAGTGAGGTGGTCGAGTAGGACAGGTAGCAATCAAGTGACCCGAGAGCTTACAATAATGGCAAAACAGTTTCGGGCAGTTGGAGCCAATGTGGCCTTTTTGTTTGCACTTACGACATTCAATAGAAGGACAGTCGGAGAAGGAATGCCCAGTCCGATTACAATTGCGACAGATTTTTCCCTTTCTATCGGTGGCAGCAAAGACGGTTTCACTTTTAGAACGAAGCAATCCCAAGCGCGTTTCTTCAGACTTAAGACGAAGAAGAGCATCTTCAAGACTAGGCAAGGGATTCTGATGAAGAAGAGAAGCCTTGACCGGCTCATAGTCATCAGTAAGTGCCATCAGAAATTGGATGAGACGTGTCCGGTTCCGATAATCCTCATATGCCTTAGCATCAGCGGGATCTTTAAGAACAGGCTCACAGGAGGTCAACTGATCCCAAATAATCTCCATCTGAAACTGCTTGGCCACGTTCTTGCTTAAGGCTATGAAGTTCCTTAAGCAATTGGTACTGATGAGAGAGATCAGAAATAGTGTAACGTTTCGCCAAATGATCCCGTACCTCTTTAGCAGTTTCAAAACGCCCAAACTGTAAGTGAATGCCCGGAGTAGAAGTGTTGCGGAACCAAGTGATAATCTGATGATTTTTACTATCCCAATCTTCCAATTTCTCTGCATAGTCCTTCTCCTTCTCAGCATCCTCCTTGGATTTGGAGGCACCATCTTTGGATACAGTTGGCTTAATAGGACAAGCAATATCACCAGTTACATATCGCCATAATTTTCTCCCTTTAAGAAATCCTCGCATGGCTTCAACCCAATGTGCATAGTTGGAGCCATTAAGAATAACAGGGATAGGCTGAAAGACATCCGATTTTTCCATAGTAATAAAAGAAATAGCAAAGGAAGAAGAAAACTGCAAATTCAGGGCAGAAAACGAGAAAACAGAGCGCGGAATCGGAAAGAGCTCACCAAAAAACCTTAGGGAGGGTCCACTTCAGCGCCACGTCAGCGCCACGTCAGCGATGCGTCAGCGCCACGTCAGCGAGTGACGACACGTGGCAGCACCGGATAGGCGGAAGGAGGCACGCTGGCGCACAGGTGGCACGCGGGCAAAGGTCGGGTCGGGTCGGGTCGTCGCGGGTCAGGGTTGCCAACCAGCTTACCTTGTGACACGTGGACGCTCCAGGGACGTCCGATCTGCACGAAGATCCAACGGCTGCTGAAGCCTCTGGATTAGAAAGAATGGTGGTGGACAGCAATGTTCTGACGGCGCGTGGAGGCGCGTGCGGTGGTCGTTGGCGGCGATCTTGGCGGCGTTGGAAAGCTGACGGAGAGAAGAACACGATGATACCGGAGGTGACGAACCAAAGCATCGGAAACAGCTCGAAAATTTCGAGCAAAGAGGCACGGGTGGAATCTGGAAGGAAGATCAAGCTGGTCGTGGCAGCGTCTTCCGGCGGCGCGTCCGGCGGCTGATGGCGACGGTTATGGTGGCGTTGGAATCACGACGACAAGACGAACAAGAGGGTTATGGGGGTGACGAACCAAAGCGTCAAAAAGAGAACGAAATAGGAGGCCAAAGAACACTGCCGACAAGGAAAAAACAAAGGGGCTATGAACTAATATTCATTGAAAAAAAAAAAGACCTAAGCTCTTGATACCATGATAGAAACAAGAGACTGAGAAAATGATGTGAAAAGTATATTATTGAGTTGTGTGTCGGGTACAATATACAAGGGGTATTTATAGGTGCTAAATGAATCAAAGTAATAAAGACATAGAATCCTACAATTAATGTACAGATATGCTATATAAATATAGACGATGCTAATTGATCTAAATTGATTTTAATGATTCTCTAACAATAATATTTGAAAATATCCATGGATATCTAGCATCACGATCATCACGAGTCCATGAATACCACACCTACAAAAAATAAACAATAAACAAATAATATACTATTTTAACATCTTTAATACACAGCACACAATGACTATTATTGGGTACAATAATATTAAGTTTATTTAACCTATCTTTAGTATTAACTCCACTAAATAATTAATCTACTCATAGTCATTGGTTTTTAAAGCTGAATTGCTGGTTGTTAGAGTGACAAGCATAAAGTTTATTTTTCATGAATGCTCGAATTAAAGTTTAAAAAATTGAAAAAAATAGTAAAATTCACATTACAAAAAAAATATCCTAAATATTAAAGATATAATCATTTATATATTTTCTCTAACTTATGTGTGTTTTTTAAAAAATAATATATATCATCACATAATATCAAAATTTTAAGATTAAAAGATCTAATTTAGAACTTAATCTTTGTTGACCCTGTCATATCATGAACTTTCGTTCTTTTTAAGTCAATTAGTTCATTTTGCTTATGTTATTAAAAAATTATTCTTGACTAATTTTCAGATAAAAGATGATAATCTTGATTAAATTGAATTCATAGTAAAATAAATTATTGATTTATTTATTTAATTTGCTTGCTTTGATTGACTGTACTTGAAGATCGCAAAGATTCCAGAGTTTAAGCTTACGGAAGGAGTGGATAGGACTGGCGTGACAACAAAGATCCTGAACTGCAATTGTTCCATGAATTTAATCATAGAGAATAAATCCAGGTTCTTTCGTCTCCACATTCTTCCTCCAATCATGGACATGAAGTTTTCTATCTTACCCTTTGCGTCCTCTCGTGTAAGTATAATTAGGACTCAATGTACATGTTATATATATATACATAAAACAATGTTCTTTAATATCATTAGGTTGATGCATGCTTTGTAAATAGTGATTAACTGATTAGAGATTACTCTGAGTTATCCGTCCCATGCGTAGAAACTCTTCACTCTAATATAAGATAACACTACATTCAATTCAAAATCTTAAGATAATAAATTAATGGATCTCTCATCTTATAAATTTCTCATTTTTTCTTGTTTTTTTTATGTGGGACTAACTTCATGCACTCTCACGACATAACAAAAAACACTGAAAAATAGAAACATAAACATCCTTATTTTGAGATTTACACTAAAGAATAGTAAAAGAAATTTAGAAGAACAATAAATTTTTACCAACAGGCGTCTGATCAATATATGAAATTTTTGATATTTTATTAGTTTATGCATATATGCATGCATACGTGAATTAATATAATTTATATTAATTATCTAGAATCTATACACACAAATTGACGAACTAAACTTTATCTATGAGAATGAATTATTTTTGAACTAAACTTCATGCAAAAGTGATTCGAATAACATCTAACAATATAATACATTGCATGCAGGGACCAGAACTCTATGCGGAGAGTGGATTAACAATCTTCGCATTACAATTGGGAACGAAGAACAAGCCCATGTATGGTGCAGGAAGAAGCATGCAGGATATGTTAGATTCTGGAAGAGGATTACCAATAATAATACGTGTCAGCATGACGTCATCTTTCAAAGTGGTTCCCAACCTCATCAATCCCAAGTTCCGTCACCATCTTGACTGTGTGGTTCTTCTCAACAAGGCTTATGATAAGAAACACCGAACCCAAGTGTTTCATAGCACCTGCAAATTAAAGTAACTTAAGTGATTATCAAACCATGGGTCGTTAGTTCAAATCAAAGAATTATGCAATTTTGGAGATGTGAATTGTGTGAAGTACTAGAGTTATGTACGGAAGACTATGTTAGTGGCAAAGCTACATAAAAGAATGTTACTAATGCCAAATGTATCTGTAGAAAAGAAAAAAAAAATAGAAAAATTATATTTGAAGGACTTGATTTGTTTAGCATATTTTTTGGGTGCCTCATGGTTTTTTTTATTAGGTAGATTAGAATCTATAGTAAATTTGAACTTCGTTTAAGAATTTATTACTACTAGTCAATGAATTATTGTATATACACAAGACGAATTTTGAATTTTAATATTTATTTAAGTAGATGAGTTAATTCACTCAACTAACTCAAGTTGATTATTTGTTTAGCATATTTTAAAATGAAATTTATTAATTCTATTTTTAAAATTATTAGAGACTTATTAAAATTTATTTTAAAAAATTATTTCTATGTGACACTCACATTCGATGTATCAATCTATTACTATTTTTCAACGGTTGAAGGGAGTAATTTGCCTTATTATTTTAATATAATGAATGGAGATAGACGTGGATATTTACTCATAAAAATACAATCGTCATTGTACGAAGTGGTTACCAGCCTATAGATATAGAATGATGTTGTATATGGTGTGACATCCTCGGTAACGCAGATTGGAATGCTAAGCTTACGGGGACATCATTTGTAACCTTGCAACCTTTGGCTTATGTATATTTCATATCTGATATTAGTTATAAGTTTGGTGTTTGATCGTGATTTATAAAAATGGTTGTCTTTAATATCTAAAGATATATTTATAAAACGTTGTAATATAAAAAATCCATTTTATTTCTTTACCTTTAAATAACTTAAGAAAAATAAAAAAAAAAGACAAAAAGGTTTGAAATAGGTCTCTGGAACAAAAATCCATTGAAATCTATAAAGGTGTGTTTGTTTGAAGTAAAAATAAAAAGAAAGAAAGAAAGAGAAAGAAATAAGAAGAAAAATAGTTATTTTTTTTATTTGGTTAAAGAAAAAAAATGGAAAAAAAAAATAAATAAAAAAATATTGGTAAGATTCACCAATTTTTTTCTTTTCAACAAAAAAAAAAAAATGGAGAGAAAATTAAATTTCTTTTTACTTCCAATATGGCTTTTTTATTTTTTCTATAATATTTTTTTTTCTTATTTTTCTTTCGTCCAAACACATTTATAAAAAATAAAAATTCATTCAATTTTTTTTCTTTTTTTTATTTCCTTCTTTTTTATTTTTTTTCCTCTAACCCAATGTAGCCTAAGGCTTAGTTTGGTAAAGCTTTTACTTTTTAAAAGTAGCTTATAAAAGTTAACTTTTAAAAGATGGCTTTTTAAAAGTTGTAGCATTTATGTTTGGTAAATCAAATTAAAAATAACTTTTAATAAACATAAGCAACATCAATTGTGTTTGGTAAAATAGCTTTTAAAATTTAAAAATACTATAATAGACATAAATGCAAACATTAAATTTGAAAATTTAGTTAACATATGAGGTTATATTAGACTTTTAAATTTTGAAAAGCACAAGCCAACTTTAAAAAGCTCTATCCTAGGTGCTTTCAAAAGTACCACGATCTTTTAAAAGCTACAAGCACATGATCTTTTTGATTTACCAAACACAAAATGAGGAGCTTGAGCTTTTAAAAAGCACAAGCACATCTTCAAAAAGCTTTACCAAACCAAGCCTTAAGTCCCTTCAAATTCTGAAATTCCAAAACTCCAACCCCTTTGTCCAATCACGGCGAGCAGCTCAACGACAGCGGTCCTCCATGGCGTTGTGTTTCTCGACGACGCTGGTCCTCCACAGCACTGCGCTTCTCGACGACGTTGGTCCTCCACGACGCTGCGCTTCTCGACGAATCTGGTCCTCCACGGTGCTGTGCTTCTTGACGATTCTGCTCCTCTAAAGCGCTACGCTTCTCGATGATACTGGTCGTAATCTTTGTTTCCTTCTACTCTGACATTCGCTCTCTTTGTTTACTTTCAGGTTTTTGTGTTGTCTTTTCATCCACTCTTGTTGATTTCAGCATGGATTTATGGTTTTCACTTTCAGCTTCAGTTATCATGTTCCATTCATAATCCATTATCACACATGCTTTTATGTTTTGGTCATTCTTAGTTAGTATATTCAGTTATTGTGTCATAGTCTCTAATACATTGTAGTTTCTATTTGATATATTATTGCTTCTTGAACTTAATCTAAAATTAGATTTAGGTAAAGAAATTGACTGGAATTGAATAGTGTAAGGTTAAAGGTATACTATTTTCCATAGATTTTGTTTTGTTCTAATTTCTATGGATTATATCTTAAGGAAACATTCATATCTATGATTTATAATATTGCATATACATGTTTTATCTCTTTTTTTTCATGTAATTTTCTCCCTGGTCACTTGCAACTCACTGTAATATCTTGCAATAGTATCAACATTATGAGAATTGAATGGATATAATATTAATGTTGATACGAAAAAACTTTATTTTTGTTCATGACCGTTGTTGCTTTGAATTCTTCCTTGCCAAATTTGTAGGCCGATTCTATACATAAAGGCTCGATCTCATTCGGCAAATTCGAAACAGAACCTTTATCTTGGGAAAGAAGGTCTTCTTTCTTTGATTGATCTCTAGAGCGAATGTCAGAGTTGTGTGCTTTGATTGATCACTAGAATAGCTAAAATTTATCCACTTCATGGTGTCAATTACATATTTCAGATAATGTGATCTTGTTCTACATAAATTTTATATTTAATTTGTTAATATGTATACTATATCTTTATAAACGTAGTATCTTTATTATTTATATATCTGCTTATATTGTTTTGATGGAGGTTTGTACGATAAATAAATTTGGATAATAGTTATTACTATACCTTTGTATTTGAACTATTTTTATTTATGCTTATGTATGTGGTCATGTAATTGATGTCACTTAAATCAGTAAAATGAGAATAATCTAAATTTAGATAGGTGTTTTTAATTTTTATGGCCTCTATTTGTATTAGAGTATTATTCTTGAATTAAAACTAAACCATAATTGAAGTACAATTTAGTATTCTTTTTTTGTGGTTAATTGGCATGGCTATCCGCTTCTGTCTGCTGTCGCTTATGCCTCTCCAGTTCATTGCTTCTCTTCTCACTATTGCTCTGCTGTTTTGCTTTCTCTTTGGCCACCACTTTGTCTGCCTCTTCAATTTGTTGTGTCTGCTGTTCCTTGTTGCAACCTGTGGCTACTTAGATTTTTTTTATGAGAAACAGAATTGCGTATTGAGTCATGCCATGCTTGATTTCGGATTTGGTCCTACTTTCAATAACTTCACAGATGATGATTAAAACAAGTGGATGCAACTCTATATTGATGCAGTTCAATAATTGAGTGCATGTTAATTTGGTAAGGTCACGTTAATTTTGGAAGCCTTTAGTAGTTTTCTTTTATGTTATGACTCTTTATAATATCTATTTTATTTTGTAACATAAAAAGAAAGAGAATAAAGAGGAATCAAATCAAGCTAAAATATTTGTTGCTACTTGGAGTGGACTGAAAGGAAAGGCACCTGATATAGAAACTCATGCCGTCATTGTATGTTAGGCTCTTCTAAATTCTAAGTCTCAACTTTACTTTAAAAGATGGCTGAATCTGCATTTAAAAAAATGCATTTATGTTTTGCTTTATCTGGGTGATTTATTATTTTCAATGTTAGAGTATTATTGTTGGTGTTTTCTCCTTGACTGTTGTTGGAGCTAGGGTTGATATTTGTTACTTTCTTGTTTTAAATGAAAGAGACTACTTGTGTAAAATCCGTAAAAATTAGTAAATAATTAGTTAATAAATTAATTATTAATCCAAGAGATTAGAAAATAAAAATTTATAATTTAATGAGGTAGAATTAATTAAAACATGAATTTTGACGGTAATTTTAAAGAATTTGGCTCAAGACTAGACTGAACGGGCCGAATTGAGCGAACCGGGTCCATAATGGGCCCAAGGCCCAACTCAAATCTTTATTAATGAAGAGCTTAGCTCTTCCATCCTCAAACCTTGAGGGGAACACGCTGCACAAGAGGAAAGGGGGAGGAAGGAGATACCAAAAACCCTTGCCCAATTTTAATTCTCAATAACTTTTGATTCGGAGTTTCGATTGTCGCACTGTTTGCGGCTATGCGACTGCAGTATCGACCTCTATAAAGCCCAGAACTTAATTAGGTGAGAAAGCCACATTTTCCTTTTCAATTTTCTCTTCCCTAATTTCGAAATTCAATGTGAAATTATGTTGAATTTTGCATGATTTCAGTGTTTAGGTTCGAGTTAACTTGCGAGTATTATCGGGCTTAGCTCGTTTGAGTTGTGCGTCGGGTAAGCACCCTCAAACCCTTGGTATATAAGTTAAATTAGTAAGATATATTTTAATTACAGTGGCAATTATGAAAATAGATTGAAATTGAGTGTTGGATGGAGCCAATTTGAAGATTTGGAAGCTTGAGGTCAAGTTTCGGAGGTCGGGTTTTGTTGGTGAGGTTTTGGAATCTTGAAAACTTGTGGTTCGAAAACGCTTGAGGTGTTTCGGGTTTATCAAAAAATTGGCCAAGGTATAATTTTGGTTTCTCGTATTTAATGTATAATGTCTTGTGAAAATTTAGGATAGATGGCTATAGGATAAGTTGAATATGTGTTTGGAGCATGTTTAATGATTTTAGTTGTCAATGTATGTTAAAATGATGAGGTATGATCAAATCGGTAATTGACTGATGTGAATGTCATTGTTATTGGTAAAATGGATTGATGATTGATGATTTTGATGCTAATGGATGAGGATTATGAATGTGAACATATGAATGTTAAAAAATTGATAATTGTGTTTGTATATTTGAGAATTTTGAGAATTTGTGAAAAGTGGTTCAAATTGAGCATGGTTGGTTGTGATTGAATATGGAGTTGTGTTGGGTGTGTTTGGAGTCATTTTGAAATGTAAAACTTTGGTTTTGATAAAGGAAATTGGTGAAATAGAGGTTTAGAAGTCTTTGGTAAAAACTTAGTTTTTGACTAAATTTTGGCGAGCCATAATTCGGCTTCAGAACCCCCAAATTGTTTCAAATTTGTTTCATATCAAAATTGTGTCCGTGAAGTTTATGCCGTTCAAAGAACGGATAAAAAATATATTAAAACATAAAAGTTATGCGCGTCGGAAGTTTGGTGGGCGAAACTGAAATTCTACAACACTTAGCACTTTTACCCACTCTGCAGAATTCACGTACGTGACCACCTGCACGCGACGCGACCACCTGCACGTGACGTGACTATTCCTTTTGGATTTGACATCTCGCGTATGCGAGCAAGGAGCTTGCGTACGTGAGCAAGAAAAACACATTGACGCGTACGCGTGAGCCCTGAAATCAGCAAAGTGAGTCTTGTGTTCTAGAATGTAATTTTAAACCCCTAAACCCCTATTTTTTATTCTCTAAGATCCTAGAATTAAGTTGTAGTGATAGAGTAAGGGGGCCGAACTATGGAAGGGGAGTGACTTGGGAGTGAAGCAAGTTGTGGAGTAATGAATTATGATTTTGTAGTGGTGATTTCGGGCTTGTGAAGTGCTAATCGAGTTAATGTAATTATGAGGATGATAATAGTAAATTTCAATTGGGTTAGAGATGAGTTGATGATAATGATGACGTTAAGGTATGATGATGATTAAATTCGAATGAATTGTTTGAGATAGAGGTGACCGGGTAAGAGACGGTGGCACTGACTACTCACTCTGGGTATATGTTAAGGAAGTGTAGAGATGTTGAGAATGTATGAAAGATGAACTAATGAATTAGAATAATAATAAAAATAAATTTGAATTTGATTGTGCCTCCGGGTAAGATGTAGTGGTGTTATCCGCTTGCTCCGGGTAAGAGGCGAGAATGCCGGGTAAGATGTAGTGGTATTATCCACTTTCTCCGGGTATGAATTGAGAGTGAATGGATGAATGAGAATGAATTATAATGATAATGAAAATGTGTTTCTGAGTGTGACTCCGGATAAGATGCAATGGTGTTATGCACTTGCTCGGAAAAGTTCAAGGCTTCGGGTAAGACGCAAGGGCTGTGTTCTGTCGCTGCTTGCTCTGGGTCGAGAACTGTAACACTGCCTGGGTAAGAGGCAGGGTGAAGTTGTCCCCTGCTCGGGTATGTGGGTAAGATGCAAGGGTTGCGGCGTTGTCCCACTTGCTCGTGTTTGGTGTTCTGGCTAGGGATAGCTACCGGACATGTCGGGTTTGGCTTTATAACGAACAGATGAGACTCATCGACTATAGGACAGACATTCATCATATGCATATGTGTGTTTTGTTTGATTGTGCATTAATTGGACTTGGCTATGTGACTATTATACTTACCTGCTATATTTGTTACCTGTTGTATCTGTATTCTATGTGTGCTTGCTTTGCCTATTGGTTTGTCTCTGTGGTTCTACTAGAGTTTGGAGGATTGGAGGAAAGGCAATGAACTTAGGGGTTAAGTTAGAAATTGAGTTAGAACCTATAATCCTTAGATACCTCACCCTGTTTATGGTTTTCAATGTTAGTTTTAAGTTTGAATATGTTGTCGGGAGTTCTATGATTGCCTTTGGCTTTCCCGGGACTTTATTCATTGAAAGAGCTTCAACACTCCATATTTGGGCCAAAGAGGCCCCCCAAAAACACAAGTCACGTGACTTTCTAAATATATATATATATATATATATATATATATATATATATATAATGAACAAAATTCCAAACTATACAGATATCAAGTTCTAGACTCGACCTGCAAAGCAAAGGCTGGCCATAGTATATATATACATATATATACAACCCAAAACAGCCCAAAAGACATGATAAATACACCTGTTTCACCAAGTTAACCTCTAGGAGGGACAAAATACAAAATATACAGGGGGAGAATATAACTACATATATACATAGCTTAAACACAAAATATCATAGCCCAAAAATCCAAAACTTCGCTTCATCAGAAAATCTCTAGATGCTCAACGAAGTGCCTCTCGATCTGCATCTGAAAAAAAAGCAATATATGTATGGAATGAGAACCAGGATTTCTCAGGATGGTAGTTGTGCCAACATAGATAATATATAAGGTCCTAGAAAAGTCAGAGGCATTCCTAGAACTCCGATACTCGGATTGAAACTTAAAGATTAATACTAAACCAGAAAATTTGGCAATCTATATAAGGGATTCTAGCTTCTAACCTAACTCTTCACCCTCCGTCTCCTCTAGACCTCCTAATCACCGGTGGAACAACCTCATCACGTATTCACCATGAGGGGTCTCTCAGATACATACACACATAATTCAAACAAAGAAAACACAGATAGAATACAGATACAAGTAAACAAGTAATAGATAAACATGGCTAAACAGTTAGGCAAACCCAAAACAAATGCACACTCAAGAAAAATATACAAACGCATATGATGAATGCCTGTCCTATGGCTGATGAGTCTCATCTATCGGTTATATAGCCAAACCCGGCATATCCTCAAGCTCAAAAATATTCATGGGGAGAAATCTTAAGCTCAAATTAATGTATATATACATGCCCATGGGGAACCCGGGGAGTTAAAGTGCCTGGTCACATCTTGCGACAGAGAGTTAACAGAGTATCAAGTCTCAACCTGGAGCAATTGCAACTGGTTACAAGCCACTGCATTCACTTAGAAAAATTAGTGTCTCAGATAATTTCAAATGAATAATCCATGTAAGTACTTCAATCATAATTCATCAATGTCAATGTCATTCTCAATCATGTCTCATTCATCACTGTTAATATCTCATCAAGTCAACCATTTACTTCTAAAATCTTCTTTGATACCGAAACTAGCTCCATCAGCACACTTACTCATATTCTGTAGCATAAAACCTAGCCATCGGATCTTAAACAGAGTTTTCAGACGTTTAAAAAAACTAGAAGAATGGTTGATAGTTCAAAAATTGTGAATTTTCAACAAAACAGTGGTTTCGAAGGGTCACAAGCTTGTCGAAAAGATCAAACAGTTAAAATAGAATTTTAGTATAAAACAGGTCATCATGCGTATGCGTACGCACCAGACGAAATTTTCTTCGTGTGCGTACGCATCATAGTATGTGTACGCATGCACCAGACAACTTTTCTAGCTTGTGCATACGTATCATAGTGTGTGTACACACAACTTGCAAAATGCGCAGGGTGTGCATACGTACAAACCCACGTGCGTACGTACAAGTCTCACCATCTGTGCGTGTACACGATAGTGTTCGTATCACGCACACAAAAAATCACGGTTTTCTGCAAAATTGTGTTTTTAAACACAAATTTCAAATGCGCATAACTTTTTTATCAAAAATAATTTTTAGTTTGTTCTTCGAACGTCGTAAACTACTCGGACCAAATTTTTATTTAAGACAAGTTTCACCAAATTTGAGGGTTTGAGGGCCAAGTTACAGCGCATCAAAGTTGGTTAAAAATTGTGTTTTTACCAAAACCCAAAAGCTCAAGTTTTTACCAAATTTTCCAGTCTATACCAACCAAATCATAACCATACCATCTCAATCACTCTCATAATTTACCAAACTCTAATCCACTATCTACCAATCACTTAGTCACTCAAAACACTATCAACTCCAATCACTTCACTATCAAACCCAACATATAATTTATATTCAACACCAAACACACCACCATCATCTCAACATATAACTTGTCAATACCATACACTAATTTCCAACCACAATTCATATCAAACGCAACAATTATTTACTATATCCACTAAACATGTACCATTCACATAATTCAACTTATTTTACGGTCAACTAATCTAAATTTTCACATAACATTATAAATTAACTACGAGAAACCAAAACCATGCTTTATCCGATTCTTCCTTAAGCCAAAAACACCTCCAAATGCCCCCCTTCCACAAGATCCAAGTCTCCAACTCCTCACCAAGTGAATTCCCAACTTCCAATGCTCAAATTATGTATCCAACATCCACCAATTTGATTCTAATTTATACAATTTAATCTAATACCACACAATTTTTCTTTAATCAAAACAGGGTTACAAAATTTTAATAATTCACAAGGGTTTAGTGGTTCTTACCATATCCACTGGTATTTTTGAGAAAACCTAGAGATTACACGCTACTAGAATTCACTTAAACCATCAAAATCATTCAATTTCTCAATACCAAAACTCCCAGAATTTTGAACTTGAAGAGAGAAAGGCTGGGTGGACAAATGCAACTTTCTTGCTACTTTGTTTAGAAGGTTTTGAAGAGGATTCCATAATGAACACGTGGCCACTGACGGCTTGTCAATCGAAATTACGGATTGAAAGATATAGTGAATTGAAGTTGAGACAAGGTTAAGGTTTTTTGTTTGCTCCCCCTCACCTCAGGTTCAGCGTGATTCCCTTATGATTTTGGGAGAGAATGGTTGAGTGTTGGCTTTATATGATGGACTTTGGTCTAATTTAAATTCGATTCAATCTATAATTTATTTTAGACCAAAATCTTTAAAATTAATATTAAAATTTATATTTTAATTTATTTTTTAAATTATAAAATTTAATTTTTTAATTTTTTTAATAATAATTAATTTATTAACTATTTATTCATTAATTTTTCAGAATTTACGGTAGTGGTGTCTTGCATCTTGATTTTATAATGCAAGAACTATGCTTTCGTAGCTTCTAACATGGGTACTAAACTCAGACTTACGTTTTGAGATTTGAACCTTAAATATGCTACATTTTTTCGGTCTTATATATTTTTTATTTGCAACTAATTACTTAGAGAAATATTCTCTACTACTTCAGAAAATAAGAAAACAGTTAGAAATAAATTAGTAAAAAAATAAAATAAAATTATATTTATTATTTACTAGTCATCAAAACTTAATTTGAGATATAGAACTAGTTTCCTCCTATAAATAGCTTTCAGCTCCTTTATCCGTAGGTTGATCAATCCGTATTTTCCTTAATATTAGTCTTTCTTTCCTTTATTGTTAAGTTTATGCTTGATTAGGTAAATTTTTTTAAATAGATGATTATTATTTCATTTTATATTTATAAATTAAAACCATCATTTTTTTTGTACCTACAAATTTCAAAAATTAGGGGTGTTTTTTAAAGTGTTTAAAGATGAACTTTTTAAAATTAGTTTGTACTTATCAAAATTAGAAAATCTTCTATAATCTCTTATATTAGTAAATATTTAAATTTAGTCTTATTTGTTTTGAAAAAATAAAGAATTATTTTAATTTATTTCAAAAAAAATTTCCTATATGTGCTACCTCTCCCGTATCAAATAATTGTTCATTTTTGAAATGTTTTATTTGATCTTAAACAATTGTTTTTTTTTACCAAAAAATTTGCAACATTCATATTATAAACAAGAGACTAAATTGGAGAAATGAATTGTATTATTGAGTATGTTGTATATTCAAGTTGTTTGTTCAAGTTGTCTATAATGATACAATATAAAAGGATATTTATAGGTACTAAGAGAATCGTAATAATAAAGACGTAATCTCCTATAATAAATATTCAGATATACTAAATAATACTAATTGATCCTAATTGATCATAATTATATTCTAACATCCCCTCTCAAACTCAAGCGAAACTTATTTAAAACAACGAAATAAAGAGAAAAAATTGCATAAAACAGGTGCAGACAGAACTGCCGAAAGGAAGTACAGATGGAACTGCCGCTTATTTGAAGGAAGCACATATGGAACTGCCGCTAGTCTGAAAGAAGCGCAGATGGAATTGTCGTTGTCTGAAGGAAGTGTAGACGGAACTGACAGAAAGAAACGCAGACGAAACTGCCACAAGGAAACATAGATGAAACACAGACGAAACTGCCACGAAAAAACGTAGACGGAACTGCCACGAAAGAATGCAGACGGAACTGGCATAAGAGAACGCAGACAGAACTGCCGAAAGAGAGCGAAAACTATATGATTTCTTCATGAGGATAGGTAAGTACAGGATAACAATGATGTTTGATCATTCAACTCGAAAAAAAACACAAGACAGAGAAAAATAGGCTAGTCGGTGGGGTGAAAAAGTATCAAAGGAATAATAAAAGGTAAGGAAAAATGGCATAGGAAAAAAAAGTGAAAAAACTACGGTGATTTCACCGCAAGGAAAACAACCTATTCTCTTCAAGGAGGATATCATAGCTCTGATATCATGTTAGAAACGGGAGAGGGAGCAATAGAAAAAATGTTTGTGAGTATTCAAGTTGTTTACAATGACACAATATAAAATGGTATTTATAGGTATTAAGAGAATCGTAATAATAAAGACGTAATCTACTATAATAAATATTCAGCTATACTAAATAATACTAATTGATGCTAATTATATTCTAACAATTCATTAATATTTTTTGGAATAATATTATACATATAAGTCTTTGGTTGGATTTGGTTCATAAAAATACATGGATGTGTAGTATTACACTATTTTTTGTTAATATAACTCTATTAAATAAAATGAAAATAAGTGAAAGTGGAAAAATAAAGGTAGAATTCATTTAATTTAAAATATTTTTAATTGTTTTCTTAGTTTTACATAAATTATTATAATTAAATGGAAAATTATTTAAGAGAAAAAGAAATACCATTTTCTTCAAGAAGCCTTATTCGCTATTGAGAATTGTGGCCGACAATAGTTGAGAATAAGAAAAAACGCATATTTCTTCATTCGCAATATTTCGCATGATTAGATTTTCTTGTCATACGTGAAATTAAAGTGTCTTTGCTACTTCAAGCAAATGTCTTCGATTAGATTTTCTTGAGTGCACGATGTCTCCGTTGCATATTTAGGTAAAAACAATGTCCAAACTTACCCACCTTATTGTAGTGGTTCTGCTTTAGATATAAAGAAGAGATTAATATAAGGAAATAATAGGAAGATTATTCTAAAGTTGAAAGTGAGAGATATAATTTGTTACCAGGTGAAGTAGATTCGGTTTACATCAGAACATCCACTCTCTATAAGTGAACTAACTTCTTTTTCCTTTTCAATTCCAATTCTGTACTATCACTTTTTGGCCCCATCAACCAATAGTGTCTCTTTGCTTTCCTACTTGCTCCCTTAAAGCAGAATATGCAAAATTGCAGAATGTGGCCAAGAGACTTATATTAAAGATTCAAAGGAAGAAGCAAGATGAGAGTACTTCAATATTATTGATGTGTAAAAAGCACTTCAATATAGAGTTGCCCGTTGGTTATATTTCACGAACATAAATATATAGAATACAATAAGTTTTGGTATGGGAACAGTTACATAAAACGCAATACTAGGGATGTCAATGGGACGGGCGGGGAAAAAAAATAAACTACAAAACATTATTATAAATATTTCTTATCCAAGATTATAAGTCCAGAAATACAACATAACAAATTATAGTCTATAAGGGGGTAAGCACTGAGCAGGAAGAGTGGCCGGTAACGACTGACGAGGGGATATGCTGCTATGGCTGTGACTGTGGACACAACTATGGGGGATTGGGAGTTTTGAACTTTTCTGGAGAGTTGGGGCTTCGAAATGGCGCTAAGTGGAGTAGTAGGAGAGAATGGAAGACATTCAATAAGGTAGGGTTAGGGTTTTCAATAGGTGAAATTACTAAAAAGTCCCTATATTAGAAATAATTCAAGGTATTTAAATAAACTTAAGAATTCGAAGAATTATCGGGGACGGGACGGGGATTCCCGCTCGGGTCCCCGTGCTTGTCTCGGAGGAATTTTAGTTCCCATTCCCATCTCCACGGAAAAATTTTCCCGTCTTTGGGTCCCCATTCGAAGCAGTCCCCGCAGAGATCCCCGCGCTTCAGAAAATTTTGACACCCCTACACAATATGCAGTACAACATATGCAAAATATTTTTTATGAAAATTACACATGACATTCAAGTACGTAGATGAATTGGTATGCTGTATGCACAAAGTAATACGGGGACGCTACCTAATTAGTAAATTTATATAAGAATCATTAGATATTCAAAGCATGCTCATTATCACCTCAGCATAAATTACATATGAAGCTACTACAATTACATGACATGATATTATCACTGCCAGTTTATTAGTTTGCAAAGTTGCTGGGAATTGAAGCTTTACAACTCATGTTTAAAAATGTCAAAAGTTGATCAAGTTGCTAGATAACTCATGAGAGTTCTCCGATCATTGAAACGTCAAGTAATGCAAATAAAAAAGTTTCCATTTTGCCAAATTTTTTAAGCCTGCCAAAAAGCTGGGAAAAGTGTGGCCAAAAAAGATGCCACACTTTTTGAGCTGTAGCCATACTTTGTAAAGCGTCACGTATTCAGTCGTGACCAATTCTCTATGGTTATACTTTACTTGATCAATTGTCATGCTCCTTTTGGCTGCACTTTTTTGTTGGAAAAATGTAGCTATTGTTAGAGACTTATTACCATGCTTTAAGCTAAGCGTGGAAATTAAGTTAATCTCGTTGCCACGTTTTTAATACATGCATGTATGTATGGCTGGTGCGACTCTTTTTCAACGTACCAATATGGGAGGTCATGACCACACTTTTGTAGCATACCAATATGGTAGGCTATGACCATTCTTTCAAACATGCAATAAAGGTAGGTTATCGCCACATTTTTAAAGCGTGCCAAAATGATATGTTGTGGCTTCGGTTTTACAACATGCCGAGAACAAAGCCAAGGTAAGATATCACCATGCTTCTATAATGTGCCAAGTTAGGTTGTTGCCATGTTTCTGGTATTTCAAATGTGGTATTTTGAATTGTCCAAATAAAAAACTACCATTTAGGATTGTACACTACTATATTTTAGACTTTTAATAACATTTATATGTTAACATTTGTTAAAATGTTAGTAGTTATCATAAAATTAAATTTTAAGTAACATTTATACTCAAATGTTAGTAAATATATTTAATTTTTTTTAGAAAGGTTACAAAAAGTGTTACCTATTCTATTCTCAGTTAGTTTTCAAAATCGAAACCACATCTCATTCTCACTGTCAGTGCTTTGAAATCTCGTCTCCATCCTCCTCAATTTTTTGCTCTGCCTCTTTGATTCTCTCCTCAAGATGGAAACCACAATCGCGTGTTATGCTCTGAAGTTCTGAATCCATCTTTTAATCCTCTTCAATCTCTTGCTCTAACTCTTCGATCTCTCTTCCACCACTGAAGCCTCCGTCGTGCCATCGTCACTGTCAACGTGAGTTCTCCACTCTAGGATCTGAATTGAAAACTCTTAAGGTACGTAGCACATAATCTATTGTTTTATGCTTGTGTTCTTGTGTCTAAAGTTAATCTCGTTGAATTGAATCCATGTCTTTTGAAAATTGTGCCTTTTGTTAATCTCATGCTTCACTACTCATTTCAATCATTTTGGAAATGAAAAGGTTGATTTGATAGGTTCACAAGTCTTTCATACTAGTTCTCTTACCTAATTGTGCCTTAAGCGATTCATCAACATCATGCAATGGAGTTTCTTATTCCAGATCGAAAAAGAGAAACCTCAACAGCACAAGTAACTTGTCTTAGTTTTCGCTGAATTTCATTTGGCTTATCAATTATAGCTAAAAAATTATAGTTAATGAATTTTCATTGTTATGCCAATGAATGCATATGTTGTGTTTGATGAATGATAATAAATCCAAATTTTTTGAGTCCGAGTTTTTTTAATAAAGTTCTTTATTCTTTTGGAAGTGCATTTAAGGTGTTTGAAGAAATGCCTCACAGAATTTTATGTTACTATATATCTTATATCTTAGAGAAATTCGGACATAGTACAATTTAAGAGAGTATGATTTGAGAATATACAAAATAAAAATTTTTTTGAAGTCACCAAAAGTCTAATGCAATAATCTCTTTTGACAAAGTATTGAAAATATCAACTCAGCTCCATTTTCATGTTAACAAAATATTTTTTTTTTTATGAACAGTTTTAGTATGCGAGTTAATGTAAATTTTTCACTATCACCTTTAGTGAAGATATCAATCAAATTGTTATATTAGTGTACTGAAAATTCAAGAAGGTACAATATATAATAATTAACTAAGTCGTAATCTTCCTCTAATTATTTTGAATATTAATTAATATGTTTTTGTTTAACAATAACTTATGATTAGTAATAGTAGTAACTCTTGGAATAATAAGCCGTTCATCATCTCTATTGCAGACAAGTTTATCTGTTCTATGCTACCTGAATCACCTTCCCTATCAATTTCATACTCTCCAGGTAATCAAATTAATTAATAAACCGAGTAATATATATGTTGGGTTTAAATTGGGAGTTAATTAACTTAATTAATATATGGTGTTTTTGAGAGTAGGAGGGCTTATGTTCAAGCCATGAGGGAGTAACTTGCAGCATGCAACGGCATTTTCATTTCTTTCATTTCATTACTATATCCCGAGCATGACAATAGTTTTTAGTTTTTTACATTTGAGCAGGGCTTATGTTCGTCTAGGTAATTTCATACTCTCAATCCCTTTTATTAATAATTATTTTATTGAATTGTAAGAATCCTGTAATAGTTTTGATGCTGCAGATTTTGTTGAATTATGAGAATCCCCTTTATCAATCTTTTTTTTCTAATTTTTCTTTTCAGCTTTGATGCTACAGATTTTGTTGAATTGTGAGAATCCTTTAACTCTATATTTTAATTTTTATTTTTAAAGTTATGGTTTCCTCATTAAAGAAAGTAACCATGATGATGTAGGGTAGGTGTGCATTCCATTGTTAACCTCTTTTTAATCATGATAATAAAATCCTTAACATCCCTGTTGTAAGTATCTAGAAAGTTTTGGTTTGTACTTTTATGCTTACATATTCCGTGTTGAGAATCATGAATGCAGTGAGAATCTGTCAGACAAATACAGAGTATCAACCACGATCACTATACTTTGATGGTAACAATTTTGATTCTACAGGGATCTTATGAGCCATTTTGTATGTTTCCTCTAAACCAGGGATATTTACCTTCCTCTACAGGGATCTTATGGAGCACTGCTGGTTGATGGGCTTGGAGATGGTATCCTCTTAGAAGAACCAGACAAGGATTTTGAGTTCCTCAGAAATATATCTTTCAATTTGCTGCAAGGGTGCAGAATGAGAAACACAAAGACAGTATGTTGTTCAACCCTTTAACAAGACATAGGTTGAATTCGAAGGAATAGAATCTGTGATCTTTACTTCTATGTCTAATGTGTTGCATGAGTATGTGTCATGCCCATCCTGTGGCAGAACATTGTTTGATCTTCAAGAAATAAGTGCATAAATTCGGGAAAAGACATCACACTTGCATGGTGTTTCCGTAATCACCTACTCCTAACTCCTTTCCTCTGTAAACCACACATCTCGCTTTTTTAACCATGCACTATGGTTTGCAAAGTTGCATAAAACAAGAAACTTTGCTATTTTTGTAATGTATTGTTGTCTCCTGCATCAGATTGCAATCATGGGATGCATTGTAAATGGACCCAGAGAGATGGCTGATGCAGACTTTGGTTAATTTTAAAAAGACACTGCTTCTTATTTGTTCAAGTATTTTCTAGCCCTACTTTTATTTCAACTTCTCCTTTTAACTACCTCAAGTACATATGCATTTGTCTTTTCAACCAGAGCTTACCTTTGCTATAACTGTTTACTGCATCTTCCCTCTCTTTGTGGTCTGTTAAATATGTTACCTTGTCATAGGTTCCCAAGGATTTGATCGCTATCTTACCGTGAGAAGCAATGGTGGACTAAATCAAATGCGAACTGGTGTAAGTGACTGCTTATTTCTTGTAAAGTCATGTAAATGGTAACGAATGAAATTCATGCTCTTCTGCCTATAATTGTATGTATGATAATTTCAAACTTTATTCAATGAGTTACTGGTATAGAGGAGAGAGAAGCTCATTTGAAAGCTCGATGAGTGATCCACAACTTTAGACTGTTATGGACTTTGCCATCACCTCTTCTTTTTTTTTTAGATTAATTATTTGCATTTGTATGACTATTTGAGTAGTGACGCAAATAGATGAGGATATTATATGCCTAATAATCTGGTCTTCACACAGGAGCTGCTTGGGAATTGTGAGGGTCAGATAAATAACAACAGGATATAAACATAGGAGTTTATTTGCTAGTATATATATTTGGAAGCTAGACATGTGTGACTGTTTGAGTAATAAGAAATGTTCCATTTCCATTTCTTGCATCATTCTCCACTTGAGTATATAGATAAGCCGCTAGTTATTCTACTCTCTGGTCTTCACTGAAGTTGAAATTGCTACAATGAGTTACTGGTGAAATTCAGTGTTCAATCTCCACTTGAATACTTGATCCTCTCAATTCTATAGAGAATTCTTACATGACTTAATATTTACTTGACCTACTGAGACTGCATATCGTTTTCATGTAAGATGTAATCCTTGTTGCTAAATCCAACATCTTAAAAATTGCTGCCACCATTATAATTTTTTTTTATAGATTGTCTACCCATAGAATAGCAAGAATGTTTAGATGGTAACTGCCATATCTTATTCCCTGTTATCTCTAGTCAATCTCTTATATTTTAGGATCAGAAGTGATCGATTTATGCAATGTGCATAACTAATCAATGTGCTATTTGAATCTGTCTGTGTGTGCATATTTCTATATTTCTTTCATTTAGTGGATAGCATTTGCATTGCAATTATGCAGATAGCAGACCGAAGCTGGTGGCAGGATCTGCTGAGGGATATTATGGGCATGTTGACAGGAAGCTTAGGGAGGGAAGGATGAACCACCCGAAGGGGATAACATTTGATGACCGTGGAAATATCTACATTGTAGATACTATGAATATGGCAATTAGGAAAATTAGTGACTCAGGTAGACATTATGTTAGCTATAGTCATGTATAGGACCTCTCTCCATGCCGGGTATTTTTTCATCTGAATCTATATATGGGATACCTAAAAGATAAGATATAAAACTTTCCCTTTAGTATTTTTGATAACTTACAAGTCCTCTGTTTGTATATATATATGTGGTTGCATTGTAGCTTATAGGCCATGTAATGTTTGATAACTTTATTTATTGAATTATGATTTTTGTTTTAGGCGTTACAACGATTGCCGGTGGAGGAAAATGGAGTCGTGGAAGGGGCCATGTTGATTGACCAAGTGAGGAAGCTAAATTTTTTTATGTACTGTGTATCCCTTTTCCTTTTCTTTTATATATGGAATGTTCATAGAGTTTAGAGTTTAAGTGCTATAAGTATTTTTTTTTGTTTATTTTATTTGCATCACGAAGCAAATTTGTACAATAATTATTGATTAATGAAAAAGGCTATAAAAATTTCATTTTGTGAATTTGTGAATTTAATGAAATATCTCATGTTGTAGTAATTAATTTTAATATATTATATTATGTATAATATAAAATAAAAAATAAAAAATAGTATAATATAACTAAAAAAAATGTTACTAAAGATCTTTTGTAACATTTTTTAAGTGTTACAAAAAATATATATGGTAATATTTTTTAAAGTGTTACAAAAAATATCTATTGTAATATTTTTCTAAGTGTTACATAAAATATCTATTGTAACATTTTTTAAGTATTACAAAAAATATCTATGGTAACATTTTTTTAAGTGTTACAAAATATATCTATGGTAACATTTCTTTAAGTGTTACTAAGAAAGGTTTATTGTAACATTTCTCATAATGTTACTATAGAAGATCTATTGTAACATTTTTACTAACAGTAGTGCTACGTTACCAATTTTTTATCTGCCAAAATCTGCCAACTTGAGTTGGGCTGGACATGAAGCCCATCTACTAAATAAAGCCACATCTAAGTTAATCATGGTTTAATCCTAATTTATCACGTGTTGGTAATAGTTGGCAGACTCTCTCTTGGTAACGTATACTTTTCCTTTTACTAAATGTTATTAAATCTTTAGAAAAATATTAGTAAAACTCTTTAGTAACATAGGGTATATTTAACATTTGTTTAAATGTCACTAATATACATAGCTGACATTTTAATATGATTTGGTAACATTTTTTAAATGTCAGTAAAAGTCAATTATGTAGTAGTGGTAATTTAATCCAATATATTCTTGTTATCGGAAAAGCTAACTTGAGCACTCAAATAAATGGAACAAATATTAACAATTCCGCTAAATAACCAAGAGGAGTTCTACTAACTCTTACCAACTTTTATTGAGCTGGATTTTAGAGCCTATTTCAAAAAAAAAAAAAAAACACATCTAATCATCCATGGTAAACCTAATTCACCCCCAATTATTACTACTAAACATAATTAATCCTATCTTTTTTCACCGTTCAAGTCTAGCTTCATCTCCCAATCCCAACGACTGCCCCTTCCTGACCTCCCTTTTCCATCGCCGCGTCAACAGTGGTCAATGCCGCCCGCGCTTTCGTCGGCAAGCAACCATTGGTCTTCAAAAGTGTATTTGAGTGCCACCGTTGCTGTACAAGACACATGCATAAGAAGAAACTCCCTGTACAAGACACATTCGCAAAAGACACCTCTGTTACATCCACATACAAAATACACCTCATTAGAAGATATATGTATAAAAAGACACTTCGTGAAGACACATGCATAAAAAGACACTTCCATTAGAAGAACATTCATAACCCACATCAATGAATGATGCATTCGTTCCTTCTTCTCTAAATATACATTCCATTGACGAAGCCATCGGAAGATGTGGGATTTTTGTTCGCGGCTTTCGGACGACATCGACGGATACACGTTCGATGGCAATCGGGTGATGGAACACGCACGAGTTTTCGCGATAACAAATTTCACCGTCACGAAATGGTGGTGCACCAATGAACCGGTGACGCAGCGGTTATTGCGGCTGGAACGGCGACACACCGCGGAGGCGGCAAATCGGTACCTAGCAAGGAAGATGACCACAACTCGCACGATAAAAGCTTCTGCCGGAGCAAAAGCCGCGCACCAAGGAGTCGGTGACATGGTGGTTGTGCAGCTATGACGGGAGTGCGCTACAGTAGCAGCGAAGCGGCACTGTTGGCGAGAAAGAAGATGCCGCGATGATAGGAGGATGATGGACGCTGATCACAGTGACTTTATGGAAGGCTACTTAGCACAATTCTTGTTATTCAAATTTTTCATTAATGTCATTTTTTGAAATTCAAATTTATTAAAATAATTTAAAATTTTTAATTATTAATTGAGTTGTCAAAAATTAATAAATTGACTCTTGGTACTCGATACTTTATTTTCTATTAATTATATACTTAGAAAACATCCAACATATACAAATTACACACTGCATACATAATGGTCATATCATGATTCATTGACATAGAAAACACCCAAAAAAGATACTCATGGATGATAGCAACTGTCATAGAAATTAGTATGTTCCCTTACAAACTCTATCACATGCTAACTCTATCACATTTTTGCTCCCTTTAAAAACTTCATTACAAAAAATTGTTTTCCACCTTAGTCATTGCCATTAAGAGAAATTAATTTGCTCCATTTTCACTCTATTGTCATCATTACCCTACACAATAAAAAGCATTCCTAGTTACAAAATTTTAAATAGAGCTGCAAGATTTTCAATACTCATTAAAATCGTCTGATTTTCAAAAATGAACAAATTGGTGGTCTATGAATTTACGAGTTACAAATCTCCGTTCGTCCTTGATTTAAGTTCCATTAATATTGTGCTGACATAAAGCATAATAATGCTAAGGTGCAAGACATCTTTAACGGTAAGGTAACATGGCTAGAATTTTAGTATGATCAAATAGATATCCCGAATTAGTAAATTCGATACATTTTAGTCTCCACCAATATATAACCAATTAATCAATTACGCACTTGAGAAAATCTTATATAGTAATTACTAATTAATGCAATATTAAATTATATTTAAATTTATTAATTATCAAAAGTTAACTTGAGAAAAGGATGGCACATGATATGGTATATGGAGATAGAACTTCTTAAGGCTTAAAGAAAACATACGAAAAATAACTATATCATGTTTGCACTTGAAAATATATTGTGTCATGAAATTTTCATTCCTAACGTAAAATTCTCTCTCGATCATCATTTCATATGTTTTGATGCACTTAAAGATTTCAGGGTTAAGCTATTAAACTTTAGGTTGTAATACAAGGATCATGTAAAGTGACATTTTACATAAAAATGTTTAGAATGATGACAAATTTATACACAAAAATTAAAACTCATTTTGCACTTATAAAAGATAAGTTTCTATTGTCAAACTATATATGGATAAGAAAAAATTATTTAAAATTTCTAAATTATTCACCAAATATAACCTATTTTACCCCTAACTCCTCACCACCACTCTGATTCCCGATGCTTTAGTACCACCACCCAAATCCTTCTTTATTCAATTCTCATCCTCAGCAACCACCACTTCTACCATCACCACCTCTTTCTCCTTACCACCATGCTCTATATATATAATCCTATATTTCTTGACTTTAATTGGATCTTTGAAGACATCAAACAATTGTTCATAAGTTTCATCATGATAGATTTGGAGATTTTATTTTTGAGATTTTTCACTAACCTAGATACTTCTGGTGTAAGACCCAGAAAAATTATAAGAAGGATTAATTGTATAATTAATCATTAAATTAAAATAATTAAAACGTGTCCAGACGGAGTCAAAAATTAAAATTTAGGGATTTGAAATTTTAACAATGATATTTGGATTCAAAGAATTTTTTCAAGCGGAAAAATACGTAAAAACACATATCGGTAACTTAACTGGCAGTACCGGTTTAAGTCTGTCTGGCATTTCAAGTGAGACAATTAATTATGAGTGAAGAAGGTTAAAAAACTAAAATTTAAAATTTGGAAAGTAGAAATAATTGAAATACAAATTAAAACACTAATCTTAAAGATTTTGGCATAAAGTTGGACCAACGGTTTAAATCGGGTGAACCGGGCGTAAGTCGGCCCAATCCCACATATATAAGCTTTGCACTTAAGCAAACTCAGCCAGAGAGAGAGAGAGAAAGAGAGAGAGAGAGAGAGAGTAACTCACTATTCTTTACAAATTTCAATCGCTCATAACCTTTGATTCAGAGCTCCGATTGACAAGCCGTTTGAGGCCACACGAATCTCTCGAAGAGCTCTTCGATTCTAACCTAACAAAGTGGTAAGAAATTCTGAATTTCATGCCCAGTTCTCCGTTCTCCTCATTTTTGCGAATTTAGGTTTTGTGTATTGAGAAATCTTGTTATTTTGGTTGTTTAAGGGTGCTCTAATATGATCTATTGGTGGGTTTTACCCCAAGCTTCGGTCGTCAAGGTTAAAATTCCCTAAATCCTTGACGTTTGTTAATATTGTGAGCTCTAGTGTTGATTTTTAGTAATTGTATGGTATTAGATTAAATTGAAGTTGTTTGGAGCTTGAATTTGATATTGGAATGCTTGAGTTTGAGCATTGGTGACCGGAGCTTGTTGGAATTGGTTAGAGGCTTGAGAAGTTTATGAAAAAGAAGACTTATGGTGGTTTTGAGTTTGGAGGAAAATCGGTTAAGGTACGGTTTAAGTTTCATGATTTTGATTTGGTGATTGGTTGCTTATGAGTTGTGAGAATGTGGTATGAGCCTGATGATTGAAAACATGAATTGATGAATTGATAAATTATTGAGTTGATGAATTAATGAATTTTGAGCCGGAGGCCGTGAAAGGTATGTCCGGGTAAGTATGATGGATTAAAATATGTGAATTTGTTGAGTTATGCTTCGATTGGTAATTATTGGATTTGGTGTTGAATATGTAAAATTGGTTGGATTGTTGAGTTGTTGATTGAAATGGTTTGGAATAATTGATTAGGTTTGGTTTTGGATAGAATGAGTGGCTAGATATGCGTGTTAATGGAATGGATATGAAACATTTTGATTCTAAATATAGGCTTGAAACTTGATTTTTGAATGATGGACTTTGGAAATTTGAGGAGTATTAGTGGTATGAGTGGAATAGAGGTTCGATTTTGTGTAAAATATGTTTTTCAAACTGTTTTGGGTGTGTTGGTTTGAGTTCAAATGGTTTGATTTTGGAGAAAGTGCAAATTTGGTAAAAGCTTAAGTTTTAGCGAAAACAGATTTTTAAGTTTTCGGCCCTCCGAGTTGAAAATTCAACAAAATTAGATTTTTTTTCTGAAAGCTTATTCAATGATCTTTCCAATGGTTCAACAATGGTTGAAAAATGACTTCTAAAATTTTTTTGCGTATTTGAAGTTTTTGATAAAAAAACTGAATTCTACAGCATATCAGCTTTTTGAAAATCTGATATGCATGCGTACGTGAACGTGGCTCGTGTACGCGACCATGTCTTTTTGACACGCATGCATACGCGGAGGGTGGTCCACGTACGTGACTTTCCCAATTTTCAACTCATGCGTACACATGACCACCCAGTTTTGCAGAAAATGTATTTTTGTATTTTTAACCATTCTTCATGCCTTCTAAACCCTTGTAAATCCTGTTTTGAGTCTAGAGTCAGTGTAATAGAGGGTAAAGGTGTAGGTAATGGGACCCACTTAAGTTAAGATAGTAAATTGAGGAAGGATGGGTTAAATGTAATGAGAGTTGTGATGGGGATGATTATGATAATGAGATATGAGAATGATTAATGATGACTAAGCATGATGAGAATGAATACGATAGTGAGAGATGATGAATGATTGATTATGATTATGATATAATAAGTATGGTTATGATAAGTTGGAGTACGATAAAGGGGATTATGATATTGAGAGAGGAGGATGATTGACTATGATTGAGTTTGATTGAGATACAGCTGCTTGGGTAGACCCACTTGCTTCACGTTTAGCAAGGACGGTGGTTTCATCCTGCTCACAGAGATTTTGAGTTTTGACCTGGCAAGTATCGTGGTAGTGCATTGCTTGCCCAGTGTTGTTATAAACGTGGGGATTGTGGTGATTTACCATCCACGGGTTGTGAAATTGTGATTTATGCACCTAAAAAGGATCGTAGTGGTGTACCGCTTGTCCAGGGTTGCAGTTGAGGTGAGGATTGTGGTTGTTTACTGCCCACTTATTTTCCAATTGAAAATCGTGTGAGGATCATGGTGGTGTACTGCTCACAATAGTGGGAATCATGGTGGTGTACCGCTCACCAGGTAGGGATCGTGGTGGTTTACCGCCCACCAGTTTTCAAGAGGACGATATCTGGGTTAGCTACCAGATATGTCGAGTTCTAGCAAAGTAACTGACACATAACCTCATGGGTAGTAGGATAGACATGCATCATCTGCATTCGATTGATTTGTTTGGGCTTGCTACTTGTCACGGTTTGTTTACTTGTACACATTAAATGACTATATGCTAATTGCTTTATTTGAAATTATGTGTATATTACTTGATTGCCTTGCTTGTATTTGTATATCTGAGAGGTCCCTCATGCTGGTGTCAGTTGACGCTGAGGACTGTTCTATTTGGTGTTTGGAGGACTATGGAACTTGGAGAAGGATGAGTTATATTAGAATTCCCTATGATAGTTGCCTGATTACGAATTAGTGAGAAGTTAGTATGGATATAATGATGTGTGAAGTTTAAGATTACTTAGTGAGTTTTTTGTTTATCTTATATTGTATTTATTTGTCATTTTTACTGTACTCAAAACCTATGGGTGGGGGGTTTTCATTCCATATATATCCACTACTTTTCAGATGCAGGTCCTGGTGCTCTTCGGTGAGCTGGAGTTCGTCTAGAAGACGGCGCAGTTATCTTAAGTTTTGTATTTCATTTTGTTTAGATTTCTCTCCCCCTTTTATTTTTGAAAAATATTAATGATATATATGTATATATTAATATTTGAGGACTTGCCTATAGAGGCTATGTTGTATGTTTGGGAGAGATAGGAATTGTGTAACACTCTACCACACAGAGCTTTACACCTAGGATGTAAATCAAAAGTGATGAGGTATTACGATCTCTAAAAGGAAAATACATATATAAATATATTGAAAAAGGGAATTAACTAGAAGCCTTGAAAAGAAAGTTAATCAAAATCGAAACAGACAGCGCATCATTCACGATTGGATAAACCTAAAAAGGTAGATACGATTGAGCGGAAAAGATAATGTATTTGTAAGATCAGAGTTCCAAAGATACAAATAACAAGCTCTAGGCTCGGCCTGCAAAGCAAAGGCTGACCAGAGTATACATATACATATATAAATAATCCCAAGAGTAACCCAAAATACATGACAAAACACCTGTTTCTCCAAGTTAACCTCTTAGAGGGTCCAAAATATAATATATACAAGGTGGAGAATCTATGTACATAAATAAACATAAAAAAAATACAAACACCGAGTCCCAAGATAGTTCTTCGCTTCTAAGAGTCTCTAGAATGCTTAGTGTGGTACCTCGCGTCTTGCGTCTGAAAACAACAATATATGAATGGAATGATAATCGGGGGTTCTTAGTATGGTAAAGGTGCCCACGTACATAATGTATAAGGTCTCGGGAAAGCCAGAGGCAATTCTAGAACTCCGACACTCAGATTAAAACTTAATGAAATATACTAAGCCATAAGTTAGGGTGGTTGTCTAAGGTATTCAAGTTCTAAGTCCATCCTTAACCTAACACTTCACTTTCTATCTCCTCCAACCCTTCGAAACACCGGTGGAACAACCCTCGTCATGCCTCTACTACACGAGGGATCTCTTAGTTGCACACACATACAAAGCATACAAGGAAAGCACAATTATGGATAGCAAGTACATCATATAGGACAAGAAGCAGTTAATTACAGATAACCAATTAGGCAAACCAATACAAATGCATACTCAAACAAATCACACAAATGCACATGATGCATGTCTGCCCTATAGCTGATGATATCATATGTCGGTTATATAGTCAACCCAACATGTCCTGGTAGCTAACCCTGCGCAAAAACACCCCATCACAGAGCAAGTGAGTCTGAGCCACAACCTCCTTAATACTACCCGCTTAACCCAGAGCAAGGGGAATAAACCACTACTACTGCTACTACCCAGTCGGGTGTTTAAAGACTCAACTTGGAGCAAGTGGAATAATCCACTACTATTGCTACTACTCAGGTATCACAATCACTGACCTGAAACAAGCGGGACGAACCACCATTCTTGCTACTGCCCAGGTATCTTAATCACTAACCCGGAACAAGTGGAACGAACCACAATCCTTGCTACTGTCCAAGAATCTCATCCAAAAATTCATTCTCAACATATTTTCAATTCATCATTCATACATTCATAATATTTCCGTACTTCCCCAAACGATTCACATTAACTCAATCATTAATTATATTTCATCAATACTTCATCATTCTTAATTAAACAACATCATTTTAGTTTTCATTCGTATTATAATCAACACGTCTACATTTTCCTAGTTAGAACTCCATCCTCTGTAACCCCGTTCTATGTCACTTACCATCGCCTCTAGGTTTACTCTCTTCCCTAGGCTTAAAAACTAGGTATCGGAATATAGAGGGTAGTTACAGAAGTTTAGAAAGTTAGAAAATTGGTGTAGTATACAAAAATCCTACTTTTAGCAAAAACAGGGGTCTCCCGTATGCGAGTTTATGTCCGCGTTCCCGAGAAGGCAAAACAGGAGGAACATCGCGCGTAGCGTGTGCCGCTTGTGTATGCGAGCATCCGATTTAACAGGTCCGCGTATGCAAAACCATGTCCACATACGTGAGATATCAGTGTAGTGAGTAAATCTCGCATCGCATGTGTATGCTCGCGTATGTGACTCTTCCTTTTTCTCAAAAAGCTACTAAGTTGCAGAATTTTTAAAATTTGATACCAAACTTCAAACGCGCATAACTCTTTTGTTTTAAATGATTTTTCATCCGTTCTTCAAACGACATAAACTCCACGAACTCAATTTTCATTTGAAATGAGTTTGAAAAAATTTGGAGGTCTGGAAGCCGAGTTATGGCTCGTCAAAGTTGGTCAAAAATCAAGTTTTACCAAAAACTCCAAAACCTATTTTCTTTCCAAATTCTCAATTTCAAAACAAAGTTTTACAATCAAAACAACACCAAAACTCCCCAAACATACACATGTATCTTCCAAGCACCTCACCTCACATCAATACCCAATTTTCTTTCCTCAAACTTTCTACAATTCCATATACACACATTCAACAATTTCCTCACCCAATTAAACGATTAATTATATTTCATACACATTAATCTATCATCATCACAACAATCATAAAACAACACATTTTCATAATAATCTCAACATTTCTACCAATGTTACTAAACATTAACAAGTTCTCATAATCCAACTTATCCTACGGTCAACTAGCCTAAGTTTTCACATAACATTACACGTTATCTATGAGAAACCAAAACCATACCTTCGCCGATTCCTCCCTAAGCATGGAACACTTCAAAAACCTTTTCTTTCACAAGCTTCAAGCTTCCATATGCCATTTCACAAGTTTAACAGCCATAATTTTGTCTCAACCCTCTAATTGAACTCCAATTCAACAAGATACACAATCTAATTCATACAATATTACAATAATCAACATAGGGCTCATTAAATCACTGATTCACAAAAGTTATGTTTTTCTTACCATTACCTATGAGTCAAACGGACAAAACCTAGTGATTACCTGCTGCTAGAGTTCATCTAAACCATCAAAATTATTCATTTTCTTAATACCAAGACCAAGGATTTTTGAAACTGAAAAGGAGAGAAATGGGTGAGAAATGTGATTTTCTTACCAAATTGTTCAGTAGATTTTGTAGAAAATTTTGAGACGAATGCATGGCCACTGACAGCTCGTCAATCGGAGCTCTGTATTAAAAGTTACATGGATTTGAATTTTTTGAGACAAAGGTTTGGGGTTTCTTCTCTTCCCTTTCCCTTTCTAAGCGTATTTCATTGTTTTTGGGGAAGAGAGGTGGCTGAGCTTTGATTTATATATGTGGGCCTTGGATCTAATTTGGGTCCGGTCTAACCAATTTAGTCCATTGGCCTAATTTTAGACCAAAATTTTTAAAATTGGTGTTAAATTTTATATTTTAATTATTTCTACTCCATTAAACTATAAAATTTAATTTTTTAAATTTTTAAATAATAATTAATTTATTAGTTAATTATTAATTTCAAGGTTTTAAAAATTGTTATCAACTGTTTAGGTTAAATTACACAGTTGGTCCCTACACTTTTAGTGAAATTGCAAATTGGTCCCTACACTTTAAAATTTTGTAATTGGGTTCCTAAAAAGAATTAATATTTTCAATTTAGTCTTACCATTGAGAAATTGTTGATTTAACAGAATATTCTCAGTATATGCTAAGAATATTCTATTAAAATAGAGAATATGTTGAGAATATTCTATTAAATCAAACAGTTTTTGAACGGTGGGGACTAACTTACAAATTTTAATTTTCTTTAGGGACCCAATTATAAATTTTTAAAGTGTAGGGACCAATTTGTAATTTCACTGAAAGTGTTGGGACCAACTATGTAATTTAACCTTTTTATTTCTATCACCCTAGCTGACCTAAACTTCGCGGGTCGTGACTAGTGGCTATCATACATACATACATACATACATACATACATACATATATATATTGTCTTAACTCTATTCTTCCCTTGAGTTTTTATTTATCCCGCTTTTTCTGACGTGTTATATCTTTCGTTACGTGTGTATTTGTGCTCGCGATTTTCCTTTACTCTTTTTAAGCTTCTTGTTTAATAATTCATTCTAAATATACATGTACTACAACTCCACCTTGAGTCGTACCACCTTAGTATCATTGACTTATGGCTCGAGCATAAGAATTTGAATGTTTGGGTGTTACACATGGGGCATCTATTCTTGGATGGTTGATTACTAGATCATTTGAAATCATGGTTGTCATATATGGCATTTTCAAGTGGCAGATAAATCTCTAAAATGGATTAAAGTTTCAGCCAAAGTAAAGAAGAAATTAAAATTTGGAAGAAGTTAAAAGTGTCTTTCTCAAAACATTTGTGGGTTGAAGATTTTACTCACAACTATTCACTTGTTGTTTCTACTTGATTTTTCTATGGCATTCTCATAGCTCAGGTACAACAATGACACTACCTTTGCCTATCCATATTCTCTTGTGGCCTTCTCATAGCGGATGACGGAAAAAGAGGGGTTGGCGTGGGAGCCCTCATAGTGTCACCAACTATATAACCATCAAACTTGTCCAAAGCATCTCAATAGGCTTCGAATTCTCCCCTTTTGATATCAAACTCCTCTCAAAGAATTCATCCTATAGTATCTTGAATGTTTCAATGGTTTCAAAAGTTTTCAGAGGCCCATCCTTGCCTTCGTTAAGGCCTTTCCAAGAAAATTCAGCTTCTGGAGTGAGAATTTCATCCCATGGCGCCCAACCGTGGTCGATCCAAATTCGTTGGGTGAGCTTCAACTTGGATTTCTTTGTCCTTGATGACGAACTTTTAGAGAGGGTTTCATTAACAAGGAACTCATTGACGACAAAGCTAGCATTTGAGGGGAAGATGGTGATAGTGGTAATTAAACAGAAGGAGGCAAAGGTAGCAGTGGTGGAGGAAACTATGGCAATGGCGGCAACAACTGTGGCGATGGTGAGAGCTAAGGATGAGAGTTGGATTAGGAAAGATTTGGTTGTTAGTGGTAAAGGATTATAGATTAGAGTGGTAGTGGTGGTGACGAGTTGGATATTAGAAGTAGGTTAGGTTAGGTTTGGATTTAAATAGTTTTGTTAATTTAAATCCATCTTTATTTGGTATAAAATTAGTTTCATTTTTTCGTAAGTAAATTTATTAGTACGGATAAAAATAGTATTTTACTCAGAAAAAAACTTCTCCCACAACGATAACCCATGTAGAAAATGAATGCATAAAATTATCAAGGAGATGTGGCATACACTTGTGATTCTTGGTGTAGCAACTAAATTGAATCATGAAGATTTGAACTCCGAATAATGTAATGAGTTTCGCTAGGTAAACAACAGGAGATGTGAACAATGGGCCACATTTCAATCCCACTAAACATCCAATTTTATTTTCACTCTTCACCATCTTTTTTACCCAATTTCACCCCTCCTAACCTAAACCCCTTTTCACCAAAGCTATCCCACCGCCCCTTACCCTAGCACGCAGCCACCGTGGCTGGCAACAAAGCTCCCAAGCGCCGCCCTTGCCCTTATTGTCACTAATCCTATGAGGAGAATCGTTGTTCTGTCATCACCCCAACACCACACCACTGTCCCTTTGTCAACGACGCACTGTCGCATTTCATCCTCAACCACCGTGCATCGCTGCTCTTCTCGCTAACTCGGCCGCCAAGGAGAATTACAGTTCTCCCGTTGCTCAAACGCCGCACCACTGCCGCTGTGTCACCATTACATAGTCATGTCTTCTCCCCATCTTTCGTGCACCGCTATTCTGCCCATTTCGAAGCCCACAAAGTGACGTCGCACCGTCGCCAAGTCAGAGGCCTTATTCCGCCACAGCTCCAACGCTGCATCTCTACTCATGCTTCCACGCTGTTGCATCGTGTCTTTGTCACTTCCATCGTGTGCTGCTTTGCTTCGTTCACCCAAATGGTATGACCCAAATAAACATCTATATCTTAGTGAAAAGAACCATCTGCATACATAGTAAAATGAACATCCTGCGGAACATGTACATACAAAGTCAAGCAAATCAAGTAAAATATTAATGGTATATCCAAATAAACATTCAGTTTAGAACGAAAAGAACCATTTACATACATAGTAAAATAAACATTCAATTTAATTGATAAGAAACAAATAACGAGACAATAACTGCGGGAGTACCGAGGTCGTGATACAGCAGCAGCGACAGTAGCACAAAATTGCAAGAGAGCGATGGCAAAAAAAAAAAATTATAATTAAATCTAATTAATTCAAATTTTAATTTTTAAAATTAAAATTAACTTTCCTTTTTTAACCTATTGGTTACGTTGTTTAAAAAAAAGTGTTATTCCTTATATTTTCTCTAATGTAATTACTGACATGGCTGGAAAGGTGACGGCAGAATTTGTTTTATTAACGGTTTATAAAACTCAGAAACAATAACAGTTATCTTATCTCATATATAATGTTAATTATTGTATTATTATTATTATTTTATTATTATATATTTTCATCTTACTTTAACTAATTGATTAGTTTCTTTGCTTATATGATGTTGTTGCTTGACAAAATCTAAAAGAATTGCTGGTAGCTATATTGCGCCCTCCACCAACATTCTCCAAATTAATTATGCTACAATAAATTTGGTTAGTACGATTATTGTCCTTTAATGCTTTATGTCCTCGATCACCCGTGTCAATTTTAAAATCACCAACCCATTTCAATTTCACATCGATCCCCACCTAACACATGAGTAAACTAATTAAAGAAAGAACTCATTTTTTCCCCTTCTAACACCATCTTCATGATTAGTGCAATCATCCTACCTGTATTCACACATCGAACGCAAATGTTTAATGTTAATTCCTTAATTAATTTATTACATTGTGGCCAACAATATAAGGGTCAAATGAATTCAAGATTCTTAATTCAATGTATATATTTAATGGTTTTGGTTGCAGTATTACATATGTGATTACTTTTTGAATTTTAAGATTCATGTTGAATAAAGAATATTTTTAAAGAAGTCTTAGTTTAATTTATACTCAATTAAAGCTAGCATTAACTAATTCAATGTTAACATATTTTTTTTATATTTATACTTGAATACAAACTTATAAGAACGAAAAAATCTAATTTATAAATTTATTCACATGAGTGAAAAAAATCTATTTTTAAAGTGATTAATCTTTTGTACATAAAATAAATACAAAAATTGGTATTATGGTTTAGGTAACAGTGACTCAAACATATTGTTCAAAATAACCTAATTAAAATATATCAAAAATTAAAATACGGACAAACTCAATTTATTTACCAATAAAAAATTTTATATTTGCAAAAGACAATATTTTTTTTTAACAACATTGATGAAATTAGTGAGAACTAAAGTAATTTATATTCTGATGGTTTTAAATGCGAGACTACATCTAAATATAAGAGTGAAGAATTAAGTAAATTTGACAGCAATTGGAATAAAATTGTCAGTAAAAATAAATATTAGTTCAGTAATTATGTTCTACAATTTTGTTACATTTAGCAGTGGTTGACTCTAACTGTCGCTAAATTTAAAACGGATAACAACATCAACAACTAACTATTGCATTAACTGTCGCTATTTTTTATCTAACGACAGATTTCTACAACCACCGTAAAACTGTTGCCACTATCTGTCGAAATTATTATAGTATTAAGGAACTATTTTGTAAACTTTATGCGTATAAAAAGAACTAGAACTCAATGATTTAAATTAATTTATCCTCGTAGAAAGCATTTATACCTTTTGTTGTTGTTTCTCTCTTATAATGCGCATTTCAAATCATGGAAGTAACGTATCATTCACTTATATGCACTAACGCACTTATCATATTGATGTTTGTCTGTTATTTTTTTTCCTTTTTTTCTAGAGTTGTTCTTATTTTCTATTTAATATTACTCATCCCATTTTTATTTGTGTTTTTCACTAAAGAGTTTTTTATTATTCTATTACTCCTTACTTATTTTCTTGCCTTTAATATATAATTCTCATCAAATGTGAATACAAAAACGTATTGTCAATTAGGTTTTGTTAGATAGACAATAACTTTTGTGAATAATAGGTTCTAGAATTGACTCAATAAAATAAAAAATACCCCATTCTCAAATTATTTTCTAAACTCTAACATTAGGATAATCATCTACACACCTAGTGAATTAAACATCTGACATATCTATTATTCACATTATTTAATATTGTCATTATTTACCTATACTTTTTCTTATCAATTTTCATTTTAATTTTGATAAATATTTGACAGTAAACAATGTATTTGACATCATTTTTAATGGTTACTGATTATCAAAATAATAAACAATTAACCAACTTAAATTATCTAATATTTAATTCATTAATCTATTTAAATAAATATTAGAGTTTAATTTAAATTTCGTCTTTTCTATAGAACAAAAATAATAAACAGTCCTTTGCAATTAATGACTTACGGTAAAGATTGTCTACTAAAATAGTTATCCTTTACAAAACTAATAATGATTAAGAATGCTAGTTTCTGGTTGTGAGGGTTTCTTTCTTATTTTAAACTAATTTTCATCAATCTTTTATTTTTCATGCAATATCATCAATTATTTTATCTCCAGTTTATAACAGTGAGAGCCTGATTAACCTAAATAAAGAAAAAGAATTTGATAACAAGAATGAATAATGTCAAAAAGTATTATAGTAATGTAATATTCGAGAACTATATTAGGTTGATTATGAGGAACATATAATGTGTAGCGTTTCAATTAAAATAATTTATGCATAAAAAAATTAGAAAGCATATAAATATTATTTAACTGAATTCTACGCACTCATTCAATAATATATTGTTCTACTTCTATCAATATATCGCATTTATTATGATGTCGAGGAGGTATTATTTAAATTTATTTACACCACAAATATACTTAATATAAAATTAAAATACTCTCATACACTATTTTTAATTAAAATATAAAATAGTCTCTCACACACTAATATAAATGTATGACTAACAATTATTAATAACTAAAAGTCTCTTGGTGTTCTCCTTCAAAATAAAACAAACTTCTCTATTCTCATTCTCCAAACCAACCTTGTCTTCGGTCTTTATATAGCCACTTTTTCGATCATTTTTTTATCTCTCCATAATTTTTGTTTTGAATCCTTTTCACAAGCTTTCAATTTTACTTTTGAAAATTTTACTTCTTTCGGTTAGATTCTTGCTGGTTGCATGTGGGAGTAGAAGCGTTCAATGAGCTCGTGAACTATGAGGAAGAAAGCAACACACGTGGCACTGAGCTGCTTGCCCTCTTCTTTAAGGTAGCGTTTGTTTGCAAAACTGAGACAGAGAGACAGAGACAGAGAGACAGAGACCAAGAGACAGAGACAAAAATAAGTATAGTATTGTGTTTGGTGTGATAGTGTACAAGACTGAGTTATGTCCCAGTATCGTATTTGGTTTGAAGTAAAAGTTGAAGACTAAATTCGGAAACTTACTAAAATACCCTTTAATATCAGCAAAGAACCCTAACCCCCCACCTCCCCCCAAAAACGATTTCGTTTTCGATAGTGGCCAACCCTCACCCCCTTTCTCCTGGTAGCCACCGTTCCTGCTCTCCTCTGCGGGCAACTGAGGCTGGATCCGGAGCCCCCGCCGCTTGGACCCCAGGTTTTCACCGGTGTTGCGTCCGATCGACGACGGCCCGTGGGGAGTGTTGCGGGGTTCGGCTGGGTGGACCCGGAAGCGCCAACTGTTTTGAGCCGCCGCTGCCGAATAGAAAGTTGAGGGTGTGCGTCGCGACGGAGCCGTAGCTGTGCCCAAGGTCGTCACCGTTTGTGAGGTACCTTTTGCTTGCATTCCTGTCTTTTATGTTTTGCTCGTTTCTCAGAAACGTTAACTACTTGATATTTAATTTCGGCTTCTCTGTTCAGACCTGTCAACAATTTGCCGAAAATAGGATAGAATTTAGAAATTGAATTATTGAGTGAACGCATTTCTCAGGAGTTGCTGTGAAAACTTGCTCAGATATGTCTTCCAATGGTATTTCGTGTATGATGTTGGACTGTGAAATTGGATATCTGCTGGCGAATATTATCTCTGCTGAGAGGAGAAGTGAGGTTAATTAAACAGGTACATGTTCCAACAAGTATGAAAAAATTAACCTTTTATCAGTTAAATAACCTGTTAAATTTGAGTTATTGATTTATTTGTCCACTTAACCATCTTCCTGGTTTAATCACTCATCATACAGTGTTGACGTGTAGTCAAATTTTTTTATTTGAACTTTGCCAAATGAGAGGTGACACAGTTAACAATTGAAATGCAAGTTATTGTAGAATTTTGCTTGTAATTCTTTGTGACATGTTTGCAACGAAAGTAGCTGTTAGCCCGTTTTGCTGTAGTTGAAAGATCCTCGTAAGATGTATCCTGTACTTGGTTCTGTTGGTTCATGTAATTGTCTTGCAATTTAATGCAATTCAGAGTAGGGACTGTTCTGTGACCATACTTTACTGCTAAGTGTAGTAGCAAGTAATTTACCTAGATAATGCACTAGGCACACTGCATGCCTTGAATTTTTTTATGTATTAAGTTTTTTAGAATTACAAAATTTGTGGTTTCAATGAGTTTGTCCCTTTTGCTTCGTAGCAATTGTTCGTAGTGCAGTTGTTAGCAAGAGCCTTTTTGTGTGTGCCTGTGTATTAATTTGTTGTTGTATATGGTTGGGAGTGTTTATGCAAACTATCTTGTAGAAACTGTATAGACATTGTAATTGCGCAAAGTGGAAATGTTTTGGTGACTAATAATAGACCCTCCTACAAAGGATTTGTTCCTGTCTTGTTACATGATGGTGATTGTAAGTGGTTAACCGTATTGAATGTTGTTATAATGTAACCTGCTGTTTCTGAATGGTGATTCAGTTAACAATTTCTGAATCAGTAGAACCTGGCATACAAGTATACAGCAGTGTTGATGATATAGTATGTGTGGATGCTGAAACTGTGCTAAGAAACATTGTTGCTGTTTTTTAAAAAAATCATAAGAACTGGTACAGAGACATGATATTGCAACCAAAAAATTTGTGTTACAATTCTGCATGTGTTTCATTTGAATCATCGTTGGTTGTTTCATATGTGAGTCGTCTGCTTCTGTTATATGTTGTGTGAAGTACATTAAAATTGTTTCAGCTACTATTAAATGTGTAGGGTGGTTAGTAATGGCTTCCTCAAGTCGTAGATCAACAAGTGGTACGTACGGCAGCGGGAACATAACGGGAGACCGGTTTTGTGATTGTGGGTTACGAGCACTGTTACAAGTTTCAAATAGCGTGGCCAACCCGGGAAGAAAGTACTACGCGTGTCCAACAAGGCGATGTGGATGGTTTAGATGGGCAGGCCCAAATGTCAAGCCTTCTGACTCCGGAGATGATCGATCTTCTCAGCCTAACTTTGATTTTAAGCCGAGCGAACGAGTGGAAAGACTTAATGCTGAAGTTGTGTATCTGAAGTTTCTAATGTGCGTTCAACTTCTTGTTTCCCTTGTTTGTGTTGTGTTGATCATTGTAGTGTTGTGTAAGTTGTAGTATGGCCTTCGAAGTCAAATAGGGAATTCAGAAATTGTAATAAATATAGCACATACTTGGTATAAAAGATGGAAGGAATTCATATTTTGAACCAACATTGTGTCAAGCCCATTTTTGCCTGTGAGAGAAATTTCACCTCTCTTTGTATAAGTGGATATGTATTTTGACAATCATAATGTAGTTCTGAGGAAGGCATTTGGCTGCCAAATGTATAAACATTTTGCTTATGCGTGAGATGGATAACACTATTTCTATTGAAAAGAAATAAAACAGATTTTCTAGACTCACTAGGATGTAATCGTTGTAAGTTAAATCGTAGTACAAACTAATGTGCATGGAAAATGGAGGAACTTGTTAAGCTTGATAATCACCCACCATGGTATTCATCCAAAAAAGAGCAAAACAAAGGAAATTACATAGTTAAGGAACGATAACATAGCAACACACAAAAGGGTACCAAACTGTGACCGTGTTACACATGACAATGTTCTTAAATCCTAAGACCTAAGACTCAAAAAGTTAACACCCTTAACCATGGTTAATACCAGAATACACTGTTAATAAACTTAACTAGTCTTGTACTTCATATAATGGAACGCACAAGCGCAATCATTTGTGAATCTGACAAGCCCCATAAATGTGCATAGACATTAGGACTCTCGGCAAACTTCAGAATCGCCCTGACGACCTCGTCATCACCGAATCCAAGCTGTGTGAGCTTCTCGCCAACCTTCCACTTCTCGTTCACACCAACAATGGCATCAGCTATCAGCTAGGCATTCTTGCGCTGGTCAGCCGATGATTGCTGAATCTGGTCGGCCATCCTCTCCAGTACATCAACTTGTTTTCTCTTCCTCCCGCATAGCCTTGTGCTTCCGGCGGTCGCCCCGGCCTCAGAATGTGATGCTTGTCCTTGCGTTGCTGCAAATCCCTCTTGGTCTGGAGGTGGAGACATCTCAGACTGATCAAAGCCAGCAGCGGTGTCGTCGGTCTCCTCGTTAACCTGCTCCTCCGCATCGAAGCCACTTACGGCCCCGGCTCCCGTGGCTCTATCCCTGCCAAAGATACCTTCCAGCCGGTGAAACAAAGGAAATGGCTTGCCAGGAGTGTAGAACTTGGTAGGATGTGCCTGCGAAACATGTACACCGGAATTAGTAATGTTTAGGAAATAACACAATTACAAATAATCAAAGTCGTGAAACAATACATGCGTAGTAATAACGAATCTGAATTAGTTGTCATTTGGGGTTAAATACATGAGTAGCTTATGAACCGGATGCAAAATCAAAGTGCTAAAAATGGTTACGCACAAAAGTGGCACAATGCATAAATAGCGTCCAAAAGGAAACATGAAAGGAAGAGGTTAAGGTATGGGGACGTGATATTGTTTCGAAATAAAAGGCTAATTAGTCACTTTGCAACAAGTCTTTTCATAACCTTATTAAGAAGAAAAACTGGTAAACAATTTTCTTTTACAAGTGGCTCATTAGTCACTATGCAACAAGTCTTTTCATAACCTTATTAAGAAGCAAAAGTCAAACATTTTTCTTCTACAAGTGGCTAATTACTCACTATTCAGAAAGTCTTTTGAAAACCTTGTTAACAAGTAAAACTGAAACATTTTTCGTTTACAAGTGGCTAATTACTCACCATGCAACAAGTCTTTTGATAACCTTTTTAAGAACTAAAACTCAAACATTTTTCTGTTACAAGTGGCTGATATGTCACAGTGCAACAATACCTGAATAGTTAATCCTATTAGCTTAGTTTGTTAATTTCATTGCAATATCTCGGGATCAAAGAAAACAAACTAATTAGGGTGAACCAACAACATAATATACTTTTATAAAGTGTCATATATGTGTAATATTCATTACTATTTGGCAGAAGGTGATTGGGTTTGAATTGAATGGATTATATTTTGATGGAAGAAGTACGAAATGAAAATCTTAAAATGGATATTAGCATTTTTTTGATTAAATTATAACCAAGCATGAATGATTAAATTATAACCCCCTGGTCAAATAGTTATACTAAATTAACACAAAAATGGCAACCACCCAACGGAATTCCTAAAACACACGCACCTTCAACCAGGCATCAAGGACGTCTTTGCTGTCAACCTCTACACATTCTTTCTCGTTGTTCCATCCGAATCCGCTACAAGCAAGCATATCAGCGGCGTACTGGTACTTCTCCTTGAGCCGCTTGTGCTTATTCTTGCAATGCTTCGCGGTCAGTGTACAACCAGGGAAAGCCTCCAACATCTTTAAAGCCAGCTTCTCGAATGTTCCCGGTTTAAACTGCCCACAGTCAGCCCTCTGACCGTCAACGACAAACTCCTCCATGAAGCCAACAAAGGCCAGTGTCTCTTCATCACTCCACATTCGCTTGTTCTCCATTTCTTGCTTCCAAGATTAAGCTAATTAAAACCCTACATTAATAAGTTAAGTTAGAATAACATGTATTTTGCAAAGGTAATAAAATATGCCATCAAACCACACAAACGGATTACCAAAGACTTAGACATATCCAAAAATTAGTAAAACTGGTCTATGCCATAAGAAATGAAATCAGGAAAAAATACACAAGTAGTTCAATTATTACAACACTGGTCGTTGCCACGACAAACAGAAATAAAACAGCAAACAACAGCACAAACACACAGTAGCCAAAAATTAAAGAATGTGCTTTTACAATGTCTCAACACTCTACTATTCATACAAATTCACTTGCGGTCCTTACAACATCCCTAAAACACACAACGCTACTCCGTACGACTTGCACGCCACTCTTCATACATCTCATGTGCTATGTTGTCACGCCAGTGACTCCACTCGTTCGTGTTTTCGACCACATCGATCATTCCATGCTGTTCCTCGTCTCCATCGGGCGTAAATTCATCCAAAATGCTACCTTCCTCCTCCGGGTCCATTTCCATACTCTTTCGAATGAAATTTTGCAGCAAACAACAGGCAATAATTATTTGAAATTGCGTCTTTACGGGATAAAAGCTAGGGCTCCTTAAGATGGACCAGCGCTTCTTCAGCAAACCAAAGCATCGCTCAATGATATTCCTTGCAGACGAGTGTACCCGGTTAAAATATTCTTGGTAGTTGCGCGGTGCACGTGCTCCCTGGGCCCACTCTCTTACATGATATCGAGTCCCTCTATACGGTGCAAGAAACCCCGGACCATTTGTGTAGCCAGCATCAACTAAATAGTAATTACCTATGCACAAATAACGCAAACAACGTAAGAGGATAGCTATCATGAACTCAATCTAGTTGTACATACTTAACTCTAAACATGGCAGAATTACCGTGGGGTATCTTAAGACTATTACGACGAGTTATTGCATCGCGAAGTACTCGTGAATCAGATGCCGAACCCTCCCATCCACTGAGTACGTACACAAAACCCATCTCCCGGTTACACACTCCTAACATGTTGGTGCATATTTTACCCTTTCTTGTGTGGTACCTTGCCTTCTCAGCCTCCGGGACTGTCACCTCTATGTAAGTGCCATCTAAGGCTCCCAAGCAACCCTACCATCCATAGAAAGCTATCATATTCAGATAGAGAATCCATCAGATAAACATCAATCACACAGAACATCGAATAAGGTCTACCTTAAACCTTCGCCATGTCGGGTCAACACAGTCCTCGGCAACTGGTGTAGCCTTCGCGAACAACATCCCTTGAATCCGTATTACAACCTTCAAAACTTTATTAAAATACTTGCTAACTGTCTCGCTGGACCTACAAAATCTAACCTGTAGACTACGGTTTTTCTTGTGATGCGCTAAGATAATTAAAAAGGTCGCAACCTGCTCCGGCAGGCTTACATGACTATCCTCTGTAAGTCCTCCCTGAACTTGCAGCAACTCACACAAGTTAGCAAAGGCATTTGTGTTCATTCTCAACTCCCAGATATAATTCCTATCACCCTCACCAACAATACGCTCTAAGGCCTCACGTCTAATTCTACTATTCATTCTTCCCCCTAACGATAGTCGGCCACTAGTTCTACCCCTAAAGTAAACAAACAGCGTAAGCACAAAGAACAACATTCTTTCTTCATGGTTGGATCTCGTCTCTTCATAAAAAGACACACATCGCTTAATAATTTTCGACCGATCCATTTCTTCCTAGCAAAATCGTTTCATAAAAAAAAAGGCATAAACTTTCCAAACAACTCTTAATAAATCCCAAACAGGGAATGGCTGCTCAATAATAAAATATTTCTATGCGCAAATTTTAAGGTCTCAGGGAAAATAAAATAGAAAGTAAAACATTGTTTACACTCTTAAACTAACTATAAACTACCAACAATACAATTAATCACGTAATTTGCATGCACATTCAACTGTGAGTAATATTACCATACAATCATGCTCAAAATTATCTATTACACATGAACGGTAGCTAACCTACTTACTAAAAATCCTTTCAGGTCAAAATATTAGAGAAATTGGCATACATTTCGATTATTTACTATCATTTAAAAATAGAAACAAAACTAAACTCATGATGCAGAACCTGACCTAGGGTAGATAGTCTCTTAAACCAGTTAATCAGCTTAAAACAACGAAATAGAGAGGGAAAAGTACAAGAGGATATACAAAATTATCAATTGCAAGAATAAAAGTAGTGTTCCTCTATACATAACTAATTACACAACTTCAGAATTTTCCTTACCATTTATTTATTAATCACGTGCTTTCTTCTTAACAAATGGTTACCATACATTTTTATTAACTTCAAGAATATGAAAGACAAAACTTTACAGGGAGTATGCAGTTTGGGCATTGGGATTTTTACGAAAAGCATGGTTGACAACAAAGCAATGACAGCTTCTCAATTAGGATTCCGTCATTCATTTCATTTCTTCCCTAACTACAAACATAGCATCAGATTCACAAAAAATAAACACATCACAACCATGGACACAACTTCATACATTGTCAGTTGTCACGAACTATGAAAACCTAATTACAACATAAAAAATGGATTCTATTTGTCATATACAACGTGCACTGTCTTTCAATTGCATTCATGAATTAGATAAACACTGAACACATGCATAAATTCGAATTGACCATGCAATTTGTGGTGGTTAACCTTCTACACAGCTTGTTTCAATGAATAATCCTCTATGTTCAATTCTTACTATGCCTTTTTCAGGACCCCTAAACAGTAAATAAATCATTCAATCCACTTCAACCTTCTTCTCCCACTTCCCAAACCCAGTAAACCACAAACAGAGCATAAGCCACAAAATGATTCACAACCGAACCCCTTCATACGAACTGGATAACACACCAATTGAAGACACCACAACCCAGATCAAAGAAAACGAGCTTAACTAACCTGGATACACGAAGCTGTGCTCGCAACAACTCCCAGATGGCCTCCACACCGACACCGAAGCTTCCCTCCAGTAGCTTCGTCGGACCACCAAATCTGTGAGGAAGCAACAACACATCACCAAAATGGAAGGCTCGGAAGAGGACGTGGGAAGTGCCAATGGCTTACCTTCAAGTTCTTCGTCCGGCGCGGTGGCTTCTCCTTTCACTCTGGACGCCGATCAGCACCTCCTTCAAGCAAGAAAGAGAAGATGTCCTCGAGTGGCTGGCAATATACTCGAGCCCTAATTTGAGATTTGCAAAGGGTAATGTTGGCATTACATAATTACATTAGGGGTATTTTAGTGATAAAAGAATTGGTTGAAGTTCTGTCTCTGTCCCAGTCTCTAGTGTCCCCAAATTTTTGAAGCACTGAAATACTCAAATTATTGAGACAGAGACACAATTTTCAGTGCTAGTCTCTACCTCAACAAACACAATACTGAGTCCCTGTCCCCCAGTATCAGTTCTAGTCTCTGCAAACAAACACTACCTAAAAGAGGTGACTGGGTGCTTGGCATGTTCTTTGCATGCCTAGTATAGAGAACGTGATTTAAATGATTTACTATAGTGAAGATTAGTGAGTTACCAAAATTTTGACAAATTCAAAGTAGTTGCTAACAGAATCAACTATCTTTGTATGTGAACTTAGTTGAAAGAGTAGAAGAAGATTTGAGGTTTGAGAATGGAGAGAAACTCAGAACCTTGCATTCCAAGAAAGGTAGAGAATAGAGGATGAATATGTGCGAAATATCTATAACTAACTTGTAACTACCTATTATCCATTTTTATTCTTGTTGTATTGTCAACACCCCCTCCCTACACTATAAAAAACAGTGTAATTATCGACGCCAAAAATTAACGGTCAAGTTTTTCGTCGATATTTTTTGATGGCTTGTCATCGATAAAAAAAATAATTAAAAATAAAATATTAAAATCGACGACGATATCGTCTATTATTTTAGTAACTTTTTAACATCTTAATACTATCATCACATTACCAACGAAAGAATGGCTGAATTTTTTTTTTAAATTGACGGACTAGTTGTCTATTTTAATAATTAAAATATCGATAATTTTTGTCGTCGATAAATTTAAACGATAAAAATTTCTTTTCTAAATTGGACGAACAGTATAGATTTATTATATAAAATAGACAGCTGTAGTGTTGATTTTTATTTTAACTAAAATCGACAAAGAGCCGTCGATTTTTATCAACAAAAAGTCACTCCCGCGTTTGGCTTCCCGCGTCCCTCTTTTCACTCCTTTCCCCAAAATTTAACCTGATATCTTCATCGAATCAGAGAGTTCAGAGTGAGGCTTTTTCTTCTCTTCCAACGCCTGATAGTAGAGACCAAAGACGGAGTCATGGTCACGGAGAGAAGCAGAGAGCAGAGCTTCTTCTTCTCCGACGCCTGAGAAAACTTGCCGTCCTCCACTTGAGAGCAGAGCTGCTTCTTCTTCTTCTTCTCCTCCGCCGAGCCTGCCGCTGCGCCATCCCCTTCATGTAAGTTCCTCTCTCTCTCGCTCGTGCTCTCTCTCTCTCTCTCTCTCTCTCTCTCTCTCTCTCTCTCGCTCTCTCTCTCTCTCTATCACTCTATCACATTGTGATTTGTGAATCTGCATGTAAGTTCTTCTTCTTCCATAGACTCATCGTTGTAACGTCTTTGCCGGTCGCTGTCGCTATGAGGCCGTCGTCAGAGCATGTCACTGTCGCAGCTTCTTGTAAGTTCCTCCCTGTCTCTCTCTGATTATTAAATTTATTTTTGCAATTTTTGTATATATTATTTTCATCATGAAATTCTGAATTTGTGTTTGTTAAACATAATTAGCATAATCAATTCATCACATTACTTCAGCTTAACTAGTTTGACACATTAGTTTTACAATGTGATTAGACAAAATAAAATTTAAAAGAAAGAAATAAAGAAAAATCACTTCCTTCCTTAGTATTAGGAAAAGGTAGAGTACTAATTTCAAATTTAGTTACAGATTTCAAGTAAAGAAAGTATTGTGTATTATTTAATTAATCTTCATGAATATTGCTCATAATATTAACTGATTTCAATTTACTTATTGAATTTTCATCTTTTCTGCTAGTCACTGTGGTTTGGTAGGATTTCTATTTGATTTGACATTTGTTTTGGTGAATTTATGCTCTGAATTTACTAATTTGTTGTTTATTTTGCTTTTGTTTAGCTTGGCATGGGAAATTCCGGAGTGTATTTCGAATTTTTGTTTTCTGGTTTTCTTATAGAAAATTTCATCCATTCTCAATAACCTTGTGTAGAACCTTTGATTGGATTTTTTCGTTCCATGCATTTTGTGTAACAGTGTAGAATTCTGCAGGATTATTGATGGAGCATCTGGTGGCATACTTCCGCTTTAGATTGTTGGTGTGGGTATTCTCTTGCCATTGGTTATTGCTGTAATTTATCTCTGCAGAAGCATCAAACACTGTCCACCTACTATTACCTAATGAAGCCTTATTTGGCTCTCAGGTAAACTCATATTTTGTTCTAGTTAGGTTCCATATCTGGATTTCGGTCCCTAGCTTATCCTGTATTGGTATGTAAGACCCCATATTATTGTATGCTGTAAGATATTGGATGCTCAATGTATTATCTTTTTCCTTTCATGGATATTTATTATATATATAAGGTTTAATTATTTTGTTGATTCCTATAGTTTTGCGAAATTTTTAATTAGGTCCCTATATTTTTTTTCTTTTAATTGAGTCTTTGCACCAATTTATTTTTTTAATTGGGTCCCTACAAATTTTTTCCTTTTATTTGGATTCCTGCACCAATTGTTTTTTTTAGTTGGGTCCCTATACAATTAAGTCAATTATTGTCAAGAAGGACTTAATTAAAAAAAATTAGTGCAGGGACCCAATTAAAAGGAAAAAAAGTATAGGGACCTAATTGAAAATTTCACAAAACTATAGGGACCAACAGAATAATTAAACCTATATTTAAGTTAGCTTAAAATTCAATGAGAAATATCATGTTCTTAATTAGTAAATGACTGCTTGTACAAAACTAAATTATATTTTTAAATTTAAATCCCTTTTGATGCTGACTTACCAGATTGAATTGCACTACAATATTGATGAAATAGTTAACTAAAACAATTATCAGACAGAGGAAAAAACAGTAAAGTAAGAGGTTCTTTTAGTTGATCAATTTGCATGATACTAGTTATATATAAGGATAATGGTATTTGATAATATATCATGCCTTACTTTTCTTTCCTTGTAAATAATTTGTTATATTGTTTCTTTCAAGTTGAAACTTCTCTTTTTGTTTGTGTTTTTTGTCTTTTTAATATCTACGGCTACTGTGTGATTCAGCATGTACCTAAGGTAATTTAGTAATAGTAGTAGGAGTAGTAGTGATTACTATTAAGATTAGATTAGATTAAATGGGGTGTGTGGTTTCTCTTCCTTAGTCATGAAGCCCTTAATTTTACAAAATTTTGGTTAGATATAGTTCCGCATCATTTTTATCTTCATATATGATATTTATTAAAAAGTTGAACCACCTATATGTAGTTAAATCGAATCTGTGAATCAAGCAAACCGAAGAGGTAAACAACACTTGTAGAACTGTGTGAACTAAAGAACTTGTTCTTGTAGCTAATTAAAGCATTATTATTGCAGGGTTTTGTGTACATATACTTAGTGATGAGAGGTTCATTAGCTGAAGGTGTAAGGTTAGGAGAACTGTATGAAGAGGCAATAGCAAGTGGAAGAGAAAAGCATAATGCCAAAGATTGTGTGTAGTGGTGGTCTTATTCAAATGTTGTTGTTTTCATCGTTGCCATGCAAATATTATTGCAAATATTCCAGGGTAATTGTGTCGCCAGGTTCCTTGGCAGGTTCTCTTTTCAGCCTCTTTGGGAGAATCCACTGCTTGGCCCTTCTTCTTCAACATAACACTTCTTAATTCCCTTCATTCTTTTTTGCTTTTGTTCAATCACTTGCTCTACTTGTTTCTATCTCATGCAACTTCCTCCAATTAGTATCAATTTATATATTTCAGGTTGAGTACTTTCTGTTTTTATTCAAATTTCTAATTTCTGAGAATTGGGGGATTTGAATCGATTCTCAAATTTTAGAGTTCAGATATTGGATGATTATTAATTCCTATTGTCTCGTAGTTATTTTTCTAATGTCACTGCTGGATTGCCCAATTTCATATTTTTGAGATGCAACTTTTTATCATAATTGAAATTGAAAGCCAGGTGATGTTTATAGAAATAAATAATAAATGAAGAAAAGTAAAGAAAGGCAAGTTGTTACATAAGGGGAGGAAGTCAAATAAGTAAAATAATTATGTCACAGACACAACAATGTGGACTAAGATTTTTAAAATTACAATTTGCATATGCATAATAAATGTATAATCAGGTAACGGTTTCTTTCTTATTTAAATGCCAAACAAAGAAAGGTTTGAGTTTGTCTTAAAAATTAGAAATGTGTATAGCATATGTTTACTTGAGGTGTTTGACAGAGTTGTCAGATAAAGCTATAGAGAAAAATCCTCTCTGTTTGATGAATTTATTAGATAGATTAGCTATATATTTGGCTAAAGACATAGAGATGGAGCGCATTAAGACCTTGGAGTAATTCATAAAGATAAGAGGTTATTTTGAATTATTTGTAAAAGCATATCTTGTGAGTAATTCATTTGCATCTTATAAGACTTTTTTTATTTCTATGAACATTACTTTGGTAATGGCATAATTAGTGTATGCTTATTAATTTGTTACAATATGAAATTAATGAATGTAGATTTCAATTTGTGGTTTTATATGACCCTTCTCTTTTGAAGGAGTTATGAGCTTTTCTACTTTCTCAATTTTCTCTTTTTTCTCAATCACCATCATCTTTAGGTAGCTAGTAAGGAGAAAATCTATCTTAGTTTTCTCCTTCTTTCTTAGTTTTTATGTAGTCATTGGGCACACTTATTTATATGTTAAAGTGATTGGATTCTTTGGTTACTAGTGAAGCAAGGAATGGATCCAAATATTAATAGTAGAAGTAAAATATATTGGAGATCTTGTAAAAAGAGAAACAAGATATGGAAAAAACTAATAATATATGGCTATTAAAATCGACAGCAATGTTATCGCTTTTTAAATTTAATATAGACAAAAATTGACGGTAATGTTGTCGATTTTTAATGTAAAATAAACAAAAGAAAGTATAAAATATGTTGGTAATTTTATAATTAAATCGACAGCTAATTGTCAATTTTAATAAATCAAATATCGATACAAGGGTCGTCGATTTTAGATAACATTATCCACAACCAATGTTTCGCTTTTATTAAATATGTAAAAATCTTAAACCTATATTATCGACATGGTAGTTGTTGATTTTATTAAAAGTTTATCGACAATTCGAAAAGCCGTCGATTTTATTAGTTTTTTGAAAAATCGACACATTTTAAAGCGCCAGCTAATATCAACAATTTTACCGTCGATTTTTAATATTATCGACAGCTTTTCCGTCGATAATATTAAAAATCGACATGGTAGCTGTCAATTCTATTGAAAGTTTATCGACAATTCAAAAAGCCGTCGATTTTATTATTATTTTGAAAAATTGACACATTTTAAAGCGACGGCTAATATCATCAATTTTACCGTCGATTTTTAAGCCGTTAATTTTAAGAGTGTTTCTTGTAGTGCTACGCAAATTGAAGGTACTGCGAAGAACGACCCAAAGTTTGTCTCCAAATTTCTTATATTCAGGGGTCCTTAGAGGTTTTGAAAGAATGTCAGCTACTTAGGACTGAGTTGAGATGTGTAGAACATGAAGTTCTTTCTTGGTCACTTTTTATTGAACGAAATGCAAGTCTACCTTAAAATGTTTTGAGCAACTATGCAAAATCGGATTTTTTGCTAAGAGAACAGTGTCCAAATTGTCATAAAACATTGTAGAAGCAATAGGGAAAAAGACATAAAGTTCCTTGAGAATTTTTTGAATTCATAAGATCTCAGCAACTATTTCAGCAAGGCATCTATACTCTGCTTCTGTAGAAGATTGACTCAATGTGTTTTGTTTGCAGCTATTCTAGAAGATAAGTATTACTTCCCAATATGCAATATCCACTTGTGGAATTGAGAACGAAAAAATAAATAGCTAGGAATTAAAGTAATGAATAACTAACAAGAGGTGATAAGTATTCAAAATAAAAAGCCTTGATTAGGGGAGAGAATCAAAGTTTCTATTCTTGTTGTCTTTCCCAAGTGTAATGATAAAGGATCATTGCTCCCACTTAGTTATCCTCTAGCAATTGAAGGAAAGTCAAGTGGGCGTCACTAACTCTAACTCACAAGTCCTAGTCACTTCATGGGGAAGGACTAGAGTTGATGAGAATTGAGTTAGTAAGCAATTTCCAATTACAGATTAATACTTGAGTATCACAACTCAAGGGTTTTCAATTACTCAACCCCCAACCAAGTTTGGAGCTTTACTCCATTAATATGAATGCTATTTTCATAAACACAAGGTAGGTATAAATAAAAGACCTGATAATTATGAGAAATTAATTAAATCAAAATTGGCACTAACAATAATTAACAAGGATCAAACAAGCAATAAAAATAAACTTAAAAATAATTCAATGCATTAATAAAATTTAAGAGTGACAAGATCTAAGTATGAATTCAATAATCAAATGGAAAAGAGTAAATAATGGAATTAAAGAAGAAACTAGGAATAAGATGATGAAGAACGAAGGTAGCAGCAACTCTCTCAAGATCCAATTCGAAGATGAAACAAAGAATGCCAAAATTCTAGAGAGAAGTATGAGTTTCTCTCACTAGAATTCAAAACTAATAAAAAACTAAAGTGAAAGTGAATTGTGTTCAGTCTCAGCTCTATCCCTGCATCTAGTCTACGTTTTCGGGTTTGAAACTGGGTCCAAATCAACTCAGAAATTGCCCCCAGCGACTTATGTTAAGTGCAGCACATGATGCTCTGTCATGCGTACGCGTCAGCCACGCGTACGGGTCGCTAAACCTTTCACCTGGCCACGCGTACGCGTCGGTCACGCGTACGCGTCACTGAAAGACACTCCTCATCACGCACACGCGCCAGCCATGCGTGTGCGTCGCTCCTCGCTTCTCAAGTCTTTAATTTCTTATGTCTCTTCTACTTTAACATGATTCATCTTCATCCTTTAAGCCTTTATACCCTATAAACCTGAAAACACTTAACAAACACATCACGACATCGAATGGTAATAAAGAAGAATTAAAAATTAACAATTTTAAGGTCTAGGAAGCATGTTTTCAATCATAGCACAAAATTAAGAAGGAAACTTAAAGACATGCAATTTACATAAATAAGTGTGAGAATAGTCGACAAAATCTATCCAATTTAGTCTAAAATATATCATAAAATAGTGATGTATTATGTACTACAAAATAATAAAGGTATATATATATATATATATATATAACTAACTTGTAACTAACTATTGTCTATTTTCATTTTTGCTGTATGTATTGTCAACAGCTCCATGTATTAATAAATTCTAAATGAATTAGAAGACATAACTAAAAAATTAGTATTTTTATTAAAATTTGACCAGTATTTAATTAGTAAAAAAAAAAAAAAAATTTATATTATTGAATAAAATTTTATATCATTAAAAATATTAATAATAACTAATTAATAATTATAAATTATAAAATTTACTGATTCTAACTCTCCGTTTATAATAATGCATGATTGCATTTTGTTGTCCGTAGAGCCGAACCTGTACGTGTATCAATAAGGCAAACTTAACTACATGTATAGTTAATGGTTAGTCAGAATAAAAAATTTCCTTTTTTGTTCTAGTTGACGTACATAATCATGCGTCATGCGTCATCTGACCTGAATTTGTCTAAAGAAAATGTTGAGATGAGCAAATATTAAACGATATCTAATATTCATGTATTTTTCCAATGAGAGATCAATTTCATGAATTGTTAGGTAATGATGATAATAATTATGCTAACCAATATTATTGCTCGATCAGAAGAATGTATATTATCGGAAACCAACAATAATATAGTGCTTGTTCGTACCTGGTTTAGTTGATGGAGACTAATTAATATTTCAGTTGGAACTAGCATCCATATGAGTTCCTTTCAGAAATCAACCAACTCTTGGACTGATGTGACCAACAAAGAGATAAGATAAAATATATTTTCAACTTAATCATGCATGTATATAAGTTTTCTACTAGTAAGATAAGTAAAAGGGTTGCCATTTCCTACGTAAATTGAAAAGAGAAAATTTAGGAACCAATATTTTTATTAAAATTTAATCAGTATTTAATTAGTTAAATTTTTCATACCATTAAAAATATTAATAATGAATAATTAATAACTATAAATCACAAAATTTATTAACTCTCTAATACTTATCAATTGAAAAATCAAGTATTAGTTTGTTTAGAATAATTCTTAATATTTGGTCAATTTTTCAATATAAAAGATTGAATATATGGAAATAGAATCTAAATCCTAAGAAAGTAATTATTAAAAGATCATGAAATTAAATAATGGGTGTCAAAACTTTTTTTTATTTCAAAAATATTATGTGCACACCCAAAATTTGTCATCATATATTTATAGTTTAATTTATTTTTAATGTATATTTTATATTTTAATATATATTCTACACTAATAACTAATTTTAATTGTTAATTTTAATATACACCTAACATTATTAAATTTATGAGTAATGCTACGTGTACACCAAAATCAGCCACCAGTATAAAATACATGTTGGAATATAAATATACATTAAAAATAAATTAATCACACATGTATTTATACACAAATACATTGGTAGTTAATTTTAGTGACTGATTTTAGTATATAAATAGCATTTTTGTATTTTTATTTAGTGTTTTAGGTTTTGTATTACTTATTAGTGTTCTCTAATTTTCTTAAGTTATTTATTAAAATCAAAATTGAATTACTCTTAACTATGAAAACCCTATCATTAAAGTATTCCAACCCTCTTAACTAAATTAATTCGTTAAGTGATAATAAATAGAAATTCTTCTAAAGACTACTTCAAAAAGTTTCTTCTCACCGATCTACTATAACTCATCATGGCAATATCTAGTTGGATTGTTCTAATTCATAAATCGGCCATTCAAAAACAATTAGAATAAACAACTCAATTCCTAGGTTGAGCAATTCTAAGTAAAAAATTAGGCAATCGTGTAATTCATTAAAATATTTAACTAACATCTATCTTAAGTATATGTGTTAAAGTTAATTATTAATAGTAAAAATTTTAAACTATTTACAATAAATGTATAAATATATTAAAAACTTGAATTTATGTTTTTTTATAAAAAAATTAATTGATAATATTAATATATATCCTTAAATGAAATAATAACAAAACTCTTTATTGAATAATAGGAGATGTTAGAAAATGTAAAAAATTTGAAAACAAAATTTAAAAAACTATATTGTTCATGTCACCTATAAAGATAACCTAGAAAACGACCTAATTGTATATGCCATTTGAATGTGACCGCCTGTAGCATCTTTAACGTAACGTTTGGTAGAGAGATAAAAACAGAGAGATAAAAACTGAAAGATTGAGATTGAGAGACAGAAATTTAGAGATAAAGATTAAAATAAATTTCAGTATTCTATTTGGTGTAAAGTAGGAGACAGAAATTGAAATAAGAATAAAACTTTAATTTAATTTGTACAAAGAGTAAAATTAAAATTAATTAATTGAAATAAGAGTATTTTAGATATAAAATATTATTAAAATTTTAGTTTCTGTCTTTAAAAATTTTAGTCCCCTGTGTTTCTACTTTTTAAAAGTATTGAAATATTAAAATTTTGGAGACAAAAACAGAAATTTTAATACCAACCTCTAAACCAACAAACATGATATTGAGTCTTAATTTTTCAGTCTTTATCCCAGTACCTCAAAACAAACGCTACCCAACACATATGAAGCAAAACTGATGATTAACGAAATAAGTATATTTTATTTTTGACATTCTAACTAAAACGATGATCATCACGTCAACCCGAGTGAGCTCATGTGTCATTTTAAAGGAGAAAATGAGGTAATTAATTAATCTTAGTAAAAGGAGTGGCTAGGAACGCGAGTTAGCTAAATTAAAACACATAATCATATACTTCTTTTTTATTTATTCTATGTATATATATGTGGTGCCACAAACAACCGCGCCTAAAATTCATAAGCTCATAATGTCATCATAGTAGTCACCTAAACTCATGTGCTCATTATGTCAACATATAAAAAAGGAGAAATGAGATGTATATATACTAAATACTCTTTTACATTTTTTTATATTATTTTTTTCTGGTATAAAAGACAATTTTTTTTATTTTTTCCCCTTTTTATTAATTACTTTTTAATATTAAAAGTGAAAACTATAAAAAAAATTTACATTACTTTACATATAGAAGAAGAATAAATAAACATATTATCTGCACAATAAATTTCTATTTTATTTAATTATGATACTATATGATGAAAGATAATAAGTAGTATGCGTCATAGGTTAGTTAAATCAGTCCAACTAAGAACCAACAATGTTAACAGTCCGATTGAATTGTTGTTTGTTCTCAAATAACTAGAAATTATATAGACTAAATATATAAATTTGCATGAGAGTTGAGTTCTCAATTGAACTTCTGTCTATTTTTTGAGTGGGATTAATAACACTGTGACTATGAATAATTTCAGCATCTCATCATCCTTTAGAGTTTAGGAATGTTAATGTCACTTAAAACTAGATTCTAGATAGTATTATGAATTCTCTTGTTTTTAAACTTCGGATTAATCCTTAAACACAATATGTTCTTGTCTTTTCTTTGGTGCTTTGCTTCTTAAGCATAGCCGTAACTCTAAATGTTTTATCTCAAGTTTTGCTTGACACAAAAACACCACAAATACTTAACTGAGAAATTCTGAGTTCGAATCTTTTCTATTGAACTTTTTCAATCAGTGGTGCTCAGAGCCTTTGACATACTCTTTATTGCACTTGACTTTGACTCTAGGTATTCTGTCTCAAGAATTTCTTAATATAGTCACACTACAAACATATGGTTAGAAAAATAACTCTTTGAGTTTTTTATCATTCTTAACCTTCTTAGCCATTGATGCTTAAGGCCTTGCGTTTTATTTTCTTTTTATTTTTTTTGCCATGTCTTTTACTTTAAGGATTAATTTCTTGTTTAATTTAGATAATTCACAATAGCTCTCTAAATTCTTGTTCCTCATGTATCAACATCCTTTGATCCATATTCAATTATGTATTACATCACTTCTTTTTTTTTTCTTTTTGCTTTCAAGTTCAATAAGCGGTACATAAGACATCTTTTTAAATTAAAAAAAAAAAATTAAATCAAACTAAAACACCTAAAAAACTGAAAATGCTAAAGATCAAGCAACAGATAATGAGAATCAACAGAAAATAAGAACATAACATAATAACAGCGGAAGGAAAATAGAAAGTAAAAAGGCAACTAAACCACCCCAGTATTCCGGTGGCCATCTCACTCTTCAGGTTGTGCTCCTCCGTGAAAATGATTCACCTTCCTTTGATGCCATTGATGATAAGATAAACAGAGAACACGATCTACAACATCAAACTTAAAAGTTTGCTTGTCCCCAAGCAAAGAAAAACTAAAAAAGGGGAGGGACATAAAAAGCGCACGAACGAGTAAAAACAAAAAAAAATATTGCAAAAGAAGAATGGAATGATTTAAGGGCAAGAAAAATTATTATTATTATTATTATTATTATTATTATTATTATTATTATTTGAAAATATGGCGCCAAACTTCATGGAGCCAAGTTTGGCGCCACCCCTCCCGAGAGCAACTCTTCAATTATGTATATGTGGTGCCAAACTTGAAAATCTCAAGTTCGGCGCCACTCTCGCAATAGCAAATCTCTTGGAAATACGTGCATATGGCGCCAAACTTGAGATTCTCAAGTTTGGTGCCACCCTGTATGTTCGAATGCACTCTCATCCAGTGTAGTCTGTAATCCCTTCTAGTTGCACCTGTTCCTATTTTAAACACTCTGTATGACCAAAATACACTTAAAAAGAAGGAAAACTATAAGAAACTAAAACAAACTAAATAAATTCAAAACAAATAGAAAATCTAAGGATACAGATGATTGAGTTGCCTCCCAACAAGCGCTTCTTTAATGTCACTAGCTTGACGGTTGAGGGGTTGATGATACGACCCCTTTCTTTATGACCTTGGAAGGTGGAAAGAAATTTAATTTATACTGGAATTTCAATGTGTCTTCCCCGAAAATCCAAGCTAATGGGGTTAGTGCTTATGAGCTTGTGAGCATTAATATGTTAATGTTGCTGTGGAATGAACCTCTCTTAGTTTGAGGGACATTATAGTAAACGATCAAGCAGCTCGGAATGCTATTAGTAAGCTTAAGCTTTTTCCTTATTTTTCTTTTCCTTTAATACGCATTGTTTCATCTCCTTTATCAAAACTATGTGTTTCTATTTTAGTCGATATGGTTGGAGGTTTGGCTGCCATTGCTGCTAGGAAGAAGAGATTGGAATCTCAGCCTATTCTTTCGATTAACGCGAGTGGCGATTAGGTTTCTTCTTATGACACCATTAACCGCCAGCCCTTACCTCGGAGAATCGAAGAGAGTGGTGAGGGGCAAGGTCCCGAAGTTCAAATCTTGGAAGAAGATTATCCCATTAATTCTCGAAAGAAGAAAAAGTTAAAGGGTATAGGAAAAGGTGATGTTGACATCTCGGCCCCGATATCGTTGGACATGTGTTAGATAAGGGATTCTGGACTTCTGCCTTTATGGACCGTCACTTTAAATTAGGAAACGAGGTTGGGACTTGCTAAGATGCTTCTGAAGGACATCCTGCTCCGAATTCAAAGAATGCTTCTCTGTTCGGCCACGTACATTCGAGATGCCAAGGTCAAGATCTTCAATCTTCGCTCAAATTTCTTGTCAAAGGACAAAGAAATTGCTAGTGCTAATTCTCAGATTCAGATATTAAACAACTTAATTACTGCCTTTCAAGAGAAGCAAACTACTCTCGAGAATGAGGTAAAGAGTCTGAAGGAAGTGAAGGCTTCTTCTGACGTGAGGGTTGAGAATCTAAAAAAGCAAGTTTCTGAACTTATTACGAAGAATGAGGGGCTCGAGCTTTCGGTGAAAAAAGCTAAATATGCTACCATGGACTGGGTTTTTGATGCTGAACGAAACATCCTTGACCAAATCAAACTGATTGCTCTCGACATGGACGTCTCCGAAATCTATGCTTTCAATAAAGTGGTGGATGAAAAAGTTGTTTCTATCTTGTAATATTTTTATAATATTTTCTTTACCCAGTGGTATGTGTAAGACATTTCTAAATTTTGCCTTTGGCCTTGGCCTTTCGCTGTTTACTTTTGTAATACTTTTTGGATAAGTATTTTTCCCATGTGGCCGGGAGATAACCTTCCTTTTATTTGGGTTAATCTTATGCAATCTTCTTGTTTGAGTCTGATAATTGCATGTTAACTCTATTATCATTTCCTGACTTGTAATTTAATGCAATTGGTACATTTTATCGTTTTACTTTGACTTTAAATAATAGGCTATATCATTGACACTTTCATGTATCAAAAGATAGTATTAACTTTAGCAAAGAATAGACAAAGGATGATTATTGATGGAGTGAAATACAAGACTTTTTGAAACTTCCAAGTATCGAGGCCTCATTAAAAACCTAGATTTCTAGGAAAAGAGTACCATTATTTTTAATATGGAATAATCCTAAGAATAATACATTTTCAAGTGGATGACATTCCAACTTTTAGAAATTTCGGCACCATCCAAGCTTTCTAACTTGTATTCTCCTTTTCCTAAGTTTTCTTTATCCTGAAGGATCGTCTCCATGCTAGAGATAACTTACCTTGAGATCCCGAGGTCCCAATATCAGCCTGCTTCAATACTAAATCTCCTTCTTGAAAATTCCTAGGCTTCACTTTGGTGTTATATCTTTTTTCCACTCTTTATTTCAAAGCTTGTTCGGCTAGGTTGGCAACAGCTCGCACTTCGTCAACCAAATCTAGGTTTTCATGACTTTCCAACCTTCCTAGGAGCATTCTTGGACTAGGTTCGCCTATTTCTACTGGGATTACTGCTTCTTCACCATAAGTTAACCTGAATGGAGTTTCTTTGGTAGTGGACTGTGTGGTAGTTCGATACGACCAAAGTACCGACCATAACTCGTCATCCCACGATCCCATTGAATTATCTAATCATTTTTTCAAACCTTACAGAATCACTTTGTTCGCAGGTTCTGCCTATCCATTTGTTTGAGGATGTTTAATAGAAGCAAAGATCTAACAAATTCCAATGCCATTCAAGAATTCTTGGAATTTAGAATATCTAAATTGAGTTTCATTATCGGTGACTATTGCCTCGGGAATCCCTGACCTCGTGAGAACCTCTCTCCACACGAACTTCCAGCACTGGGCTGAGATAATATTTGCTAATGGCATAGCTTCAATCCATTTTGTGAAATAGTCTATGGCCATTATTAAATACTTCACCTATCCAAGTCCTTGCGGGAATGGCCTTAGTAGGTCCATACCCCACTTGGCAAACGGCCTTGTAGGCACGATAGAGACAAGCTCGTGAGGGGGTGCAAGATGAACGTTTCCATGGAGTTGGCGTTTTGCACACTTCCTTACATACTCCAAGGCATTGGCAATTATGGTGGGCCAGTAATACCTTGCCATGCTGATTTTCTAAGCTAATGATTTGCCTCCGACATGATGTCTGCAATAGCCTTCGTGGATTTCCTGTAAGACATATTGTACTTGCTTAGTACTTAAACATTTTAGTAATGGTTATGAAAACCCTCTTTTATATAGTTGTCCATTTATAATCGAATATTTAGTTGCTTTAAATTGCAACCTTTTTGTTTCCTTAGCCTCCTTAGGTAGAATCCCATGTTCTGAGTACATATGAATGTTATCCATCTAGGTACTAACATCGCTAGAGTGGGAAATCGTAACATTAAGTTTGTCAACGGATGGTTCTGTGAGAACCTCTTATATTATTGATGCGAGATATTTTGTCGGTATAAAATTTATCAATAAATTTCGTTGCAAGTATAGTCTAAACCAACAAGTAATCCCGTACCAAATTTAGAAAATGTGTCACCACAATTCAAAATCAATATCCGGAAATAGAATCCCGGGTCGTTCTCCCTAGGAGTTGCCCTAAGATGCACATCATTGGTTAGGAGTTCTCTTGGTATTTTGAAGTTGAATACAAGAAAAGTAAATGAACATAAATTGAAACAATGAGCAATTAACAACTGGAATAAGAGAATTGAGAAATTGAACTAATAAAGGTGAATGACAATCAATCAATGTAAAATCCTTGGCTAGAGGTGAGAATTGGAAATCCTATCATTATAGTCTCCATCAATTGTGACAAGAATTGGCTATTGCTCCACTTAGTTAACCTCTAACTATGAAGGAAAGTCAAGTGGAGATAATCAATTTGAGTCCACAAGTCCTAGTCAAATCTTAAGGAAAGATTAGCTTTAGTGGCATGCAAATCAACTAGCAATTTCCAATTATAAATCAACAAACGACATTGACAATTCAAGTGTCTCCAATTGCCCAACCCCCAAGCCAAGAGTGAAAAATCTACTCCATAACTATAGTTGACATTTTCTCAAACACTTGGTGAACAAAATTGAAAGACATTGTGAAATTGAGAAAAAAAATTTTAAATCAAAGTTATCCAGTACAAACAACTAACAACAATCAAGCAATTAACAACAATGAACATGAAATTCCTCAATGCATTAATAGAAATCAATGTAACATGATCCAAATCTAAGATCTAAAATAACTAGAGGAACAAGAACACTAAATGAGAGTAGGAGAATTAGATCTACAAATTAAAACAAGGTAAAAGTGAATTCAAAACAGATCTAACCAAAGGATCCAAATGAAATTGGAATTGAGAAAGTCAAAATCTAGAGAGAAGTGAGAGTTTCTCTCTCTAGAAACATAAACTCCAAAAACTAGCTAAAAATTCTCTATGGTGTGAATCCCCCCCCTCTCCTTGGTTCCCTGGGTCTTTTGCATCTAGAATTCCCCTCAGATTGGGCCTGGAACTCCCCTGAAATTGCCATCCACGCGAATGCGCCAACATTTTGCGCCAATTCCAGCAACATGCATCCACACATGCGCGTAGACCATGCGTGCGCGTTGATGCCAAATCCCCAAAGCTCCATTCTTCATGTTCCTTCCACTTGTGCATGCTCCCTTTCTCTCTTATAAGCCATTCTTGCCTTATAAACTCTGAAATCACTTAACAAACATATCACGACATCAAATGGTAGTAAAAGAGGATTAAATATAGCATATTTAAGGTCAAGGAGGCATGTTTTCAACCATGAAATAAAATTGGGAAGGAGACACAAAACCATGCATTTTATATGAATAAGTGTGAAAGAATGTTGATAAAACCCCCCAAATTCTACACAAGATAAATCCTAAAATTGGGGTTTATCAATTATGCTATGATTCCCACTTACAGATTTAGTACTTGCCAACTTAGATAACACGTCAGCACGTGTGTTTTGTTCTCTTGGTACGTGTTTAATAGAGAAATAATCAAAATGTTGTACCTCATGTTGTACCTTTTTCAAGTACTGTTGTAACAATGGATCTCTTGTATCATATTCTCTGTTTACTTAGGATGTTACGAGTTGTGGGTCGTTGAACACCACAACTATCGTTATGCCGACATCCTGAGCTAACGCCAGACCTGCAATTAAAGCTTCAAATTCAGCTTGATTATTGAAAATGGGCAAATCAAATTTAATTGATGCTTCAATCACCAGATCATCACCCTTAGTTAGGATAAGACCAGCACCCCCATTTTTCAAATTAGAAGCCCCATCAACAGGAAGTGCCCATTCCAGTATGTCGGGAACTGGGTGGGTCATTTTAGCTAAAAAATCCACCATTGAGTGGGCTTTAATAGCCGAAAGTGGCTCATATTGTGTATCGAATTGAGACAATTCTATAAACCAACTCACCATTCGACTTGCTAAGTTAGGCTTTTGCAGTATCTTTTTAATCGGTTGATCGGTTTGTATTAAAATTGTATAATTTTGAAAATATTGATGCAACCGTTGTGCCAAAGTAAGTCAAGCAAAATCCAACTTTTCTAATTTCGAATACCTTAGTTCAGGGCCTTGGAGCACCTTACTGATAAAGTATACAAGTCATTTGTGCTTACTTTCATTTTCCAAGACTAAAACTGAGGCTACCATTCCTTCAGTGACAGACAAGTAAAGACATAAAGGCCTTCCAAGTTCAGGCTTTGCTAGGATAGAAGGGGATAATAGCAAACATTTTTATGTTGGAAAACTTTTTTGCACTCTTCTGTCCATGCAAAGTTGACACCCTTCCTCATTAAATTAAAAAATGGTTTTACCCTTTCAGCTAAAGCTCCTAAGAACCTAGAAGCTAGCCGACCTGTGAGGTTTTGAGGGCTCGACATGTCTAGGATAGCTTGATATTTTTTAGTATTGGCCTCTATTCCCCTTTAAGTGACCATAAAGTCTTAGAACTTACCTCCCTAAACCCCAACGCACATTTCATTGGGTTCAACCGCATCTAATGAAGTCAAAGGCATTTGAAAGTTTCTTGTAGACCAGCAATCAAGTTGGAATCTTGTTTGGTCGCTATCAACATGTCATTGGTGTAACTTCCATTATCCTTCCGATCTACAGCTTGAAAACCTTAGCCATCAATCGTCGGTATCTAGGCCCTACATTTTTCAAATCAAAAGGCATTACAGCAATAGATCCATTCAAGGTGAAAGGCTGTTTTCTCCTCATCAGGCTTATGCATGGGTATTTAATTATACCCACTATAAGCATCTAGAAAGCGTAGAATACGATAACCCGAGGCTGAATTGATCATGTTATATATGTTTGGTAAGGGAAAATAATCCTTTGGGCAAACCTTATTTAAATTTGTATAATCTACACACATACGCCATTTTCCATTAGATTTTTTCACCATTACAACATTATATAAGCATGTTGAATATGCCAATTCTCGGATGAAACTAGCATCAAGTAGCCCTTTGAACATGCCTTTTGACCTCAGCAGTTTCTTCGGATGACATCTTTCGACGTCGCTGTGCAACCGGCTTAAAGGTAGGGTCAATAGCAAGTTGATGGGACATGAATATGGGATCAACTAAAAGCATATAAGAAGGTTTCCAAGAAAATATATCTCTACTACCTTTTAGGAAATTCTGAAGTTCCAACTTTAAGGGGTAGGGCAAATCTTTGTTGATCATGGTGTATTTTTTTGGTACATCACTGATCTGAAACTTCTCCATATTCCCGTTTGGTTCCAGCCTCGTCTTCTTCTGAATTTGGGAGTCCAGGTCAACTAAAAGTATTCCAGTTGAATCCTTGGCCTTATCTCTCAAAGTCAGACTTGCCTTATTGCATTTCAGCGATGACACCCGATCTCCCCGAATAGTTGCTATCAGATAATTAGAGGTTAAAAACTTGATGACAGAGAACTTGGCTGATATGAAGGCACAAAGGTCGTTCAAAATCTTCCTTCCCAGCATAACATTGTAAGCTATGGAATCTTTCAGAACAACGAATTCAACTTGTACAACTCGGATAACGGCACCTTCTCCTAAAGTAAACAATAGACCTATTGCACCATCAAGTTTGATTTAATGGTCTCCTAATCCCACCACCCGGGAAGGTGTGGCTTCAGGTATTGATCCCTTATACCCAAGGCGTCAAAAGCGTTCTTGAAAAGTAAGTTCGAATATGCTCCTGTATCAACCAATATTCTTTTTACAATACCGTTTCCCAGCTTCGCAGTGATAACCAAAGGCTCGTCATCATCAGAAGTTGTATATTGGAAATCCTCTTTTGTGAATTGCACAGTTAGGATGCTAATGATCTTTGAAACTTTCGAGTTTTCCACTTTAACATCTTTTTTTATTGTACTCTTGGATTTGGGTTTTGATAATCCATTCTTACCGACGACCACATTTACTACAACTTGGGTGGTTTCCTCTAGGACTTCTGTAGTCCTCATGTTCCTAGGGTTCCTTACTTTCCAATCTTCATCCTCAGTCTGCCGTTTAGGCGGCCTGATGTGATGAACGAACTCAGGAAGTTTTCCATCTTGGGTTGCTTGTTCCAAAGCTTCCTTCAGATCAATACAATATTTGGTTCTGTGCCTATAAGACTTATGATAGTCATAATACTGTGACTTATTCAATAAAGCTCTTCGCAGAATTTGTCTCGCTTTTGGAAAAATGCCTCTATGAGACACTTGCTGATATACTTTGGATATGGATTCCACCAAAGGAGTATAAGTAGAGAACTTCCTAACTCGAAGAATGGAAGGTTTTGAAAATGAGAGTTTCCCCGACCCTCCAACCTTGCTTGGTGACGGGGCCGGATTCTTTCTTTTTGTTGAAACCACATTTGAAACATCTTCATCACGCATATAATCCAAAGCTATTTGGTGGAACTCTTCCATAGATTTTACATCCTTGGAAGTTAAGTGTCTTCTAAAGTCTCCTTCTAATCATTGCTCTCCCTAAATCATTGCTCAATACCAAGCAATGAAATTGGATGCCTAGCTTGGGTTCTTCTTGTGGTAAAATGTGCCAAAAACGTAGTTTTGATACCAGCAAATGAGAAAATAGATTTGGAGGAAAGTGTATTAAACCACGCCATAGTCAGGCCTGACAAGGTCATTGGAAAAACCTTACATCAGATAGAATCTCCTACACCCTCCAAATTCATCCGAGCTTCAAAAGCATCTATGTGCTCCTAAGGATCCGACCTCCTGTCATATTTCAAGTTGGTTGGCTTGTCGAAGTGTTTCGGTAAATGGACCTGGAGAACGTGGGATGCAAATAGGGTTTGACCCATTATGATATGTTCTTGGGATTCTCTGTGCTTTTTAGGACACAGACACCTTTGCGGAGTCCATCGCCTTTTAGACTAGGCAGATCGAGACTCATCTCTTGCCCTTCTTTCATGTTCTCGAGATTCAGCATTACGTCGAGGCGACCTCCTTTGACGTTGTGGCGAGTGGGAGTCCCTCCGATTATGTTGTTGTTCTAGGATTCCATGATTATGATCATCATGTCCCCTGAGTGGTTAACTTCGGGAGTGAGACTTTTCCAGATTGTAAGCGCTCAGTTAGTCGTCGTTCCAGCTCTAGGTGATGACGCTCTAATTCCTGGTGTCGCATTTCTTGTATGGCATGATGATAATAATCGTCACCTAACCCTGCGAAGTGTTGAGTTCCTCCTCTTGTATTATGAGCTTCCAGGTTAGGTACCTTCCGATTTTCATATCCAGGAGTTATTTGATGTTCCTCGGGGATAGGAGTGACACCTGTCTCGTGCTTATCTTTCTGATGTTGCTCTTTTAACAAAGTATCCAGGTTAATTGTTGAGTGGATTTTGTGCTCAGTCATGATCCTTAGTGAAGTAGGATCTCCACAGACGGCGCCAAATATTCGTACCTGGAGTGAAAATCACGAACCGGAGAGTTTCAAGATCGGAGATCCTAACTTCTGCGAATAAAAAATCAGGTTGGGGGATAACCTACAAGATATTCTAATACTTAAATTGGCAATGTGTTTTGATAGTATGATCTCATTCAGCCTTTATCTGCTGAGTTTTCTCTCCTTTATTTTATCCATGTATTACGAGATTGTCGTTCACTCTGCACTAACTGTCTTTATGTCGTGTTCTTAATATGTCATGATTTAACAATTTCATAACTTAATGGCGTGACCATTATGTGGTAGCCAACATTATCTTGGAACCTCAGATTCTTATTATTTTATTACGTTATTATTTGTCTAAAATAATATATAATCCAATTTTCTTTTCAGCAGCCACTCGCTCCCACCCAAAATTTTTCTTTTCCCTTCTTAACTGTACTCTATTAGAGATCACTCAAGGCCAACCACGAATTTCACACATTCTCTAGCGCCTCACAGCCTCACTGCTCACAGCCAACACCGTTGCTTCGTCTACTTCACTCCTCTATGGCTCTGCGTTGCACTGCATGCCACTTTACTCCAGCCGTAGTCACTTTGTCATTATTACCGTCACCACCGTATCCAAAACTGTTCATATTTTCTGTTGTCTTTTCAAGCACTGTTCTATTTGATTCACTGTTTCGTTGTTTTATTTATTTATTTGTTATATTTTAAAGACTTAAAGTCTACTAAATTATAGATATTAGATGATACTTTATTTAACTATGAATACGATTATATGTATTGTAGTTTGTAATTCTTTTTCATTTATTTTTTTACTGTTACAGTTTTTTTTTATTTTTTAGATTGATTTAATTACTCTATTGGTCCCTATAGTTTCGTAAAATTTTTAATTAGGTTCTTATATTTTTTTCTTTTAATTGGGTCTCTACACCAATTTTCTTTTTTTAATTAGATCTCTATTGACAGTAATTGACTTAATTTTATAGGGACGAAACTAAAAAAAAATTAGTGCAGAGATCTAAATTAAGAGAAAAAAAGTGTAGAAATAAAAAAAAAATTTTAGTGCAACAACTTAATTAAAAAAAATATAAAATTTTGTAAATCTACAAGAACTAATAAAATAATTAAATCTTTTAAATTTAATTTTCAATTAGATACCCGATTATTCGAATAGATCAGTTTGGATTAGTTCGACTTCGCTCATAAAAAAAACCTCTTATCTGATCCAAATACCGATTAAATTTCATTAATTTGGTCACTTTTTTTCTCTAAATCTGAATGAATCATCCCGACCTATTAATTATCCGTGATAAAAGATATATGTCGTCACCCGCAGTTCTTTCTTCCCAAAATCCTAAGGAAAATGTAATAAATATTTAATGATATTAATTTTTGGTCAGCAACACAGAAAATTCAATATATATTAGTATTTAATTAGGTTTATATAAAAAATATATATTCCGAAATAAAAATACTTAAGGTGACTGAAGTATGTCAGTATCCAGCGAATTGTGATTAAAATATCCAAGAAAAGTAATTCAGCTAATAACTGATTCAAGAACTATATATAAAAATAAATAAAAGTAAAAATTAAAAAAAGAAAGTAAGCCAACATATTGTGGTGAACGCAAAGTTAAAGTTCAACGAATGACACCATTCTTCATGTCCTCCTATAATTTGTAATTGAATAAAATAGTAGTAGCTTCGAAGGATATTCAAACTCTCCCAAACTTTTAATGCTTTTAATATTTAAAGCTAATTATTGAAAGTTTTATTCTTTTCAAAATGAAAGTCATGAATTCTTTACGTATGGCACGACACTAATAAAGTAACAATAATATAAAAAATATAACACAATATAATATGCCGATTGTTTTAATTTAGTGATTCCAGAGCCTATACGATGGTGCATGTGCAGGGAAATAGTAGTACTTCCGATGCTAGTTAGCGTTTTCCTGTTGTGTTTACTATTGGATATTTATGTAATGTGAATATATGGTACAAATAAAATAATTGATAGGTAATAATTAGTAAGTCACATTGATATAATATAAGAGATTTAAACTATATATCAATCATGAAAGGTTTAAGAGTGCCAAATTAAGTAAAAGGTTATAAACAAACTTTAATCTTTATAAATTAACAGTGTAATTTTACAGTACAATTATCTAATTAAATTATATATTTAGATAATTTTTTAAATATCACATTTAAACATTACTCTTATTAACACAATTGATTATCTTACGTGAAAATTAAATTCGTATTTTTTATTTTTTATTTAAAAAAAGAGAGCTAAAAAAACTAAAAAAATAATGATTTATAATTTGCCGTGTGTATGATTATTGTATGTTCTGTTTATGATAGTTATTAGAAGTATTTATACCAATCAGACTAACTACCTATAAAAAAATTTTTGTTTACCACATGCTTATATTTCTAATTGTGTCTGTCAAATTTGACAACTGAAAAAAAAGCATAAAGATTTATTCTCTATTGAAAAGTCATGGAAAGCTAAAAAGTTAGTTGAAATTGTGCATTTAAATTTTTATTTTATAGAAGTTCCAAATAATGATAGTAGATACTTTATCATTTTTATTAATGATTTTAGTAGATATATATACATGGATATACTTTCTGAAGCAGAAATTAGAAGCATGTGATGTCTTTAAGATATTTAAGATGTTTGTTGAGAAACAAAGTGATTGTAAAATCAAAATACTCAGAATAGATAGAGGAACAAAATATCTTGCATATTCATATTACTTTAAGCAAAATGAAATTCAACACTTACTAACAACTAGATATATTCCTCAACAAAATAGCATTACTAAAAGAAATAACAAAACCATCATGGATATGGTTAGATACATGCTCAAGTAAAAACAAATGTCTAAAGAGTTTTGGACAGAAGCAGTCGCAACAGCAATTCATATTTTGAATAGGTGTCCAACAAAGAGTGTTTGTGATAAAACTCCAAAAGAAGCATAGAGTGGAAAATGGACTTCAATTCATCATTGTAGTCTTTGGGGTATTGCTTATGCCCATGTACCATTTAAGGAAGAAGTTAAATGACAAAGACGAGAAGAGCATCTTTATTAGTTACAGCACAAACTCAAAAGCATACAAGTTGTATAATCCCGAATAAAAAAAGGTCATTATCAGCACAGATGTGACATTTGACGAGAAAGGCATGTAGGGCTAGAACACAAACACAGAAAAGCAGCCGATTGTAATTTCAAATACGTGTGATGAAGAAGAAGAAAGATAGCAAGAAACAATCAAACAACTAAAATCATCTAGAAGACCTCAAAGAGATTTCAACCACAGTAGATCCGACATTTTTTGTGGCATATGATTATAGTGCAGTTCCAAAACTTACGAACAAGAACAATCCAGAAATCACAAATAAACCTAGTGATAGCGATACTGTGCGGACCGAAGGAGATCGACAGTGGTTTGAATTGGTGATGGTGCACAGAAAGGCAGTTTCCTCCGCTAAAGTCACCAGAACCCTGCACTCGCGTCATAGATGACGAAGAGAAGCAAAATGATGGCTCTTCCATTGGCGCCGAGGGCGGCACCTCTATGACACGGAGGGATGAGAATGACTGATGATCTCAAGAGATTATGAGATTTGAGGCGATTCCACGACGCTGACAAAGCTAGGAGTAGCGCCAAGGTCGGCGCTTCGGCGACGGGCGAGCGAACCATCGCGATGGAAGATGGCAGAACTGCGTCAGTGATGGTGAAAGGGGGTATTCTGTGCTGTCGTGCTCCCTCAATCGCGAAGCCACCACCACTCACAACTGCTATCTTTTCGTGGGATCATGGCAGAGTTCGAGACAGCAATTGGTTGCAGCGGCTAGCGATGGATTCGGCAGACGGCTATGCAAACAGAACAAGGGAATATGGAGAAAGAGCCACTGGAGTCGAACGGTGGTACCTAGCTCGCCGATGGCTGGTCTTTTGGCAACAACATCGCACATAGAAAGGCAGAGAGGAGAAATGGGATTTGACTCTCTGCAATCTCTCAAGAGTGGTGGAATGGAAGTGAAGACCCTTAATTTTGAGGTAGGCCTTTACGGGTTGGGCTTTTATTTTCAGTCTTAAATCCAATTCAAAATCACAAATTAGTTCAAGTGCTTCAGAAAAATTATTTTAAATACATACAAGTTCCAATTTTTTAAACAATGGGATCCTGGGAGTACAATTTTTATTTTTTGTAGTAGCATAGAAAATATTTTTTAAGATTTATGATTTCTTTTCTTAATTATAATTTTCTTTTATAATTTTAATTAGGTTTTATATATTTTTTTTTGCAACCTTGAAGGTAAGATTGTTTCGAAGGAAAGGATAATGTTAGGATTAGTATTGGACCTATAACCTAATTAGAGAAGTATACAATAAATAGAAGTATGATATAATAGGAAAGGTTTGCATGATGTAATTGGAAACTCTACTTTCTCTCTTTGACCTTAGTCCTAGAGACTTCTATCCTATTCTCCTTGAATTTCTACCTAATTCTCTCTATTCCCTGATACAATTCGTATCATAGTTCTAATGGATAAAAAATATTTTATTTTTTTAATTTTATATTTAATTTATTAAATTATCTTTAATTTTATTACTTTTTCAAAATTATTAAATCATACCACTACAACAAATAAGAATTTTCGCAACGGTCGAAAACCGTTGCCATAGATAAAAAAACTGTTCCTAAAACCTTAGCCAATGGTTTGGCAACAATTTTTTACCTGTGGTATATGCGACCGTTACCAATACTCATAGGCAACAGTTTTTTACCTAAGGCAATGGCAACCAAAAAAACCGTTGCTATAGTAACTGGCATAGACAACGGTTTCGACAACTATTTTTAAACAACGGTTTAGCACCGTTACTAAATAGACAACGGTTTAGAACCATTCTCTTCCATGACGGAAAGATTTAAAAGCATAACTGGATAGGAAAAAGTTTTAAGTGGTTGTAGTTTTGTTATTCACAAAGATAGCGGTTTAAAAGCGTTGCCTTTGGTATTTTTTTTTTTGCAACAGTTTAAATACCATTGCCATTTTGTAGCTGCCTTTGGCAACGGTTTTAACACCATTGCCTTTTGTAACTTTTGACAATGATTTTTTGTAATTATATAATTCTTTATTTACAATAATTTTCTCATATTTTAATTGAAATTTGTTCCATCTATTTTTTTAAATTTAGTGTCAATAAATAACCTTAACTATTTGAATCAAATTACTAAAGAAAACTAATTGAACATATACCAACAAATTTGATTTATAAAGTATTATGTAAGATTCATAATCACATTGTACTTTAACGGCAACACTTTAAAAAATTGTTGTCTAAAATCATCTAATAAAAGAACGATTTAAGGCGTTACAAATTTTGGCGTTGCTAAAATCCATATTTGTGGTAGCGTACTTTTATTATATCTCCTCATTATATCAGACACTATTATTTTCTCATACTATTATTCTTTATACACGTACCTGTCATTGTCTCACCGTGACTATTATGTTGTCTTATTTTTCTTTCTCATTTTTTTCTTCTCCTCCACATTCTCTTCACCCGAATGTAATTAATTATCACCATGTAACATTATTGCAACTTTCAATATTGTCTATTACTTTGATCTATAATCATCCATTCTATTTACTTTTATGAATCGTTGAAGTGTTCTTAAAAGAATTTGTTTTTGTGTCTTTTGAATATATAAATGTATGAAAACAATAGTTTTTCTTAATATGTATGTTAAGTTGTTTTATTGTTCTATTAAAAAAAATTTAAGACATAAAATATTTAAAAATTTTATTCAAATTATCAAAATTTGATATCAGTAATCTTTAAAAATAATATCAAAATATATTATTTTTAACTAATATAATAAAAAATAGTACATTATTGTAAGTTTTTAACTAATAATTATAAATTTAAGTTGTAATTTAATATAGTACCTTAAAACAGAAGATTGTCATTGCTTTTTACATTTGATTGCTATTATATGAGTTTTAGCTTTGCTTTATTGTTTAAATTAATTAAAAACTATACTTTATTATTTTATTTTGCATGTTTTGAATAATGAGATTGTACTATAAGGATGACATTTGTTTTCATAATCTAATGCGAACCTTTTTACTATTTTGTTTGTAATTTAAATACTATCTATTAAAAATAATTACTTAAAATGAAACACTATATAAAGAGAGACAAAAAAGTCTTTTGAATTCATAGTTATAATTTGTTTCTTAATCCTCACTTGATATAACTTAAATTTAATAGATTGATGATGGTGATTCTTTTTTATTAGTTAAAAATATTTAACTATCTCTCTCTTTCTCTTTCATATTTTTAACTTCTTCTATAATAAATATTTTTTAAATTATTTAATACATAAAAGGTCACATCTTTTCATTTATCTTAAAAGTTAAAAATTAGAGTTAATGATATTAGTATTTTTTAACAAAATTAAAATAAAAAGGTAGAAAACCCCTAAAATGGGTAATATTGAGTTTCATGTTCTTTTGTATCAGAATATTACAATTTGTTATATTATTATTTTATCGTTGTACCACATAACAAAAAGTAATATTCTATATTTTTTGTTACTTATTTTACTTTATTTTTTTAATCTAAATTAACTTGTATATTATCAACTCATTTTCTATTATTGATGCAATTTTTTCTCTTCTAGTAGTTATTCATTTTAATATGTTTATTTTAATTACACTCAATAAATTGTCTAAATGAAAACTTATTCTCTCAAACAACTTCTTGATCATATGAATAGAATCGTTTAAACTGGAGGTATTTATTAGACCCTAAAAAATGTTTAAAGTGAAAAAAATACAATAAAATAAATTTAAAAATATAATAAAATAAAATAGTTTAAAAATAGAAGATTTGTAATAAAATAATAAATTAAACCTTAAATTGACTGTGATGCAAAAGAAAAAAGAGAAGAAAGTAGAAGAGTATTAATTTCGAGAAGTCCAGCTTGATACCGATGAATTGCAGTCAGCAGTGAGTTGGACGGATGTGCTGATTATTAGGGTGTCAGATGGCAACTCTACCAGTGGAGTATATTGGTATTAATCTAGAAGCAAACCTTAGACTGATAAAAATATGGAAACCAGTAATAGATAAGGTAGAGGAGAAACTTAGCTTGCAGAAAGCAAAGGTCCTTAGTAAAACAACAAATTGGTTCTCATCAAGTCAGTTATTAATAGTCTACCTATCTACTATTTGAATTTGTATAAGATGCCAGATGTGGTGGCAAAAAAAATAATTTCATTGCAAAGGAGGTTCTTGTGGGAGAAGGACGATGGACGACCTGAGCTGGCTCTTCTAAAGTGGGAGATGGTACAGGCACCGAAGAAATTAGGAGAGTTGGATGTGAGGGATGCGATGGTTTGTAATACAACCTTATTGTTTAAATAGTGGTGGAAATTTTCTAAGAAAGATTGTCTGCTATGAAAGAAGGTTGTGTACTTATGCAATAATCTAAACCCTACGCAATTATTATCAACTCAACCATTATCAGTAAAAAGGGGCCCGTGGAGAACTATATGTCAACTGAAAATTTAAGAGCAACATGTCAGATAAAAGATGATTGACGAACTTGCTATGAAAGTAGCAAATGGTAGATCAACCAGATTTTGGGAGGATACATGGTTACGGGGGAAAGCTGAAAGATCATTTTTGAGACTCTTATTGATTTCAAATAAAAAAATCTGTAATTGGGATTGTGAATTTTAGGATGAGATAGAGTGGGTTTAGAACCTCCAATAGAGAAGAAAACTCTGCCAATAGGAGACAAAAAATTTGAATCAATTGCTTGATATCTTATAAGCTATGAGATTGATAACATGCGTACAAGATAGATTGGTGTGAAAATTTGATAAGAAAGACGTTTATACTACTAACTTATTTGTGCAGGTATTGCAGGAAGAGACTTTGACGGATGATATTCTTAGCTACAAGTTCACAAACGAAACCTGGAAAGGACTAGTCCCCCTCAAGTTGAGTTGTTTACTTGGTTTGTGCTAGTAGGTCGAGTTAATACAAAAGATTGACTGAGTAGATTAGGTATCATTGAACAGAGTTATAATATTTGTGTTATGTGTAATAAGAATATTGAATCTGTACAACATTTATTCGTTACGTGTGAGTATGCTTGGCAGATGTGTTGTGCATGGATTACGGATTTGGGACGTGTTTGGAGCATCTCAAGTACGATAAAAGAACACTTTGAGAGTTGGAAGATGTTGCCTTTGAGAAAAGACTTGCACAAAAAATGGTTAGTGGACTTCTTCTCAATTATATGGAATAGTAGAATTGAAATCATATTTTAAAACAAGGCAACGGATGTGGTAGATTGTGTTGCTAGCTTCTGTTGTTGCTCTAAGAAGTGTTGTGATAGCTAACCCATGTTGTTGATGGCATAGAAGTTGTTTCGTTTTATTTTTTTATGACATTTGTATGCTCCACTCTGTGTGTTGAGCTTGTTCCTTCTTTGAAAAATATATAATAAAAAATTTAGATGTTTATTAGGTTATCAGATTATTTAAAAAATCAATTAATAAATATTGATCTTATCTTACCACATTTTGAATGTTATATGTCAATCTAATAATCAACAAAAAAGATAATATTAACTACCATATAACTGATTAAAAATTAAAAAAATTAACAAAATATCCATGAATTTTTTTTATTCTACCATTAGTTGGTGTAGACTTTTTTGTATCTTTTATATGCTAATCAAATAATTAGTACCATGTATATATGCCAAACGAATAATATTAAATTAATTAATTTTTGTAATATAATTTATTTATTTTAATTTAATTAAAAACAAACTTGCATATACTAAAATGTTAGTACTCTATATAATTAATAGTTTAAAAAATTAGTATATTAATGATTTAATAAATCATTCATATTTTATGTTTTTTCTATGCCAATCAAATAATTAGGCCATATACCAAATAAATGATATTATAGAATACAAAATTATTAAATTTTTTCTTTTTCTCCTTCTCCTCCTCCTCATATTTCTTTTTTTTCTTCTTCCAAATTCGCGCAAGTTATTCTTCTTTCCTTCTTCTTCTTCCAAATTTGCACAAGCAGATTCTTCTTCTTTCCTTCTTCTTCTCCTCCTTTTAGAGATTATCAATTCAATTCAGAACACTTGTGTCTATTCAATTCAAAACAATTCAATTCAATTCATAATGAAACAAATATGTTATTAAGGTGAAACAATTGTATGGTACTAAATGAACGGAACATTATCCATTATATAAAATCAAATTCAAACAGATTTCTACATAATGAACCGAGTACGTTATTAAAGTAAAACAATTGTGTAGTACTAAATGAACGGAATATTATCCATTACATAAAATCAAATTCAAAACATGTTTCTGCATAATGAATCGAATACATTATTAAGGTGAAACAATTGTATAGTACTAAATGAACGGAACATTATCCATTATATAAAATCAAATTCAAAATAGCTTTCTGCATAATGAACTAAACACGTTATTAAGAATTGTATAGTACAAAATGAATGGAACATTATCTATTATATAAAATCCAATTCAAAACAGGTTTCTGCATAATGCACCGAACACGTTATTAAGGTAAAACAATTGTATAGTACTAAATGAATGAAATATTATCCATTATATAAAATCAAATTTAAAACACTTGTGTCTACAATTTAGATATTATCAATTCAATTCAATTCAGAACACCTACGTCCATTCAATTCAATTTAGCAACTACATTCCATTCAATTCGATTGAAAAAATAATCCATTAGCAAAATGTTAGTGTTGTTGGTGATGATGATAACAGAAGAGAAAAAAAAGAAAAATAAGAAGAAGAAGAAGAGCATGAGGAGGAAAAGCAGAAGAAGAATCTGCTTGCGCGAAGGAGGATGAGGAGGAGGAGGAGGAGGAGGAGGTATGAGTGAATTTGAAAGATCGAGAGGGAGTATGTGTGTATTTGAAAGAAGAAGCGCGGGGGAGGAGGAGATAAAAAAGCGCGTGTAATAACGCTCTTTTAACGAGAGTAATTTTTGTTGGTATTGAACCTATTTGGATAAACTTAAATAAAAAAATACTTGGATGTGTAGCAATCTTGAATAACACTATAGATAAAAATGAGAATATGAGTTGGTATTAATGGTAGAAGTTGTTTTTTATTTAAAGCCACTAATAGATGTATAGGAGAATCTCTATCATTAAAGACAATATTAAAATTTAAATTTGGACACCAAAATTTTATGCATTGATACACAACTAGAAAATGGATTAATACAGACAGATTTACAGACGGATTTAGTCTTTATTACAGACGGATTTTTGGTTACCGACGAAATTACCGACGGATTTTGTCCCTCTGTAAAAGCCCCGTCGGAAATTATTTACCGACGGATTTTTTTTCCGTCGGAAAATTACAGACGGATTTTTACCAGTTACCGACGAATTTTTCCTCTGTAAATTTTCTATCCATTTTCCAAAGGCGACGAACTTTCCGACGGATTTTCCATCTGTAATTACAGACGGATTTTCCGACAGATTTTCCGTCTGTAATTACAGACGAATTTTTCGACAGATTTTCCGTCTATAATTACAGATGGATTTTCCGACGGATTTTCCGTCTGTAATTACAGACGAATTTTCAGACGGATTTTTCGTCTGTAATTACAGACGGATTTTCCGACAGATTTTTCGTCTGTAATTTGAACTTTGGAAAATCATCTTACATTCTAATTACAGACAGAAAATCCGTCTGTAAATCCGTCAGTAAGGTAAAATAATTTTTTTTATTTTTTTAATTACAAAATAAACTTATTTTCATACAAAATAAATATAAATTTAATCAATACAAATTTTTATTGATGGTATAAAAATAGAAAAACACACCAGTGAGTACAAAACGCTTTCTTTATAATAAGAAGCAATTATTTCCATGCAATAATACAATCTAAATACATTAGATGACAAATAACTACTAGTGGACTCATCAAGATTCAACATCCTAATTTATGGATAGCTTCATTCTTTCTTGAGTTTCTTAGTGATGATGGCAATATACTTGCTTCTTGAGATTCTTGGTCCATCAAAATTATTCGCTGCTTCCCACTTTCTGAACAGAGGATGTCTACCTTACTATATCCGATCTACACTCAGACAACAAATAAGACAATTATTAGAAAAAAGAACCAAAAAGGAGTTATTACCACTGCAGTTACTTTTTAAAGATCATGGACGCTACCAAATAGCAATAAATAGTTTTTGAGAGAGAGAGAGAGAGAAACCTGAAAGTGTTGCTAGTGAAAATCTGAATTGCAGAAAATAGTTTTTGTTGAATATATAGTATTCCTCTTGATGTATTATATTAATGAGGCAATGGTGGCAAAAATGTATAAGAGTTTTACACTATTATTATCAATCACATACTACTTCTATAGTGTGGCAGCGCATAATTAAATATTTGTACAGGTGTAACAGAACCATAGCTCATTACAGCCAAAATTAGTCAATTCACTAAGCGCACTCTTGGTCTAAGTGGAATTCATCCCCAATTTAACTCCAAAAGTTCAGTCCAAGTATTGCCTCCTAAATATATTTTGAAGCATTCTAGAAGCATTCATGAAAACTATGAAAGCTGACCTTTAGACTTGGTGGAAAAGGAATCAACATCAGAACTCAATCTGGAACCAGTTCCACTGCTGGAGATGCTTGTATCATTAAAGCTATTCTCAAATATTCCCGAGCCCATTGACTGTAATGGGCCAAAACCTCCTTTATAATTATCACCTCTGTTCTTTATAATCTGTATATTACATGAATTGCCTTTTGATTAAATGATGCACACTATTAGAATTTAAAATAAACAAAAATTAAAAAGAAAATCACATCCAGTCATACCTTGTTTTTATCAATCTCATTAGCTTTCCTTTTCATTTCATCCTTTGCTTCTCTAATCTTGTCCTCCCTCATCTGTCTGTGCAGCTTCTCTTCATGGCTCTCCATCTCACAGTATTGCTTAACTTGTGCAACAGTCACATTTTCCTTGTGTCCAAGAGAGATTAAAATCAGGTCAAATGCACATTTGCAAATACTTTCTTAAAAGTAGTCAGAATATTCAGGTACCTAAAATGTTAAGGATTAAGGAATAAACTAATTGTAAGCTAAATTTTGACAGAAATTTCATCAATGGTTCCAAATCAGAGATCAAAGCTAAAATATCCTCCCATCCCAAAAACCATTTGGTCAAATGTTAACCATTCTGAACCTTACTATAAAGATTAATGTTACTAAATGCAACCTCCGAAGTAAGAATGCAAAGTCATGTACCAAAATATTTTACCATTAAAAGTTAGAACTAAAAGGGAAAACAACAGAAAGAGAGGAAACTTAGAATACAAGGCATAGAAAAAGTCAATGAAATAACTGATTTAGGCGAACAAGCTGTATAAGTTCAAGGACAAAACTGACATTGCACATATCCAGAAGACTAACCAATTGAAATTTAAGAACATACTTAATATCTACCAAACATATAGGTTCAGAAGAAGGATACAAGTTTCGACAAAATTCTTAGAGTATCCAAATCTTCCAGTATGTTGCTCTGCTTGTTTGTTATAAGAAGCAGGTACAGTGCCTCCATTGGCTGGTAAACATAACGCACATTCTCAGTCTCAACATACGTGTGCTGTTTTCCAGTTCCTATCAACTTGGGAAATGCTGCTAGAAGACCTTCAATTCTCATGCGAGTCATATCCACAAACTGTCTAGAAACCAAAACTGCAAAAGAAGTAAAAGGCTTATCAGCATAAGGGCATTGATGCTGAATCCAAAATAATTTAGCAATACCAGACTCAACATCAATTCAGGACTTATCTGCAGTTTGCAAACTCAATAATTACATAATAAAGTGGCCACATGTTCATAATAAACACTTCAATTCTTCCAATTACAAAGATATCAAACATTAATCTAGTACTAGTGTACTCCTTGGAGAATAGAAAATACTGTCTGAACAAGCAGAAAAATTCCAGCAATAGAAGCTACCGTCTTCCATGGAGTGTTGCAATAATCACGCCTAGTCTATAAATTTGGCCAATGACCAGAAAGTTGCAAGTCTAGTAAGCATTGACTAGCTTTCTTTACCTCAAACTTTACTCCTGCTTCCTTCAACTCAGTTGCACTATAAATTTGCACTATCTGTGCTTCTCTTGAACATCTAGAGATTGATAAGTTACAGGATAATAATAGAAGCTTTCTAGAAAGATATGTGAAATGAGCTATTCCACCAAGATTGGATACTCATAGCTGAGATTGGGAAAAAAATAAAGACAAGTATAATGATCTTAGCTTGCAAATATAAGACAAGTATATCGTTTTTTTCTTGGATGCTCTAGGGCAAGTATCACTGAGATTATGAAATAAGAAACATATTTATTCAAGGCTCAGCCTCAAGAAAATACTGTCTGAATAATAGTGACAATAAGGAGAAAAATTCCAGCAATTGAGTGCACCTCTAATATGGGTAGCAAAGACCAAAAAGCAGAGAAACCAGTGCTTCTAGGACTATCTAGTATCTATTGATCTATAACCTACAGCCAACTCAATCAAACAAACTAACAATTTTCATATCTATAAAAATACTTCTCCTATCAACCAGTCATACATTATTTCATCACTAGGCCCTGTTTTGTACATTGTATAAGGCATGATAGAATTATTTAACAATATCAAATCGAATTTTATCACATGTTTGAAGCTATATGAGTTAAAAACTAAACTTAAAAGAAGAAAACACAAAGAAATGATTTAGCAGATACCTGCATACTCAAACAAGAACTCCTCTTTCCGAATCCACTGGTCAGAATGCAAACACCACCCTTTCCTTGCATCCCTCACAATCTTCACCCGAACAGCAACCCCATTCTGAATCAACCGGTTTCTGCACTCTGGTCCGCACCCACATCCCGGCCCGCACTCACTGCCGACGTCATCCAGCACACCCAAGCCCAAACAAGGGCAGTCGGAACCCACACCGCCACAAGCCTCGCAGTCGCAACCAGACAACACACTCTAACCTAACTCGTCGACCAAACTCACCGATTCCGCGGGGATCCGACTCAGCGCGGAGGCGGGAGGAGCAGCGGATCCCCAGGGTTGGCGGAGGAGGCGGGATGCGGCGGAGGGAAGGATGAGGGAAGGGGTGTAGAGGAAGTAGGCGTACGGGTAGTGGTCGACGGTGTTGCAGAAAGGGACTGGAAGGTTCTCGAAGGTTCTAGAAGCGTCGGAGGATCGGCGGGTGGTGATGGAGGCAAAAGAAGCGTCAGCTGAATAAAAATACAAAATACGAACGAATAGAAAAGTTAGGGTTTGCGATCTACCAGCTGCGCGAAGGGAATCTGATAAAGAAAGCGTTGATCTGGAACGAAAAGAAGCTCGGAATCCGACGGCGACGGATCTTCTACGGTGGTGGTGGAGGCTGTGTCTGTGTAGGGACTGCGGTGGCTCCGCCGCTGAGGGGCTGCGAGGCTATGGGGGTTGCGGGGAGCTGCGAGGGCTGATGCGGGGGCTGCGTGGCTGCAGTGGCGGCAGAGACTGCGGTGGCTGTGGGCGGCGGAGATGCGGGGGCTGCGTGGCTGCAGTGGCGGCAGAGACTGCGGTGGCTGTGGGCGGCGGAGTGCAGGGCGAAGTGAATGGCGAGTGAATGGAGTGAATGGAGAGTAACTAGGTGTGAATGGCGAGTGAATGGAGTTAATCTTCAACTAGGGTTTTTAACATTTTCGACGGATTTCATTTAAATTACAGACGGATTTTCAGTCTGTAATAATTTAATAAAACGTGCGTTTTGTCTACTTAATTACAGACGGAAAATCCGTCTGTAACTATTTGCACAAAAAAAAGTTAATTTTTTCGATGGAATTATAGACGGATTTTCTTTTCCGTCTGTAATTTATGCTAATCTATTTTTTTTATTTTCTGACAAAAAAATCTCTCTGAAATTCTGTCTGTATTTCAGTGGGATAAAATCCGTCGAAAATATCTGTCTGTAATAACTAGTTTTCTAGTAGTGATATTATAAATTATTATAGAAATTATTATAGATATAAATAAATATACAACGAGATCCTGACTTAAGGTTAGGTTACTTTTTGTAAATGTCGCTTCCACACATAATATATTTCGGCAAGTTTCAATTAGTTATATATGATACTTTTACTAGCAATATTCAATGTCCTTGTCATAAACATAAAGCTAGTCTAAAATAATACAACTCTGACAAGGCGTGGAATTTTTTTTAACAAATTAGACATATTTAGATTTTTTTTAATATAAAAAATTTTAAAGAAAAAAAGCTTCAATAAGCTTTAATTCCCAATAAAATTATTTAATTTTTATTTTAATTCCTATAAACATTTTTCTTTTGTACAATAAAATTAATTAATAAGGTGCCTAAATTGGAATTTTTAAATATATAATATTTATAGATATAAAAATTATAATTGTCAAAACCGAATTAGTAATTAAATCGATTAGACTATTGGGTTATTGGATCACTGGTTCAACTAATAGATTATTGGTTGAACCGGTTGATCCGATCCTATGTAAATAAAAAATATAAAATAGTCAAAAATTTAAAATTAAAATTTAAAATAGATATCTTCACTAACATTTTAAGAATAATCAAACTATTTTAAGACAATATAGAATAAAAAAATAAGTATTTTATTATTTTTACTCTATCATAAATATTTTTATTTTGTTTTTATATTAAAATAACTATTATTTTTAAATTTTAATAATTTATTAATTAGTTTATATCTATTATACTATTATATATTATAAGTATTTATTAAAAAATAATATTAATAAGTATTATATAATTATTAAAAGAAAAATAAGTGAGTTTATAATTATTGTTAAATAAAAATATAATTAATTTATGAATGAGTGAGTTTATAACTAAAATTAAAATAAATTAAATAGAACTAAATTATTTGATGAAAGATATCTATATGTAATGTAATTTACAATTATATTAATAAGATGCATTACAGCCTAGTGGCTGTCAATGGTGCTTCCAACTTGGAGCACGATGGACTTACAGAATGTTGGTGCATTATAAGTTCGTCCTCCGAGTTGTTTGGTCAGATCAGTCTTCAATGAATTTGATCGATTTTTATCGGTTCTCTTCGAATTTGATCGGTTCGTACTAGTTCTTCATCTTAAATGATCTAAGTACTGGACCGGACTAGTATAAAGTTCGATTCATTAGTTTTCTGGTTAAATCGGCCGATCCGGTCCGATTTTAACAACTATGATAGAAATCCTTTATTACTTATCTAGTTGGTGGTGCAAACGAGATAGTTATGAACATATTTTGACTACTATGCCAAAGAGATAACTAATATAAATTTTGGATAAAGTATTATTTTAGTCCTCAATGTTTAGGTCAAATCTTAGTTTAATCCCTAACGTTTTAAAGATCCTATTTTAATTTGAACGTCTTATTTCAATCCCAAAAAATTTTAAATGGATTTAATATTATTCCACCATTAAATTTGATATGAACAATTAGCATATTAAAGAGTCAATATCGTTCAATTTTAGTATGTAAGTAAAATTGACACATAAATGATCATTAACGTAAAAGCTTTTCCTTTAATTTTAAAGTATTGATGATTGATTGCTAGGTTTTGGATTTTTTTTTTCACAAAAAGGGGATCTAAAAAAAGGAGTGTTACAAAAGAGTTAAACCTTAAAATGGTCCATGAGATTGGCGTCATGCACTAAAATCGTCCCTGAGATTTCAATTACACCAATTACGTCCCTGAGATTGAAAAAATGCACCATACGTGATGACATGGCATGATGATGTGGATTGTAAGTGACACGTGTCATTTCATGATTTGGCCACGTATAATGGTAGGATGATGTGGTGACCAGTGACACGTGGCATGCTGACGTAGATGGTTGTGTCACGTATCACAATGTTATTTGGTCACGTGTCTTTTTGTGCCACGTGTCATAATAGTGTTCGTCTACGTGTCATCCATTATGTTATCATTGTATATGTACCAAATTAGTCCCTCACTTTGCATTAAGTGACTCATTTTAGTCACTGAAATTGAATGTCATGCACCAAACTAGTCCCTTCACCAATTTTTTCTCATTTTTTCTATAAATTCAAAATTCTCAATATTTTTGAATGCATTAATTTCAATTCTATTTTTTCACATGTTCTTCAAATAAAAGTGTTTTTATAAAATATTTTTTCTCTTGCGAATACCCTAACCACCGACTTGGAGTTGACATAAAGGCTTTTCAAGCGCCTTCACTACCATCTCCGACCTCTTTCAGTATTTTTATAAAATATTTTTTTCTTGCTGATACCCCTAATAACTGTCGTCTTGGAGTTGACGTGAAGGCATTTTAAGTTTTTCTCATTACCATCTCCAACCTCTTTCATCTAGACTGCAGAGGTCAAAGATAGTAGTGAAGGTGCTTGAAGTACCTTCAATCTAGCTCATTTACACATAACGAAAACGTAAATTTCAGGGACCATTTTGGAGTTTAACTCATTACAAAAAGGTTTTGATTATGTTTTTATAGCATGTGAAAAAAGATATAACTTAACAATAATATTGTTAACATCTATGTCTATCACTCCGTTAACTATTTGTGTCAAATTGAATGGTAGAATAATATTAAACCTATTTAAATTCTTTTGAGACAAAAATAGGACGATGTTTAAAATGTTAGAGATTAAATTAAAATTTAACTCAAACGTTAAGGACTAAAATAATAGTTTACCTAAAAATTTTTGCACTTATCTTGTTTGTTCATGATGAGATAAGTTTGTCATTTTTTATACATATCTCATTGCTATTTCGCTTTTACTTTCAATGAGATAAAGATCATATTTTGGAGAATAGATCTTCTCATTTTTTTTCTTTAATTATTTAGTAAAATATAATCTCTTATCTCATCATTTTATATTTTTTAAGTGAAACTAAAAAAAATATATAAAAAATAAAGATATTAAATAGTTAAATATTACACTTTATTAAATAATTAAAAAAAATTAAAAAGATTCACTCCTCATATTTTATTGTATTAATCTAGATCAATTATTTAAAAAGTAAAAGACAAAGTTTATTACAATTTAAATGGTATTGGTTTGAGTTTTATTTTTCAATTTAATTCAACTTTACTCAAAACATTACGCCAAAATTTTTATCATTAATTTTTTTTAATATCAAATTATATCACATCCAAATGTTAAAATTTAAAATTTAATATTTAAATTATATCTTTTTAAATTTTAAAAGTTTTGGAGTGTTGTATTTTATGACTGTACTCTCATTAATTATATTGTATTATATATTGTATTATATGTTGTATTTTAAAAATTTTAGATTGAATTAGTTTATTTAATTTATTAATTTTGGATTGGATTAGTTTATCAATTTATTGATAAAAAATTTTAAATTGTTACAATTTATATTGGATTAGTTTATTTAATTTATTGTAATTTATTTTATTTCATTTGAAAGGGAAAATATGAATATTTAAAAAATATATATTACAGTAAATAATCAATTTATTTTATTTAATTATTAAAAGGTCCGTCTACCGTATTGTTTTGAGGATATTATTTGAAAGTGTTAAAGTAAAGACCCTAAAGTATAAACATTTTTCTATCATACACATGCTTTATGAAGATAAAGATATCATAAGTCATAAAGTATGACTAAACGGCAAAACGTGAATAGTTATACAGTTCATCATAAATGAATAATATAATTCAGCATCGTGGCATACACACGAAAGTGCACTCTTTGTGATAATTAAATAAGCTCAAACGCGTGGCTTCCACGAGAAAAGATTGGATTTTTTATTTTTATAAATAAAATAAATGTAATATTTACCAAAATAAATATTTTTACCAGTATTTATCGAAATAAATAATTTTACCATATCTTGAGATATAGCAAGTATGGCTGACGCGCGTGTGTATATCTCGTTTACAGTGTAAACGATATATATATATATATATATATATATATATATATATATATATATATATATATATATGAGACAAATTCTCAACATCTATAAAAGAATGTGTAAACCTTGGTATTCTTCATACACATTTCATATTTTTTTCTATCTTTTCTTTCTCTAAAAAACAAAGCTGAATGGCCAGTAACAATTCATTCATAGTTGTGCTTCTTTATCCGAATTGTCGTATGAGAAACGGCAACAACGGGGTAACATTTGACTGTCAGGATCCGATATTGTTTCGCACTCAGCGTGTGAAGACGTTGTCGGACTTGAAGAGTTTAATATTGAGCAAGTTTAGTGCGACACAAACGAGAAAAATCAGAAGGGTGGTGTATAGGTTGGCAGGTTGCTGGCACCCATGGGAAATGGAAATTTCGACTATTCTGACTTCATGGGGACGAGCATGTCCAACAGATGTTTGACATTCATGGGAGGATCATGTGTGAATAGGTAATGGAGCTGTTCGCCGAGGTGGGTCACGGTGGTAGTGGGAGTTCCGCATAGGAAATCTATGTGCAGGACGACCGACCTCTCGCACCACCGCCCATTCATGTCACGATTCCGGAGCTTGAGGCAGAGGAGGGTGAGGAGGAGTCAGACGAGGATTACGTGGCGGATACTGGTGACAGGGAGTCTTCCAATGGCGGCGATGATGATGAGTTTGTGCCGGAGACACCTGTAGGGGCTGTGCCGCGCCATGTGCAGCCTCCACCTCACCCGATTCCAACGCTATCAGCTGTGCCAAGTCACTATCACAGTCTAGATCTGGATGCCATGCATGAGATGATCCAGTGCATACTAAAGCATACTAAAGCATACGATATCTATCTAATTATCCAGAATTAAAAACGTGCGTATTTTACAACTAACCTCGTCGAACCATAGCCGGTCAAGGGAAACCCTCCAACGCAGGACCCTGGCGTCGTGCTGATCCCTATTCTGCTGCGGCAATCCAACCACCCTAACACATCGAATGAGAGCGTATACGGTTCGTTAAGTAACATACCAAAATATTTGACAAAATTATTTAACTCAAATACATAAAAAGACATTTCTCACCTTGCAGCCAGCGGATACTGGTAGACGCCTCTATCTGGTAGACACCACTGGGAGAATCTCTGATAGATCCAGGACATCAACAACAGAGTGCAGCCAGCGATATTTGTGACGCCCCGTTGAGCCGCCAAAGATAGGCTCTGATACGTCCAGGCCAGCACAGCCGAGCCGCACGAAAACGCTCTACACTCTGTAAAGTCCCAGAGCAGCGGTAGCCAACGAAGGTGCACCAGATTGTTGGACTTGTCAGTCATCAGATACCCTCCGATCAGTAACATGATATAACACCTGGTGTACTGTCGGAGGGTCTCAGGATTGTCTGTCTGGGGCATTGGCGGACACGATCCCGTAGCCACACATGCTTCAGCGTGAACGACTCCTTCCTCTGTGCCGCCTGCTGTGCTGCCACAGGAGGTCTGGCACCGAGGAGCTGCTCCACCAACGCCCACGTCTCCATGTGGTACCACCTACCAAAGTCACAGAGGCACCCCCGATGGGGTTTCCGTGTGCGCGTAGACCTAGGTGGTACGCCATGTCCTGTATGATGATAGTGACCTCACCCCACGGGAGATGAAACGTGTGCGTCTCTGGACGCCATCGCTCCAGTAGTGCCAAAATCAGGGAATTGTCAAAAGTAAAATCCTGAGCGGTACGATGTCGCCGAATTCGGCCTCAGCTAGATACGGGACGATGGCGTCTGGTGGAGGTAAAGTATGGCTCATTCGTCGGAACAGTAGGAGGCGAGGCCTCTGATTAATGACAAACAAAATTAATATTTAAATTATATAAAATCAATTATAACTTATACATTTTTTTAACATTTTAAAATTTTAATTTCACTTTTATAATATTTATCTCTCAAAAGTCTCAAGATTTATTATTTTTATTATTACTTTTATTACAAATTAAATAACATAATACAACAAAATAAAGTTCTAAATTTTTAATAAAATAAAAATAGCAAAATTAATTTAAACAGTGTTATACTACAACAGCATTAAGTTTATAAATACTAACAACATAGCACGGGAATAACAGAGTTCCAAACTAATAACAATTATGACATACGAACCTAGCACAAGCGGATAGAGTTTTAAATTAAGCCTATAGACCTAACTCCTAACTCATATACCAACGTTTCAGATCTACATGACTACCCTACCCTAACAATGGCAATATCAATAAATTTAACCACCATAATGAAACTAACCTCGAAGTCGGCCGTCCCGGCATAATGTGTCGTCTCATTCAGCTTGTTTATGTCCCAATCATTTCTCACTTGGTGCTCGATCACCGCTTTGGTCAAAGGTATAGTGACAAATGATTAAAAGAGGGAAGAAAGATGTTCAGAAAGTGAAACTGGGGTCCGAAAGTCAACTGTAAACGACTTCTATATATAGAGGCGTACAAGCCATATCTCGTTTACAGTCACTGTAAACGAGATATGCGCATAGCCATCTTGTTTACATTGTAAACGATATATAGTAAGGGAATTTAAATCGATAATTTTTCTAAAAAATATTTATTTTGGTAAATATTATATTTATTTTATTTATAAAAATAAAAAAACTAAAAAAGATTAGAGTAAGACTCGCGCGATGAGCGAGACGGTAAATTAATAAAAATATAAAATATATTTTAATAAATATTATATTATTTAAATATTAATTAAAATATACACAAATTGATATTAAATTTGATATATTTTTAATGAAATATTTTATAATACAATAGATGTTCTACAAAAGTTTTTTGTATTTATTTTAATTAATAGACTTAATTTTTTTATATGGTATTTATCCTTTTTTTTAGTTATTGTTAAAGTTATTTTTTTTCTTTTTATTATATGTTCTTGTTAAGACATGTTCTTTTTAAATTGTTGACATATATGCATTTTCTATTGTCTTTTTTTGTTTATTTTTTTTGGATTCGTTTACTTTTTTTTTCTCTTTAATCTTTTGATTACTATATCATTTAGTTATAATGATATTAGTGTTGGTGAAGTTAGTTCCTATAATCAATAAATAATATAAATGAATATTTTGAGTAAATAATTTTTTTTATAGTATTATTTATTCTATTTGTTGCAATAAAAATTAAATTTTAACATTTTTTGTTGACAAATATCTTGGGAACAATATATTATTTTCTAAAACTAAAATTACTTACTTTAACTTTAAATATAATTGGTATAAATTTTTTAATTGAAATGATGTTTTAATGTCATTATTGTTTTAGAATAAAATTAGATTTAAGACAATTGAGTTTAATAATTTTTTGCTTATCTTTCAAATAATATAAAAATTGTAGCACTTTGATCTAAAATTTTTAATTTAATTTTGAATCTACATTTAATTAATATTTTTTATTTTCTTTAAATAATAATATATAATAAATCAATTAATTATAGGAGTTATGGTGTTAATTTTTTTAAAATATTTGACTAAAAATTAATTGATTAATTTTTAAATTTTGTCAAGTAATCAAAATTAATGACATGACATCATTAGAAAAAAATATGACTTAAATTTAATGTACAAAAATTTTGTATTAACTTTTACATAATAATAAAGATAAATTCGTATTCTGCAGTAAAATTTTAAAAAAAGAAAAATGGCAAGTATCTTTAGTAAAATATTAATTTATTAATATACTTTTTCAATATGTCATCAAGCATATTACAATTTCAAGAATAAAACTAAGTCGCATTTATTAGCATGAAAGATATTAATAAAGCGTGAAATCAAGAAATATATAAAATTTAACGATGTTAACCTTTTTTTTTAATAGATAATTCCATCAATCACATTGATTTTATTAGGGACGGAGTCATAGACTTAACCTATTGGGTTAAATAACTAACACTTAATAGTCACCAAAAAAAAAATAACTAACACTTAAAAAAAAAATTATAAAAAAGAAGCTATTCTTCTCCCTTAACTTGTCCATCAAACAAAAACAACAAATAAAAACTCAACAATGATATCAATAAAAAAAGGATATAAACAAAAAGAACAAATAAAAAACTAATCTTACTAAATTAATATCATCTCTTGCATTTACATTCGTGCCACCACTCTCACCCCAAAACGTAGCAAAATTTTTTTCTAATTTGTTCTTTCTGTAACAAAATTTTACCATTTAATCTTTTAACTTTATCCTTTTTCTCTAACCAAACAACCACTGCTGGCTTAACCAAACTGGTTATTTCCTTTTTAATTTTTTGTTGTCGTTCTCGTTTACTATTTATAAAAAATATTTTATTACTGGCTAAGTCGTAAATCCAAAGTTTATAAGAAAAAAATATAAATAATATTAGAAATCAACATAAATAAGCAAGAAAAAAAATATATTAATATAAATTCTTTTTTTTAGAATGGTAATTATATTTAGTAGAGCAAGTATCATTTCACCCATCAGATAATTTAAAATAAGGCTACTCAAAAGATCTAAAAAAATAGTTTTTATGATAGATTTTATTAATGCAGTAAAATCACCACATGCATTTATAAATTTATAATCGAAATAAGAGTTTCTTGTCAATTATTTTATCGCTCCAACAATTAGTTACTACATTACAATATAAGCATTTTAAAATAGTTAAATTTTTTGCTTTGAAAGCATAGTTGCTGCTATTTGCGGCCCATTTGATTTTACATAAATATCATATAATAGTTAAATTTATGGTTTTTATTTTAGAAAAACTCAACTCTAAAGAGAAGAAAGAAAAGCCATGGTATATTTTACCATTTATCAACTTCAAATACAATTATATACCATTCGTGCAACACATGTAACTCAATATTAAATAATTAAAAATACAATGCATTTCATCATATTTATCACTAAGTTGCTTTCAAACTCAGCTGTACTGTATTTCATATTCATATTCTCAATTATAAAGATAAAAGTACACAATTTGAACATAATCTTCCTTTTTGAATCAGGATTTGAACAAAAAAAGTTGAGGGCAATTTTTCATTCAAAAATCTCCACAAATTTAAGACATTAATATACAAAGATATATAGCTTGTTAGAACATGCACTTAGCGCTAAAATTAATATATTGATTTAACATAGATACTTGTTTAGAGAGAAGTCCCAAACTTTTGGGTTAAATTTAAGTTAATTAGAAAGCATTTGGTGTAACACTCTAATTATCAAAATGTCACGTTTTTAGCTGTGTCACTCTGATAGCTCGGGTATTACGACAACTCTTAAAATATTTAATACTAAAATATGAGCCTGTTTAAAACTTAAACCGAATTTTTCAAAACATACATCCATACTAATATCAATACTTACAAAGGATACATATATATACATATTAATAATTTTACAAGCATTAACTAATACAATTTCTATCACTCTTACAGAATGTATAAAGATAAAGGCGAGGGAAGATATAATATCCAAAACAATACAACATTATATAAACAGAAAACAGAATAGACTCTTCGTGACTTCCTCGTCCATATCTTGAAAAGGAAACACCTGTAGGGGAGTGAGAACATCGTCCTCGAAAGGGTTCTCACTATAGGGTTGCAGAATTACTATAATAGGATACGTGAAGATAAAACCATTACAGTGATTAATAACTGTCTTATGCATCTTTTCAAAACCAAAGGTTTAATATCAAAAATCCAAAATCCTTTCTGAAAGAGAAAACTATTAATTCCTCAATAAAATAAATTAAAAGCTTTTTCGAAAGTCTTTCTTATACAGTATGAATGACCAAGCTATTCCAAGCATAGGTTCATTAAGTCTATGATGAACGAGTTTAGTTTTTCATACTTTTCTAAACCAAAAACACAAAACCAAACACAATCTTCGGCCCATCTCATAATCAACCACGACCCTAGGCCCAAGCAATCCAAACAACAACCAACACCACAGCCCAACAGAGTTTCAGTCGCAAACACAAATAGAAAAGTTCAAGCACAGACAAACAATTACTTCAAGTAGAGCAAATAGCAATTAAACCTAATTAATCACATAGGCAAACCAAGTACAATATGCACACCCAAACAATGTCACATAGATGCATATGATGAATGCCTGTCCTAGCGGCTGATGAGTCTCATCTGTCGGTTATAAAGCCAACCCGACAAGTCCTGATAGCTAGCGATTAAACTGTCCCTCTATCGTGCATCCCCAATTCGAGTTATTCACAATCATAATCATAATCATACAACACCCACACTGGTGTTTATCCACGGGGGCGAGCTCATCCAGAACTTTCAGTGTCTGGCCACACTTATGACATAGGATCAGCAGAGTATCGAGTCTCAACCTGGAGTACGTGGTGGCTAGCCACTTCCTTTTTCCAGGAAAACTCGTATCCCAGATAATTGGAAGTGAAACAATCACTTTATCAACTCAATAATCATCCATTATTCATACTCAGCCATCCGGCTCATAACATATTCCACAATCAGCCATAATTCATTATCATATACAGCCATTCCGGCTCATAACATAATAACATTTCCACCATCCAACATCATCAAACTCATAAAATTATCATTCAAGCCATAAATCACTTTTTCTCAATTCACTTTACTGTGAAATCAAAAATCAATTCTTTTCAGTCTTGGTTTTAAAATTCCCACACCTCAAATCATTTCAAGCTCATAATCCACTTTTCCACAAACATAAGTTCTCCTTTTTAAAATAAGGCCACTCTCCACAACATCTTTCCAACCATTTCAGGAACCACACCAAATCAAAAGCCTTTTTTCAAGAGATTCAAAATCATTCATTCTAAAACGGATTTGGTAACAAAAGTTCCTCGACAGAGTTTCAAAACTTTAGGGGAGAATAACATAACTCATTTCCTCAAATTCGTTTAAAAATCTGTAAAACCTTAATTTTCTTGATTTGAATAAATAAGAATAAGAATAGAATTTAGACCAAACCGAGTTGTGTAATTAGTTACTCCAACCACATTTTAAAAACCCTTTCTTTTACTTAAACTAAGACCAATTTCAACCTCATGTTAAAAATCTGAAACGTTTCCACCGGCTCAGAAATTATTTTAGTTTTCTAAACCAAAACTTTAAAGGATACTTTAAACTTTTCCCAAAACGTCATAAAAATAAGGTTTATCAATTAAGATTCAGATTCTTTCAAAACCACTGAAACTCCTCCAATTGAACTCCTCAAGTTAATTTCAAAGACATAAACCCTTTTCACCTTTAAAATAGCTTACGACACAAGCTTCTTCTAAATGTCTTGTATCCGAAAGTAAAAATACTTTTCTTAAGAAACAAAGCTGAATCATAGTTCTCTTTTCAACAATTCATTTCGAAACACAATTCATCATCTTTGTAAACAGTTCAAGTAAAATAGTACAAGTCTTAGACACATGACTCTCCAAATAACATTTCGAATAGAATTCTTGGATTTTCACAGAAATTTTACTAGCACCTCCCTTAAAACATGGACTCTACCACCCTTTCTGGGTCCCAACCAACCCATTTCGCAACCCTCTTTATCGTGTTCCAAATCAAATCAGTTCAAAATCAAGTTGTTTCCAAAAGTGCATCATTATCAGATTTCAAGAGCACCAATTCAAACCCAAATCAATTTCCAACAGGGTATACTCGATTTCAAAGCTTTTACAAAATAACTTTAAAGAAGCATTTCAAGAACAGTCCGTTTCACAAAACTGAACAATAACCCAGCCAAACAAGCATTCATATTCATTCAAGACAATCAACAATTACATAAGGCTTATACAATTACTCAAAGATACATTTTCTCACATCAATATCCATATATAATAATTCCAATTCATAATGTAACAGCTCAGACCACCCGCTAGCACGATATTGTTCGCTTTGGCACACAAGGCCTCACGGTTTTGCCTTTGACGATAGAGATGATAGCCGAAACCCCCCACACTCACTCGTCAAAATGCGTCATGCTAGGAAGAGGTATCCACGCCCTTATAAGGCATGCTTCGTTCCGCTCCCCAACCGATGTGGGCCTTACAATCCACTCCCCTAAGAGAGCCCAGCACCCTCGTTGGCACATCGATCCGGATTCCGGCTCTGATACCATCTATAACAGCCCAGACCACCCGCTAGCACGATATTGTTCGCTTTGGCACACAAGGCCTCACGGTTTTGCCTTTGACGATTGGGATGATAGCCGAAACCCCCACACTCACTCGTCAAATGCGTCATACTAGGGAGAGGTATCCACACCTTATAAGGCATGCTTCATTTCCCTCCCCAACCGATGTGGTCCTTACACATAAAGTGTGGTTTTCTGAAAAGGCCCCTACCACGATACGTGAAACCATAGCCCAAACGCCTCACAGAGGTCCTTTTGCCTCAACCCGAATTGACGGCAACCAAAACCTCAGCTCCGCTTGCTCTTTCAAAATCAGAAATAGCTTCAAACGCCACAAGCAAACTCAGATTCTAACTCCTAAAACCATTAACATCGTAAATACTTTATTACATGGAGCAGAACACTAACGCAGGGCTTTCGAAATAGAAATACTTACTGAACTAGCGAGATTTAAACCAATTTGGCAGCGGAGTAATTCACAGTAACAGGTTTATTCAGCATAAATACTTTAACGATAACCTTCATAGTATCAACAGAATAACAGAAATATGGATAAACCTCACCAGGACAGTGGCGGTTCCAGAATAGTTCTCTGGTGACCAGAATGGCGATGACGGCATCAACCGAAATAGAGCAGAATCAGAACGGCAACTCTAACTAATTCTGACGACCTTCTAGTGGCAGCGCCGAGGGCATTTGCAGTGAAAATGGAGGCAGCAGCGATGGCATCTCAGCGGCAGTGACTAGCTTCAACGGGGCTCCCCTGTTGCGCTCTCTCTGCTATGCAAACTCCTATCTCTCTCTCTCTCTCTTCGTGCTCGCCGGCAGTGGCAAAAGTGGCACGACAAACCCTAGCAGTGGCAGTGGTGGATCAGTCGCGACAGAGCTAGCAACAACAAAGCAGTTCGACGGTGATAGAAGCATGACGGAGGCACAACGGTTCTACCCTTTGCGCACGAGCTCTCTTCATCATCATGGTTCTTCTCAAGCGACCGAACGAGGTTGATGGATGGTAGAACGGCGACTGGGTAGGAACGAATGGCGTGGCTTCGACGGCGACGCTCTTCACGGCTTCACAAATGGCGACAAGGACGACGGCGTCTCCTTCCTCTCTGAATCTTTTGTCTCTAAGATCTTCCTCTCTTCTCCCTTTCCCTGATTCTGCTTTCTCCTTCCCTTTTTTTTCTTTGTTTTCTGTTTCACTGCTACTGTGTGTGTGTTGTTGGTGTGCGTGTGTATGAGTGGGGAAGAGTGTGAGAGATGGGTTGGATAGTTAGGGTTAGGATTAGGCCAAATTAGGATTAGGGTTAGATGGAAAATAGAGTTTGATTTGGAAATTTTTGGGTTTAATTAGAGTAGGATAATTTGAATAAAATTGGAGCATAGAATATTAATTTGAACTCTAATTAAATCCTTAAAAATTACTTTAAAATATTATTTATTGTACTAAAATACTAATTAATTTAAAATCAAATACTTTAATTAAAATTTCAAGATAATAAGATTAATTTCTTTTATTTCTAAAACTTAAAGTATTGAATTATAAAAATATCAACTATTTAAATTAAATTATATAAAATTCTTATTATTTCATAACTACTAACGTTGTCATTTAAATATAGAAAATAACTCAATAATTATAAAATTGAATAAAGATCTTAATTTATTTCAAATTCAATTAATTAAAACTTATTTTAATTATCTTTAATAAAAAAATTTCTAAAATTAAAACTACAAAAATATTGAATTTGAAATTAGCTCATAATAATCCTTTTCAAAAGTTTTGAGTCTTACATTCTACCCACCTTATAAATTTTTTTGTCCTCGAAAATTGATACAAAACGAAAGAAATTTCATAACAGTTCACTCTTAAACACATTTAAGTTAAAAGGCAAACAAATCTCAGCATATGTATACATAGAATTTTTAAATACTAAGATTTTCAAGACATTGAAATTTAATTATAAATAATTTATTATAAAAAATTTTTTTTGCATGAATCAAAGTTTTGAAAATAGAACTATTATTCTTCCTAAAGGATTTAGCATCCCCTAAACCTTTAACATTCCCTATCTTGATTTCTTTCTGATTTTTAAAAACCTTCCCTCACCCAATAATCCAAACAAAATCAATTATCTCTTCTCTGTTGCTTCCAAAGTCACGAACCAATTCCCTCATGCCAAGATGTAATCGATCTAATTAAAGATATAATTAGACGTTGATTATCTTAATTCGTTAACTCTCATAAAAATGATATTCACTCACTATGATATTACTTGATATTATTTGATACACTTACTAATATTACGAACATATCAATTTTGACTCATTAACTGATTTTTTAATCAAATCGATCAGTCTAGTCTGATCTGAGTTTAATAAGTATGTTAGTGATAGAATTTTGTGTCTAATTTACTTATATTAACGGTTATTTTTGTGAAATTGTTGTTGAATTAATTCTAAACTTTTTAAACAATTAACTGCTAGGAATACATTTAATGCAAATAAAAATTTTAAAATAAAATTAGAGCAAAATCAAATTTAAAATTTTTTTTAAAATTTTTAATAAAATTTAAGAAAAAAATATACATTATCCTAGTAAAAAACTAAAGTTAAGTTCTACATCAAATAACAAGTTAACATCATAATTTTTGAGATACGTTCTGAAGTGCACATATATCACATTTACAACTGAGGTTATAACTGAATTTTAGTAACTAGTATTAATTAACTACTAAGGTGAATACGTACTTATTTTCCACCTTATATATCAATTAAATAACATTTACAAATACAAACATCATCACCGCACGTATTCACAATGTAAAACGTGATGCATATATTAAAACCAGAAAAAATTAGGTCAGATGGCAGTACATTTTTTTTCCTCCTTTTTTTTATTTTTTATTTTTATTTTTTTGTTGTTGTTGCAGATTTCACACATTATTTTTTTCTTTCAAAGATTGGGATTTTGGCGTGGTTAATGGGATTCCCACGTAGTCCACAATGCGAAACAACGAATGGAAGCACCAGAATTTGTAGCCTAAAGTAAGACAATATTGTATACTTGATCTTACAGCTAGCTTATCAATCTGTACAAGTGGACATCAACAATTTTTGTTTCTTGGACATTTTCTAATTAGCAATTGTGGGATAAACCGAAACGTGCCACTACTGCTACTGTACACTTAATTACGATGATTTCATTTTCTTTTTACCTTTTGTTTTTTCAAATTTTAAGTTTAATATAACAATAGGGTAAAATATCTTGCACAATCATCATATAGTCAAACTTTTTTCTTTTATAATTATTCACATACTGAATTTGTTGAAAATAATAAAATTTATTTATGTAATATGTTTACAGTAATAATTTATTAGGTAAGGTATTATTTTGGTCTCTACCAACGTTTGAACTGAATCTTAATTTGGTTCTTAATGTTTTAAATATCTTATTTTAGTTCTAAAAATTTTTAAACGTCTTATTTCAATTCCAAAAAAAAATCTAATTGGGTTTAATATTGTCCTACTATTAAATTTAATATAAACAATTCGCATATTGAAAAGTCAATAACATTCAATTTCAGTATAAATAAAATCGATCCACCAATAATCAATGATATAAAGTTTTTTTTATTTTGAAGCGTTGATTGATTTGGATTTAGAGTTTTATAAAAAAAATTTGAGGAGAATAAATGTTATAAGAAAATTTTTGTTATATTTTCTAACATACGGAAGAATATATAACTTAATTACTTAGTAACGTCATATTACTCATTCTATTAATTATTAGTACCAAATTTAATTGTAAGATACCATTGAACTAATTTAAAATTTTTTGAGATAAAAATAATACATTTAAAATATTAAAGACTAAATTAAAATTTAATTTAAATATTAAAAACTAAAATAATATTTTATTCTAATTTATTAAAATTAAATATTTTTTTTCATTTGTCTTTATCACCTCAAAATAACTTATCTCTCGTGCGCAGAAGAGATACCTTTTGGTCCACTAATGCCTTAATATTTTAAACTAAACAAAAAAGTTACTTAGATTTATTTAGGTTTAATTACTCCATTAATTTTTATAATTTTACCAAAATTTTAATTAGATCTTTATATTTTTTTAATTAGGTTTTTATATTGTTTTTAATTTTATAATTATATTATTTTCATGTTAAAAATATTAAATTAACATAATATTTTTAGTAAAATATATGCAGTCAACTATTTAATTAATTAAGTTTTTATTTATAAATACCTTTAATTTGTGAAGAATATTCAGTCAATTCTAATATATTTTATACTAAAAAGAACTTAATTATAAAATTAAAGTAATACATAGACTCAATTAAAAAAAAATATAAAAATCTAATTAAAAATTTAGTAAAATTATAGAAATCAAACAAAATAATTAAACCATTTATTTATTCTCCTTTGATTGTTTTTTCCTCTAATAATAAAACAGTAAAAATCTGAGAAGTAACGTGTCTATGTTGTGTTTCTTCCTCGTAAAGTTCATGATATATTTGAGCTTGATCCACGACTATTCCAGAATATTTAATTTATGTATTTATTTTAAAATTTTAAATTATTAAATAAAAATGCATAAATGGTCATACATGTAATATGTCTTTTCATGCAGTGGTGGAATTTTGTGTGGGCAATGGGCCATGGCCTCTCTCCCGAAATTTTTATAAAAATATTAGTAGTTTTATTTTAAAAAAAATAAAATTAGTTTATTTGGTTAAATTGATATATTTTTAATCTATATATCTAAATTTGATGTTCATTTTTACCGTTTTTTTAAATTTTTTATCCTATTCTGTTTGACAATAACAAATAGCATTATTTTATTTTTAAATCAATTTTACAAATTTAATACAATTATAGTATTAATACTATTTATATTAATAATTTTAAATATTTCTATTTTATTAAAAATTTAAGATTTTATTTTATTGTATTAAATTATTTGATTTATAATAAAAATAATAACAAAAATAATTAATCTTAAGACTTTTAAAAAGGTAAAATTGATCTTTTAAAATATTAAAAAATAATTTATAAATTATAATTGATTTTATATAATTTAAACAAAAATCAATTTTTAAAAAAATCAGTTTTTAGATTAAAAAAATTGGTTTTCAAAATAAAAATAGACTTTTATGTACAAAAATTAATTTTTTTTCATGTAAAAACTGTTTTTTAATTAGTTTTTTATTTAAAATCAATTTGACTTATTAATCTAAACAAAATATTTTACTAATCAAAATTAGAATTATTTTTTTGTTAATCTTAATCATATGTAATCCTATATATTAATAATAAATTTAAAAATAAAATAATTCTATTTATAAATTTTATTTTAATATATATTATTATATAATTTTTTATTAAAATTTTTGGCCCTCCTCCAAAAAACTTCTTCAAGCTCTGCCACTGTTTTCATGTTAGAAAGTATCTCTTTTTTGAGTTTAATTAAGATTTGAATTTTAATATTTTATTTTATCTTATGCTGAATTTTTTTATAACAAAAATAACATTTTAGACATTTGGATTATAAAAGATTTGATATTTAAACTGTTAAGAGTATTATCAAAAAATTTATTAATATCAACGACCAAGACGTTGATAAAATGGCCAAACTGTTAATAAATATCTATAAAAATACTACATATCTAAATTTTTTTGATAGTCAAATCTAATTAAGTTAGTCTAAATTCAACAAAAACCAATTTCATTATCTAGCGCGTGCGAACACGCTCTCACTCCAACACACACAATGTTTCATTGCGCGCTCTTTGACATAAAAAGCTATTTCAAAACCTCATTTTAACATTGAACTGAAAACCACTCTCAAAGATCTTTCAACACTAGATTTATTCATCAACAACAACACCGAACGAAAAATCTCTTTGCAAAGCTCTATGTGCTAGGTTGAATCATCAACAACAATACCGAACAAAAATTTTTTCTACGAAGCTCTCTGTGCTAGGTTTTAAACTGAACGAAAAGACGAAAACACATGAAGCTCTCAGCAAAGCTCTCTGTACTGTGCATTTTTATAAGATGAAAAGACGAAGCATTATTGAAGATAACTTGATTCTAACTCGTGCATTTTTGCTACTATAAAGTCGTAGTATTTTTTATGTGATTTAAGTCATGCTGATGAGTGTTCTGGTGTGATCATTTGTAATTTTAGTATTATTTTAATTTATATTTAGTGTGATTTATGTCATAGACTTGGATTTGGTGTCTCTCTATATAGTTGTAGAGTTTCTTATGTGATTTAAGTCATGTTGATGAGTCTTCATTGTCATAAATGTTGGGAATAAGTAGTATGACCACAATTCAATCAATCATGTGTCAAATAATTTGTTATTATTATTATATTAAAATGTTAATATAATAAGGTCCTTGATTAAATTTAGAGATTTATCATTGTGATAGTTATCATAATATTGAGAGATAAATCTTTTATAATTTAATCTAAATTGTTCTTGGTCATAGGATTATTAAAAAGGACATTAATAATCCAGAAAGATCAATATATATATATATATATATATATATATATATATATATATATATATATATATATATATATATATATGGTGCATATAGGGATATGACCATTGAACTGGCTCACTCTGAGAATTCCTAATGGTTATAATTACTGCATATTTGTCAATAGGATATTCTCAATATGAACATAGTAATAGAATTTCCTTTGACCTGCGACTATCATAGTAATTAACAACGTATTTATTATACTTTGATTCCGGACACCTAATACCCTAGGGTTCTAGTTGAATGGATATTGGGTATGATTTAAATACTTGTAGAATTAATGATCAGTCAATAAGGAATCCGTCAACTCTCGGTAATGAGTTTGAGCTCTATGATTATAATGAATGAGATGAATAAAACCTTGGCCAAGGGGATTGAATGAATGAAGAAATGAGTTTCTTAGGTCATTCACAGTTCATTATAATAATGGTAATAAGTTAGAGTTTGACAATTAAACCATACTCTAAGGGTTAACCAAGAGCTGGAAAGATGGAAGGAATTATACTTTGTTCTTCTGAGATTCTTAGTAAAAATATATTACTTCATACTATCGGGTCGTTGAGGAGTGTTGCTAGATGCCAACCTTGATTAGTAAATTTAGTACGACTAATTTACTACCCGCTTAGTATTGAACCTATGGAGTCACACACTAACGAGTGTTCTAACCTTTGCTATAGAATTATTTAATTATTATTTTGATTTGATCAAATAAATAATTATATTAATTCAAATGGAATATTATTATATTCTTTGCTAGCACCAAGAATATAATAATAGTATGATAATTGAGAACATTAAATGAGATTTGAGAATAATTAGTTATTCTATTTCTGAATTTGGATGAGATCCTAACTGATTCTGTTTTCAAATTGAGTTATGATATAATTCATAAAAATTTGAATGATTCAGATTTGGAATTTTAAGATATGATTTAAATTTGAATTGAGAATCAAATTTAAAATCAGTAACAAATCTCATACTATATATATGTACGTCAAGAGTACAGGAAAGTCACGAGAGAATAACAAGAGTTTTATTCCTTTACCTCTATACACATAAATGTATGTAAGCCTAATTCTTGGAGAAGAATTTTATGGTGTGCAAAGAGTTGCAAAGAGGTTCTCGATTTAGATCAGATATCCATTGGTCAAAGAGTTGACAGCAAAAGGTTGGTCTCGGTGTGGATACGCATAGCGCCTTCGTACCATCGAAGGAGAAAGTGATTTTTACTAGCGTACATACAGGTATTTAGATCTGATTTATTATATATTATATTATTGGAATAAAGTTTAAGCACAAAATAGATCTTTAAGGATTACTTTCTTTTCTTCCGCTGCGTGTTATGGACACATGGTAATCCTACAATAAATTACAATTTTCAGTGTCATTTTTATTTATATTTAGTGTGATTCACCTCATAGGCTTCGATTTGGAGTCTCTATATAGTTGTAGTATTTTTTATGTGATTTAAGCCATATTGATGAGTCTTCTGTTATCATAAACTGCAATTTTTAGTTTCATTTTGATTTATATTTAGTGTGATTTATGTCATAGGCTTGGATTTGAAGTCTCTATGTAGTTGTAGTATTTCTTATATGATTTAAGCCATGATGAGTTTTCTGGTGTGATCATTTTGCAAGTTTTGGGTTTTGTTATGAGTTAGATTTAGTGTGATTCATGTCATAGACTTGGATTTGGAGTCTCTATGTAGTTGTAGTATTTTTTATGTGATTTAAGCTATGTTGATAAGTCTTCTGTTGTCATCAATTGCAATTTTCGGTGTCATTTTGATTTACATTCAGTGTGATTCATGTCATAGACTTGGCTTTAGAGTCTTTATGTAATTATATTATTTTTTATATGATTTAAGTCATGTTGATGAGTTTTCTGGTGTGATCATTTGCAAGTTTCGAGTTTCATTATAAGTTAGATTCAGTGTGATTCATGTCATAGGCTTGGATTTGGAGTCTCATGTTGATGAGTGCCTATGTTGATGAATCACCATTTGAATGAATTAAATATCCTCATTATCAAAGCACTTCCAAAAAGTGTAAAATGACCATGGTGATCACACTAATAAAAGAACAAAAAATCAAATTATACTTGAACTCAACAACACAACAACAAAAATTAGATATGTATAACACAACAATTGTTTATAATTGACACCGAAAATATTCCAAACTAACACAACACAGTACCTATTTGTATTATAACTGGTATCAAGTGAAACAATATCGCCAAAATATTCAAAAGCAGCCTGGTTTCGTGCATCATCCCAAAAATATTTTTAATTGACTCACTAGCCTTAAGTTCAAGCTCATAAAAGAAGTTTTAATTCTTTTCTTTTGTTGCGTTTAGAAAATAATAAAATTAATTATGATGATAAGCATTATATTTGGTTGGATTAGAAATTCAATTTGTGTTTGATTCATGTATTAGTATTGTAGACCTAAACAATTAATTGTGCAGCTCAAACAATAAAACCAAGTATCTGAAGTGTAGCAACTCAGACCAAGCTTATAACCCAGTACATACATTAGCTTCATAAAGCGAAAAGATATTTGTTACTAGTGGAGCTTTGTCATTTCGGATAAAGCACAGAGAAGAAAAAGGGGGTTCATCTTTTCGATCAAACATCAAAGAAGAAAAAAGAAAAGTAAAATTTTGAAGGTAATATCAAATCACAATGGAGCCAAAATTAAAATGCTTAAATCAAGCATAATAAAAAAAGGTAAAAGGTTTCCATTATTATGTAAGTCAATTGCTTGTTGAATCCATCTTTTTTCTGCACATGCATTTTGGATAACAAGAAGAAAATAGAGGCTACTTTCTTCTTTTGTGAATCAATAGTTGATATTGAAACTTGGAGTCAAAGCACAAGATTAATGGTTTGGATTTAAAAAATACATTGAAAAACTCATCAATGAAACTGTTGCTGCTCATCTCTCTTCAGCGCTGCTTAACTCTGATCTTAATCCCTAGTTTTCTAGTTTGAATTTTTGGAAAGAAGGAGAAGACTTCAGCTGGCTTAATATTCAGTATGTCGACTTTGTTTGCTTGGTTACCTCATACAAAAGGACAAAAGAACCAAAGTTCAGGAAGGAGAGAAAACCCATAAATTTGATTTTTAGCTTTCTCACTTACCACTCAAAGTCCAAAGTTTTGAAAGAATGCACAATACTAAAGGGAGCATTCAACCAAGATGAAAGGCAATATTTGAGAATTCAGAATCTGGGTTAAGATTATAGAGTTTGAGCTATTCTACATCATCTCCTTCACGAGTTATCATTGAATATACAGTTTCTATGCTTTATCTTTCTTGGTTTTGATTCAATAAAAAAGACATATATGTGAGGCTTTAAGAAAAAGTCATTGAGAGAAAAGATAAAGAGAGGTAACTTGGAGAGAAAAAGTCAAGATTTATATCATATATCTTTTGATTGTATTTTTATTTTGATTATTGCACCTAAGAGGTATCCCTTGCTAAGTTGGGTGAGCACTTAGTGTGTTGTGAGTCTAGGAAGTGAACCTAGCTAAATCAAGTTTGGGTAGAAGTTTGGTTTGTCCCTGATAGAATTATGTTAAATATTTGGGAATTGATGTTTGTAAATACTTAAAAAGATAGTGAAAATTCTACTACTTTGGTGGTGAAGATTGGATGTAAGCTACATTGCACAAGATAGCTGAACCAAGATATATGGCTGTGTCATTTTCTCTTCCCTGCCCAATTTCTGATTTCATTCATTATGAGACAAAATTGTCTCCTGAATAATCAATCTCGCAGTCAAAATAGAAGCACAATTTTCTTTCTGGTTTGAGGCTTAATTGGTTAAGTTTGAAAGAAGGACATAGATTTAAACCTCACTTCTCTAGGCCATAAAGAAACTTCATCTTTCATTCTAAATAAGTATGTCCCAAATTTTTTAGCATCATCTTGTTCAAAAATATTACGAACTTCTCTTGTAATGTAATTTCTAACATCTTTTTCAATAAATCTTAGTTCACGATGACCTCATGCTGCTGCAACAAAGTATTGATATGTCTTACTTAGCCTAATATCAGCTTCATTGTTATTCTGAATTGTGCGAAGGTCAAACATGCTTAGCTGCCTATGTTGTTTAATAATCTCAGCTTCATTTGGACAGTATGCATGTAAATAATTTAAAACAACCTTGGAAATAATCTAAATACCAGTCTCCTTCAATATATGTATATAAATTCTTGTAGGACAATTTAATCCAGCTGGTGAGTTTGCCTTCTCAGTAGGAGATATGTTGAATTTTCATTTTTCTTTTCTGTTACATGTAATTAATTGATTTTTTATTTTATTTTTCTTCCTATTTGTATTCCATATTTTGGTAGCAAAACCTGCAACTTTAGCATAACTTTTGTAATTTTTTTCAACTCTTTCAAGTGTGTTAAAAGTCATCCCAACTTCTGACACAAATTGCTCATCAACATCAAATTACAATAACACAAAAAACTGGTCAATACAATACTATTATTAACTCAAAACAACAGCGACACCATTATTCATATTTGAAAACACCGAAATATCATAAATATAAACTTATTTTCACGATCAAATTCAAAACAATATAAAAACCAGATTTCAAAAACATTGAAATCCTTAATCCTTTGGCAATAACATAAAAAAATGGACAATACAACACCACTATTAACTCAAAACAATAGCGAGATTATTCACATTTAAAAATAAAGAATTTTATTAACTTATTAATAAATGAAAATCACATAAAACTAAACACACAATCACTAATTCTATTTAACACAGAAATCTATACAAAACACCAAATCAGTAACACTGATCTTCACAAATCAATCCATAACAAAAATGAACTTATCAAAACTCGTAGATTTCAATCAAATTCAAATTCTTAACCATCAACACTGATTTTCTTAATCAAATTCAAATCCTTAATCATATTCATAACTACAGTTATTCTCTCAATCAAACATCGTCGACTACATTCGATTGAAAAAAATCATCCAACTCGCCCTGGTTCAACGTAACCGAATTTGCATCATCAAACTCACTTCAACGCACTCGAACTTGCATCATACATTATTTTCTATCAATGTTTGATTTTAGACATGAACCAACGATAAAACATGATAACACAAAAAAGAAAAGCAAAAAATATGAGAAAACAAAGAAGAAGACTAAAAAATTTGAGAACGCAAAGAAGAAGAGAAATAATATGAGAACGCAAAGAAGAAGAGCGATACATTAGCAATGAAATCACGAAAAAAATAGAACTGCAAGAAGAAAATGTTAGAAAAGCAGTTTGTTAGGATTACTGGCACGTAGATGTTATTTAAGTTAAAATAACTTAATTGGACTTGGTTAGTGAAAATGCTTGGTTATAGAGCCTTTTTGAAATATTTATCGGATATATTTCAACTAATAATTTTTTTTAGAAATTTATTGACACTTTATGATCGTCTATAATAATAATTACTAATACCAACACTTCATATTATTGATAAAACCTATGCATCAATAATTTTATTTATTAATATTATCTACAGCCAAGATCAATAAAAAAGAATTTCTTTTTAATTTTTTAATTTAAACTTGTTATAATAATAATAATAATAATAATAATAATAATAATAATAATAATAATATAGCATCCAAAATATACTCAAATAACAAAACAATATATTGAATACAATCCAAAAAGCAACAAAAAATATTAACAAAAATAAAAATAAAATACATCCAAACCTCAATAGTTGTCCTCATCGTATTACCATGTAATATATAATTCACAAAAAAAAATTTATTTATGAATTAATTTACTATAAATTGATTTGATCATATTTAGATTAACTTTGAAAACAACATTAAAATTAATTCATTTAAAAAAATACCTAACAATACAAAAATATATTACCCCTTCACACATAAGAACATCAACAATTCTAAATTCTCCAAAAATAAGCAATTAATGTGCTAAATTGTTAGAACCAAATATAAAACAATAAAAAAATCAAGTAGTAATTTTAATAAAAATAGTCAACTATGTATTGTAAAATATCAAGTGTATAGAATAAAAATTTAAAGAAATAAAATACTGTAAAACAAAGCAAAATAAATTCTGATCACTATGGGTCATGATAGTCATCATCGTCGTCATCTCCCAATCCTATTGAAGCGACGGTCTAGGTGGTGGTATCGGTGCCTGTCCCGGCTCCTATGACGTCCCAAGGGTAGTCAAAATAGAGAGTAATGACTAAGAAATTTCATGGGTATCAGTAGTCACCCTCCCTCTACCCTTACCACGAGGCCAACTCAGGCCACCTCTGCCTGTCGTCTTGTTTTCCTGAAACAAGAATGAAAAATAGTTATGTTGCTAGCATGCAATGTAATTACATAATAAGCTAATTAAAATTTGAACATATAATAAGGTAGTTAAACTATACTTAGGTTACCCATATTCGGATTCGTCATCTTCTTCTTTTGGTTCATTCTCCTTTTTCGAGATAACTTCCTTATCATCGAACTCGTTTTTCTCTTCTTTATCTCCAACTCTCCATCCACCCCCTCTTTTTCTTGATCATTATCTCCATCAATTGGTAGCATGTCATTGTCTACCCTAAGGTCAATGATGTTATCATTCATAACAACTGACCTAAGAGTGATCGGATCACCAGTATCAACCACTATCTTCAAAAGAGTTGGGTCATTAATTTAGTGAGATTCTTTATCCTCTGTCCTATCAGACTCGACATTGCCTCTTGGCTTAGTCTTAAGGACAACCACCCAACTAGACTTGCATGACCATGGACATGGCAAATAGTATAATTATCATGTATTTTGAAGTAGAATAAAAGGATCATAATATCTATATTTTCTGGTCACATTTACTTCAGTGATATTGTAGTCCTTGTGCTTTTGTGTTCCTAGTCACGGACTTGGATTATACCATTTATATTTAAACACACACCTTGTGCAACACACGATACTAATCAAAATGGCCACTTCCTGCATTCCCACGGACTAGACTCTCGTGTTATCTTTTTTTTTCACTGACTATTGTAAAGAATGAAACCTATATCCATTAACACTATAGATTAGGAAGCTTGTGTCCTTATTCATTTTGTTCCAACTAAGTGCAACAAGTTTCCATTCTATTATGCCAATTAGATTCACTCAGACGTATTCTTTGAACTAATGTGAAAAATCATTAAGTGATATATCAGGATCTATTTCTTAGAATAAACTAGGATGCAATAGCATAAATAAGAAAAATTCCACATTACTAAAGTTTTAATTAGATGAAGAAGTTATCTTACTAATTGAAATATTGATGAAAACTTGAAAAACTCATGTCACATAGGGTAAAATTTAGTCGTAGTTAAGAAACACATGCAGATGTGCGGCATCAATTTTCTTCTTCTCTAATTAATATTTACTACCCGCGTCCATTGTAACTCCTTTCAAAACAAAGTTGGATAGGTTGGTGCACTTGACGAGGATTATCCCCTCTCATTGTTCTTTCCAACTCTTGTTCTCCATGACTCAATATAAGACTCAAAATATAAGGAGCAAAATACGAATGTTTCTTTAGTTAAGAATGCTTCACATATTATACCCTCGATTCGAGTTCTGTTCTTCATAGTTCGCTTGAAGGATCCAAAATTGGACCTGCCGACACACTCTTGCTTCGTATGGCATGTGGATTGCTAGGCATTTCATCACATCAAAAAATCTTGGAGGAAATATCCTCTCCAACTTACAAAGTATGATGAAAATATTCTTCTCCATGATAGTGAGATAATCAATCCTAAGTTTTGTAGTACATAACTCCCTAAAAAACTCACTTATTTCTATGAAGGGTTTCTAGATGTTGGTAGGAAGTTCTCTAAATACAACAAAAAGCAATGACTCCATAAATATATGACAATCATGACTCTTCAACCTAGTAAGATTATCCTATGATATGTTTACACATCTACCCAATTTAGAGGCATAACCATCAGAAAACCTCAAACTCCTATCCACCTACAAATATTTTATCTCTCATCCTTCGTTGGAGCAAATACAACCTTTAGTTTAGCCCATCGATTGTTGTCAAGTCTCTTTTAAGTTCATATTTGGCCGCCTCCAAATATCCACCAAGTATAACATAACCTTATTGTTATCCTTGGTTCATTTATTGTTCATTGTTGTGTATATGATATTATCAAATACATTTTTTTAGTATGCTCTCTGTTATATCCCAAAAGACTCAACCCTGCCTCATTATCGACGATCCTAAGAATACTACTGACTAGATGCCACATTTCTAAACCACCCAACCTGACGGGTGACCTAAAGAGTCCTTGTTGCGCCAAAAGGGTGATCAAACTCAAGGAATTTTTAATGACAATCGAACTACGAATTCTTACTCTTATTCTTCAGCCAAAATGACTTTGTATCCTCTATATAAATGGGACACGACATTCTGCTCTGAGTGGACTGTCCCGACAACATGTCGTATACAGAAAAGTTGTTGATGGTTCACATCAATGTATCATGTATTTAGAAATTTGTTTTAGTTGAAATATCATATGTCTCTACACATCAATCCACAACTCATTTAATTCATCCACCAAGAGTTGGAAGAAGACATCAATTTTTTCCTTTGGATTGCTTGGACTAGGTATGACATAAGTTAAGAATATGTATGACTCTTTCATGTACATTTCAAGAGGTAGGTTATGAGGAGTCCCCACAACAGGCCTACATGAGTATGCGTTACTAAAATTAGAATTCGGTGCAAACTTCATCAGATGTAAAGTAGACCCCACAAAGCTAATCTAACATTTCTAGGCTCGCTCGCAAATGTAAAGTAGACCCCATCAAAGTACTTTCAAGCCTCTCTGTGTGACGGGTTCATCATAAAACCATCTTTTTTGTTGTTATTATTATGCCAATTCATGTGACGAGTCTAACTCATCCATGCATAAATCTTTTTAGCCTAAGAATTAGGGGTGAGTAGTGCATCATTGTTTGGGACTTTTTAACCTCCATTTACCAATCCGTTCTCTCTATACTTGATACCTCGATACATCACAAAATTTACAAGCAGTGAGATATACATCTCCCTTATAATATAGCATACAACTATTCAAACAACAATCGATTTTAACCGAATTTAGACCTAATTTTGAAGTTAGCTTCTTTGCCTCATAATGGCTTCGTGGGACACCAATAGTCTGGACTGGTACTAATTCATTACAAAGGATAGCCCACTTATCAAAAGACTCTTGGGTGTGATTTGACTTAGATTTAATACTCATCATTCTAACACAGGCAAACTATTTCGAGTGAACGCACCCCTCAAACAACGGTTGTGCGATATATTCTAATAAATCATAAAATCTCTTTGCCTTTGAGTTAGTCTCTTGTTCAACATCTTTCATATCATTAGCATCGATTGCATCAAATACCATCTCGTTATATCTCTCTTGGTTACTCTCCCAATTCACCTTTTCCATGTTCAGTTCTCTAACCACCTGAACCCTCCTTGATTGACCCTCATACCTATTGGAATTCAGTGCAGACTGATTAATTTCCTTCTCATCAACTTCTTCGAGTTCAGTCCATACCCAATAATCACCCTAGAACCCATTAGGGTAAAGGTGAAGGATCATATCTGAAGATCGTAACCATTTAATTAGTCGACACTTATAGCATGGACACTTAGATACTCCTTGAGACCTAAATGGTTTCATGTTGAAGATATATGCAACAAACTGATCAACTCCCTAAAAGAACTCAGGTTTTAACCCCTTCCCCCTCAGTTGATTGTTATCCCTATCATACATCCACAAATGGTAACTTGAAATTATTTTACAGCAAACAACCTAGAATACAACCAACAATATAACTTATTAAATTTTTTATTCTTATTTCGGCAAAGTTGCTTCTATAATTAGAATCATCTACCGAATATAATTTTTATTTTCTCACAAATCAAACATGTTTTTAAATCATTTTAACAAAAATTCAGTAGACTTTCCCCTTAATTCAGATACTTTCACCAATAAAATTTATCAATTTTTACAGAAAAATAGTTGCAAGCATAAATTAAAATAAACACACATTCAATAAAACATCAAATCATAGCTATTTTAATGTGCAATTTCTTATTACTCCAGAATTTTTTAGCAAATAAGAGTTTCGAGAAGACACTACTAGATAACATGTTTCCACCTTCGTCCTAAAACTCTATCCCAAAAGTAAGTCCAGTATAAAACTTAAACAATATAGAACGCTTAGAGAGATAGAAAATCAACCTGAATATTGCACGAACAACCCATGCATATATCAACTCGAACAAATCCACGATTAAAACTACACGACGTTCAAACAAACAAAAAATTCTAAGATAAAGTTAGTGAAATATAGAAAAAAAATTAAGTATATTTATAAATTAATTAATCTAATCCAAAAATCTTAGTTAATAGTAAAGTTAATTTAATTAACATAAATTCAAGTCTAAATTAGTCTAACTTCAACCCTAAAATAAATCCTAAACTAATTTATCTAACTAATTATCCTAATTAGTTATAATCTAACTTAATTAACCAACTTAACATAATTTAAATCCAAACCCAATATAATTTAATTAAATCATAATTGTGTTAAATCTTAACCTAATATAATTTATATTCTAATTACTCTAAACATAGCTAATTAACCATATATCATAATTTCACAATATATATTTTATAAATGAGAATTAAAATTCTATGTGTTAATTAGAAATAAAAATTATATAATTACTCTAAACTAATTATAAAACTAATTACTCTAAACTAAGTACCATAAATTTATCATATATCACAATTTTATATAACTCTCTTACTTTGAGACAGTGGCGGCGCGGAAGATTTTTTTCAACATGGTGGCAGTAGCGGTGGACACAGGGGTAGTGTAGGGTTAGGATTTAGTAAATGCCAACAATGTAAAAAAAATGGAAGAAGAAAGGAAAAAAGACATACCTAGATGAAGGAGGAAGATTAGCGCTGCAATTGACAGTGGCAAGCGACGACGGCAGCAAATGATGGAAGCAGCAACTCGCAAGAGAGAAACAAGCTACCGGTGAACACTCCTCAACAATGACGATTGTTGGAGCCATGGGAAGTGCCCGGCAACGGCGAAACAGCAGGGAATTGTGGGGATAGTAAGGCTAACGGCGAGAGTAGAGAAAGAGAAAGAGAAATAGGAAAGAAGTGATGTTGATGATGTTGGGGGATAGTGGGGCTAACGGCGAGAATAGAGAAAGAGAAATAGGAAAGAAGTGATGTTGATGATGTTACAAAAATGGGGGGAAAAGGTTCGCAAATTTGAATTTAGGATTTATTTTATCGTTGGATTCTATCAACCTTAAATTGAACAGTAAAATGTGCACGAAATAAATTTATTTTTGTACCATTTGTCACAGTCAGTTTAGGATTAGAATATAAATCCAACGATAATGTTTCTTGAATGACGAATTTAGTATTGCAACTGTCGCAAAATCCGCACATCAGTAAAATCGACGATAATGTTCGACACTAAATCTAATAATAAAATTGATGGTAGTTAACATTTTTTTGTGTAGTGATGTGTATGGTCATTTGATTAATACCATACAATTTTTTTTCAATCACCAATAATTCCTGTCGGGCCATCATCGAATCTCTACAAAAAGAATAAAAATAATTTTTTGTACTTTTAACACGTCAAATTATTTCAGTTGCAACTCAATTCTATAAAAAAAAAATGAAATGATTTCAGTTAGTTATAATATAAAATCATAAAATTTAAAATTAATCCAATTTATATTTTTTATCCATTCTAAATAAAGAATTTGATTTTGAAATAAATCCATTCTTATTTCATTGTATTCCAAACACATCCTAAAAAAATATTATACTTTAAATATGCGGGCTGAATGGACAAAAGGGTACTTATAAAAGGGGAGTAGTTGTAGCTTAGTTTTTTCATGCAAAAGCAAGAGATAGAGTCTCTCTGATCTGTGAACCTATCTGTGACTGTGAGAGGGTGAGTGAGTGAGCAAGAAAGAACAATCAATTCAAGAGCTGACTGAGTTTGTTTCTGATCACCAACTTGCCTTCACTACCAGACACAGCTCAAGGATCAAACTAAACAGAGGCAGCATCATTTAAGGTATGTTATTAAATCTTTCTCTTTGTTTGGTAACCTCACTAATTCTCATAATTCTGTATGTGCATGAATAGACAAGTCCATTTTCCCTTATTACAGATAGATCTTACAGGTATGAATTTTAATAAAGCAATAAAATAATGTCTATATGTAAAATATACAAATTAAATATTATATAATTTTTCTAAAATCTATATAAGTAAATTATCATATTGCATGATGGGCATGTACTAAGTTTATCTTGATACATTATAGCAAGGCCAATTTCTTACTCTTCCTTTTTTTAATCATAATTATACGGATCATAAAATTATTCCTCTTAATTAAAAACCTAAGCCGATAAAAAGAGATACATAAATAGTTTTATCTGTAACGCATTCTCATATGTCTCTAATAATAATATGTTTGTTATGTTTTCGTGGAATAAGATTGACAAAATTAATTTGTTTTGTCTTTGTTGTTCATCTTTGATTAGATCCTGGCTTGCTCAAATTGATATTTAGAATTTAGAAATTACTCTGTTTCATAAACTTTTCGTGATATTCTATTTCCTTTCAAAACTTCCTTAGTTGGGCTAAATTAATTAACACCAGAAATAAACATGAAAATCACACTCCGGAAATCACAACAACTATTTCACAAATAAAAGGTTTTGTCTTCCGATCATTTTGCAACTGTTTTTTGTATAAGATCATTTAAAGTTTTTCACTACGTCAGTTCGCACTTAATGACAATATTATTGATAACTTTTATAACATACTTTTTAAATTTTTCTATGAATAATTGCTAGATGATAGATTCTAATTATTAAAAGCGTAAGAAGTTTGGTAGGAACGAATATGCAATTCGCTCGTATACAAAGAGTAATGTTTTACCATCTTTTCCACTGATGGTACGTGCGTTCAATAACTTATACAATTATTAGTGGAAAGTATAGACTTAAAATATGAAAAGAGACTAGATTATTCAACTTCCGAAGATTTTTTCTTCTTTATTAGTCGGGTATACAAAAAGATATTTAGAAGACAGTTGAAATCAATTCAAATTAATTTAAATTTGTTTTATTTTATATTTATTAATTACTATTAAAATAAATACATAATATTAAACATAATATATATATTAAATTATAAATATTAAATTGAATAAGATAATTTTAATTAGCGCCTTCTTAACATTACTAGAGTATAATTGCCAAACTTAGTAGAAACTCATAGGCATAGCAATATATAGATGGCGAAACCTTGTATTTACTTTTACATCAATATATTGTAATAAACTTATCGTCTCATTAACCAAAAAGAAAGTACGTGCATTTTGAAAGAGAAAATAAAAAGTAAAGATAAACATTATCTATTAAAAAAGCGACACCGCACGAACCTTTTTTTTTACAGTATTTTTAAATTAAAAAATTAAAAACTAATTTATTATAGAATTAAATTTTATTTAAAAATTTATTATTAACTAAAAAATTTTTTTATATATAAACAAAATTTAAAATTTTAATATTTATTTAAATAAATAAATAAACTATTACACCAACTCAAATTTGGAAGAATAATTTACTAATTTAGTAGTGTCCAGATTCTTTGTGAGTTCAATTTACTAAGAAATGTTCCACTATCATTAAAAGCATGCAAGCATGCAAAAAAGAAATGATTTTAATTGCTCATAGTGGCGACCCAGTGGCCAACAAATGCTGTATTAATATTAGTACTCAGAACTACAATTTGTCGTTCTTTCATTTCAGTGCGTACAAACAAACTATGGACATCGGTAACTTGGTATATATTGTAATCTTATCCTTGGATTTCTTAGTAATTATCTATGAATATGCTATTATTCATAATTACTTTTTATTATATACTGTATTGTGCAGTCAAAATTTTGTCTTATTTCAACTTTAGTATTATTAAAAGTTAAAACCTTCATCCATTATCACCCTTGTCAAGAAAATGAGAATCCACGTACGCACACGGTATATTATAGAGTTAAGGTTTTCTTTTTTGAGAAAATTCATGGAGTTAATATTTTTATTGAAATTTGATCAGTATTTAATTATTAAAAAAAATTAATAATTTTATACTATTAGATATCATTTCACATTATTAAAAATAGAAAAATATTGATAATAATTAATTGATGATTACATATTATAAATTCTGTTGATTTCTAATATTTTTTTTTCTTTAAAAAAAAAACAAAAGACAAAAGAACAAGAAACAAAAACCATTATAATTTAAAATGATTGTTAAATTATATTGAATACTTTTTTAGTAAATTAATATTTATTTATTTAAAGAGGGGAAGCTTTTAATAAAAATCTAAATTAAAACAATGCTTATTATGGTGGTCATCCACTATATATAATTAATGCTGAACGATGACATGTGGTTTACATAATGTTTATATATTTCTGAACGTTTTACACAAAATAGGTTTTCAGGAATGTAAAAAAAAAAAAAAAATCCACAGACTACACTTCGAGGCTCGAAGGAGTGTTATTTGGATTTGCACTACATACATTTGTGGCTTCTTATCTTAATTTTTTTTTTCTTTTTCTTTTCAATGCCACAATGTTTACATTCTTTATAATAAATACCATTTTGACATTAATATTTTTTTGAGTAAAATATATTTTTTCCTTAAAATATATTAAAAGTTTTAAAAATTATTCTAAATTTTATTTTGTTTTAATTTTGTCCCAAAAATTTTCAGTTTGTATCAAATATACTTCTAACGAGTCACCAAAAAATATAGTTTTAACGGTTAATTTTTAAAAAAATTTAGGACCAATTCAACAATAATTTCATAGAAATAACCTTTAACAGAAGCAAATCAGATATATAATTGTCATGCATTATTATTAGATTAATTCTAAATTTTTTAAAAATTTAGATGTCAAAAATATATTTAATGTAAATAAAAACTTTAGGAACAAAATTAAAACAAAATAAAACTTAAGAATATTTTTAAAATTTTTAACAAATTAAAAAAAACATATATTTTATCCTATTTTTTAATAACTAAATATACGTTCTCTTTATTTTATTACTTAAAAATAATTTAAGTACATAATTAATTAATAATAACTATATTTTAATATGGATATGAAAAGTATTTGCTATATGAATAATTTTTTTCCTTTTTTAATATGACCAAGGACTAAACCTATGTAATTTTTTTTAGCAAATTTATAAATATGCTAAAATTTTAAAAATTTATAAATAAATTTATTAATATGATTTTTTAAATTTTATTTATGGTTTAATTAATATGAATACCTATGTGATTTTTTAGCCAATTCATAAATATGTTTATATTTTAAAAATTTGTAATTAAGTCTTTATATTTTATTAAAATTTTTAATTATATATTTATTGATACAAAAAAAAGTCAGAAGAATAAATTATTTCTAGTTATATATTTGTACAGACTGAATTTAAAAAAGAGTAAACTACTATTATTATCCTAGAAAGTTTTAAACGTTGACAAATTTATCCATTAAAAAAAAGAAAATTACAATTATACTTATGAAACATGAGTTCCGTATAACAAAATTATCCAAACATCAAAAAATCACCTAAAAATTTTAAATTACTTTTTTCTCGACTACTACTACCATCATCTCCCCTCCCCCTGTTCTCTCTCTCTCTCTCTCTCGCTCTAAATGTTTTTAGAGTCCCTCAAAAGCTTCAAATCTACAATCTCTACGGCGAAGAGGCTCTCACGTTTGGTCAGTTTTTCTGCCTCCGCCGCCGTTGTCATCGTCACCACCCCTTCCTCCATCGCCTTCCTCCCCCAAACTGAATCCTCCATCATCACAACTTTTGTGGATAAGGCCTTTGAGGATAGCTCCTTCTCCAACTATGACCTCAAGTCCATCGTAGGCAAGACAATATACACTGTCACCGTCGCCATTGCCAATTCCCTATCAAGTGCTTGAAACCCTTGCCCGCCAAAATGCCTCATCCTCTTCTACTCAGCCACTCATCATGGTTGATTCGTAGGAGAATGAGATCTGACTCATCCACACATTCATAGCGTGTGCGGAGGCAGTCCACCAAAACAACATGTCTCTTGTGGAGGCGCTCAGAAAGCAGATCGAATTTTTGTCGGTGTCTCAGGTTGGAGCCATGCGCAAAGTAGCCACCTACTTTACCGAAGTCCTCACTCACCAAATCTACGGTTTATACCTGGATCTTGACGCTTCGATGCTGGAGTTGATGTCGACTGAGACCGAGGTTGTGGCGGTTCTCCATCTTGAGGATGAGGTAGAGGATGGATTTGTTGGAGATTATTAAAAGAAGACGAGATAATGCGATGATGGTGGTGATAAAGAGAAAGAAGCGATGATGCGGTAATAGTACTTTAAAACTGTCTGTGAGTAGTGAGTGGTGGTTGAGATTGGCAACACCAATGAAGATGAGAGTGATGAATTAGTAGTTGGTGAAAAAGGGGATAGATTGATGTTAAAGATTTAGAGAAAGAGATAAGGGATGATGGTAGTAGTGATGGAGAGAAAGATAATTTAAAATTTTTAGATAATTTTTCAGTGTTTAGATAATGTTGTTATACAGAATTTATGTTTTATGGGTACAATTATAATTTGTTTATAGATAGATTTGTCAGTATTTATAATTTTTATGAATAAAAATGATAGTTTACTCTTCAAAAAATGTAAATAATTACGTTTTATTAATTAAAATTAAAATTATATTTTAATATATTCGTGTGTTTTTCAAATTAAAAAAATTCAAATTATTTTGTTTTTAAATAAAAAAGAAGCCTAAATAATTGTTCTTACTAAAAAAATTGGAAACAGTTACTTTATATTTATGTTATACTTGAAGTATACAATAGACATAAATAAATTAATAAATTATTGAAATCTAAAAATAATACTTAATTTAATATAAAAATAAAATAAAAAAACAATTATCATGAAAATAATAAAATCAATTTTATATAATTATTAATGAGTGATCCAACAATTAAACTAAGGATCGACAGTATTCTAACTGGCTTAATCACGAGCTGGATTCTTCTAACCATGTTAGAAGCATAAATTGATTACTTTATATTTTCTTGTTGACCTTCAGTTTCTAAAACTTTTTGGAATAGGAGAGAGAAAAAATACACAGGAATAACGCTTTTTTTGAAATGAGATGTTCTCGTAAAGATGTGTAAAATATTTTTTGTAAAGACACTTATGTATTATATTATTATTAAACGTATTAATAAATTGATTATTTTTTTATTTTTTAATAAATTAGAATAAAATTGATTTTCTTATAACAATAATAATAAATCTAATTTTTTTAAAAATTTAGTTGTATTTTTAAATCTTTAGAGATTTAAATGTCTGTAAAATAAAAAATTAGGAATATATTTATTTTTTTATCAAAAAATTTAAAAATATTCGAGTTAGATTGTATACGGATCAAATTAATCTAATAATTATAATACAGACAATTAGATTTATTATTGTTGTTATAATAAACTGATTTTATTTTGATTTATTAAAAAATAAATTATTAACTAACTTAATAAAAATGTTAACATTTTTAAAGAAAAAAGAAAAAGACATATTTAATGTCTTTAGGAGAGTGGTCTCCTTTTTTAAATATGCTAAACCCGTGACTTCCGCCTCCCATCTCAGCAAACTATGAGCCATCACACAGAGAATCTCCTCTCTCACACTCAACAAACTCCTCCCGTCTTATTCATAACACAACGTAACGTAGCTACAAAATCTAAATATGCCAAAGTCATGGTGCCATCATAGGGCGTGCCAATATAAGACACCAATCAAAGGGCTTGATAATGATGATAATAATAATAAATTAATATTCTAAATTAATTCCTAAAAAATTTTTATTTTGGACAAATTAACTTATTTGAAATAAAAAGAAATTAATAAATTAGTCTTTGATTTTTGAAATATTAGATAAATTATTTAATAGGAGAAAGAAAGATTAAGAAAATTCTATTGCAATTTTTTGTGGTCTGAACCCCCGGAAAAACATTATAAAAAAGTGAACTTCTTTTTAAACTTACACAGTTACACTGATATTGTTTAATTTTAATATATATATATTACATTGAAAAGAAGGAAAAAACTGTTTTTTTTTTTTTTAAAGAAAACTTATAATGGTATTATTTGATTTTAACGTTTATGGAATAATGTTTTGTAAAGATGATGTATACATGAAACAGAAATTGTACTGTGGAAAAAAGAAGGAGAATTAAGATTTGAATACTTGTGATTGCTGTGATGAAGTGATGATGCACGTAAACACGCTATCCACCTCCTTCTCCTTTTCTATTCTACTTGCATGTATTTTGCTTTTCTTTTCTTTTTCCTTACTTTCTATGAGTGAAGTGTCATGGACACTACTCTCTTTCTTTCCATTCACATTTCACATTATTTTCTTTGGTTTTCTTGGGCATAGGAGTGAATAGTGATAATGAGTAAGATAAAATAAAATTCAAGTTTTGTTTAAATTTTATTTTTATGTATAAATTTTTTTAAAAATTTTATTTTATTATATTTATAGGTTTAAAATTTTTTATCAGAACTGTTATCTACAAAATAACTCTTTATCTATTTTAATAATTTGTCTATTCTACCCAATTCGTTAAAAAGACCTAATAAATTTATTTTAAAATATGAACAACATGCATCTAAGTTTCTAGTATTTCACAAGTATAATATTAATTAAATATTCTTTTTATATATTTAACAACATTCATGCCTGGTTTGGTGGTTCAAAACTTGAGCAAAAAAGAAACCTCAGTTTGAACCTCTTTCCTTCGCTAAGCGAGTTGAATACATGGTTGTGTGTAAGTAGTGCTGTCAAGCCTATCTTTGTAGATAGGACTATTGTTGATGTATAATGTCCTAATTTTCAATTATTCCCTTTCTTGTTAATCAAGTATCCACTTTTTTTTTATAAATGATTGTGTAGCCAAAAAAGTAATGAAAAAAATAGTAACCTAACCACCAATCCAAAATATAAAAATCATTTAGGATGTTTTGGGCAAAACCTCTTCAATTGACAAAAAAATAAAGGACTTTTTTCACCAAAATTACTATTTACATTTTTTTGAACGAAAAAAGAACCACTTGTTTTTTCCTAAAACAATAGAAAAAAAATACGAGTCAATTCATTTTTTATATTAAAACGAGATTAAAAGTAAAAAAAAAAAAAAACTACAAAGTAGAAATCAGGGTCAATTCATTTTATTCGACAAACATCCATTAAATGAATCGAACTTTAAGCTTAGAAGTTTATAAAGTGTTTATACAAGATTGGGTTTGAATATTTAACCTGTTAATTTAAACGGGTCCAAATAATAATAATTTATGGATAAGTGGATAGAAGACTGATAGAATTTGAGCAAGCTTAAGTTCTAGATGTGAAACGGAAAGAAGTGTAAAATAACATATAAATTAAAATTAATTATAAAAAAGAGAAAAGTACAGGTAGACAATGAAAATACTAAACAATGTGAACAATGGATATATCAGATGTTCATTTCATTAGGTATCCGGATGGTTATCCTAACATTAAGATTTATATGAGTGATTTGGGAGGGTAGTGTGTTTTTACTTTATTGGACCAATTTTAGAGTCTAATATTCACAAAAACTATTGTCTATCTAACAAAGTCATTACAGAATTAGTTAATTTGGTGTGAGTCTGTTATAATTAGTTATATGAGGCTGAGACACTAACATAAATAGATAGTTATATCACAAGATTAAGATTCTGTTTTCTTTCTCTTAATTACTCTGTTCACAAAATGATAGATGAAGATTGATGAGTGTTGATGGTTAATTGTGTAAATTCATCAATCAACTGACACACAGTGTTACACGCATACCTTAGATACCATGAGTTAGTTATAGGATCATTACAACTTGCATTGCTGCATGGTATAGAACTAACTGTCTTAACTGAATTCTGGTAAATCAGTTTTAACACCAAAACAGAATTTCTAGCTTGTGTGATAAGTAACAGCTTATTTATCTGCTATGCTTAGCCTATGCTCAACTTAAAACTCCGTTAAAGACATACGTGAAACATCAATCTAAACTTTAAATTTCAAAATAAATAAAAGAATTTTACTGGACACACAACCATAGATGAAGCTAATTACTCTTAAATAATAGGTGATAATATATAGGATTGTTTAGATGTGACTTCCATTATATTTTGTGATAAATTTTCTCTCCTCAAAAATTTAATATATATCAAATAAAAACACATAAATAGTTAAAGATTTCAGCCATGAGCCATCCAACACTTGTTATGGACTTTTGGTGACTCGCTGAATAGCTGGTTAGAAACAAATGATCAATAGAGTAGTGACAGAGGATATGTTCCTTCCTTTACTAATGGTTTTGAGCTCGAATTTTAAATACAAATAATGTTAGTGAGTCATTTTTTTTTCAGCTAACATCAGTAAATTGTTTAAAATTATTTTATTTATCTTAAATTATAAATCCTAAATTATACATTCTTAACCTTAAATTTTAAATTATAAAGTTTAAATCTTCTAAAAATAAAAAATTTTAAAATAAAAAAATTAACTAATATTGAGTAACTAAAAATTAAATTTTTAATATTTTTTATGTATGTTCTCCAATAGAATTTCAAATACTCAAATAAAATTGCCTAAAATATGATGATGATGATGATGATGCATGGTAATAATAATATTAAAGATATAACTATTTATGTATTTTTTATTAATTTAAATTTTAAAAAAAATAATTTTGTGATATGATATCAGAATTTTTATAATAGATCTAAGTTTCAATAATCTTTATTATCTTTTAAAAGAAAAAAATATAAAACAAATAAAAAAATATCTATACAAAAAAGTTAAACAAACCTAAAACAGGATTTTATTTGAGTAAATATATTAGAAATATAATTATTTATGTATTTTTTTATTAACTTAAATTTCTAAGAGAAGTAATTTTATGACAAATAATAATAATAATAATAATAATAATAATAATAATTCGTACATGCATACATATGTTTTTAGTCACAAATGATAACATGGGGAATGTAGTACATTCTCTGATGATCTTTAATTAATCGCTAATCTTCATCTGAAGGCAATGAATTCGCAAGATTCAACGTAAGAAATATATATGTATATACGCGAATGAATCTCATTCTGATAAGTAGTCGATTATTCGATGAACACTAGTAAAGGTTCGTTTTCGTTAGTTTGATACATGTATACTAAATATGCACGTTAGTCTAATCTTAATCATGGTACATCATCACTCATGCATGAATGCTAATAGAACTCTCTGATCTTATCTCGGATCTCCTTTTTTCTTGAACGATCCGAAGTCAGTGGCTTAATTAATGCGAACGATATACTAGGTTATTAAAGGTGAGGAGTTTTAATTTTGTTCATAATATCTTAAATGTATTTTAATTATGTTTTTGAATATCGATGCCGTTGGGCAAGATAATAACGTGATAATACCAGAAGTATAAAAAATAAAAAAAAAAAGTTCAAGAGCCAACAATTTTATTAAATTTTAGTCAATATATAGTCATAAAAAAAATTTAGTTAGTATATAATTAATAAAATAAAAGTGAATAATTTTATACCATTAAATAAAATTTTATACTATTAAAATCATCATTAATAATTATTTAATAACTACAAATTACAAAAATAACTGCCCCTAACACTCCTCAAAAATTAATTCAATGCATCAATTCAGTGGTAAGAGTAGTTTGGCTTTTCTGTGGTATCATGGGACGCTCAACTATTAGGGGGTTAAATGACTATATGTTGATATAAACTTCTCTTTCATTGCCTTAATGTTTAAAGGTAGGTTATTCTTAGAATTTAGAAATATTAGAATATAAAATCCAAACAAACGAATTACTCACCATTTTTATATGCTTTGATGTGTAATTTATTTATATAACTTAATTAATACTTATGTCATTGTATAATAGTGTTCCATCAATATTTTGTGTATGTTTATTTCATTCTTTTCTCTTCTTTACGTAGAATATAAGTTAATTCATTAGTTTATTTAGGTCACACTAACGTATCATATTCGTATTTTGCATCTGAGTTTCTCTTGCTAATTGCTATAATCTTGTTGTGACACGTGTTCACTTTGCAATGCAGATTTTGAGAAAATGAATGTTTAATTTAATAAAAATGTATTTAATATATTAAAAAAAATAATGTTACATTATTATCAAAATTTATATTTTTTACTAATATTTAGCCAATAAAATACTTTATTCGTAATGTTTACTCAAAATTGTTATAATTTAAAAATTTATAATTCGATTTTTATTGACTATCAAAAAAAAAAATTTAGCATAAAATTAATAAAAAAATCGTATAGAAAAAAAAAGCACTACTACTCCTTACTTTTTATTATTATTTATGATGTACGAAGATTAAATTTCCCCAGTGTAATATTCAAAGTAAGGACTAAGGAGCCAACTTGGTTTCCCCCAAGGTAAAAAAAAAAAATCAAACAATAAATAAGAATCATGGCCAAAATCTATCACATATAAGAACTCCTAACTAATTATTGTTATTATTTCTTCTCGTCATGTTGTGAGATGTTTCTAAGTAGCATCTCTTCTCCACGCTAATGGGGATCACATATATTTTATTATTTTTGTTATAACTTCCAGCCTGTTATAAATTATGATTTTTATAGTATTTATTTATGAGTGTGACATATATTTTTTTAAAAAAGAGAAAGTATAGAAACTAATTTTTATTTAATCAATATTAAATAATTAATTTTATAATTTAAAATTTAAATAGAATTTATAATTTAGAATTTAAAATTTAACATATTTTAAAAAAGTTAATTAATGTTGAGAAAAAAAGTTGGTTACTAACTATCATTACTCTTTTCTTAAAATTAAATTTTTAGAATGAATTAATTAATCTAAGTCAGTTATAATAATATAGTTTCAGAACTTAATTAGTTGACTAGTTGAACCAACCATGCATATCGAGAAGTTAAGCCTAAAATTTGTCTTTTGATTTGTTGTCAATACATTGTTGAATACAGAAAATAAATGTACACAAAACGTACGTCGGTGATTATAATGTGTGTACTGTGTAATTAGTGAACAGTAACTGAAGGGAACGAAGTTTATTATGTGCTTTCACATATGGAAAATCAAAGAAGCTTCCTCATTTAGATGCCGAATTTCAAGAAAATCAAATAATTAATATTTATTAATTAATACTACGCCATCTTGGTTTGGCAGTAATTGAAATGGGTTTTGTGGGTAATTAGTGAAGCTATCAGGGACACACACTACTGGGGACGGTTCTTGCATCACCAATATTTGTCCCATCTTTTATGTTTGCCTACCCATCTTTTTTGACATTGTGATTGTCGTAAATTGTTCTAAATTTTATATATATATATATATATATATATATATCTGAAAATTTTAATCTAATAGAAAAAATATATAAATATTTATATTTTTAGTATGTTTTTTCACGCAAAAATCTATCTTGGATTTATATGAATTTTTTTGCATATAATTTTTTTTTAATTTGCCTCGAACTACTTCTTTTCATCTTTTAAAAAATAATTAATAAGAATCGAACTCTAAACCTGTTAACTATAAAAGCTTTAATATATATCATGTCAAAATATTATTTTTTTAAAAATTAATTGATATGAGGAGACGCATTATGATTATATCTCTAATATATATTTATATATAAAATATTATTTTTATACTAAAATCAGCTACTTTATCAGTCACCGTATATTTCTATATAAATATATGTACAATTTAATTTATTTTTAATGTGTATTTTTATATTTCAATATGTATTTTATACTAATAACTAATTTTAGTTGTTAATTTTAGTATACATTTAATATAGTTGTTAATATTAATATGAATATAAAAAATATTATTTATACACTGAAATTAACTACTAAAATCAGTCATATATATTATATACAAACGTATTTTCAAAAGTGTTTGATAAAAAAAAAATATTAATAAAAAATGTCAAAATTTACTATTTTTTATTTTATTTAATATATTCTACAATAAATAAATATTAAATAAAATTAGTTTAGATTTTTTAGCATTATCGTATATTTTTAATTTATTAAAAAAAAATATTTTATATTAGTAACTGATCTTAATATATATCTACTACATATATATATATATATATATATATATATATATTCTTGTGAAAATTACATCTGTAGACCCATGTTTTATTTTTCTTGCATAAGAGACAAAGGAATTAAATAAGCTATTGAACCAACTATTATGGGATGTGTTACAAATTATTATAACATGTAGACACATCTATCTGGGGAGATATACATATCTGAGGAAGGCATTATGGTAAACAAATATAAATGAAAATGACATAATATTTTATTATTTTGTCCTTAAATATTTCTCTGTTACTTTTTGACCACTCAAAGTAATCTTGGGTACTTGACACTTCACTCAAATAGTTGCTCTATAAATAGATCCTTCATCACTGTTAAATTAGTAAAAAGCTTCTGTTTCCTGCATGGTATATGTAATATTTTATTATTAAATATCATAACATGCTTATTATTATTGTTCTCTATTTTGTTTGGTATGAAATAAATACTGAATCACCTCCAACACAAAATTTTGGCAGATAGTAGCTAGAGAGAGATCGATTTGAAGCAATCTTCTCTATTAGCAGGAATCTGAAGCATCCACTTTTCTGAATTATATCTCATTAAGATTCTAGGAACAAGAGACACATTATATGGACGATAATAATAGCAATGCCATTGTTACTTCAAACAATAAGTGGAAACTTCCTCTCTCAGTTTTCTTCAAAGATGCAAGGTATGTACTTGTATATCTTATAAGCTTTGATTTTCTTTATTACTTCACTAATTAATACATTATGATGGATCTGAATTATTGCATTGATGGGAGTGTAGGCTTATTTTCAAGATGGATTCTCTTGCAAAGGAGATTCTGGGGATTGCATTTCCCTCTGCACTTGCTGTTGCTGCTGATCCCATTGCTTCTCTCATAGACACAGCATTCATTGGCCACTTAGGTATCTACCCATATATACCTTAAAATATTACAACACCTTTTGATGCGACTTTAGTTTCGATGATATCAATGCCGGTTCATGATTTGAACTTTGAACTTGTTAATGTTGCAAGTGTATGGAGTAGTGTATGAAATTAGTCTTACATTGAAGAAAATAAAAAAAATAAAGAATTTATAAAATGAGAAACACATTAACTTACTGTCTTTAAGATTTTTGAGTTAGTATCTTTTCATTTTGTATTCTCTGCACAACTTGCATTCATACTTTATTCCTTTTTTACAGAAACACAAACACACTTTATTCTCTAATATACTATCATTAATCTCCCATAAAATGAATATGTGTAATTATTAAGAAAAGGTATTTCCATTGCTTGTTTGTTATTTGTAGGACCGGTGGAACTTGCTGCAGCAGGAGTTTCTATAGCTTTGTTCAACCAAGCTTCAAGGATCACCATTTTCCCTTTGGTTAGTATCACAACTTCCTTTGTGGCTGAGGAAGACACCATTGAGAAAATCAATAACAACAAAGCAGCAGCCATGGATACCATCAAGGCCAAGTCCAATGAAATCATGCCTGATGATGATGAGGATGACATAGAAAAAGGTGCCCCCAATGAGAATCCCGACGAGGTTCCAAGTGGTGATGCTGGCTTGAATTCAGTTCCTAAGAACTTGGAAAATAATGGGGATGGTTGCACTTTAGAAAATGTCACAAATAATAATGGAGATGGTACTTTCTTTACTCCCCCCTTCTTTATATTTCGGAATTTCAAATTTCTATGAACATATATAGATAAAAGAAGAAAGAGATGAGAAAGAGAGAGAGCAGAGGTGTGACATTCATACACATTTCTATCACACCTATTATTGCACTATCCTCCTAACCGACTCAACAGATAAGAGAGAGAAAGAAAGAGTTATAACTGTCTAACTGCCTTAACTACTTCTAGCTGAGTCAGCTTCTTCTAGAATCTTCTCTGCAGCTTTACTGGATTCACCAACCTTATTACTTGCTATACTAAAAAATTTATAAAAATGCTATTTGTATACTATGTATTTGTATTCTTATACTTTACGGATAAAGAACGCAGCTTGTCCTTAATGTTTGCGAATTTATTTAAAAATATTTTTAATTTTTTCTACAACCTATATTTTATGTATAAATAGCAGTGATAATCACTAACGTTTTGAATTTCCAGATAACAATACTACAAATGCAAGGAAGTCTACCTCGGTTAGCGATGGTAGAAGTAAGAAAAGCAAGAGTGTTTCAAAAAGTGGAAGAAAGAAAAGACACATTGCTTCAGCATCAACAGCACTACTTTTTGGAACAGTTCTTGGACTCCTTCAAGCTGCAACTCTTGTATTTGCAGCCAAACCTTTATTAGGTGCTATGGGAGTCAAATCTGTAAGTGTCTTCCATCTTTTAATTATTCGATACGTGCAATTAGTCAACGCATTTGACTTGTTTTCTTGAAGCTTTTAAAAGATTTTTTTAAATAGTAAATTAAATTAAAAATAATTTTTAATAAATACAATCAATAACAAATATATTTAGTAAAATAATTTTTAAAATTTAAAAATATTGAAATAAATATTAATGAAAGAATTAAATTTAAAAATGAATTAATTATAATATATGAAGTTATATTAGACTTTTGAATTTTAATAGACATAAATTATCTTTAAAAAGTTTTATTTTAAGTACTTTCAAAAGTATTTTTATCTTTTAAAAATTGCAAGTATAAACACGTAATCTTTTTTATCTATCAAATACAAAACAAAAAGTTTAGACTTTTAAAAAACACAAACACCTTTTTAAAAATTTTTATCAAATTAAGTCTAAATTTTAAACTACTAGCAAATTTATACTTATATTCTTTTGTTGATATTTTTAAATTTTATTAATACCATATATTTAATAATTGGCAGAAATTCTGACAAAACGTTTAAAACATCTTTAAATAAAAATATTGGATCTTGTCCATTAAATAAATTATCATAAATTTTTTATATTTGACATAAATTAAAAGCATTATCTTTATTAAAAAATATTACTATATTTTTTGAAAGCGTTCCTTTAACTTTGATACCAATCTTTTAGTTTGTTTAAAATTTAAATTTTTAACAAAAAAATTATTCAAAGATTGTTTATCTTTTTATTAATTATCTTTTTTATTTCATCATCATTTTGATATTTTTTATTTTGTAAATTTAATAATTTTTTAAGAGTTGAATTTTTATTTATAATTTATTTTTTTCTGATTGTTTAAGATCTATATTTTAATCTACTAATTCTTATTGTTAATTGTTCTATTTTTAGTCTAATAATTATTATTTTATTTTTAAATTCCTTGAATAAATTTATTGTAAAATTGAGATTTTGGAAAAAAATTATTTTATATTGATTTAAGACTTTTAAATTAATATTAGTTAGAATTACTAATTGTTGGTCTATTAATTTGGATAATTTAATTATTTTTTATATCTTTTAATTTATTTGTTGATTCAATTTTATTTATAATTTACGCTTTTATTATTAATCTATATTTTTTAGAATATCCTTTTTAACTTTGTCCAAATAAACAATTTTAGAAAAAATTATTTTTGCCGTTTTTATATGATTGGTGGTCTTAATAATTTGGGTTTAATTTGAGAATCTTCTAATTAATAGAAAAAATCTAAGTAATTATATATGAATGTAAAAGCATCTCCAATGCTCATCGGTTTTAGTTTAATTTTATTTTGGGTCATATCAGATATCACATTAGTATTTATGGAATTATATGTCATAAATAATAATTTAAGATTAAATATAAAATTTATTGCTCCAATATTTAATTTTAATTCATTTTAAATTTTGTACAAAAATGACAAAATTTAATTGGTTTTCAGAAAAATAAAATCCTTTTTCTAATGTGAGACCGATTTCTTTTCATTTATATTTTTCAACATAAAATGAAATTTGGAACCATTTCACATAATGTATACGTCAAATTTAAAACTCTAAAAATACTCCAGTGAAATTATTCAAAATATAAAATATTTCATAATATATAGCGAGTGTCTTTAAATATCATTAAGACTAACACATATTAGACCCAAAAATATTTCACTTAGTTGGTGTGAATGTTCTTCCTAGTATGTATTTAATTAATCTCTTTATTATCTGTAATTTATGCAGGGGTCTCCTATGCTAGGCTATGCAATGAAGTACTTGAGACTGAGAGCCTTAGGTGCTCCAGCAGTGCTTCTATCTTTGGCCATGCAAGGAATCTTCAGAGGTTTCAAAGACACAACAACTCCGTTATATGTCATTCGTAGGTTCAATTGATCCATTATATTGTTTTAAGACAATAGTTAGTTTATTTTTCAAGATAAAATTGACTCTGATCTGCCTAATTAAACATGTTATTATATTTTACTTTTCATTTAATAATGAAATTTAATTTCACTAACATATAGCTTTTGTTGTTGAATTTAGTTTCGGGATATGCACTGAATATAGCGATGGATCCAGTACTAATATTTTACTGCAAATTGGGGATCAGAGGTGCAGCCATTTCACATGTCCTTTCCCAGTAAGAAGTCTTAAAGATTTTGTAATTTGAAAAAACTTACTAGTTATTTATTTGCACAACTTTAACTTATGAAAATAATGTTGATCATCCTTTTAGGTACATAATGGCATTTGCTCTCTTGATGATATTAATGAGAAAAGTGCACCTTATGCCTCCAAGCATGAAGGATCTCCAGATTTTTAGGTTTCTCAAAAATGGTATGGGAACAAATCTCACTCTTTTTTCTCCTTTACTTAAAAAAAATAAAATTAATGGTCCTTTAATCTTCAAACGGTATCATATTTTAGAAAAATGTCGAGACTCGCATGCTGTTGTTTTTCTGTGAAATTAATTATTGAGAATTATTAGATAATTTAATAAGTTAGATTAAATTGTTATTTAACAATTTTTAAGAATTAATTTTACATAAAAATAGTAATTGAATATATTTAAGTGACGTACATATCAAACTAGAAAATTGTTATTTATTTATTAGCTCATGTTGATTGAATTATTATAGGAGGTCTACTGTTGGCAAGAGTAATAGCAGTGACATTCTGTGTGACATTGGCTGCATCATTGGCAGCAAGATTAGGCCCAATTCCAATGGCTGCATTCCAAACTTGTCTTCAGGTTTGGTTGACATCTTCCCTTCTAGCTGATGGTTTAGCTGTTGCTGTACAGGTACTGCCAATTATTTACTTATTATAGAAACTTAGAGAAAATTGAAAGGAGTATCTAATAATAAGTTTGGTTGGGGGGTGACAGGCAATTCTAGCATGTGGCTTTGCTGAGAAAAATTTCGAGAAAGTAACTGCTGCTGCAACAAGAACACTTCAAATGAGTTTTATTTTAGGAGTGGCCCTCTCTCTTGTTGTTGGGGTTGGATTGTACTTTGGAGCTGGTGTCTTTTCCAAAAGTCTTCTTGTTATCCATCTCATCAGAGTTGGCATCCCGGTACATACATTTATCAATGGATTTGGTAATGCTTCGTTATATGATTTTGTGGCTAATTTCATTATATTATTACCCCAACAGTTTGTTGCTGCCACACAACCAATCAATTCATTAGCTTTTGTATTTGATGGTGTGAACTATGGTGCTTCCGATTTTGCTTATTCTGCATACTCCTTAGTAAGTTATGAGTTCACATAATGAAATGCCTTTATTTATAGGGTGTTAGATCTCTATCTAAACATAATATTCTGTGTTTTTCAGGTTTTGGTTTCACTAGCAAGTATTGCCACATTGTTCCTCCTCTCTAGGGCCAATGGTTTTGTTGGCATCTGGATTGCATTGGCAATATACATGGGTCTTCGCATGTTTGCCGGTATTTGGAGGTAACAAACTATTTTCCTTACTAATTAATAAAAGAGTAACGCTACGAAACCAATTTCTTTCGGCTAATATTAAAGGAGGATGTTTTCATAAAGACGTGTAAAACGTCTTTTTAGACACTTATGTATCATATTATTATTGGACGTATTAATAAATTGGTTATTTTTAAATTTTTTAATAAATTAGAATAAAACTAATTTTTTTAATAATAATAATAATAATAATAATAAACCTAATTGTTATCAGATCTAGTCAAACCGACCAATTTACATAACCCACTAGATCATAGGTTTTTTTTTTAATAAAAATCAGAGATATCTTTGTCTTTTAATCAACAAATTTAAATATGATTCGGTTTAGATTATGTAAATCGATCGGATCAAATCGGGTCTAATAATTATAATGCGGATAATTGGGTTTATTATTGTTGCTATAATAAACTGATTTTGTTCTAGTTTATTAAAAAAATAAATCATTAACCGGTTTAATAAAGATGTCTAATAATATCATGACACATGTAAATGTTTTTAAAAAAAACATTTTTAATGTCTTTATCGAAGTGATCTCCAGTATTAAATAATTATTTTAATTATTTTATTTTATCTTAAATTTTAGATCATAAATCCTAAATTTTAAATTATACACAAATTCTATAATTAACTAATATTTACTAATTAAAAGTTTATTCTCTATACTTTCTCATTTCTATTTTAAAAACAATAATCAAACTCATTCCCAGAAAAGCCAAATTTTGCTTTCAAGATTTTATGATTCCATGTTCCAAATTTTGTTTACCAATATGTCAAATGCTATATGCAGGATGGGAACCGGAACAGGGCCTTGGCGTTTTCTGAGAGGCAATTACTAATAACTCGTCTAGGTAACATAGGAAATAAATTCCAAACTGTGTTATTCAGCTCATGTTTTGTATCAATGTATGTTCATCCTTTAGGATTGAGTGTCTCCTTCTTTTTTATATTTTTAGGACATGAATCCTTCTCATTTCTCAATTCTCTTATGATTATAATCTTATATGCTTCTTGTAGTGCCCTGTTTACATGTGTTAGTTCTTTGTTTTCATTTTCATTTTGTCTCTCTTGTATTTTTTCCTTACATACTGAGATGTACCCTAGCTATAGTCTTTGTGATTTTCTGGTATGTAGGAGATTCTTAATCCTATTGCCAGTTATATGTATACTCCTGAGTGCTTATATATATATACATGTGAGAAATAATAATAATAATAATAATAATAATAATAATAATAATAATAATAATAATAATAATAATAATAATAATAATAATAAGAATAAATGGCTTTTCAATAATTTTGAACTCAATTTCTTTCTCTATCTCTAATTATTTTATTAGTTTCTTTCTTCTGGTAAAATTTCAAGAGTGGTAAGACTTTAAATATTTTAATATAGCACAAAGTGAGATAAATTAAAGGGTTGGATGGTTAGTGCTTTTCATTTTATCACCTTAGTCAAAGTTGATGGCTTTGTAAAATCAAAGAGTTGGCACAAAAAAAAATTGGCACAAATACAACTATGTAAAACTGGTTCTACAATACAAAATTTGACCTATAAAAGGGGCTTCCTAGTGCATGAGTTAATGCCATCAAATGAAATTTTGGATTTTTCACGTTAAACTGGGGATGTTATTTTATTGCTGACACACACAGTATGTATTTTATTGTTCATTATGCAGATACTATTTACTATATAATACTATTTACCTATATGATTAATATTCACCTGTACAAAATTATAATTTCTACAATTTTGTTCACTGTATTTATTGGTGATACTTTACATCAATTTTGGTGTGCTTCTGCTCACGCTTATAGGGTTTAATACATTAGGAGTGTGCCGACTCTAATTATCCCTAACAAGTGAACCCCTTGGTTTCAGGATAAAATTTATTCTGATTATGTTTTATGTAACACTCTCACTATTAGAATATCACACTTCTAGCCATACCACTCTAATAACAAGAAATATTATGACGATTTCATATACTTAATAATAAAATAGAAGCCTTTGACTCGAAATCGTATCGCTGTTTTTTTTTTAATAAAAACGGAAATACTTTTTATCTGAAAATAAACAAACATATACATACATACAAAAGTTCTTACATAAGTATTTTATGAATATAATATACTTACAAAACATACCATTCCTATCCCTCTTACAAAATATAATATTGATGGCGAGGATAAATAAATAATAATAATTAAAACAACAACATCGAATAAGCAAAACGCAATAAAACTCTTCGTGAGCCTCGTCATCCGTCTCCTGAAAAGATAAAGCTGTAGGGGTGAGAACCTAACCACACGGTCTCACCGCGGAGTTTCAGAATTGTCATAAGAAGATATTTAAAGAAAAATCTATTTTCAAACTCAGTGATTATCGATGTCTTATGAATCGTTTAAAAACCGACAGTTGAACCACTAAAAAATTTCAAAACCTTTTTAAAAGAAATCAGTTCAGTATCCAGAAATTCAAAACTCACTTTTCTTATAAAAGAATCTTAAAAGTTTTCTAACAATATGAACAACCAACCTATTCCAAACATAGGTTCATTAAACCTGTGCTGAACCAGCTTGATATTTCATACTTTACTAAATCTCAATTAGAAACCAATCACGCAATCAACCAACACTATCATCAATTTAGTTCCAAGATTCAATCTCAAAAGTACCACACCAGAACAAACACAGGAAAAATAGACAAGGTAAACACAGGTATAGATAGCAGTTAAAGACAGTTAAGCAGTTAGACACTATCATCCGCACTCGCAAGCTTCACATTTTGCGTCCGCAAAACGCGTTCTAAAGAACTAATATATCACTTGCTATACCTAAAGGTCATACGTGACATTAAAACAAATCTCGAATTTACTCAGAAGGATACAAGACCTTAGAAAAGAAGGATAAGTGATAAGGACAACACACACAAGGATTTGAATAACTGTTGAGATCACAAGTAAACAAGATTATACAAGAAATGAAGAATGTTGGGACGAAATTCAAATCAGAAGTTTAAGAAAGGATCTCGAATTAAAGAAATTCAACAGGAACAATAAGAAGAAAACAGTGCAGCAGTTTGAAACAAGATTAAGCTGGGTCAAAGAAGTATGAGATCGTAGGAGAAGAATAACTAAAGCCAATGATAACGCTCGCAAACTTTTAAAAGTATGATTAGAAACTCCTTCGAATACATTGTTGATGCTTGAAATAATCTCATCATACTGCAGTCTTCTGTTTACTTTTGTCTCATAAAAACTCTTGTTATTTATTTTTGGACTTATTTTTATTTTGTCTCGGATGACTGTAACCTGTTTAACAACTGCCACTTTTAATTTTACTTCTTTATATGTTTGGACTTTGCATTAACCATTTGTTGCAGGTTTGATATTCATTGCATTTCCTCTGTCCTTCTTGATGACAAAAAGGAGAGTAGTAGTAGCTTGCTTGTTTTTTATGCACCCGTGTTATTCTATTTTTGCTATTGTTATTCCTGCTACTCTGTTCTGTTCAAGTTTGTTTTGGACTGGATATTTGGCTATTTTGGTACAATTCCTTGGTTCCATTTCATGAGATGTTAAAATTGTTTGAAAATCTTACTAATTGCTTCATCCATAGACAATATATTGTACATAGTATATTATTGCTCTCTATAAGAATATGCAAACAGAAAAGAAGAGAAGAGCACCAATCAAGGGGGAGCAATTCTTGAAAAAGAAAGGGGGAGCAACACAAAAACAAGTAACATCACTCAAAGAAAAGTTCTTTAACTTTATTCAAATTTAATTTCTTTGATCAATGTTACAATTATGTTTGTCATCAAGAGAGAGATTGTTGAGTTAAGAAATTAACTAACTTAATTGATGATGACAAATATTATTTTATTGGGTTAAACAACCAATTAGTTTTGATTGTGTTTGATTAGTATTGCATGCTAATGAAATAATGATGCAGTAGCCCAATAGGATGAAAAATCAAACCAGTAACTAGGTGGGCTCTAAAACATAAAGCCCAAAGTAATTGAACAAAGAAATCACTTGGGCTGAATAGAGAGAAACCAACCCAAGCCCGAGTTGCTCACCCAAGCTAATCCCTCCAAGTTAGTACACTCCAAAGCCAACGTTCACTTTTTCCTTCGGTCAGACTTAGAGAAAAGAGAGAGATAGATTCGTTCCTTGCTCATTTCATCAAAGAAGAAAGATAGAGAAATATTAAGCTAAAAGGCAGAGGTCTAATCACTCAAATCAAACTATTTCAAGCTAAGTCAGAAGCTAAAGGTGATTATTTCCATTGGATTGCAATTTACTTTGTTCACTTCTTCTCTAACTCTCTGCTACGCCAATTTGAGATAATTAGAGAAAGTAATTTCTAATAATCACTTCTGTGAATCAACGGCCAAAATTGTTTCTTGGGGACAAAGTTGTAGCTCAAGGATTCAGATCTGGGTTTACCATTAAACAACTTTTTCACTGCTTATCTAAGGCCTTCGGTCTAGCAAAAAGGCTCAGATTCAAAATTTCTAATTTAGGAATTAATTAAAAATGGTGAAATGGTAAGTTGATGAAGCATACAGCTCGAGGAGTTGACTTGGAAGAGAGCAACTCAGCAACATGGAAGGAGATACAAAAGAAAAATCTTCATCTTTCTGAAGACAAAGAGAGAGACCCAGAGTTTTGAGTTTTTTGTTCTAAGTAACTAATCTGTGAAAAGTTCAACATGTTGGATAGTGTTTTCTAGAGAGAAAGAAGTATTCTGCCAATGTGAAGAACTTAATCAGTGTAAGCACAATCCGATTCATCTAATAGCAACAGAGGCTGTTGAAGCATCAATCTCCTTCATGTTTTACAGATTGTAATTTCATTTTAATGTATATCTTTCTGTAATTTCTTGAGTGGTAAAAGACTGAAAGAGAGAGAGCTCAAGAAAAAGCCAAAGGGTGACAAAAAGTCCAGTGATACACTTGATTGAAAAACCTAGAGAGATTTCAGATTTCTTTTGGTTGTTTCAAATGTCTCGTGTCTTGTACCTGTGAGGTACCCCTTTCTAAGTTGGGTTAGCACTTAGGGTGGAGAGTTAGGTATTAGCATAACCAAGTTAAGTTAGGATAGAACTTGAGAGGGAAAGGATTGTGTCAATCTTGTGAAACCGGTGTATGTAATACTTTAATTATAGTGAAAATTTCACCACTGTTGTAGTGGAGACTAGATGTAAGTTACATTGCACAAGGCAACTGAACTAGGATACATGCTGGTGTCATTCTTCTTCTCTTTCTCTGAGTTCTATTTTCTGATATTTATGAGACAAAACGAAATTGTCTTATAAAGTTTCTGCTGCACAGTTCAAACAGATTCAGAGTGAAAGTCAGTAATTAAAATCTTATTTCATTAAAGTAAAAGAAGGTCATATATTCAACCCCCTTCTCTAAGCCTTCTACAACCTTCCAAGGGAGAAGGAGATCCAAGAGGAAGAGCGTCACCACCAGTGGAAGGAGGGAAGAGTTTCTGCCTCGCCACCACCGACCAGCTCGCGCCGCCATTGCGCCACGCTCTGCCGCCAAGCTTGTCTTTCCATCATGTCTATGCTGCCAGCTTTGTCGCCGGTCGTCGCGCAAGGAAGAGAGAAGGGGAGATGAGTTCGCAAGGGAGAAGAGGAAGTTGCGCCGCCTAACCGCCGCTGCCGCCGTTGGAGTCACGGAAAGGGGAGCCCGACACGAGAGGAGCAGTGCGCGAAGGAGAGGGAAAGAAGTCCGAGGCTGAGCTAGTCCTTATCACCGCTATTCTGCCCATCCGCCATCGCTGGAGCTCCACGCTGGCTTTGCTGCCCGAGAACCCACTGCCATCATCGGGAAACTCTGCTGGTATTTAAGTTTGGTTTCTATTTTTTTGGATTTCGAAAAAATTGTTGATGCTGCGTGATTGTTACAGTCGCCATCACCAGGGTTTTTGCTCGCTGCTGTCACTTGAGATGATTGTCGGAGCTACTGCCGGGTCGATTCGAAGTCGCGACTGCTTCGTTTTGTTATTTCAGTAAGTAATTATATTTCAAAAATCCTTGCGTTAGTATTCTGTTGTGTTTGGTTAATGAATCTGAGGTTTGGTAACGTAGGGTCAAGTTCTAGTGGTTACATGTCGCTTTTACGTTACTGATATTGCGGTTGCCGTTGATTTCGGGTTGAGAGAAAAGGTTCTGTTGGCGCGTTTGGGTTATAATTTCAACAAATCGAGGTAGGGGTTTTTCTAAAAAGCTTATTTGATATTTTAGAATTGTTATAAATAGATATCAATTTAATTAGAAAAGAATTACTTTACGATTTTAAATCACCGAAGAAAAGTATTATGTTCTAATATCGATTTTAAATATAAAAAGGGCTTATGTTTTTAGTTGGACTTAAGGATTTCGTTTAGAGGAGCCTTTAGTGATTTTAAAGAAAATTGGACGTTGATTGAATAACTTCGTTTGCGACGTTTTAGAAAAAGTTCAAGAATTGGTTTTAAGAATGAAACTGAGATTGACTTTGGTTTTGATTTGATTTAGAAACCATATTTGGTTGACTGAATGTAGGAAGCAATGATTTTTGCGGATTTATGATGAATTTAAGAAATTGAAATTTGGTGGGTTCCCCTTAAAATCTTGAAACTTTGTCGCGATGGTTAATTTATAACCCCTAATTTAAAATAGTTACATGACTGCTTTTAAAAGTGAATGATTTTTGAGTGTTTTCAAAGAGATTTCCAATTTGGTTTGACTTTGAAGTTGTTGACGTTTTCGGAGATTGTTACCAAAAAGAATGGGTTTTTATTTTAAAGAAAATTGATTTGAGAAATTAGAAACTGATGATGAGTTTGAGTATGTGGTTGTAAAATATATTGTTCACCGTCATAGGGGCTGTGGCAGTCTCCCGCCTACGTTCGGATGTGAGGGCTGTGGCAGTCTCCCGCTCACGCGACATGCATTGATTTGGAAAATTGCTATGTGCCTTTGGCAAGGGCAGTGGCAGTCTCCCGCTTGTCGAGGTAGCGGTGCTAGCATAGGGGTCGAGGCAGTCTCCCGCCTACGTTGAGATGTGAGGGCTGTGGCAGTCTCCCACTCACACAACCTTTCTACTACCAGAGTGAGCAGGGCACTATATCCCATGTCGTGGTAGAAAGGCAACATCCCGGAGATGTATCGGGTTGGTATTTTGAACCGACAAGTGATATCACGAGCCAATAGGATAAACATTCATCATATGCATCTATGTGACATTGTTTGGGTGTGCATATTGTAATTGGTTTGCCTATGTGAATAATTATGTTTAACTGCTAATTGCTATACTTGATGTAACTGCTTTGTTTGTGTTTGAATCTCTCTACTTGTTTTTGTAACTGAAATTGGTTGGATTGTGGTGAATTGGATGTTGTTTGAGTTGTTTGGGCCTGAGGCCGTGATTAATTATGTGATAGGCTAGAGGCCGTGATTGGTATGAGTTTTTGGTTTAGTAAAGTGTGAAAAATCAAACTGGTTCAGTATTAAACTTAATGAACCTATACTTGAAACAGCATGGTCATTCATACTATCTAGAAAAACTTTTAATATTTGATACAAAAGGTTTTGGGTTTTGAAGAATAAACGGATTTCTCTTTTAAAAAGGACTTCGGATTTTTTAATATAAACCTTTGGTTTTTGAAACGATACATAAGGCGAACAACGGTCACTGTACTCTAAAAACAGATTTATTTACGTATCTTATTATAGCAATTCTGTAACCCTATAGTGAGAACTAGTGAGAACGATGTTCTCACTCCCCTACAGGTGTTTCTTTTTCTGGATATGGACGAAGAAGTCTCGAAGAGTTTATTTTCGTTTTTGTTTTTATGATGTATTGTATTGTTTTAGATATTATAATTTTTTCTCGCCTTTATCTTTACACATTCTGTAAGAGGGATAAGATTTGTATTATGTAATGTTTGTAAGTCAATATTATATATGTATATATATTCTTTGTTGGTGCTATATATGGTTTGTAAGTATGCATTTATGTTTTCAACTAAAAATCTTTTGGAAGGCTATACGATTTTAAGTTTCAAACAGACTTCTATCTTAGTATTGAATATATTTAGAGTCGTTGTAATGTTCGAGCTATTAGAATGGCACAGTCGAAAGCGTAACATTCTAATAGTGAGGGTGTTACAGTGAAAATGTGTCATCACGGGAATATTCCCTTAGATCATTATCTTAAAAGAAAAAAGTGACTAGGCCATTTAACCCTTTCATCCTAGAAACTCGATATCCTGGTAGAAAAAACATACCAAATAATTTGGGAAAAATTAGATAGTGGTAAATAATTTGGGAAAAATTAGATAGTGGTGAGTTGTCTGATCTCGTTTTTTTTTTAGTCGTTTATGGTATTTTTTTAGTCCAACAGGTCAATGACTAATATATTATGGATTTGAGCTCTATTTAAGAATTTTTGTTGGCCAATAAATTACTGCATATATAAGACGAGATTCGAATCCCAATAATTATTTAAACGAACGAGTGAATTAACTATTTTTTTGTTTTTTTTTTAGTGAATTGACTATTTGACCAAGTTAAGTTGGTTAAGGTGCTCGATCTTGTTATAGGACAAATCCACAACTATGATCCATGAACTTCAAAGCCCAAAAATAAATTGAGTGAAAACCAAGCCTAAAAAATTAGAAGGTGGGGGAAGGAAATCTTCAATGTCACCCACGGATGTAAGTCAGACCGTTATGAAAAATATCTCAATAAAATTTTACCGTCTAGTTTAAAGACCAATTAATCCGACATACTAGCTTAAGAACTTCAATTCTTCTTTTGGAACTCTAATCAATCTATACTCACTAAAAGAATGGTTTATTTTAGTGATTAGTTACTATCTAGAATATGTGAAAACAACAAAGTTTGAAAAGAACTAATCAAGTCCTATATCCTTCAAATCCTAAGGAGCTAGCTTCTATGAGAACCCCATCAACCCCTTTGACGGTTAATTATATTTCGTTTCCTTCTCTTTCTTCCTATGGCTTTTTTATGGAAATAACAAAAATAACATTTTTTTTATTCAACAATACTACAAAATCAATACAATTTATTATTTTTATCAAAAAATTAATTAACAATATTTAAAAATTATTACTAAAAGTATGGTTTATACTACAAATATGAGACTACTGACTACAAATTTTGATCAATTTTAGACTTCTGTTAAAATTGCTAATCCTTCAAATTTTTTTATTATTTTTAACAAACATATTAACTTTATTTTGGTTGACTTTATACACCAGTACACTCAGCAGTGGATCCTCTTCAGTAGAAAAAAATTGGATAATGTCAATCGTTTAATTTAATCCTTTATTGTTTTTTTTTATATTTAATTTATTTTTTGTCTTACTTATAAAATTAATAGTGAGAGATTACATTTTATTTTCTCAAGTGTTAAAAAAATTTAAAGAATCCATTTCTGTGTAAGTCTAATACAATTATTGTAAATTTAATTTATTTTGTAAACTTCTAATGCTCATTATTAGTTGTAGCTACAGCTTGCAAATTTAATATCTTAAATTTTGTGATGTGAAGCGGGTAATATATACTTCTTAAAATAACAATTTCACTTTGAATTCGACTTTTCCAGAGCCTTGGTGATCTTTCAATGCCTGAAGTGTCTGCATGCTCCTGTAATATAATATAATAACAAATAAATAAAAATGCTGAATTAATATATAACAAGTTTTGTTTTGGATTGGATTCTAATAACAAAAAATTATAAATTAATTTCTGATCTTTTAAATTATTACAAAAATTATTTTTTTATTTTTTATAATTTAATAAAATTTAATATTCCAAATTTATTAATTTTTTAAAAATAACTAAGAAGTAATTATTTGTCATTTTTAAAAGATAAAATATTATGACTAATTTGTCCTTATTATTAAAAATTAATTGTCTATTATGTCAAAATATTAAAAACTAGTTTATCAAATATTATAATATAGACTAATTTTTTCTGCTGATAAAATAATTATTAGATAACAATTTGAAATATTACTCTAATATCTCTATATATATATATATATATACAGGATATATGGCTTCTGAGTTTCCGTAATCACTACAATAATCACATCAGTCTATATCTAAGTCGTTGTTATCTATGCTTTATTTATTTATTTATTTCCTTTTTTGATGGTACATCATGGTGATCTTTCAATGTTGAAGGGGGTCACATAATACTTGTATATATATATAACCCCCCCCCCCCCCTTCTCTCATACCAAGATTGTTTATAATATGAACATGGAGGAGAGTGGCCGTTTGAATTCTTACAGGAGCAAATGGAAAATGCCCGTCTTCGTTTTCTTCAAAGATGCGAGGTATCTAAACTTTACCAAACATGTTTTCATGGCTTTATATTACTGTTGTGATTGCATTGTATGTTATGCAGGAATCACATAATAGAAGTATGTATAACAGTTACAATATAATTGCCATTATGATACTGATTTTGTGGCATATAACGTTGTGTATTATTTTGTCTACCTTCTATATATAACGATGCAACACATATGTTAATGTTTATTTGACGAAATAATTCTACAACTATCCTACATATATAGATATTAAAAAAAAATGTTTGTTTTGGTACAATAATAAATTCATATGTACTCATACGTTTAAAATATGAATAAATAACAATAAATTATGTGGAATTTATTTTCTACGTTAGCATCATATTTTTTAATATATATATATATATATATATATATATATATATATATCACTAATTTTACTAACATATCCTTATAATTTAATAAAAATAAAAATTATTTTTTATTTAATTTTTTAAAAGACTTAATAAATACCATTTTTTATATGTTAGACAAATTAATGTTTTAGATTAATTGAATTCTTTAATTTTACCGTTTTAAAATTTAAATAATCTAAAAAACAAAAACAAAAGCATATTTAACAAAATTATTTATTTCTCTATAAACCCTAATTGATCTTTCAAACCAAAAAAAAAAATCTAAAAAATACTAAAAAAAATTATTTTGTTCTTTGGTTTGCTGGGTTTCTCACCCAACTTTTATATCGCTTAATTCTCTTTTATGTGTATGTATCTCCCTCTCTTCTCTTCAATCTCCTTCTCCTCGTAGAATGCTTCTCCCCCCTTCAAGTCCTTCAGATGAAGTCACCACGTCGGCTCAGAGAACGTCGTCGCGTCAGTGAGCGTCGCCATCTTGTGCGTTCCAGAGAGTGTCGCTGTCTTCCTGGTTCTAGAGAGTGTCACCATATTTCTCGTTGTCTTTCTTGTTCTTCATCACCATCGTCAACTTTTTTCTTTCAGTAACATCCTCTCTATAATTTCTATGATTTTAATTATTATAACATTGTAATTTTTGTAATTAATGTAATTTAGTTTGATTTCTGTGATTTTATATTAGTTGTTAATTTTGACAAAATATAAAACTTAAGCATCAATTTGAGAGATTGTTGCTGGAACTTCTGAAGTTGCTATTTTGTCTGAAATTGGAACCTCATTAAAAAAAAAGTATTAATGAATTGTGTATTGGCTCCTATTCTAATTATTTCAATGGTAACTAAATATTTGAATGAGCTTATTTTACTTTCTTGAAAAGAAAAAAAAAATCATGTTTTTAATTAACAGATGTGTTGAAAAGAAATTTTGATTTAAAAAGAAAGAAATTGATTGTAGAAGTTTTTTAAACTATCTAATCCTTTTTTTTTTAATCAAAGTTTCTTTTCATTATATCTATAAATTAAAAAATATGATTTTTTTTAAGAAAGTAAAATAAATATTCAGTTACTATTAAAATTACTGGAATAGAAGCTAATATACAATCCATTAATACTTTCCTAATGAGGCCCCAATTTCAAGTAAAATAGCAATTCCAAAAGTTCCAGTAACAATTCCTCAAATTGATGTTTAAGTTTTTCATTTTGTTAAAATTAACAACAACTAATATAAAATTATAGAAATCAAATCAAATTATATTAATTACAAAAATCATAACAATGCTATGATAATTAAAATCACAGAAATCACGAAGAGGATATTATCGGAAGGAAAAAGCTGACGACGGTGATGAAAAACAAGGAAGACGGCGACATTCTCTGAAACTAAGAAGACGGCAACGCTCTCTGGAACGCATAAGATGGCAACGCTCTCTAACGCGACGACGTTCTTCTCGGTTGGGTGAGGCGTGCACGAAAGCTGCAGTGACCTTGGCAGGGCGCCATGGAAAAAGCTTTGTCTTTTTTACCAGGGAGAAGAGGCGAGATTGAAGAGAAGAGAGGGAGATACAGACACAGAGAAGAGAATTCAAAGATATGAAAGTTAGGTGAAAAACCCAACAAACTAAAGAACAAAGTGATTTTTTTTAGTCTTTTTTAAATTTGTTTAATTTTTTGGTATAAATAATTAATTAGGGTTTTTGGAGAGACAAATAATTTTGTTAAATGTGTTTTTATTTTTGTTTTTTAGATTATTTAAATTTTGAAATGATAAAATTAAACAATTTGATTAATCTAAAACAGTAATTTTTGTCTAACATATAAAAAGGATATTTAAGTCTTTTAAAAAGTTAAATAAAAAATAATTTTTATTTTTATTAAATTATAAGAGTATTTTAATAAAATTAGTGATATATATATATATATATGTATATATATTTTAAAAAATCTGATACTTAATATGGAAAATAAATTTCACATAGCTTATTGTTATTTGTTCATATTTTAAACGTATTGATATATATAAATTTATAATCGTATCGAAATAAACACCTTAAAAAAAATCAGTTACCATATAAAAATATATATTTGATGTTTAATAAAAGTATTTGATTATTCTAATGACTAATTATTTTATTAGAAAAATATATAAATATATATATATATATATATATATATATATATATATATATATATATGCAAATACTTTAATAGTTTTAGATTTTCATGAAATATTTTTATAACTTTAATAATAATATTGCTCTTAAGTCTTATATATATTATATATTTTTCATATTCTTATTTCTCCGAAACTCTTTTGTGCATGTAGACTTGTTTTTAAGAATGATTCGCTGGCGAAGGAGATACTAAAGATTGCAATACCAGCTGCATTAGCTGTTGCTGCCGATCCCGTTGCCTCTCTCATAGACACGGCTTTCATTGGCCACTTAGGTATCTCACTTTCTTTATAATAACACAAATCATATTTAATTTGCACCATTTTCTTTTATTATATACTTTTGACATATGATATAAAAAAAATATTTTATCTTTTTTCATTTTTTATTAATTATTTTTAATACTAAGAATAAAAAGTGTATAAAAACAATATATACAAAGATAGTGAACATAACATTATATTCCTCTTATAATATAATAATTCCCTTAATAGTTTGATCATCGATCTTTATATGGTATAGTCAGCCAATGAATAATTGTTTCTTGACGACACCTTAACCATTTTTAGTTAAAGCCTTAGAGGTATCAGTGAGTTGAGAGAAGCTAGAGAATTAGGAAGATTATGATACGATGAATTGCGAGAGAAAATGAGATTATTATGTTATTGTTTGATTGTGATACTGAGCTAAGCACAACTTGTCTTTTAACACACGTGACAGAATTCTCTAACAAACTTTAACTAACATAACAGAATTCTAATTAACTACTTCCTGCTGAGTCAGCACTACTCTTTTACTAGCTCAACCTACTCAAGATAGTAACTCAAATTAGTTATTAGTAGTCTTTAAGTTTATTATTGTAGAATAGTCGATTTTTATAAGTAAAGTCAAAATTTGTATTGACAAAAAATTTAGTTAGTAGTTATTTTCTACTTTTATTTGTATTCGATTAAAATGTAAAAATTGTTTTATCATATTAGGATAAATATATTTTTTTCTAATATTTGTAATTTTTTAAAAAATATTTTTAACATTTAATTTTATTTCTAATATTTTTTTATTTATTTAATTTTGTCCTTAACGTTTTCGATTTTTGTCAAAATTATTTTTGATATTCCCAATTTTTTTCCATTTTAAATGAAGCTCATGCGTCTAAGAGTAATTTTGACAAAAATAAAAAAATTAGCAACAAAGTTAAATAAAATTAAACGCTAAGGATATTTTAAAAAAAATCACAAAAAAAATATGTTTCATACCATTACATTATTATGAAATTTGATTGTGTATGAATCATATTCGATTATATGTGTGAAAAAATGATTAGGGGCGGTGGATCAAGGTGCTGCTGGAGTTGCGATTGCATTGTTCAACCTATCTTCAAAGATTACAGTGGTCCCTCTCGTGAGCATTACAACTTCCTTCGTGGCAGAGGAAGATACTATTCAGAAAACCAATCAAAATGAGTCCAAACTCACCTATGAATTAGTCACCAAAAATATGCAAGTGTGTGATCGTACACAAGATGGAACAATGAAGACTCCCATGCCAACACCGGATGGTGCTTTGACTGAAGAGACCAATAATGGAAACGGTGCATTCTGATACCTTTCTCCTTTTTCTTACAACTCAGATTGTGAGAGCTTCTTTTAATAGATTTTTAAAAACAGCCAATAGTAAAAGAAAAAGAAAAACTTACACTAAATTTGTTTTCAATCAATACTATTGTGATGAAATTACTTCTCTAAAAATTTAAATTAATATAAAATAAGATATACATACATTACATTAAACACTTACATCATTGAAATATATATGTATTGTGGAATCTACGTTATGTATAATTACAATGACTAAAAGGTTTTAACAACTCTTAAATAATGGGACTAACAAAAACAACTATAGCTAAACACAAATCAAAAAATGTAAATTGTGTATAATAAAAAAATTAGAGTCTTGAGAGAAAAAGTGGTAATTTACAGCAGAAGTAATTGGACAAAAATGTTGTTGATTATCGAAAGAGTAGTAATTTACAATGCTAAGTAGCAACTATATATAAGCTTACTCTAACCAACTCTTCTAATAAAGATTCGTCAAGAAAAGCATCTTTAACTAACTATAACTAACAAATTAAAATTCTGTTAGAACTAGCCATTACTGATAGTCATTGTCAAGCAATTTTGCTCTCCTTCCTCAATACCCCTTCAAACTAAAGTTGTTGTATAGATTTATATTTAGTAGTATTCTCAAATAGTTCAAAATCGCTCAAGTAAAGTTTAGAATCTGAGGACATAGGTGTTGGTAATGGTTTAGAGTTCTCCTTTCCATATTTCTCTAGCATATTTGGCTTGTGAAATCATCAACTCCCTATGTAGAAGATATGCTTTCTCCAATCCCAGAAAGTAACTAAATCTGCCAAGATCTTTTAGAAAAAAGTTGTTCAACTGTGATATTAAAATTTCAATGACTTTGGAATCATTTTCTGTAACTATAATATCATGTACATACAATAAGAGATAGGTAATATTAGTTTAAGTATGTCTTACAAATAATGATACATTTGATTTAGTATTTTTAAATCCAAACTTGTATAGTGTTGTTGCCAGTGTCTTGAACCAAGCTCGAGGAACTTGTTTCAAGCCATATATGGCTTTATTAAGTTTACAAACAAGAGTTTTATTGGAGCACTCATATCTTTTTGCTTGAAGCTTATAGAGATTCTCTTCAAATTTTTCATTCAAAAAGGCATTGTAGAAGTCGAATTGTCTTAATGGCCAACCTAAGGGTATAGCAATGGTGAGAATCACTTTTACTGTGGTTGATCTGATCACTGTAGAGTAGATTTGTTCATAGTGTACTCCCTCTTTTTGATGAAATTCCTTGCCAACTAGCCTTGCTTTATATCTCAGAATCTCACCTTTTTGATTTCTTTTGATGGCAAACACCCATTTACTCCCTATAATTGTATCATTTACTGGTGCTTTTGTGAGAGTCCATATTCCACATCTATTCAGTACTTGCATCTTAATATTCATTGTCTTTTTTTAGTGTGAATAGTTGAGTGCTTATTTGACATTTGATGGTATGTTGTTGATAAGGTCAGGAGTTTGAATCACTAATGCTTTTGATTTGATGTGGCTAGATTTGGCTCTTGTAATCATAGAGCGTGTGTTTAATGGTGTGATGGGGGGAGGCATATCTCCATGCCACTTATAGGGTTAGGAGTTTCTGTGTGCTGATGATGATGAAGAGTTTCTTGTTTTGATTGTGTATTAGAAGGTATAGTAGTGGCACTCCTATAAGGTCTTAAAAAAGGAAAGTGTGCACATTCAAACACTTTAAAGAGATTAAAATCTGGTTTGATGGTTATCAGTGGCTAAGAAAAAAGGGGTTGAATCTTATCCCCTTTTTGGTGAATAAATCTTGCTGCCGTTTTAAAACGTTTCAGCAGATATTTCTGCTTTTTGTCTCGTCATTAGTCAATAGACTTTTTCTTTTTGTCTCGTAACCAATGAGGAGATATTTTTTAATTTTGTCTCCTACGAACAGAATCAGAATTTGAATAGAGTAGAAAGAGAAAATCACACCCAAAAGTATCCTAGTTCAGCTGCTAAGTGCAATGCAGCCTACATCCAGTCTTCATCACAACAATGATGGAATTTCACTATAATCAAGCAGATTACAGACACCAATTCTCCCTAAGAACTACCCTTCCTATCCAGGACAAGTCAAGAATCTATCCCCAATTCTGAACTTGACTAGACCTCAATCTAGCTTTCAACCGCAAAGTACTAACCCAACTTGCAAGGGGATCCCCTCAGGATCATGATAACAAAACAGAAATACATACAAAGAATTTCTGAGATAATAATGGCTTTTTTTTAACTCTTTGCCTTTTTCCACTCATTGACTTTTTTTTACAAAATCTCACATTTTGGCTTTTACCAATGCAACACAGATAGACTTATTGAGAAAAAGAAATATTCAATGAAAGCCATGAAGGAGAAGAATAAACAGCTCCAAGAGCTATGGGAATCCGAACGTGTGCTCTCACTCCTTACTTCAATCCTTGGTTGTTCTCCCTTATTTATAGAAGGGGAAGCCTCCAAGGTTGAAACTGTTGAACCGAGCTAACTTCTTCTTCTTCATGCAAAAACCGGTTCGGCCAGAGAGAGAGGAGAGGAAACCGAATGTAAAACCCAACATGCAATTACCTCTGTGTCTTTCCTTGTCACCAATCTTTATCAATCTGGACCTTCCATCTTGACTTGCACTCCAAGAAGGATTCCTGGCCCTTGATGAGTCCTTGATGATGACAGTTTCTTCTGCTCTAACTTCTGCCTCTTCCCCCACGTAGTTACAGTAGCTACCTCCTGTGGTGGTTGATCAAAAGCTGAGACAAGTCATCCCTCCAAGGATCTTCTTCCTCTGACCGAATGGATCTCCACCATTTTTGGTTATGGAAAACTTGAGATTACTTCACCACATCTTATCTTTTGTGGTAAAGATCTTAGCCACTCTATACCTCAGATTTTCTTTTTCTTGATGCCATCATCACAATGGCCTCTTCTTTGTAACTAGCTTCTCTGATAGCTTACTTCATCTCTCCTTTCCTACTAGACAAGACCGAAAGAGAGAGGAGAGAGAACAGAGAAAAGCTTGCAATGTAATTAAGGAAGAAAATAAAAATGAGTTGTGTTTACATTACCTATGCCTAGCCTCTGCTTCCTTTTTCTAGTTACTTGCTTTTATCATCTTCTTCTCTCACAATGAGGTGACCGAGTACAAAGAGAGAGAAGAGAGAGTAGTAAAAAAAAAAGCTATGGAAGTAATGAGTGATATTGATTAAAATCAATTAAAATGAATTAAAATCCACTTCTTATGCTTTTGCCTTGTAACGTGCATAACTTATTAAATGCCATCAAATCAGATTTTCTCTTTTCATATATCAAGGCATTCATTAAATCCATTTAATTCAAAATTTGAATTCTAACCATAGAGTGAGTTGGTGTCCATGGGAAGCATGGAGCATTTGTTTTCTTCCTTCTTTTAGTTTGGACCATAATGTTGGTCTTTTAATCACAATGATATTGGGCTGCACCAAACTTTCTTGGCCCAATTTATGTTAATAAAATAATTCAGCCTCATATTATATAGCAAATTTGGACAAAGTTAAATATTATCATTATATTGGGTTTTTTTGTTGCTTAATCCCAATGACAAAAATTCTGCATACAAAAATAGAAATTATTAATCAATTAATTTGAAGCTGAAATCAAATTAATAATTTCTTAAATAATATTAATAATATTCGATCATCATCATATTAATTTAGAGTTTTCCAAACTCATCATCATGGTTGTTGATGAAATAAAACCTCATATGGACTTTTATTATGAACAATACTTGTTGGAAGTCTATTGATTATATAAACTGAGGTTATAAGACATCCTCCCAGAATTTCATAGGGAGAGAGACTGTTGCTAAAAGGGATAGATCCATTTCAGTAATATGTTTGTGTTTTCTTTTACACTACCTTGTTAATAGTGTGTGTAAGAGCAGGATTTTTCTATGCTGAATGCCTTCTGAAGCAAGAAACTTAGAAAAAGCCGTAGAAACACACCTCCATTATTAGTTTGTATAGCTTTAATGCATTGGCCAGATTATTTTTCCATCAACTTATAATTTTGAAAGGCTAATAGTGTTTGAGACCTATTCTGAAGTAAGAAAATTAGATTAAATTTGGAAAAACTATCAACAAATTATAGGAGATAATCCTTGGTAGCCTGGTCACAAATGAAATAATAGTTAGGCCAGAATTCAAAATAAACTCCATTTTTAGCAGCAAACCTTGATACACTTAACAGATTTTGTGTTATTTGGGGAACATGCAGTAAATTCTATAATATAAAAGTGACACTACAATATTTATCATATAGAATAGAGGATCCAGAGTTCTTAATAGCAATACTTGTACCATTACATACAAAGACTTGATCTAAATCAGTATTACTTGTCGATGAAGTAAGCGGGTTTGATGGATCTGGTGTTAGGTGATGGCTTGCACCAGAATCTGCAAGCCATGAGGCTTCACTGACGAATGAAGATGGGGAAGTTAGATAGGCAGTTGAATGATGAAAATTGGCTGGAGGTGGTGGAGGTTGAGCATTCATATATGGGGTTTGTATTGCTGAAGAATTATTACCAGAATTTAGGTTGAAAGATTAACAGTTCCACACCACATGGCCTAACCTCCCACAAAGTTGACATTGCAATCTTGAATTATTGTTGTTGTTAATCTTCCACGTCCTCTTATGTTTCTTCCACGTCCTCGTCTATAAGTATTGCTACGGTTGAAATCAAAATTTAGTGAAGAATTCTACATATAATGAGCTATAGGCATACCAGATTCTGACTTCTTGAAGTGCTCTAGCATTTCTTCATAAGAAAGCAAGAAAGCTTCAACCTCTACAATTCTAAAGGGTCCCTTTTTTGCTGTCACAGAAGAGATGTAAACTGCATATTCTTCATTAAGTTCTTCAATGATGGCTTGAAGATGATCATCCTCAAATACTTCATATCCTACAGAAAATAATGAATCCACAATTTTGCAAATCTTGGACAAAAACTTAGCAGCTGAACTAGTCTTCTTGCAAGATCTTAATTGACTTTTGAGACTTTGTATACTTGCAGAGGAAACAACTTGAAAATAGTCATCAATCCTTTCCCAAACTTCATGAAATCTAGAGAGGTGAATGACTTTTGTTTTTTATTCAATTGGTCTTGGAATCAACAAGCCATGTGGTGAGTGCTCGATCCCTTTGGCACTAGTTCTTGAATTCTTCTATTTCTGTAACAGTTTTCCTGGTAGCATCAGATGTGAATTGCTCAAGAATTTTTGAGAGATCTAGATGACTTTTAAGACCAAGATTTTCGATAGTGAGAATTGCAATAATGTATCTACATGTGGAGTAGTTTTCTTCATTGAGTTTTTCTGCGATTGGGGAGAATGATTTCTTTATAGAATCTGAGAGGGTAATCTCCATCATGAAGAAGAAGCAGAGATGTAGGCTCTAGATACTATAAAGGAACTAACAAGAAAGACTATAGCTATACACAAACCAAATAAAGTAGAGAAACAGAATTTTGAGAGAAAGAGTGGTAACTTGCAATAGAGGTAATTGAACAAAAATATTATTGATTATCAGAAGAATAGTATATTTATAATGCTGAGTAGCAACTACATATAAGCTTACTGTAACCAACTGTTCTAGTAAAGACTCATTAAACAAAGCATCTTTAACTGACTGACAAACTAGAATTCTGTTAGAACTAGCAGTTAGTGTTAGTCTTTGTCAAATAATTTTGCTCTCCTTTCTAATATTAAAATATATTATTTATATCTTAATACTATTTTTTATTTTTATTTTAAATTAAAAATTGTTGTTAAATAAAAAAAATATTACTTTTATTTTAAAAAATTATATAATCACAATAACTATCATAACCATAAACACCATAATTAAATTTCAGTTTTGTATATATGTTCATCATGCTAGCTAGTATGAGAAGTTTTCATGAGTGCTAATTAAATTCCTTTGATCAGAAGAATATAGAAATATATGTGAGAAAAATATGTTGAAAAGGGTTGAAAGAAAGAAGCTACAACTTGGTTCAGCATCAACATCACTGCTGTTTGCCACAATCCTTGGCATCATTCAAGCTGCAGTTCTTATATTTGCAGACAAACCCCTATTAGGCGCAATGGGTCTCAAACATGTGAGTATTAATTATTAATTATTAATGATTAATTATTAATTATTGTTTAATAATAATTCCATGTACTTTAATATGTGTAGGGTTCTCCTATGTTAGACCCTGCCGTAAAGTACTTGAGATTGAGATCGTTAGGTGCACCTGCAATGCTTCTCTCACTAGCCATGCAAGGAATCTTTCGAGGTTTCAAGGACACAAAAACTCCTTTATATGTCATTCGTAAGTTGAAATGAAGCTTTGTAATGTAATCAAGCATATTTTGGTTTCAAGAAGTAATGTTTCATTTTTAAATCAATTATCAAATTAATTATTATATATTTATATTTTATTTATGTTTATTTTCATTTCATTTGGTTCAGTTTTCGGATATGCATTGAATATCAGTTTAGACCCACTACTCATTTTTCATTGCAATTTGGGTCTCACCGGTGCAGCCATTTCACATGTCGTCTCCCAGTGAGTTATATATTATTTTCTTCTATTTAATAATTATTAATAATTTGACTAGAGAAAAAAATAAAAACAAATATTTGAAAACAATTTTACTAATTTTTTCTTTAATTTTATTGCTTAATATTTATAAAAATTATGTGCTCCCAAAAAATTAATTATCTTAAATATATAGTAGAGGATTATTTCATTTTCTTAGACAGAGAAAAAGTAATGTGAGATCCTTATTTTAAAAATAATCCATATAAAATTAAAGAATTGATATTTATAGTATTTTTAATATATTAAGCATATAAATTAATATATAATTTCAAACAGAGAAATTGAACGATAAAAATGAATAATAGAACACATATATAGTAATATTCTAATAAAGTTCATTAAAAAAATAAAATAAAACTAATCAAGTTTATTATTGTTCGTACAATAACTTGTGAACTTTTCATAAATGGTGGCTGTTTTAGGTTCTTCATGGCATTGATTCTATGGATGATATTAATCAGAAAAATGGTACTTCTACCACCAGGCTTTAAGAATTTGCAGATCTTGAGGTTTCTGAAAAATGGTAGGGGTGGTGAACATACAATTACTAACCTAGTCCTTTTTATTAAATAATGTTACTTGCAAATTGCAATGATGGATGGAGTAAAAATGTATGTTTAAATGATGATAGGAGGGATGTTATTGGCGAAAGTAATAGCGGCATCGTTCTGTGCGACGTTGGCATCGTCATTGGCAGCAAGATTAGGGGCAATTCCAATGGCGGCATTCCAAACTTGCCTCCAAGTGTGGCTCACTTCTTCCCTTATTGCTGACGGTTTAGCTGTTGCCGTACAGGTCATATAATTAATTATCTTCTTTTTCTTTTAATAAATGAGTATTAATGACTAACTAGATAATACAGGCAATTCTAGCATGTTCCTTTGCTGAGAAAGACTATGAGAAAGTAATTGCTGCTGCAGCAAGGACACTACAAATGGGGTTTGTTTTGGGAGTTGCTCTCTCTCTTCTTGTCGGCATTGGAATGTACTTTGGAGCTGGACTTTTCTCCAAAACTATCCCTGTTTTGCACATAATCAGAATAGGCCTTCCGGTAATATATATTATCAAAATTAAACTATATTTTCTTATGAAAACTATCCCATGTTATTGTGTCTAATTGCAAACAACACTACCAGTTTGTTGCTGCTACACAACCAATCAATTCATTGGCCTTTGTATTTGATGGTGTGAACTATGGTGCTTCTGATTTTGCTTATTCTGCATACTCCTTGGTAATAAGTTCACTTGCCTTTCTTTTTGTTTTACCATTTTCATACTACTTTATTTTGATTCATAATATCTATCACTATAGACTATAGTAAAATATTTTGGTTTAATATATTTATCATTTAAATATTTTAATAATACATTTATTATGCGTGATTAATATATGTACATCCAAACAATTATTTTGCCATTGTCTTTGTTTAGGTCATGGTGGGATTTGCAACTGTTGCTTCATTACTTATTCTCTCAAAGAGCAAAGGTTTCGTGGGAATTTGGATTGCTCTTACCATCTTCATGAGTCTTCGCATGTTTGCTGGTTTTTGGAGGTAAAATCTTCCCCATGTTAGGCAATCTATGTATATGCACACTGCCTTCATCAATTCAATTAAGCATGAAACATCATATAATACTTTTAGTTCTTTCAAAAGAAAATTCAAGCACTAATATAGAACAGATCAGAAACTATAAATGTTATCAAGTACTAAACCTATCACATCAAGTGGTTATTGCTTTGGTTACTTAAATGTTATATCACAAGTTTGATTATTAGGGGTGTCACATGTATATATATGCAACAAGATTTAGGCCACCCTACCTAAAGATAAACTCAGATGGGGTTAGACATTAGTCGTTGTCTCTCAATCGACGAATACATAAGTTTTTATGCCTAGTAAACTAAAACCCAAAAAAATTAAAAAAAGTAAAAAAATCTATTTATAATACGTAACAAAAAATAAAAGACCAAAATAGTGCCTTTTTTTGGGTGTCCAACCAAAATAGTGCTTGACACATAATATTTCATATCATTACCACATGATTCTAATAGTAAGATTAGTAATCTTTCATTCAATTAGATCATTTTAGAAGTGAGGTCAAAATAATATAGTAAAATAATAAAAAATATTAATATTTATATTTAGATATTTAAATTTTGGAATATATTAGTTAAGTCAAATTTTTAATAAATAAATGTAATTAACACATTTAAAAGTATATTAATTTAAAAATATTTTTTATTTCAATGTTTTGATAATATTATATGAGTAATACATTTATTGTTACTACTAACGACTGGTCAAGTATCTAATATCCATAAAAATCATATTTTTATTGATTATTTTTTATATGATACAAAAAAAATAATAACTCAATAGCTAAAAAATCTATAAAGAGTATAACTCGAATGAACTAATTTAAAATTTTTATTATTTTTTATTTTAGTGTTTGAATTTTTGCTAAAATTATGTGAGAGGAACAAAAAATTTATAAAATAAATAAAAATTTAAATCAAACAACTATAATTCTCTTTATATGTAGGTTTAAATAAAATAATATCTTTTTTTCTATTAAAAAATATTCAAATAATTTTTTGATATTTAATTGTAAAGTTGACATTTTATAATATTATAGTAAAAGCTTTTTCGACGAAAATAATATTAAAATGTATAAATAAAATAAAATTAAACAAAACAATAAAAAAATAAAAAAATGATATATATTATAAAAAAATATTAAATACTAATAATCTCATTTATTTTAAAAAGTTAAGCTTGACTTTAGGTAATTAAATAATTATATTATTATTAGTTATTAATATTATTTGTTTTAAATTATATAATACAATAATTTTTATTATTGTATTAATATCTAATAACATATATGTTTCTTATACATTATTTTTTTTTAAATGTGGAGGCAAATAAATTATTATATTGGAGACAATTATCTACACATTTATACTTATTATCTATTTACAAATTTCATTAACAATCAAGCTCGCTCATATAAATTGAGATTGGCTCACATATGAACTCGTTAACAATAGATGAACTAATAAAATATTGTAAAAATTATTAATACTCTTCTTGATTGCTCAAGAAAAATTTGAAATTAAAGTTGAACTTGGAAAAGAATTTCAAATTATTAATACTTATGAGTATTTTGAAGAAAAAAAAATTTATGATGCTATTTTCCAGTGTTTACAAGTGTTAAAATACATATATGCAGGATGGGAACAGGAACAGGACCTTGGCGTTTTCTTAGACTCCACTGATGTTATATGCATTGCAAATTTCATTTGGTGTATGCTCTGTATCACTGTTTCACCTTACAGGATCATTTTGGTTCTTGTTTCAAGATTTGATCACTTATTACTTTACTCAGATAATCTTAATTATGTGTGTATTTAATTTATATTGAATCATTCAAGTTTAACGTCATTTTATTTGATTAGTAAAGAATTATCACAAAAAATATATATAATGGTGGTTTATATTTGTAAAGGGAAGTGCAGAAACAGAGAAAAGAGAGATAGCAGAAGAGCAATGACTTGTATCTCAAGAAAGCGTTAGTCAGTTGTATTATGTGATAATTTGTAAATCAATACACTTGTGTTCTGAAAACCTTTAAGGTGTTTGAATGTGCATGCTGTCCCTTTCTTAATCCATTTAATAAACACAAACTGGATTACAGAGCTCAAAAATTGTATCTTTTTTCTTGGATAAGGGATATAAGTGTCTCTCTTCAAATGGAAAAGTGTATTTAAGGAGGCATGTTGTATTTTATGAAAGAAATTTTCCTTATAAATTGTTGTTTGGTGATAAGATGAATACTAACTTTTCCACCTCAACTAAGAATGATATGGTGCATATTTGAATACTTCTCCATCTCAGCTAGCTCATTCTATTCTTATCATAAGAAGAACAACTGACTCATTCATTTTTTTATTAGCCTATGAGTATTACATTTTGATTAGCCTACACAGGAAAAAGGTTTAATTATTCTGTTGGTCTCTATAGTTTTGCAAAATTTTCAATTAGGTCTTTATACTTTTTTTTTCCTTTTAATTGGGTCCTTGCACCAATTTTTTTTCAATTGGGTGCCTACACTTTTTTTTCCTTTTATTTAGGTCTTTGCACCAATTTTTTTTTAGTTGGATCCCTATAAAATTAAGCCAATTACTATTAAGAGGGACCTAATTGAAAAAGATATTTGGTGCAGGGACCAATTAAAAGGAAAAAAAAGTATAAGAATCTAATTGAAAATTTTGCAAAACTATAGGGACCAATAGAGTAATTAAACCCAGAAAAAACATGTTACAAACCTATTAACTAAAACGGATATATTGCAGGAAAATCCTGTTCCAACACCAATGGTTTCTTCTACAAAACTACATATAAATGATGTTGAACCATTTGATGACCCTAAATTCTATAGGTCCATTGCAGGGGCATTGCAATATATTACAGGATATTGTGTGTATCTTGGATCAAATTTGGGAGCATGGAAAAGTAATAAGAAATAGGCAAAGTATAGGGCACTTGCAACAGCTCACGCAAAGTTGGTATGGATCCAAAATCTTCTCCCTCTACGCACTCCACCAACAACTATCTATTACGACAACCAACCAGATTGCTTACTTGCAGAAAATCCAGTTCTTCGCAGTAGGTCAGCACATTTCGAGCTGGATTTGCACTTCATAAGGAAGCATGTTAGCATGAAGAAGTTATAGAGAAAAGAGAGATAGCACATAGCAGAACAACAGTGACTTGTATCTGAAGGAAGAAGATAGTCTGTTGTATACCATTCAAGTGGTTAGAATGTAGTTAGTGAGACGTAATCTATTAGCCAGTGAAGGTAGTAGGTAAATAGGAGAATGTATGTGATAATTTGTAATCAATACACTTGTCTTCTCATTCTTTCTCATCTCTCTTGGTGTTCAAGTTCATTATCTGCTTCTTATGTTCTTCATTCAAGAACCATATTCATCAAACCTCCAATATCTCTTGATTCATAATCGATACTCACAAACTTCAACAATATTATATAAGCCTTTATATTTTTATTCAGACAATTATATATAAGGTTTGATATATATATATATATGAAATTTAATTTTAATGCACTATTAGTGTAAAGTAGTTTTATACGTGCATCTAATTATTTAACACTATATTAGAAAAAATAATTACTTTTTTTATGTTGATAGTATGAATGATCATCCAAAAAATGAATCTGATTGAACGATTGTGTTACACTGTCGATATATTAAAATTAATATCTATGCATACGTAACGTTTTACACTGTCAAGGTATCAAAATTAATGTATGTTTAAAAACCCATGGTTCTGTTGAGCCAATTTAAAATCCTGCTCTCAACAGTTAGGAATCTTAAAAACAGTTAGAGACCTCATAATAATTTTTAACCATATTTATTCATTGTGATCTAACAATTTATCGTTACATTGTAAGTTGTGGTACAAAATTTTTATTCATTGTGATCTATAATATTTACAATATTTAGAACTGAGAATAGTCTTGTTATTTCCCTGAGGACTTCACTGGAGTGATTGAGTTCAAATCTTTTAACAATTTTTTGCACCACAAATGGTATTGAAATGACCTAAAATTTTAGCATGCTGTACAAAACACCTTTTATTATAATACAGATTTTTTATGGAAGTATTTAACACGTTTGGTATGTGAACTAGACGAAAGTATTAGCAAAATAGCCAACTTACAGTCTACAGACCTTTTAAGTAATAAGCTAACCCTTTAAAACTTAAGTCACAACATGTGATTTCTAGTTGCCTGATGATGCTAATTACGATTATATGAAACAACTCAAAAAACAGAACAAGGAAAATGGGCAAGTTTGAATTTATTTGGAAATAAATATAAGTAAAATAGGAGTCAATTTGATCTTTCTAAAATATACACAAGAACCAATTATAAATGTACACATATTACACATTTTTACTAGGCTAAGCAACCATAGTAAATACCAAAACTTTAAACAACTATACTAAATTTACATTAGAATCGGCCACCAAAATAGAATATATATTAAAATATAAAATATACATTAAAAATAAATTAAACTATACATATTTATACACAAATACACAATACCTGATTTTTGTGTGCAAATAACATTTTTGAAATTTAAATTACGGAATTACCCCATGCAAGGCAAAAGATTACTAGAATAGTAGTTACTAAGGATCTATCCCAACAACTTTATATCGGGATGAAATCATGAAAATACGTTTGCCTATCATAATGAGCAACCCAATGTTGGTATTTTACAAGAAACAAACCAACCATGACCTAAAATATGACCCAAAAAAAACCATGACCTGATCTATTAATCTTGAGATACATTTTCTATACATTTTCTATACAATTTGGCTTCTAGTAAGCTTCACATGGATTATTAAGCAAGACACGTGGTGGTGTGATCGTGATAAGTATCATCCACTTGCGTTGCTGGGACATAAACTGCATCTTTGAGGGAGCTGTGCGTTCTGCCATAGAATACATAAACAACTAGCCCTATTGCGAGCCATATTGACACACGTGCCCATGTGTCAGATCTGGAAGAAACAAACACCGACCATGAATCAAAATAATGGACCATGACTTATTTGTTTGTCCATCTGCTACTTAGTTTTTACTTCAGATTCAGTAGAAGCACACTTTCGTTATTAAAACAAGGAATGACAGAGCACAGTTGATGTATTGTTAAACATGAGTGCGGCAATTAAAATCCTACTTAATAAATATTGCCACTTTTCAAATTACTAGCATGCTATAATGAAATTTTCAGCATGCAGAATAATCGAAGAATTTACATTTCTTTTTTTAAGCACATAAATGATTACCCAATAATGTAATACTAATAAAAATAATAAGTCAACAGCGATGACAACAGTGAGGTTTTTTTTTTCAATATGCTACTCTCTAAAGTTATGCCACTATTTCTAAAACTTTTTACAAAAATGACATTTTTTTCAAACTATTTATTCAGAAGCCATCATTTTGCCACAGTGACACTTTGTATCTTTTTTTTTTTTGTGCTGACTAGGAGACACCAAAGTGGAACGTGTCTTCCACCGTAGAGAACACTAAACAGGAAGCGCATCCAATAGCAAGTGCCTTCCATGGTGGCAAAACAATTGCATGAGTAAATAATTTGAAAAATGTGGCCTTTTGGTAAAAATTTTTAGAAATAGTGGCATATCAGAGGAAAAAGTTGACGATCGCCACAGACACCCCTAGTCGGATTTTTCTGCATTACCAATATGAAAACAATGTAGATTTTCTTGAAAATCTGGATTTCTAGTCATTCAAAAGCCGCTAACGGGAAATCCTATTAGAATTGACGAATACTTACCCAAGATTAACAAGTAGATAAGAATTGATGAGAATGCAAACTATGGGAAGCAGTGGCACCAGTGGGCAAATGAAACCTGAAAATAGATTAAAAGAAGTGATCTTTTATACCCAAACCTAAAAGGAGATATGGGAGTAGGAGGACAATACAAATTAACTTTATATAAAAATATCGGCATAAAGCATGGTGTTATCCATACTAGAGTAACCACAGACAATCTATTCTATTCATAATTTGCAATTTTCTAATGTTATAGTAAATAGCGTGAAAACTAGTCACATTCGATAAAGACACATGCTCACAATAACTGCATAACATTATTATCATAAGATTATAATGTTGAGCCATACCTCCAGTGTGTCCAAAGTTGTGTCTTGCAACATCTTGATCTATGCAGGTTAGAAAGACTAAACCAGACAAAAGAAGAGAGCCACCAACCCCACACAATCCAAAGCGAACCGAACTGGTAAAAGCAAACACAGAATGCTGAGAAGTGAGAACATCAAGAAATATTGAGGACAAGTCCACACAATCCAAATGCATACAAACTTCAATTAGCATCAAAATTTCAGAAAATTAGCTGCTAAGCTATTTTGATTTCTAAACTTGAAATTTGAATTAAAAATCTGCCAGTAAACCAACCTGAGAAGGGTTAAGTCCGAAGCAGCATATGTGAGGACAAGTATACCTACGCATGTTAATGTTATGACCCACCCAACAACCTTTCGTCTATTACCCTCGTGTAAATCTGCACCCAAAAAGAATAAGGGCAAAAACAACATTGATTACAAATCTTGAGCAGCAAAATTTGCATTATGTATGAGAGAGACATTGATAATAGAGAAGAAAAGCATAACTCACAGTTGCCAATGGCAAGTTGCTTAGGAATAAGGGGATACTCAATTGATACATCCTCTTTCACAAGTAAAGGTTTTCGGTTCCCAGAAGTACCAACTGCCTCCTTATCTTTCCAACCTGTCTCCAAGCAGCTCCAAATGTATCCACCTGTCCCTGAATCAATTGGTTGTTGGAGAAAAGGGCGCAAAGGAACCTCATCTGGAGGGATATATCTTAGTATCAACACCGATATTGCCACCATGGTGAATGCAAGAAGTGTGCCCACACTAACCTGCAAGAAAACAAGCCAAATATAGTTTAGTACAACCGTACAAAGAACTAATATCCCTTTACATACAATAATTAATGGTGGTATTAGACAATTCCACACAAGCAATAAAAACTGCACCAAATTTTTTTTTTTATTAAAGAAAAGAACAAATTGAAGAAAGGTTGTCTGGATTAAAATGGAAGATAATGGCTTCATTGAATGGTTTTCATTCTTCTAGTCAAATTGTGTTCGACATCAAATAATATATGGAACAAAAAAATCAATTCTGTATACCACAACAGCATAAGTTTTCAGATTGAGATTTTTTTTTAATAATTTCCTAGCATATGATCCAATAATGGACATGACTGTTGTGAAAGTAGACATACCATCCCTGCCAATTGAGAGACTTCCATGGAAAATGCCAAAATTGCAGCAATAAGGCCAGTAGCAATTGTGCTCTTAACAGGAACTTGACTGTGCTTATTTATGTCCGAAAAAAATGGTGGTAGCAGCCCATCCCTTGCCATAGCCATCAAGATTCTTGGCTGAGAAGCATTAAACAAAGCATATCTAAATAATTAAGTAGTTTTCCTGGAAACAAGACTATGATAAAAGCAGGGTAAAGACTGATACCTACATCTAGCAATCATCATAGAATAAAGCCGAAGCTAGCATGAAAATAAATACACCTAATATATAAATGAATTCAGTAGACTACACTTCTGCATAAATTCAAGCATAGAAGATTGATGATATCAGGGTAATGGAATTACCGCCAGACTATAAGAATCCATTATAGGTTAAAGGCACCAAAGGGCATGCAGTAGGCTATTGGCTGGATTAAGAAAGGCCTCCAAATACTTGTTATGAGTTAAGGCGCACTACCTCTTGGTTGGGGCAAGCATCTTTTGACTTTATTTTTATTTTATTAAGTAGAGGTTCTTCGGGTGAGAGTCTTTTATGTTTTACAAGATTAGCTTATCAAAAAGCTAGGTTTTTACAGTGGGAAAAAGTGCCACAGCACTCAAGCACCGATCAGTTACCTCTAAAATAGTAAAAACGGGGAAAACAAAGTGACCAACAACACTCTACATCCCAAAACAAAGAAAATGGAAGGAAAGCAAATCCATAATGCAACTCTACCACTTGAACAAATTGAGTAAATTCTTATTGGACTGAATATTTGAGATAAATGGTAGAAGTTATCAAGGCTTCCATACATCTAGCCTCAACATATTATCAATTATAGTCCTAATTTACTTCTCTTCTTAACTTTAGTTATTTATATGCAGTTGTTAATTTAAACATTAAATTTATGCAAACTAGTTCATAACTCTTTACTAAGGTGTGCACATTTTGATATCTCTAACCTTAAGGTGTTAAAAGTTGTCCTAGCATCTTAATGGCACTTTTTGCCTATAAAACTTGCAAGAATCCCAAATTAACACCTACTTCATTCTAATTACATGTTTACAACTATCATTTAATTCTCCCTCTAAAACTCATTTCATTACAAGATAATAATGTATAATTGCACAATGTATCATTAGATGTAGAATTTTGTAACTGTTCAACACAGATTATATTGCATTCAATACCCAAGGACCAATGTTATAGATGACGTGAATGAATAATTTAATATTCACATTCAATGGTTGATATGCATCTTCAACCGCTTAGAAAATGATAAACTTTACCCGGAACATGCATCCAAGGCATGAACCCCTATAACCATGCAATATAGCAAGCGAAATTGCACAATCATTGGGGAAAGAATAAACTAAAGAATTTCAGATTCTAATGCATAAATAAATAGAGAAATAGAGATTCCAGTAGATTTACCTGGGGCAATATCCCACCCATCAATGATGCACATAGAGCTGTAAAAGCCCCAGCATTTATAATATAACTGCAAAAACAATTATGAAAAAAGATAACCACTTCATTTATTAGGCTGCCTAAATTTTATGAGGAATCCAACACACTGTAGGTAACTTAATTATTCACTTACGCTGCCCATTGCATTCCATGGCTAGCAAATGCAGAGGATATTGGGGTATCAGGATCAATAGCATAATAAGGTACTAAACCGACAATAACAATCGAGACCATCATATACAATCCACAACATAGAAACAATGAACCACCAATACCCAGTGGCAGATCACGTTGAGGATTTTTCACCTGTTAATCAAAGCAAGACATCATTAACAAGTAATAATTTCCTCAATTATGTACAAAGTTGAGGATCGTATTTATAGGCGAGGAGAAAAAAAAGGGGTGCATCACATCATCATCTATACCTCTTCGGCAGTGCTGGCAACTGCATCAAAACCTATATAAGCAAAAAAGACAGTTGCAGAACCAGCAAGCATTCCATCTACCCCGAATGGAAAAGATCTATTAAAGAAAGAGCAAGAGACAAGTATTCAGTAACGAGAACAGAACAAACATACAAATGATAGTGCAGAATAAAGATGTATAGTACCCTGTAGGAACTTCATATCCAGGCCATCCAGATTTGCATCCTAGGTAACCACCAGCAATTATGACAAACATCAAAGCACACATGTTCACTGATGTGACAATACTTTGAACCATTATACTCTGCATTTTTTAACCATTCAAATAAAAAGGATCTTAAAACATATTTGGACGTCTGAATGGATTTAATAAAGCACAATAACAGTCGGATTCGCACAAGGGAAACATGCAACAAGTTGCATGAACCTAAAGTCGGGAAATTTCAAAAAACTTATTAGAGAAGAAGATTCAAAAAGAAAAGTACCTCTTTAATCCCAACACACAGGAGTGCAGTAATAACAAATATCATAATTGCTGCACATGGGTCCACAACAATATCGATCCCAGCAATATGCTGACGCGATAAAAAGATGGGTAGATTGTCTTCACCTCCAAAAAGAGCAGCCTAACCAAAGAAATATTATTTTCTATCAATAATTGAGTAGCATAAGATAAATATATAATCTTACTCACATTTGAAACAAATAATCTTTTACTCTCATTACTTATTACATTACATAATCACATGCATAACATATACAAGGAGATCATCCAAGATCCAACGGAATTCTGAATTTCAGAAAAGAAAATGGGACACGGAAAAATAAGATTATTTTAGAGCCAAACACCAACAAAATTGTTTTGTTCACTGAATTACTAACAATAAAAAAAATTAATTTCAAATAAAATGAGTAATAAATGATTGAACAAGAAAAACCACTAAAAAACATATTGAAAAAGAAAGAGCGGAAAGATTGAAGGAGAGGTGAATCAACCCTAAGAAATGCTACCCCCTCCCCCCAACCCTAACTTTTCTCTGAAAACAGAACCAAAATAGAAAAGTTTAACGAACATCATACCAAATTGGGTGTTATGCCCCGAGCAACAGCAGCTCCACCAATTGTATATTCTAATATCAAGGCCCAGCCAATCAACCAAGCAACTCTGCAAAGAATACAATATTTTCTATTCAATTATTCATCAAAGCACATCAAGTCTCAATTGCATACAACAACAACAACAACCAAGCTTTGTCCAGTCAGGTGAGTTGGCTACATGAATGATGAATCGAACACCATTGTGCCTTGTCATGAATCATGTCTAGACTCAAGCTATTTATGCTTAAATCTCTTCTTATCAGCTCCTTCAGAGTCTTCTTAAGTCCCCGTCTACTCCAACTTTCTCTCAGTTAAAATAATTTTTTTCTTTTTTTCAATAAAAGACCTATTACAGTAAACTGGCATAGACCTCCAATTCAAAAAGAAGTTTTAATAAAAGACAAAAATTTCAAACCCTCCCCCCGGCCCACCTTTTCTCTTTCACACAGGATTATAAAGACAGACGCTATTCCAAAACTCCAGAATCAATATCACCCTGACATCATAACTATTAAGGGAAACGGGAAAAAAAGGGAATAACAAAATAAAGAATCAAGTAACAGAAGCACTTCAATCTCTATTTGTGATAAGCTGAGTCAATATCATTTCATAACTAGAAGTTCCATGGAAAGCAAAGCAAGGACTAGATTAAAAAGGTTTTCAAGCTAATAACAAGAGAAATAAATATGTAGAATCAAAAGAAATGTTGTTACCCTTCCCCAACACATATGTATGTGTAGTGATAGGCACTCCCAGCAGAAGGACAACGACTAGCTAGCTCCGCATAGCAAAAAGCCGAAAGAGCAGCCGCGAATCCAGCTACCAGGAAAGAAATTGCCAGAGAAGAACCGGAAAGCTCACGAGCAACTGTTCCAACCAGAACATATACACCAGCACCAATTGTTGCACCAACACCTAAACCCAAAATAAATAAATAAAACAATGTTACAGTATAGTTCAATTATAGATCCTAATGTTCAAAACCCGTGGCAACCACTATAACCATCCGTAACTAAGTCCAAACCTCCTTTAACTGACTCCAACAAACCTCCAAATTATTCTGCACGTATACCTATTGTAGTCTATAGTTTGTTACATTGTAATTACCCTAACTTCTAGTTTCATTTTGCCAAGTTTCTGAGTTTTCATTAGAGACATAAATTCAGTTCCAAGGGTTCATTTTTGTTTCTTTCAAAAATTGAAGATCAAACAAGTGGGGAACCTCACTCAAATTGGATGGGGGAGGGTGGAACAACTTAAATTAAATTAAATTTTGAAAAAAATGGAAATGTTGAATTACCAATTGCCAAGAGTTGAGGAACAGATAGCTCCTTAGCAAGTTGAGGCTCAGAGGTGTTCTTGCGTGCAGAATCCACCTTCTTCTTCCTATTGAAGAACATCTTTGAACATTGACCTCCATTCCTATTACCACCCTCTTGTGAATCAATCAAAATCCCCATCACTTACTCAACTCTATTTTTTTCTTTTCGGGTTTCTTTTCAAGCAGCAGAATTTTCTTTCCTTTTCTTTTTTTGGTAAAAAAGGTTTTGTTATTGTTATTTGTTGGGTGAAGCAGCCAAGCTGGTACACTGAGAACTGAACAGAGAGATAAAATGTGGCGTTATAAGGAAAAGGGGAAGAACGATGTATTGAGAGAGAGAGAGAGAGAGAGAGAGGGAGAGAGAGAGAGAACGAGAAATTCTCCCTTCCCCCCTTCCTTCTTTAGTGGATGGTGATGGTTATGCACTTACGCGTATGCTCCTCTCTCTCTCTCTCTCTTCCCATCCTTAAACCCATTTGCCATGTCGTTATATAGGTCCCGGTCGACTCGTGGCCTTTCAGTTTTTTATATATATATATAAAATGATCCCACAGAATTTTTATAAGGATTCAAATTAATCAACAAAGATTTTTAAATTAAACATTTTCGTTCCTTAATAAACTTTTATTCATTATAAGTTTTGGAGAATTATTCCGATCAGACAGATATTTTTTAGTAACAATATTTTTTAGAACTAATTATTTTATAATAAAATTTTGAAAAATATTTAAAGACTAATAAAATTTATTATTTTATACAATATTTTAAGTTATTAGTCTAATTTTTTTAGTCTAACAATCTAATAACATATTTTTAGTCGATACTTTTAAATATTACTGACTAACTGTTAGTAAAAAATAATAAATTTTATTAGTGCTCTAATTTTTTTCTAAAACTATTTAGATACATATTTGTTTAACATGCACTAAAATCTTAAGTGAAGGTGACCGAAAAACTACTCAAGAACAAAAATTTTGCCCTTGAACGGGACATTATACCTCGGCCACTCTCCCCTAAAACTCGACCATGAAGTTATCAACCGCACTATACTCAATTAAAACACAAATAATGCAAAAATGGACTTATTCAAAATTAAGGTAAAGTTTAACGAATATACAGAATAGTAAGTAGCAAAATATCAGGAGCGAAATTAGGTCATGTAAATTGGACAACCAAACTTACTACAAAAAAAAAGTATCATTATTCAGTTCAATATATAAGGGAAAATAGGTTAACAACAAAGGTCAAAACTAGAAAGAAAAAAAAAAATGCTACTTTTTTTTTTAAATTTACTATTCTCTTTATATTATTGTGATGCTGATTTGAGCGTCAAAATATTTTTTTTATAGGTGTCTATTTTACCGTATTCTGCAGAAATTGACTTATAATTCGTAAAGATTATCTAAAAAATGAAATTAGAACTACAAAAGAGTATTATATCTTAGTAAATTCATCAAGAATGAAATATATTTGATCTAAAATTTTTTATAAACTAATTTGGATGTTCACCTTTTTTTTAAATAAAATTTAGTTTAGTAAAATCTTTTAGAGTATTTATGTTTTAAAAATTAAAAACACTCCATTTTAAAAATTATTTACTTTTAAATTTATATTTCTTTTAATTTATCTAAATTTTGAAAATTATTTTTTTAAATATAATTATTATTATTTTATTTATTAAAATTTATTTTTAATTTAGTTATCAAATATAAGTATTATAATTTTAAAATTATTTTTAGAAAACTAATTTTAATATACTATTTTAAAAAATTAAAAAATTTTATCAAACCAACCTTCTTTAAGTCATATCTTCACGTTGTCTTCTCTTTTCTAAAGTCTTTCATTTCCTTTGGCTCATAAGTCATAACTCCCATATACACCTTATACCCTAAAAATACTTGGTAAGAGATTATTTAAAAAAAAAAAAGTGTTTTTACTGAACAATGAGCTTTTAATATTTTCAATCTATTAAATATATACAAAATTTAAAAGGAAATGAAAAGAAAATATCTAGCTTGGAACAGTTTGCAGAGGCTGCCCATAAATAATGATTAGTATAGCATATGATTCTTGGCTTGGAACGGTGGCTACGGCACTTGAATAGGATCTTTGAATTTTGTTGCAGGACAATAATATTATATATTATATATACTAACATAATGGTGATTTAACAGTTCTTGATCCGTAGAGGGGTGAAAGGAATCAAAGGATCTACAAAGTGGTGATTTACAAGAAATTAAAAAGGAGACGGTGGGACACTTGTATTCCGAATCTTGTGGTGGAGAGATTTCTAAATTCTTTATTTTCCCTATCCCGTTGGGAGTGAAAAATTGCAAGAACATGCAAAATTCCAAAAAGTGCAATTACGCACGAGATTCCACGGGACCACTTAAAAATACTGATGAAAGCATGAACGTCAATACAAATAAAGCCAATTCTTCCGTGCCTTTAATTTTGGTATCGAAATTGTCGAGGTGTCGAAATTATAAAAGTTGTTTTTTTAGTAAGTTTTAAATATTAAAAAATTATTTATTTTTATATTTTTTAATTTAAATATTAATTTTTATTTTTTTAGTAAGTTAGGCAAATATATATAAACATCATAGTATACATCTACAAATAATAGGCACTTCACATAGCAATATAGCATGCAATAATTTAGAATTTTTTTTATTTAAATATAATATTAACGAGAATATGTAATTCGAAGTGTATTAACATATATGTAAACAATAGTGTCCTAAACCAACTTAAACACACATCTCAAATACATTATATCTTAGATATAAAAAAATGAGATAAATCTCAAAATAATTCTTGAACTTACACTCGAGTCTTAAAGTGATTTCTAAAATTAATAATTACTCAAATTTATTTCTAAAATTGTTCTCCAAAACTTATAATAGTTTTTCAAGTATTTTCCGTTTATCGAAACTTTGAAACGACGTCGTTTTAAAACAAAAAAAATCCCCCAATTAAAAAAAAAAAGAAAAAAAAAGCGTAGCATACACACCTCCTCATCCCCCCAATCTGTTCCCTTCCCCATTCCCATCCCCAACCCCTTTCCCTCCCCCAACCTTTCCCTTTCCCTTCTCCATCCCCAACCCGCTCTCTTTCTCTCCTTCAACCCTTTTTCTTCCCTTTATGCTTCCCCAAATTAAAGCCCTTTTTTTTTCTCTTCTGCTTCCTCAACCTGAAATCATTTTCGTTTTCCTTCTCCTTTCTAATATGATGCCTTCCCCCTTTTCAACCATACTCTCACACTCAATAGAGCTCTCTCCTCAACCTTCATTGCCGCCGCTTCTCGCCGGCCTCTGTTTCGTGGTCGCCGCCGCTCGCCAGCCTCCATCTCCGCTCGGCCTCCCTCTTCTCTCCTCTGGCACGGTTCTCTCTTAGCCAGGCTGATTTTTTTCTTTAATTTTTTTAGTTATTCAATCATTGTTCTTTAATGTTTTGGGTGATTGTTGCTGCTGATCCTGTTTTAATATAACAACAATGGTTAATTTTAGTTATTTTTTGTTCTTTAATTATTCTTTTTTTATTGTTGTTATTTTTTTGCTCGTTGCTGTTTAGGTTGATTGATACTTGCTATTTAAGTTGATTGATCTTTTCTGATTAATACTATTTTTTTGTGATATTTTGTATTGTTGGTTTTTATTTTTGTGATCTATTGAAGAAGAAGAAGAAGAAGAAACAGAGTTGAAGAAGAAGAAGAAAGAGATTGTTGTTTTTTTTTTAAATATAAAACGATGACGTTTTCTAGGCCCTTCTTTTTTCTTTTTTCTTTTTTCTTTTTTGTTCAAAACAACGTCGTTTCAAGGTTCTGATGAACGAAAAATGCTTCAGGACTACTATTGTAAAACCCGGTTAATTAATATATAATTAACTCATAAATTAAGATTTAATCTAGAAATTTAGAAAATGAGATTTTATGATTTAATATAATAGAGAAAATTAAAACGAGAATTTTGACACTAATTTTAAAAAATTTGACCCAAAATTCGGCCAAACAGGTCAAGTTGGTTGAACCGGATCCAAAATGAGTCCACGGTCCAACCCAACTCAGCCTAAACACACTTAAAACAACCATCTCTCCTCTCTCCTTCAGCAAAACACGCTGAAGCTCAGCCATGGAAGAGAAGAACACTATTCAAAAAAAAAATCAAGCTTAATCTTCAAATCCTTGTAACTTTTTATCCGGAGCTCCGATCGTCGCACCGTTTGCGGCCACGTGATCACGGCGTCGAACTCTACAAATCCCACAAGGTTGTATAAGAGATAAGTCACATTTTCTTGCTTGTCTTTCCAATCCTTGATTTCGAAATTATTTGGTGAAAGTGTTGAGATTTTGAGTTCTTTGATGTTATAGGATCCAATTAGCTTGAAGGAAAAGCTTAGTCTTGCCTTTTTTATTCTTGAGTATGGTAAGATTCTCAACTCTAAGTCAATTACTTGAGTCGTTGTGAATAGATATTGAGTTTGTATGTATGGGTACATATTATGTGTGTTAGGCAAGGTATATATGAATATTGAAGCTTGATTGAGGTTTTGGAAAGCTTGGAAGTAGAGCTATTGCTGAAAGATATATTGGTGAGGTGTTGAGGTCTTAGGAGCTTGAGAAAAAGTGAAATTAGAAGTGTTCCGAGTTGAGTAGAAAATCGGCCAAGGTATGATTTAGGTTTCACGAATATAATATATAATGTTTTATGAAATCTTAGGCTAGATGACCATAGGATAGGTTGGATGTATGATTCTGCTTAATGTTTAGTAAAACTTATGGAAGATGTTGAATGTGTATGAGAAAGGAAATGATGACTATTGCTTGTGGTTGATGGTGATTTAGTGACGAATATGGATATGAAATTGTTATTGTTGATTCATTGATATCATGATTGCTTTGGATATGGATTGATTAGTTTTGAGTAGTGGAATGATGAATTGAATGTTGTGGAAAGAATGAGAATGTGGAGAAGGTAAATTGGGTTGTGTAATGTTGTGTAAAACCCTGGAGTTATGAATGAGAATTTTATTTTGGTAAAAATTTGAGGTTTGAGGTTTGTGAAAAATTGGTTTTTAGTCGAACTTCGGCGAGCTATAACTTGGCTTCCAGACCCACAAATGATTTTAAATTTGTTTTTTATGAAAACTAGGTTTGTGAAGTTTATGCCGTTCAAAGAACGAAAGAAAAATGATTTAAAACGAAAAAGTTATACGCGTCGAAATTTGGGATTAAAAGTTGGAAATTCTGTAGTTTTTCAAACTTAGGTAAATTTTTGGAAAAACGTACGCCCACGCCTATGCGTGGCATGAAAATTTTGCGCATGCATACACCCCATTTGTGGACTGGTGCCACTACCTCCTCCCCATGCGTACGCAAAAAGCATATGCGTACGCGTAGTGGGCCAGGATGGCGTACGCGTGGCCCACACGTACCCGTGATATGGGGTGCTTGCGTACGCATGACATGGGGTGCTTGCGTACACGAAACTCCCATGCGCATCTGTGCGCTTCTATTAGGCGCTCATGCATACGCGTATATAGGGGATGTGTACGCGTAATGATCCGTTTGCATGCCCACGCGTACGCGTGACTCTCCTATTTTCAGCAAAGGCATTTGTGTTTTAAAGCTCAAATTCGAACTTCTAAACCTCTAATTTCATTCATTTGGCCCTAGATCTTGTTAGTATGCCTAGTAATAGGATGAAGTTAGGAAATTGTGATAACTTAGAGATGAAGAAAGATTTTTAAAAGGTAGTACGTAGTTAGAAAAGATGGTATTTAATTGATAAAGATGGTAAAAATGGTATATGAGGCAATTAAGAAAGTAAAGTGACATCGAGAACAATGTATTAAGCGTAAAGCTTTGTGTGGTAGGGTGCTACATTATGGTATCAGAGCAGTTTGTTCCTGTAGAGTCTGAGGGACAGAGTGACTATGCTTCTGTGCATTCTCTCTGTGTGTGTTAATGTGCTATTAGAATATTTGACTGATATAACTGCCATAAACATTCATGAGCATGCATTTGGGACTTTGAAGCACTAGACTTCCGATATTGAGACTGATCAACTTGACATCAATTGTTTGGTATCTATAGAAACCAGATGGCGCCTCGTGGACGCGGTCGAGGCCGTGGGAGAGGTCGTACTAGTACTCAAGGACCGAAAACCGACACACATAATCTGGTAAACTTTATGGTGGCGTTAGAGAATATGGTTGCTGCTATGCAAGCCATTGCTGAGGCGTTGGGGCAGCAAATGAACAACAATGGTAATGGGAGAAATGGCAAAAATGGGCAGATGACGCTGTGAGCATTCCTGAAGGTTAAACCACCGGTGTTTAAGGGAACCACCAATTCGACTAAAGCCGATACCTGGTTTTAGGCCATGGAGCGAGCACAACAAGTGCCTGGGGAGCAGTGTGTCGAGTTTTCTACCTATCAGCTCATTGGGGAAGCACTACATTAGTGGCAAGCTACACGACGCCTTCTGCAGCAGGGTGATGACCCTATTTCATGGGATGCTTTCCAGGTGGAATTCTATAAGAAGTACTTCCCGAACTCTGTTAGAACGGCAAAGGAACTTGAGTTACTGTAGCTGAAGCATGGTGCTATGTCCGTGTCTAAGTATACTAACAAATTCGAGGAACTATGCCGATTTTCTCGCATTTGTCAATGAGCTCCTGAAGACTTTGAGGAGTGGAAGTGCATTAAGTTTGAAGGAGGGTTTCGGAGTGACATCTTCAGTTCAGTAGGGCCAATGGAGATCAAGACTTTATCAGAGTTGGTGAACAAGAGTCGTGTCACTGAAGAATGTGTGAGGAAGGCTGCTATGGCGGAGAATGACCGTCGGGAGTCCCACCGCATGGAGCACAACCAAGGATTTGCACCAAGGGATCAAGAGCTTAAGAGAAGAGGATACACACGACATTTTTCCCAAGGACGGAATAACTTTGCGACAAATGAGGATTCTCAAGAAAACAGTAAAGGAAAATAGACAGCAGCTGCTTCAGATGTTTTGAGCTGTCAGAGATGTGAAGATTACCATCCAAATAGGACGTGTCACTATGGTTCGGGTTTGAGTTACAATTCCGGGAAGCCATGACATTTGGTCAGAGATTGCCCATATAGGAGGGACCTGGGTACAGTCGGATTCGATCGTCAGATCTGAGGTAATAAGAAATTGATAACTCAATTTTTAACCACTTCGAACAATATTGAAGACTGGTATTCATTCGTAACACGTGGTTGAATGAAAAATCATAATCTATTGTAGACGACCCTAAGTTACCTTAATAGGAGGTTTGGCTGGCATAAACGATTAGGTAGGTCCTTATTAAAAGCGATCAGAGTGACGCAATGAAAGCGAGAAGCATGGGAGGATGCTAGGACAGCTAAGGTTAGGTAGAAAAGGGAACCACTCGCGCGGACTCTAGGAGTGAACGATATTTTAGAGGGTGAAAATTTCTGTTAGGTGGGTAGAATGTAAAACCTGGTTAATTAATATATAATTAACCCATAAATTTGGATTTAATCTAGAAAATTAGAAAATGAGATTTTATGGTTTAATATGATAGAGAAAATCAAAACGAGAATTTTGACACTAACTTTAAAGAATTTGGCCCAAGATTGGGCCAAGTCAGTTGAATCGGGCCCAAATTGGGCCCACGGCCCAACCCAACTCAGCCCAAACACACATAAAATAACCATCTCTCCTCTCTCCTTCAGCAAAACACGCTGAAGCTCAGCCATGGAAGAGAAGAACACTCTTCCAAAAAGAAAAACTTAGCTTGATCTTCAAATCCTTGTAACTTTTTATCTGGAGCTCCGATCGCCGCACTGTTTGTGGCCACGTGATCGTAGCGTCGAGCTCTACAAAGCACACAAGGTTGTATAAGAGGTAAGCCACGTTTTCTTGCTTGTCTTCCCAGCCCTTGATTTCGAAATTATTGGGTGAAAGTGTTGAGATTTTGAGTTCTTTGATGTTATAGGATCCAATTAGCTTGAAGAAAAAGCTTAGTCTTGCCTTTTTTTATCCTTGGGTATGGTAAAATTCTCAACCTTAAGTCAAATACTAGAGTTGTTGTGAATAGATATTGAGTTTGTATGTATGGGTGCATATTATGTGTGTTAGGAAAGGTATATATGAATATTGGAGCTTGATTGAGGTTTTGGAAAGTTTGGAAGTGGAGATATTGCTGGACGATATATTGGTGAGGTGTTGAGGTCTTGAGAGCTTGAGAAAAAGTGAAATTAAAAGTGTTTCGGGTTGAGTGGGGAATCGGTCAAGGTATGGTTTCGGTTTTTCGTATCTAAAATGTAATGTAATGTGAAAACTTAAACTAGAGACCCTAAGATAGGAATTGAATTGTTGATGTGGTTGATTGGTTGGTATGGATTGTATTATTATGTATGTGGTTAGTGATGTTGGAAGTTGTAGCTTGATTGTGTGATGTGATTAACTTGATATCATGTTGGGGGCTAAGTGGATGTGGTAATTGATATGAGTAATTGATAATGCTTGTTGTGTATCATTGAATTTGGAAAGATTGGGGATTGTGGATGATGTTCTTGTTGATGGAGCATGTAATTGGTGTGTGATATTGATTTGTATGTATAATGGTTGATTAAGTTGTGTATTGTTGGACTTGGATTATTGAGTTGATATTGGTAAAAAATGGAGAGTTGATGTGTTGTGGATCGAATAAGGGAGTTGGAATGTGGTTAAGGCTGAATTGGTAAGGTTTTGGTTGGTTTTAAAAGGATTTGGAAATGTATGTTTGAAAATTGAGGCTTGTTAGTTTTTGGTGAAAATTGTGATTTTGGCCCAACTTTGGCAGATCATAACTTAGTCTCTTAACTCTCGATTTATGTCAAACTTTTTTATAAATAAAATTGGGTCTGAGATGTTTATACCGTTTGAAGAACGGAGAGAAAATGTTTTAAAATGAAGAAGTTATGTTCGATCAAAGTTCGGTGCATAAACTGAAAAATTAGGGCTCAGCAGCTTTTTATGTTGTTGCACTATATGCGTACGCATACATCCCATACGCGGGTAAAATCGCATGCCCACGCGTACGCGTCGCCCACGCATACGCGTGACATGAAAATTTTGCATACGTGAAATTCTCATGTGCGACCAGTCAATCATGCCTGGTCCGCATGTGTGCGCAAAAAAGAGCAATGCATACACGTAATGGGCCAACATGTACGCTCACGCGTGACTTGGGATTTCTTTGGCGCTCACGTGTCCTATTTTCAACAAATATGATTTTTTGTGTTTTTAAAACTGAATTTCAAACTTCTAAGCCCATTTTTTTCATCTTTTAAGTCCTAAGTCTTAATATTATGCCTAGTAGTAAGAAGAAATTAGAGAATGTGGTAACTTGCGGATGAAGTAAGGGAAAGATTAACGATGAATGATGATTAATGATGACTGTATGAGTTGCTGAGTATGATGGTAGAATTGCTGTGTGTGTTATGAGCTAGATGGCTGTGATAAACGCAAAAATTATGACTGAGCATGTATATGCATATGATTAATGATTAAATGATTGTGATTGATTGAGGAAGTTTGAATATGTGGCGAGTATGTCGGGATTACCTATATGATTAATGAATGAATGTGGTAAATGAATCATGATGGAAAGTGTTGGATGTTAGTATGCTTGTGTTTTCTCTCTGGTTGTAAGGGTGACAGGGCACCGATACCCTCTAATGGTGATAGGGCACAGATACCCTCTAATGATGACAGGGCACGGATTCTCTCTAATGGTAATCAGGCGCAATAGAGAGACTGTGCCTGGGTTAGCTACTGGACACGTCGGATTGGCTTGATAACTGACAGATGAGACTCATCAGCCACTAGAACAGGCATATATCATATGCATTTATATGCTTGTTTGGTATGATTTGTTTTGAATGCCTAATTGACTGCATAAATACTTGCTACTTGTTTAACTGATGTATTTGCTTCCTGTTTGTGATTTTCTTGCTTGACATAATTGTGTTTGCAATATCAAATTGCTGGTGGCGGTTGGGAGGTTCGGAGGAGTTGGAAAGTGGAGTGTTAGTTAGATTGAAGATCCTTAGTTAGTTGCCTATTTCCATTTCTCATGGTTTAGTTATGTTTATAAGCTTTAAATTATTTGTTGGAAGTTCTAGGATTTTCTTCGGCTTTTTCAGGACATTATATGTTAGATATGTGGGCACTGTTACCATGCTGAGAACCTCCGGTCCTCACCCATGCGAATTTTGTGGTTTTCAGATGCAGAACGTGAGGCTTCTCGCTAAGATATGCTGAAAGCTTCTGATTTTGTGAAGATCTTTATCTTTTGGACTTTATTTTGGTTATCTGTATTTACTTAGATACTTATATTCTCCATTGTTTATATATATATACTGTATTAAATCCCCTTAGAGGTTACTTTTGAGAAACAGGTTCTGTAATCTTGTCTTTTAGGTTTATTTTGGGTTCTCCTTTCTATCTATGTATGTATACTTCTATGTTCGGACCGGTTATCTTCACAAACCGAGTCTTGAGCTTTGATATCTATATTTTTGGCCCTCTTTTGTACATATACTCGTGTTAACTTATCCTTTACCTCATTTTGCTTACGTCATCACATTCGTGAGCGTTGTACTTTTCTGTTTAACGATTTTGCTTTTTATCCTTTTCTCAAAGGCTCCTAGTTATAATTGTTTTTCACACTACTATATATACTAAAATTTATTTTTTTGAAGTCGTAATACTTCACTACCTCTGCCTTATGACTTAAGCATAAGGCTCTGTGTGGTAGCCAGGGTGTTACAACTATGAGTCTCGGAGTGCAACTTCAGGGACGAATTTGAGTAGTTATTAACTTCAGAAATCATTTTGAGACTCAAGTGCAACTTCAGGAACTACTTTGAAACTTAACTCAGAAAAATGTGGTGAAATACAATTCGAATACTACCGAGATATGCACTAAATGAAAAAGCAGGCACAATATCAAAGATGCTTGGAAGGCTATATAAAATGTGTTGCTGTGATTATTGTGTTCACTCTAATTTTTTTTTGAGTTTTGGATAATTTGAAAAGTATACATGGCTAGACGAAGAGGTTATGTCCGATCAAAAAATATTAACAGACTGAATATAACCTAGCATATGATCGAATCACTAAACTTTGAGATTAGTTTGTGTATCTGTTATTTTTAATAGTTAATTAATTAATAATGTTTGATTTATTTCGTTTTCAGTTAATACCATCTTATATCTTAATTAGATGTTTAGTTTTTACTTGGATGAAATTTGTTAAATGAGTAGAACACTAAAATTTGTTTAGGTATATGTGAAATAATTTTTATCTATTGGGTTAGTTTATTATGAAATGGTTGTATTTTTTATTTGTTGTTCTTAATTAAATAATTTATTCTCTTATGCATTAAATTAGTTAATGAGTCATGCTTAAATTTAATTAAATTATATTCTTTAAGTAAATAATGTATTCTCTTATGTATAGTAACATTCATGTGTATTAAATTATTTAATGAGTCGTGCTTAAATTTACTTAATTTGTATTTGTAATTATTTTATTATAAAGCAATATGAAACGTAATAGACAATCAATTCCAGAAAACTAATGAATAGTCACTACAAGAAAAATGTCGAATATCATCGGATTTACCAATAAAATCCGCCACTAATATGTTTACCATCGGATTAACCTCGCCAGTAATTATTTACTAGCGGATTTTTTTGTTAGCCGCTAATTACAGTCGAAAAATTTTTGTTAGTAATTTTATCGTCGGATATTTCTCCCAATAAATCCAACGATAAACTTAAATTTTAAATCTTTCAAAAAAATTGTTAATCCTCATGTATTAAAAAATAAAAAATATAAAAAATTTGATAACAAAAAAATAATTTCACAAATAATAAAATAAATTCCAAATAAACTAAATTACCCATCTTGATTATTAAGAGCGGGAGGAAAAGGTCTTTAGAAAAGGTTCACTTGCTATTTCTATTTAAAAAAGGAATAACAATAAAAACTCAACAATCGAATTTAATGCGATAGCAAAATTTTAATATTGCAATTAAAGAAAAAAAATCAAAATAACAAAAATTTAAGTTATTACTATTAACGTATTAATCGTATTTTAATATTTATTATTTATATATTTAAAAATTATGTTTAAAAATTATTTATTAATAACTTTGTACTTATTATGCCATATATTTAATAATTTATTAAAAAAAGAATATTAATATAATGAATAAAAAAATAATTTGAAAAATATATATTTAAAGAATAAGGATAAATTATTTTTAAACCAATTTAAATTAGAGACAATTAAGTTCTTGTCCATTTCTGAACTTGATATGTCAGCATTTTTTATTTGGAGTTGACGAAAAAATACCCATAAAAACAACGTTGTATTAGAAAAATAGAAGACAAAGAACAAAATGAATATTTTTTATGTTGAGAGATCGTGTTGTATGAATTTAAAAAAATGATATTACATCATAATTCTCATAGAACCAAACATACAAAAGTTTCCTAACCCGTTTATTTTTAATCTCTACCACTCTCTTATTTCTCCTAGTTGATTTCTTTTTCATCCATACTAAAATGTGAATTTTTTACACAAATAAAATAATCACGAAAGATATCGTCTTTGTCATCATCTTTTATCAGTGTTCTTTTTCTATATTTTGGGATTAGACTCATTAAAATTTACTGAGACTATTCTTATAATAAATTGTGTTTAAAACAATGATTTTCATTATGTTCACTTGTTCATAAATTGTGAATTAAAACCGAGATTTATGGAGATTTATTGTTTAATCATTAACGGTGGTTTAAAACTACAATTTATATGTACTTTTGTTTATTCATAATTCATGGTTTAAAATTAATATTTATGATAATATTTTATTTGGTCATAACTCATAAATGTATATGATTTTTTTATTTGTGATTTTAATTGTTCTGAAAATCAAGTCGAATTGATCAGTTAAACTAATTTAATCCTGAATCGATGACCAATCCGATTTGGGCAGAGGTTAGAACTGTCCAAATCAATAACCCAAAACTCGATGAACCGCTGCCCCAAAAATCATCCGGTCTGACAGTTTGTGAGCAAAAAAATGTGAATCAACAGTTTAGCATTACTAGTGCCTAGTACCCCAGCAACTAGCAAGGCTGCAACATGGTATTTTTTGTCGGAAAAAATAAACATTCTCACACAAGCATTCAATTAGTTCAAACTTGTTTAGTATTAAATTGGGATCGAGATAAAAAAAGTTCTTCAATAAAAAAATTTCGTGTTTCTTTTGTTGAAGTAAATATAAATGGTCTGAAAAGTTTCCAAAGCATTGCTGGGCAAGGTCCTCAATTTTCTTCACCATTCAGTTGGCAATTTGTCGTCTATGAAACTGCATTTGTTAGGCTGCGTTTGTTTTTAGAAACAGGACAGAACATGACACTAAAACGGAAACGATAAGACAGAAACACTAAAAATTATCTTTTGTGTATTGTGTTTGAATACGATGGACAAACACTAATGTAATGTCTAGTATTATATTTGGATACATATGGACAAGACTAAAATATTATATGAAAGGACTAAAATAACCCCGTGATTCCAAATTTTCTACATCAATACAAATTAATTTAATAAAAAATGAGAGTACTTAGGAGTACAGACAACACTTGAAAAAATATTTGAAGAGACAAAAAATTTTAATAAAAAAATATATTAGTATTTATATTAAAATAAAATTTATAATATAATTATTTTATTTTAAAATTTATTATTAATATGTAGGAATACATATGGTTAAAATTAACAAAAAAAATAAATTTGAGTTTGATTAATAAAAATTTTGTTTAAGTTAATAAGGCAAATTAATTATAAATAAAAAATTAATTTTAAAAAAAATTCATTTTTACATGAAAAAACAATTAATTTTTGCATATAAAAATATATTTTTATTTAAAAAAATTAATTTTTTTTTATCTAAAAACTGATTTTTCTTTATAAAAAACTGATTTTTCTTTAAATTATATAAAATCAATTACAATTTATAAATTATTTTTTAGCATTTTAAAAGATTAATTTTACTTTTGCTAATATTTATCTTTTAAAAGTTTTAAGATTAATTATTTTTGTTATTATTTTTATTACAAATCAAATAATATATAATATAAGGTTAAAATGGTATTGAAGTAAAACGATAAAAAGAAAAGAAGGGGTAATAGTGAAAAAAAAGGAAAACAAAATTTATAAAATTGTCCATGTCCACTCTTCCAAATCCCGTGTCCATCATTGTCCTTCGTGAAAGAGTGGACACAAAAGTATAAAAAACTGTCTCAGAGACAATATGTCCACTGTCCATGTCTCTGCTTCCAAACACTTTTTAAACAAGTGTTGTCCATGTCTCCGTGTCCTGCCCCTGAAAACAAACGCTACCTTTAAGTAGTACTTAGTAGTGTCTCTCCCTAAACCCTATATTTTTCCTAAAGCAAATGAGTGAATGACCAAGTAAAGAGTGGCCGGTTGATGGGCTTTTGCTCCATGACTTCTTGGGCTTTTGCTACATGACTTCTTGGGCCTTTGCCCATTTATCAATATTATTTTTTCTTTCGCTTTTAAAATAACTACAGAAATAATCAATACCAGAAAAAAAAAAACCTACAGAATCCCAACTAGAAACAATCCTATAATTATAAACTATAGATAAGGGTATGTGTTGACTGTGTGTATAAAAATTTTAATAAAATTTCTCTAGTTAAGAATTTTATAGGCTTTATGAATTTCTTTGAATATCTAAAATTGAATACTAAATCCCAAATATTCAAGTAAAGTTATATTGGAACAAATTTTAGTCAATGATATTTTATTTTTATCTGATATAGTTTTAAGATGTACTTTAAGATATATTTATTTTTATGTTTATTTATAATTTTATATATTATTTTATTATGATTCGGTTATTTCGGTTGATTTACAATTAAACTGATTGAATTTTTAAATCAATAGTTAGAACGATTCAATAACCGATTCATTTTTCAGAACCTTAATTTTAAACCACAATTTATATAGAATACAAGTATAATCTGTTTTGTTTTAGAATAATGGTGTATTATTTTATTTAAGTAAAAAAAAAGAAAATCCTACTACATGTATGAAACGTGAGTCAAGTTTCAATCAAGTCAACCCAAAACCATATCTTCTATTTTTTTCACCTCCAAAATTTTATTCCACAAATTTTCTTTTACCCCTCAAAGTTGACTCACAAAGTTTATACTAGTTCTTCTAGCTCACTATTTTTGCTCTCTATCAATCTCTTACTCTTAAATATGTCTTTTAGTCCTTCTCAAATTTTTTTTTTCATGGCAAAATCTAAGCATTATGATAGAGGAGGAGAAGAAAAGAGAAGAGAGAAGAAAATCAAAAAGGAAATAGAAGGGAAATGGAAAAACAAAAAAGGAAAGGATAAGAAGAAGAAAGAAAAAAATAGAAATGAGAGTAAAAAAACAAGAAGAAAAGAAGAAAAAAAAAACAAAAAAAGAAATATTATTTTAGTTTTTCAATCGGAAGTTTAACTTTTTTTTTAGTACATCTAACTTTTATAATTATGAAATCTCTTTTTTTAATTTTTCAATTAATCTATTAGTTTCTGTGTATTACTATTATTTAAATTACCACCCGTATTAAAACTTCATTAAATCTAAAGCAATATTCAAATCCAATTTATAATTTGCCATTTTTCTTGCTCATTACATTGGTTATATCACACCCATAACCCATGTTTATATATCACTTATTTAAGTTAAATTTAGAAAAAACTACTCTTAAAGTTAGAGAAAGTTAATTATTAAATAAATATCTTTTTATACAATAGTTAACAAGAAGGATTAATTTATTTCAAAAATACTATGTACTTATAAAAATCAACTATTAAATTATTCAATAGATATTTGTGTATGATGGTTATCAGTGACTAAGAGAAGGGGGTTAAATTTTAGCTACTTTTTTTTACTGAATATTACTTTTTCTTTCTCAAAAGAACTTAGGAGATATTTTCACTTTAATCTCGTGGTCAACTGAAAGACATTTTTATTTTTGTCTCCTGAGTAATAGAAATAGAAAAGTAGAAAGAAAAAAAAAATAACACCTAGATATATTCAGCTACTAGGTGCAATGTAGCCTACATCTAGTTTCCATCACAATAATGATAGAATTTCACTATCTCTTTTTCAATATTACAAACACCAATACTACCCTAGGATCTACCAAATCCTATCAAGGACAAATTCAAATTCTAATCCAATCCAAATTTGACTAGGACTCAAAATCTAGCTTTCAACTGTAAAGTGCTAATCCAACTTGTAAGGAAATTCCCACAAGATCATGATATAAAACAAAAAGATGTACAAAGAAACTTTGAGACATCTATGCTTTTTTCTCTAATTTTGCTCACTGCCTTTTACCTCTCGTTGGTTTTTTCTTACAAACCTCACCATGTTTGTCTTTTACCATGAGACTCAGACAGACAAAACTAAGAAAAAAAACTAAATGAACTTCATTAAAGGAAAAGAACTCAAACAGCTTTTGGATAGCTATGAGAACTCTGTGCTTTTTTACTTACTCTCCTTGCTTTCAACCTTTGACGGTTCACCCTTAATATAAAAGAGTAAAGCTTCCAAGGTTGAACCTTGTTCAACCCTCACACTTTCTTTCTTCTCCAACATCAGAGTAGCAGCGGCTTCAACAAAGAGGAGAAAGAGAACCTGAATCTGCGACATGCATGTCACCAGATCTCTCTCATCCTTTTTCTTTCAACTTCTTCATTCTTGGCCATTGATCTTGATTTTGGCCCCCCAAGTCTTGATTCTGATCGTTGATATGGTTCTGACCCATGTAAGCTTAACGTTCTCCATGGTTACCTCTTCCATGCGACTTTGAAACTTTCTTCTTTGATCCTCGGTGAAGCACAAATGAAAAAACAAACTTTTTGTGTTCTTTAACCGAGAGAATAGCTACGGTTTTCTTCTTTCTTTTTCTTGGATGAACACATGATATGACTAAAGCAAGAGAGAGGATAGAGAAGAAGAATAGCTTTCGGTGGCAACTTTCAATGAAATTAAATCAAATTGAATTCTAATTTTCAATTACCAAGAGATGTAGTAACCGAAGCATGCCTTGTGAACCTTAGGTTCTTTTCTTTGACTTATCCACTTTTGGTTCATAGGCTTGTGATTTGGGCTTGTCTATTCTTCTTTAATCTCAAGATTCAGCCACTTGTTATAAAATTATTTTTGCACAAGGCTGAATTTATTTAATGATCAAGGTGGACTTGTTTAACTTGGGCCACTATGAAAGTTAAATTGCTTTCTTGCACATTCAACTAAATTCATCAAACAAACAATTGAAAATAACTTATTAAATACTTTTTAATAATTTTAGTAATGTTTGTTCATCATATTAATTTAATATAAGTTTTTAAAACTCAACAGTATATAAATATATGTATTATTTAACTTATTTTTAATGTATATTTTATATTCTAACATATATTTTTTTCGAGTAGTTGGTTTAATAGTTGATTTTTTTTTTGTACATCTAACATAGTTAAATTTATTTATATAGTTTTTGTTCATACTCTGACCCAACGATAAGGCCTAGGTCCCAACAAAAGGCTCAACCCTTTGTACCGACCTCCTCCCTACGAAGTCGGTTCTTACCACGACTAACCCTAAAGAAGTCGGGGACGAAGATTAGCTGGCAGATAATCACTCATTCAAATGAGTAACTGCCCCTAAAATCTCTCTACCCACTTCCAGGAGCCATATCTCAACCTCCCTAAGATAAAGGGACGGTTATCCACCTCAAAAGGCAGAACTACTTCAGCGGTGGTTATGGGTTCACCACTATAAATACACTGACACCTCTCAGGTATCTCAGAAGCCCAATACTCTCTAGACCTGTTTTACCCTTTTGCTGACTTTGGCATCGGAGTGTCTTTGCAGGTACCAACCCCCATTCTCCCTTACACAAGTCGGACAGGGGTCTCGGAGCACAAACCCACTTGGACGTTTCATCGTTCAGACGATTGGGCCAGCCAAACTTGTCCAACCCATTAATCTCCGGTTATCCATCGTAACATTGGCGCCGTTGCCGGGGACCCGAGAGATCAACCAGTAATTGCGGACATGTCACAGGAAGATGGTCATGTGGCATCAGATTCTGAACAAGAGAATCTAGATACCGAAAACAATGACGCAGACTTAATCCTTCACCAGGGAACCAACGACCAACATAGGGAAGGCACCTCCGGATTTAAAAATCCGAAGATGAACTCCTCCGAGGGGCATGAATCGGAAAAGGATAGGCCACCCCATACAACCGAACTAATAGGGCTATTCCATGGCCACCAAGGTCGCTTGGAACAGCTGGAACAGGAGCGGGAGTGACAAAGGAAAATAGAAAAGCACTTAAGAGAGGAGATGGAACGACGAAAAGAGTTAGAAGAAAAACTCTTAAAGTTAGAATCCTCCTTCAAAAGTCGGAACTCCCATGGCGACCGAGAAGAGTCGCCCCCTGGAGGGGAAGACCCCTTTAGTGAGGACATAATAAGGGCAAAAGTTCCAAGAAACTTTAAAAGCCCCGACATGGACCTCTATGATGGAACCACAGATCCAAAGCATCATTTAAGCAACTTTAAAAGTCGGATGTATCTGGCTGACGCTTCTGATGCAACACGCTGCAAAGCTTTCCCGACCACCTTATCGAAAGCAGCGATGAAGTGGTTTGATAGCCTCCCTCCAAGGTCGGTCACCAGCTTTGAAGACCTCTCGAGAAAATTCCTAATGCGGTTCTCCATTCAGAAAGACAAGGTAAAGCATGCACCGAGCCTCCTGGGAATAAAACAGGAGGTTGGAAAACCTCTACGGGATTATATGGAAAGATTCAACAAAGCATGCTTAGAGATTCAAGACCTGCCCACCAAGGCAGTCATTATGGGGCTGGTAAATGGGCTTAGAGAAGGACCCTTCTCACAGTCCATATCAAAAAGACACCCCACCTCCTTGAGTGATGTACAAGAAAGAGCTGAGAAGTAGATCAACATGGAGGAAAATGCCAGACTGAGAGAGTCAAGCTGGCGACCTAGACACCTCCCCTCCATAAAAGATAGAGAGAGGGAGCCAAAGAAGAAAGAAGACCTTGGTCTCGACAGACCCAGGATATATCACTCTTATACTCCTCTAAAGGTTTTCATAGTGGACGTATATAGAGAAATTTGCAATACTGAAAGGCTGCCGCCTCCCAGACCCATCAAGAATAAAAAAGGGGGGAGTCGTAGCGACTACTGTGAGTACCATAAAATATATGGTCACTCAACAAATGACTGTTACGACCTAAAGAATGTGATAGAAAAGCTGGCCAGAGAAGGCCGACTTGACAGATATCTCATGGAGAGGTCGGACAATCATGGAAAGAGAAAGCGAGATTATGCGGACAGAAGAGACCCACCACCGCAGACTCCGGAGAGACATACACATATGATCTCAGGCGGATTCGCGGGAGGGGGGCTCACCAAGTCCTCTCGCAAAAGACATCTCAAGCGAATCTACCAGGTCGGAAGTGAATCGTCCGACCTTCCTACCATCTCATTCACAAAGGAAGATGGGCAAGGAATAATCACCGGACACGATAATCCGGTGGTGATAACCATGATCCTAGCCAACGCCCATCTCCACAGAACTCTGATGGACCAACGAAGTTCAGTAGACATCCTTTTCAAGCCTGCGTTTGATAAACTAGGGCTCGACGAAAGGGAGCTGAGAGCCTATCCCGACACCTTGTATGGGCTAGGCGATACGCCAATAAAACCACTGGGTTTCCAGCCCCTCCACACTACTTTTGGAAAAGGAGAAAAATCCAAAACTCTGAATATAGACTTCATAGTCATCGACGTGGGGTCAGCATATAATGCCCTAATCGGAAGAGCTACCCTAAACCGACTAGGAGCAGTGGTATCTACCCCCCATCTCTGCATAAAATTCCTGACATCAGCGGGGATAGCAACGGTGCGTGGGGACCAGAAATTGGCAAGAAAATGCTACAATGAAAGCCTGAACCTAAGGGGAAAAGGCAAAGAAGTCAACACCATAGAACTCGGTGGAGCAAGGGCCAAAGAAGAGTTGCGACCACAGCCATGGGGAAGAACCGAGGAAATACAGATCGGCAAAGAAGAAGGAAAGAATACCATCATAGGAGCCGGCATAGGGGAATCCCTGAAGTAGGGGTTGACTAAGCTCCTAAGAGACAATTCCGACATCTTCGCCTGGAAAGCCTCCGACATGCCCGGGATAGACCCCAAGCTAATGTCGCACAAGCTCTCGGTGTACCCAGGATCCCGACCTGTACAACAGAAAAGGCGCAAGCTTGGCCCTGAACGAGCTCTAGCGGTGGAAGAGCAACTACAGGCACTCCTAGAAGCCGGCTTCATCAGAGAAGTCAAATATCCAACATGGCTAGCAAATGTAGTGCTAGTCAAAAAGCAAAATGGCAAATGGAGAATGTGTGTCGACTACACCGACTTAAATAAAGCATGTCCCAAGGACCCTTATCCACTTCCAAGTATTGACGCTCTAGTAGAGTCCAGCTCGAGATATCAATACTTGTCGTTCATGGATGCCTACTCAGGATATAACCAAATCCCGATGTATGAGCCGGACCAGGAGAAGACATCGTTCATCACACCCAGAGCGAATTTTTGTTACGTGGTCATGCCATTTGGACTAAAAAATGCAGGGGCCACATACCAAAGGCTGATGAACAAGGTGTTCGCCCCCCACCTCGGGAGCTTAATGAAAGTCTACGTAGATGACATGCTAGTGAAAACTAAGGAAGAAGCTGATCTTTTGACAGACCTCTTGCAAGTCTTCGACACCATAAGGTTGCACGGGATGAGGCTAAATCCTGCAAAGTGTACCTTCGCAGTGGAGGTCGGAAAATTCCTAGGGTTTATGCTGACACAAAGAGGGATTGAAGCCAATCCCGATAAGTGTCAAGCTATACTGGAAATGAATAGCCTGACTTGCTTAAGAGAGGTCCAACAATTAAATGGCCGACTAGCAGCCCTCTCCAGGTTCTTGGCAGGATCAGCACTCAAATCCCTTCCACTATTTTCTTTATTAAAAAAGGGATGCCAGTTCGAATGGACTCCAGAATGCGAAGGAGCGTTCCAGGAGTTCAAAAGGTTCTTGAGCCAACCACCAATCTTGACCCGACCTCTAAGCGGGGAAGATCTCGTCCTATACCTGTCAGTAGCAGATAAAGCTGTCGCATCAGCCTTGATAAGGGAGGACGAGGTCGGACAGCATTCAGTTTACTTCATCAGCAAAGTTCTACAGGGCTCTGAACTAAGGTACCACAAACTAGAGAAATTTGCCTACTCCTTAGTAATAGCCTCACGAAGGCTACGACCTTATTTCCAAGCACATACCATAAGAGTCCGAACGAACCAACCCATGAAGCAAATCCTCCAGAAGACGGATGTTGTAGGGAGAATAGTTCAATGGGCAATAGAGCTCTCCAAGTTCGACTTAAAGTATGAAACTCGGACAACAATTAAGGCCCAATGCCTCACCGACTTCATAGCGGAATACGCGGGAGATCAAGAGGAAAAACCAACTGCATGAAAACTTTACATAGATGGATCCTCAAACAAGACAGGAAGCGGTGCAGGCATAATACTGGCCGACGAAAGGGGAACCCAAATAGAGGTATCCCTCAAATTTGAATTCCCAGCTTCAAATAATCAAGCAGAGTATGAAGCCCTGATTGCAGGGTTGAAACTGGCAGAAGAGGTCGGTGCAACGAAAGTGATGATATACAGCGACTCTCAAGTGGTGACCTCCCAGATAAATGGAGTGTATCAGGCTAAAGACCCAAACATGAGAAGGTACTTGGAAAAAACTCTGGAACACTTAGGGCACTTCGCAGAAACCGAAGTTAAGCATATAACTCGGGATCTCAATAGCAGAGCAGATGCCCTCTCCAAGTTAGCAAGCACCAAATCAGGAGGGAATAACAGAAGCCTGATCCAGGAAACTCTCCAAGAACCCTCTGTAGTAAAAGAAGAGGACAAACGAGATGTCCTAGAGGTAACTGGGCTAAACCTCGGATGGATGAATTCCTTGGTCGAATACCTAAAATTCGACATCCTCCCCAAAGAGGAAAAAGAGATTAAGAAAATCCGGAGGGAAGCACAACATTACACTCTGGTGAAAAATATCCTTTATAAAAGAGGAATTTCAACACCATTGTTGAAGTGCGTACCGACCTCAAGGACCACTGAAGTACTAGAGGTTCATAATGGGATCTGCGGAAACCATCTCGGAGCCAGGTCACTAGCCAGGAAAGTAATCCGAGCTGGATTCTACTGGCCGACCTTGCAGAAAGATGTCACAGAATTTGTAAAAAAGTGCCAACCATGCCAAATGCATGCAAATTTCCACGTGGCTCCCCCCGAGGAGCTAATCAGTATAACTTCTCCATGGTCCTTTGCAAAATGGGGGATGGATCTGTTAGGTCCTTTTCCCCAGACCCCAGGACAAGTCAAATACTTGATTGTGGGAATAGACTACTTCACAAAGTGGATAGAAGCAGAACCATTAGCCACCATCACAGCCCAGAGAAGTCGGAGGTTCCTCTACAAAAATATCATCACAAGTTATGGGATGCCATATTCCATTACCACAGATAATGGAACCCAGTTCACTGACTCTACCTTCAGAAGCTTGGTGGCCAGTATGAAGATCAAACACCAGTTCACCTCGGTGGAACATCCACAAGCAAATGGACAAGTCGAGGCAGCCAACAAAGTCATACTGGCAGGACTAAAGAAAAGACTACAAGATGCAAAAGGAGCCTGGGCTGAGGAGCTCCCACAAGTGTTATGGGCCTACCAGACGACGCCACAATCTGCCACTGGAGAAACGCCCTTCCGACTCGTCTACGGCGTAGAAGCCAAGATACCAGTAGAAATCAGCGAACAAAGTCCAAGGGTGATTCTCCATGATGAGATCGGAAACATACAGGGGCACAAAGAGGAGCTCGAACTGCTCCCCGAAGTCCGAGAGCAAGCCCAGATAAGAGAAGCAGCGTTGAAACAAAGGATGACTACCAGGTACAACAAAAAAGTCATTCGAAGAAGTTTCACCCCAAACGACTTGGTATTGATCAGAAACGACATTGGAGTCAACAAATTGGGAGAAGGAAAACTCGCTGCTAATTGGAAGGGACCATACAAAATTAGTGAGGTCTTAGGAAAAGGTTATTATAAGGTGACTGACCTAAACGGCACCGAGTTACCAAGGTCGTGGCATGCTTGCAACATGAAAAGGTACTATAGTTAAAAGCGAACTCTACTCCCTGATGTACTCTTTTCCCTACTTCACGATTTTTTCCCAAAAAATAAAGGGTTTTTTCTGAAGAAGGGTTTTTAACGAGGCATCATAGTAGAGCCTAAGGGGAATAAGTTGCTAAAAGCCCTTAGTAGCAGTAAAAGTACCTTTCCAAATAAATAAAGATCTTTTTCAAATATCTCTTATAAAAATTCCTTCTCGTTTATTTTCTTTCTACGAAACGCGCCGACTTAAGCTCGACAAAGTGTGAAAATTCCATGAACCGACCTAGATGGTCGTCAGGATAAAACGACGAGGTACAAGTCGGTGTAAAGAGGTTATAAAAGTTGATCATAAGAAACTCGGAAACACTCCGACTCATAAGTCGAAATGAAAACCCGAGTAGAGAAGCTCGAAAACACTTCGACCCATAAATCGAAATGAAAAATTGAGTAGAAGAAAAACGCATCACAAAAATAACCTAAGTCATAAAAACTCAATAAACTGCAAAGTTGAGTATAAGGAATAGTGAAAAAGAGATCGAAAAACCTATTAAAAAAGTCAAAAGACTGTCCTAAGTCCTCAAAACGAAAAAAGCTCAGAAGGACAGACAGGCCAAAGGAAAAGGTTTTTCAATAAAAGGTTGAAGAAATTTTCTAAGTATCAAAAACAGAAAAGCATGCACACGAAAGATAACTTAAACCCTTATCTAAAAAAGGGTATTTCTAAAATATTTTTGTTTACGGCCTTAAAAGGCCAAATAAAATGTCAACTACTACCACCAACATAAAAAAGAGAGAGTTTAAAAAGAGGGGACCCACAGGCCGGGCCCCCATATAGCCAACAAATTTTTAAGCATCACCACCGGGAGTAGTCGGATCACCACTAGAATCAGGAAGATTGGCCGCAACGCCACCAGGACCAGGGAGAGGAGTTCCCACAGGAGTTGGAAGAGAAGTCTCGGGAGCCTTGGAAGAACTCGGAGCGTCGTCTGGTCGGGGAGGAGACTCTATGATTCTCTGACCCCGAGTCTTCAACTCGGACTCAGACACAGGTCGGGGAGGAGACACAATGGTCCCATCAATGACAATCTTGTCAGGGTCCAAAGGAGAGAGATCCAGATCGGGAGCAAGGACTCTAACCTGCTCCTTAAAAATCCTCCAAGCCTCCTCGGCTCCCTCAGCAATAGAGTCCTCAAACTCGACGTAAGCAGTCCGAGAAATCAACAAGTCCTTCCTCACCTCCACGAGGTCCTTGAACAAGCTCGAATAACTCTCCTGCGCCTTCTTCCTCAAGCCATCCTCCATATTGCATTGGGCTTGTAACTTGCTCCCCTTCTCCCGGAGGCCATCCCTCTCCTCCTTCAATTTAGCGACCTCCTCCTTCAACTCCTTCTCATGTTTCTGATACATGAGAAGCCTTTCCTCCAACTCTTCAACCCTCGAAGTTGAACCCAGAGAGCTAAGAGGAGTCTTCTCAAAAATATCAAGAAACTTAGTGCACACCGCCGCCGCCCTGATATTTTTCTGAGCCAGAATAGTGAGGTTATTCCAGACATAAACATCATCCATACCTATACGGATATGAGGATAGATGTGTTTCCGGATAAATGAAGGAGCATCCACCTTATCCTCACCTTCAAAAGAAGAGCTAGACTCTAAAGTCTTGCGCTTCTTCTTGTCTGGCTCAGGAAAAGATCGAGGGGAAGGGGGCGGCTGAGAAGAGGCCGAGGAGGAAACAACAATAGGACGAGAAGAGGTCCCCAAATTTTGGGAAGAAGGGGAGGAAGAGGAAGAGGAGAGCTAGTTACCCTGGCGCTGCAAAAATGGGATATGCATCTGAAATAGGTGCTCGAATTAATATATATATTATGAGCGATACGGAAATGGATCGAGTAATCTCTTCCTTTATCCAAGAAATGGCATTTCTAGTTTGCATGGTCCAATCATTGATCCTGAAAATTCAATTTCTACAATAAATTTTGGTAGGTCACTGGCATAGTTAGTTCCCTATCCATGATTCGGCTATTTACTGAAAAACTATTCCTGGAATATGGGAAGAATGGCCCTGGCATGGGACCTTGCTTTGGCCTCCTGGCCCCTCTGGTAGGATTCACTGGAATTCTTCTTCGCCATCTCTATAAAAAGCAATTAGTAGCTAAAAAAGTTAGACAAGTCGGAAAAACAAGATACAAGTCGAAAATAAAGCAGAAAAGACAAAGGCTACCTAATTGTGTCTGGACAAAGGTCGGCGACCCCTGGAGAAATTTTTTGGTATCCAGATATGGGGCCCTCCCCCACACTTTTCGGAGGAACCCCACAATGGTTGCCTCCACCTCATCCAAGTCATCCAAACCATATTTCTCACAGGGGGAGGCCTCCAACCAGTACAGAGGAAAGCAAGGAACAGAATTTTCATCCAGGAAAAAGGGGTGGTGATCCTTTACACCTTGAACTTTGAAAAAATAATTTTTGAAATCATGGAAGGATTCATCAAAAAGGGTGAAAACTCTCCGACCTTGTATGGCTCGAAAAGACACTCATTGCTGCTTGTTATTTAGCCCACTAAAGGGTTTGGTCATGTGAAAAAGATAGAAGAAAATCCTCAAGGAGGCCGGAAAATCTAAGGCGTGGCTGATAAACTGGTAAATTTTCAGAAAACCCCAAGAATTGGGGTGAAGTTGGGTAGGAGCAACTCAGCAGTGACGTAAAACAGCTATTTCAAAATCAGAAAATGGAAGAAAAACACCCAAACGGGTAATCATTCTTTCATACATGTAGAAAAAATGAGGGACCTCCTCAGTATCCCTCCCAAAACAAACCCGGTCTTCGAGACCCGGGACCACCAATTCATACTTTGGCTCGTCCTCCTCAGAAGTACAAATATGGTGATGAGTGCGAAGTTTGGTGATAAACTCGGCATCAACCAAGGGTTCCTCCCCCAAGACCGTAACATCAACCCACTGAGTAAGAACTTCTACAGAAGACATTTTTCTTAAGGTACGATGAAAACCTACAAAGGAAAAAGAAAAAAGAATAAAAAACGAGAGTTCCTAAGGGGGCATGGAATCTACCAGAATCCTACGGCGTCATCTTCTCCCTCTCCAAAGAAAATAAAAGGCATGCAAACATAAGCACTTAATAAAAGGGAAGAAAGAACCAACCTTTACCTGAAAAGGGGTAGAGGAAGATGAAAGCCTTCAACGAAAGTGTTCCACGAACAGATGAAAGGAAAAATTTGAAAAATCAAAGAAACGAAACAACGAAAGAAGGGGGAAGCACTTATAAGCACGTTAGGGGCATAATGGTAAAAATGGAAGCGATCATTAATGAATGCACCGTTACCAAGGTAATTAATACCTATGCATACCCCTAACGGACGTGACGTTTGATTAGACGTAACTGTGAAAATCAAAAGTCACGAAAATTCACGTCGGTTGCAAACAATCATGTCGGTTCCCTCACAAGTCGGTTATGACCTCGAGTAGAATACTCGAACCCAAATCTTAAAAGAAATTGGGCTCGAGTAGGGGCACTGTTCATACCCTGGCCCAACGATAAGGCCCAGGTCCCAACAAAAGGCCCAACCCAAAAGGGTTGAGCTTCGCCTTGTATCGACCTCCTTCCTACGAAGTCGGTTCTTACCACGACTAACCCTAAAACTGCCCCTAAAATCTCTCTACCCACTTCCAGGAGCCATATCTCAACCTCCCTAAGATAAAGTGACGGTTAATTACCTCAAAAGGCGGAACTACTTCAGCGGTGGTTATGGGTTCACCACTATAAATACACTGGCACCTTTCAGGTATCTCAAAAGCCCAATACTCTCTAAACCTGTTTTACCCCTTTGCTGACTTTGGCATCAGAGTGTCTTTGCAGGTACCACCTCCTATTCTCCCTTATACAAGTCGGACGGGGTCTCGGAGAACAAACCCACTTGGACGTTTCATCGTTCAGACGATTGGGCCAGCCAAACTTGTCCAACCCATTAATCTCTGGTTACCCATCGTAACAATTTAAAAAAAAAAGACTAAATTCTTTTCGTAAATAAACAAATATATCTTTAAGTGGCTATTTCTTCATTTATGTTTTTCTTATAAGTTAATTTTTTCTCTAATTTACTATCATCAGATTTTATTGATACACCCTTCATCACTATAGCAAAGAAATTTGTGGCTGCAGGCCACCAATTCCCTATACTAGTTCATACTCAAATATGTTATTAATAAGAAGAGCCTCAAGAATTTAATGGCTCTTCTTCACGTAAGTAAACTTTATCTTACTGACCAGATATCAATTATGAGAGTTCTAAAAATTCTACATTATTAAATAAGAACACACATACGCACGTAATTGTTATCAGTTTAGTTATAGCTTCTATAATTCCTAGTTTTCAATAATGTCAAAATTATTATCATTATTATGCTTGAACCATGGATGATTAAGGAACACATTCTACTCAATTCCAGACAGAAACTTATCCACACCCCACAGCAATTAGTAAAGAGGAGGAGGAGGAGGGGGGTGATAAATTAGTAAGGTACCAGAGATGCATACAATGTGTGATCTTTGTAAATAGTTTAATAGTGATACATAGTTTTCCCAGAAAAAAATGGAATGAATGTTCAAAGTATTACAATAAATTACAAAAAAATGATATCCTTAAACAATTGATCTCTAATTTGATTTCTTCTTTGTGGACTATGAACTGCACATAATTTAGACATGGTAAACAGATTACAAAATGTTACAAACAAAAGAATTGCAAGCAAATCAAAACATTCCAACCAGACCTGTTTTCATGTTCTAGCAGTTGATTCCACACTGCTGAACATCAGGACCGGTGACTTTGGTAGTGAACGGGTCGATTCGGACCCATAACAGAGAGAAAATGGAAGCAAGCAGAATGGACCAGACCACAACGATGGTCGGCGTTCTGTTCTGCCGTCCCATGAGACCCTTGAGGAAGGGGTAGAGATGGATGATCACCCAAAATGCAAAGAAAAGCTTACCAAAGAGGGGACCCCATGACTGGTACCCACTGTTAATGGCATAGGAGATACCTGCAACAACCCCTACCAAGTTTATGATGAGAAGAGTCGTCGGCGGAATGAGAAGGGTTGTCCATTTGAACATGTAGAGTTCTGCAAAGTCCCCATCTTCATCTGATGCCTTTGATGTAACAGTGAAGTTGGTGTCAATTCCGGCAAGCACCTTGAGTAAACCTTGGAACACAGCAAAAAGATGGGCTGAAACACCACCAATAACCCAAAACTGTTCATTTCTCCACCACTCATCAATTCCGACACCGCTCCACCTCATCTCAAGGATACCGGTGGCAAAGATGGAAAGAAAGAGAGAGATAAACCATATACTTGCGATGTTACTAATCTGCAAGCAAAAAATGTATGTTAAAATACCATGGCATAAGATAACATCTCAAGGAGTTGCATGTTTTTCTCAAGAGAATCAAGAGTGGGTTTGGTTTGCGTTTTCATTTCCTGTTTTAATTTTCAATATTTTCTGTTTTCTAGATTTTGGGAAGAAAAAAGAGAAAATAGTAAAAATAATAAAATTCTATTTTCTATTTTCATCTGCTTTTTATTTTTTGTTCACAAAATTCTGAAAACAGGAAATGCAAAATCAAAACACGAACCAAACGAACTCTTAGTTTTTCAAATAATGTAAACTGCATAAAATTACGAACCTGTGGAATAATGAATTTGTTAGTGAGGAGACAGACAGCAGGCAAGGTACAATACATGAGAAGGGGAATGGAAGTGATTGGATAGATTGTGGTGTTAATATATGCAAACCTCTCCAGCCACTTTAGTCTTCCACTATAACCATACCAGATGGGACAGTGTCGGCTTAGAAGAATTTCCACCGAACCTAAAGCCCATCGAAGCACTTGGTTCAGACGATCTGAAAGATTGATAGGAGCAGAACCTTTAAATGCTGCGAGCTTGGGCATGCAATATATGGACCGCCAACCACGGGCGTGCATCTTAAATCCAGTAAGAATATCTTCTGTGACAGAACCATAGATCCATCCTATCTGTAGAACAGAAGAAAAATAGTTAGTAACTTTAAAGATAATATTCTGTTTTAATTCTAATAAGACATGTTCATTAAAATAGGGGCATCCATATTCAATTCAGTAATTCAGGTTAAGAATCAGAAAACACAGTTCTGCCAAATTAGTTTTAGATCAGCCTTTTTTATTTATTATCTGTAGTCATGAAACCACAAAAACTGTGAAGGCCACACATACCTCACATCTATACAGTGGCATGGAGATAATTTAAATAAATAAAACAAAATAAAATAAAAAAATGGATGACTGGGTACAAAGGAAAAGTTCCCATTGCTAAACACAGATTAGATGAGATGTTTACTACCCAATCATTTTAAGTGCTTCCACAACGCAGACTTATAACCATGATACATGAACCTGTCCCTCATCTTTTTCATTCAATAAATCAATAAGGAAAAAGAAAAACAAAAAGAAAAGTAGGAAAAATTGCCTCAAGCAAAATCTATAGAGTTGAATAAAATATTGGCACATTTGTAAATGATAGCATCATGCTCATTCATGTTTTGGAATCCCACTCTTAACTGCCTTTCTTTCTCAAGAAAGCCTTGTTTAATTTCAAGCATAACTCAAATCCTAAAGTATGATCAGATGGCTTCACATAACATATCAATAACACTAAAGGAGAATCTGGCCTATATATCTAGATCAATTCAGAGTCTTGTCTCTCGCTGCCCAAACTCTTATAGATGGGATGCAACTGGGGGAACAAGAAACATGAAAGAGCAACATAAAGTAATCTCTTACCTCAGTTCCCCATTCTGTCTTATCCTCATAACCACAACTGATGACATGAATAGCCTCCTTAAGAAGAGTTTCTGGAGTAGCAGACTGAGGAACACCACCATTTTCCATGAGTGTGGAGGCAACAAAAACAGCAGATTGACCAAACCTTTTCTCAAGGCTCATTTGCGACATGAGTAGTGATTTCTCATCGTCAAATCCAGCACCTGAATATAATATTGTATACAAAAAGGAAAGAGCTAAGTAATTAAAGCAACTCCAAACATATTGCTATGTGAAGTATGCAACAAAGATTTTGAAGGTAGGTAGCACAAAACAAATGAGCAGGTAAATACAATTTCTAAAATCGGCTCCGAATGGAATAAACATGACAAGGCAAAAGTCAAGAGAAATTCAACATGCATACCTTCAACCCCTTCTTCTATATCCTCTAGATTGTAGATGGGCACAGTTGGGTCAACATTCTTCTGCGATTTTTTCTTGTCTTTACCCTTCTTGCTAGATTTTGAGCTCTTATTTCTCTTTCCACCACAGAGTGAAGAGATCAACCCAGCTTTTTTGTGCTTGGGCTTTACAGGAGGTTCATAACCATATAAAGCCGTTCTGTTAAATACACATCCAGTGCCCACATAAACGGGCCCCTGAATTCCATCCAAACCTCTCAAATTTATCTGTTAAGAAAATGACAAGAAAGGGAACTAGTTATTGCAACAAAGTCAAATTCATGTATGCATAAAGTACAAGGGACAATTCATGATACAAGAATCAAAGGCAACATATGAATCTTGATGTTAAAAAATAGCAAACATCAAATTAATACGTTGTGTATGTACTTACATCAAAGAAAACAGTATTACGATTTGCGTAACGATCATTCCTATCAATACCGTCAAATCTCTGAGGAAACTGGACGTAGCAAACATTTTTCCCAAGATTGGGATCCATCATAAAACACATAGCTTCTCTCAAGGCCTTGCTGTTGTTTATGTAGTGATCACAATCAAGATTCAATAAGAAAGGTCCATTGGTAAGGACAGCTGATACTCGAACCTGAAATAGTTATATGATTGACACCAATGCCTTAAGTGCATGATTGAATATAAGTAATCAACTTCCAAATCTTTAATGTGAAACACCACTCACAAGTGCATTCATGGCACCGGCCTTCTTGTGATGTTGGAAACCAGGACGCTTTTCACGAGAAACATATACTAGACGTGGAAGTTCATTACCCTCAGTGTCAAGACCTCCACTTTGCCCCAAGAAAACCTATAGATAGTGAATGCAAACTGGTGAATGACACACTTAAAACTTCCTTACATTCATTACCAAATTCTAACAAAGGCATGGCGCTAGACTTGCCCACATATAATCAACTTCAGAAAGAAACATAAAAATATCACTCATGAAACTATTATCAACATTTACTCCATCTAGGTAGATAAAGTTTTTTCAAGATTATTTCAAAGATAATGTATAATGCACTACATGAGATCTCATGCAGCCAAATAAAAATTAAATATATAAATAAATAAAAAAATACAAGTAAATCACCTGTATCATTCCTGGATGGTCTCTGGTGTTGTTTCCAGGCCATGGGGTACCATCTTGCATCACCCATCCTTCTTCAGGAATTTTTTGTGCCTTCGCAACAAGTCCATTCACACGGATCTTAAATTCTTCATATTCTCTCTATGAAATAGACAAAGGAAACATATTAAAATTGGCTCTAAGAAACATGAGTAGTGTGTAGTTCACAAGCATTTGGACCTCAGGAAAGTTTCTTTGCTAGCCAATATCTTACCTTCATTGCTCTACGATCTTTGACAAATGATGGTTGAACCTTGTCTTTCAAGTAGTCAATCTTTTGTGCGAAGTACCACTCAGGTGCCCTGGGTTCAATGTTGTATTTCTTGCAGAAAGGAACCCATTTCCTTGCAAATTCAGATGTCTCAGCTAGAGCTTCAAATGTCAGCATAGCAGCACCATCATCAGAAACATAGCAGGAAACCTTATCAACTGGGTAGTCAACAGCAAGTATGGATAGTACAGTATTGGCAGTCACAAGTGGGGGCTCCTTTAATGGATCCACGGTACTGACAAAAATGTCAACAGCTGCAAGCTGTGATGGTTCTCCCTCGCGATCATATCTAAAAGTCACATGGATTGTGTCAAAAGAACATCGGAAAGTTAAGGAAAAACTATGAAATATGTCAAATACTTTCTTAGCACAGAAAGAAAAATTTTACCTTATTGCAAGCCTGTCAAGATATGTTTCACGGTTCACAGGTAGCCACTTAGGGAACTGATCCAATATCCAAGATATGGCAAACCAAATCTCACAAATAACAGATATTAACCACAATGCAAATGCATTGGGCACAGGATTTGTTATTCGGTAATGCAGAAAGATGCAGAGGATAACCAGCCGCAGAACAATGACCATACGGTATGGATTTATCCTAGAAGATGGAATAGAAACCTTCCTGGACAGAGGTTGTCGAGCTTCATCATTCCTGCATAAATGAAAACAAAATTTATCTAGTGCTATCCTAAACTGAAATCTGAAGACGAGACAAAGAATTGGGCTCATATGCTAGGCAAAGCATTCTTAAATTGCAGAGAAAAGGAATAGTAGCAAATACGGTATAAGTCACACATGCTTTTCAGAATAACCTTCTGATACCATCAGAACATGGACTAAGGTTACAACAGAAAGAGATATGAGCATATTCTTGTAATTAGATGGAAGTACTCACAACAACGAATCATCCAAAAGCACATCAGTACTAGCATCGATATCACCAGCTCCTCTTTCAGAAGTAGCCTGGCCTGTGCTCATTGGAGCAGGAACGGCATTCTTATCTTGTTTCATTTTCCATCCATCAACTCTTTCTTTCCATGCTACATTGCCCAATCCTGGATCCCCAACCCTAATATTTGCTACTCAAGGAATATAACCACACATTTCAAATCATTATTACATAGCCAAATGAAGAAATACAACAATCACAAAGAGAAGAAGGGGGAGACATACGAGATTGATTAAGCTCAGATGAATACTGAAGATTATGGACACGCTTCCCATGAGGGACGCCAGGAGATGCCATTGACAGCCTCTCAGGTGAAGCAGCAGATAACTCTCCAGATAACTGAAATTGAAAATATACACAAGAAGATTGAATTTTAAATTCTGTTTAGAAACATTGGCAAATAAAGTCGCAGGATGTTCAAAGAGAACATGAACATAGTTAAGGGTCAATGCAAGAAATGGAGAAAAATATTACACAGGAAGCAAGTTGAATAACCTGTCCACTTGTCAGCCGAGGAATATGATTGTGAGAAACTTCCTTATCATAATTCGGTGCAGCAACCTCCTCCATTCGCCCATATGTCATTTGCCAGCCCAGTGAGCGTTCTGAAATCTTTGGCTTTTCGTTCTGATTTTCTGAACTGTAATTGTAGTCACTGGCACCATCATCAGCACCACCATCCTCTTCCCCGTCTCCAAGAATTGCAGGACTGCCTGGAATCAATTAAATACAAAGTATAATTACTAAGAAGGTACTGCAGATCAATACAGCAGATACAAAATGATGAAAATACACCATACGTGAATAACATATGTCTTACAAGTATACCATTCTGGTGAGGAAAACAAAGGGATATTTCATTCAGGAGCATTTATGTTTGAACAAAATTATTGAGCAAAAATCATCTAACCGATTTGCAATTCACTTTGCACTAAATATATCATACAAGCATAGAATAAGTTAATCACAAAGAGAGTCTTATTGGTCAAGGTCCCCAGGATATGCAGTCTTACAGCAAGTCACTTAAGTAGTTGGGATACTCTCCCAATTCTAGATCAGGAGGTTGGAACGGGTCAACTACAGACGAGTTCTTCAAACTAACCATTTCACGTGGAAATAAAGCAGACTAGTAAGTAGTAATGTTAGAGACCTGACCTGACCTATAACTATCAACAGTCTCCTATGCTGATTACTAGTGTGAATTTGCAGGATCAAATAAAAGTTGAATCTACCACTATCAAAATTTTGCTTGGGTTTTGCCTTCAAAGCATTCATATGTACATAACTGATGTCGAAAATCACATATAACTACAAATTTTATCTTCATTACCTTTGTGCCTCTTGTAACGGGTTTTGCACTGAGGGCAAGACTGATTGCCATCCTTCCTTTCATACTCATAGCAAGGCCTGCAGACAGGGAAAGCACAAACATCGCACGCGATGAATGGCTCGCCATTTACAGTGCTCCCAACGTTATCACCACAGATCTGGCAGACTTGGCCACCCAATGCCTTCATTGTCTTTGCCTAAATAACACAAAATGGTATTGGAAAATGGTAGTCATGCATCAAGAACAAAATTCCAACCCAAACCAAAAAAGCCTTACGATATCCAAGTGAAATCAAACAGATAATTCATAGAACTCACCCCAGCTTCCCCTTCTAACGCCATCACAGGCTCCTACTTAGCTCTATCCAGATGCCAGTAAGAGATCTAATCGATGGCAGTACAATATCAGCAAAATACACACATCACTTGAAAGCTACCTTCACTTCAGAAGCAGCTCTTTTTGTTTTTTCTGTAGAAATTGAAGATTGGATCTATGTAAGAACTGGTTGCTAGATCCCAACAAGCATTTCCATATAAGCTCTAGATCTCTTAAAACTAAGGCAACTTGATGTTGAAATCAGGATCAGATTTTAAACTGTGGAATGTTCATAATATGTGACTACGGCAAAGATCCACTTTGACTCACCAAAGACAATTTCAAAAAACTTTTTTAATATATAAATTTCCCTCGATATTCTCGCAAGATCAATAGAAGACATTGAAGTAAAATTTAGTTACTTCAAAAGAAAACAATATTTGCATTTCTCAATGTCCACATCAACCAAACACAACCAAGGTTTTGCGCATTACATCAAACACTTACCAGGCGAAGAGAAAAGAGAAGTGAGATGGATCAGTGAGACTCGAAGAACACCGGATCAGAATTCTTGTTAAACGAAGAGAGAAAGAGACAATTCAGCAATTTCCACTGAGGAATGAGATGAATACAAGATTCAGAAACAGAAAGAGAATGAGACTTGGATCCAGTTGACACCGACAGAAAGAGAAGAACAACAGCTAATAGAAACGAGTCGGTCTCTCTCTCTCTCTCTCTCTAAAGCTTTAAGCTTTGGTTCTGTTAGTTCATTTGTATATATAGCTGTAATCATATAAAAATACACGAATGACTTCAACAAAACGAAAGGGACAATTTAACTACGTGATTATAACTTATAAGTTAGAACCATTTAGTTTTAGACCTTGATGCCGCCACCGACAGCTTTCTTTGAGAGGGTGTGTGTTGAAACCAAACGCAAAAATGTAACATACCCTCAATCATTTTCTTCACCAACCCAATATTTTGTTCTCCTAATCAAATTTTAATAAGAATTATTATTAGTATATTAGTTATATTTATACATAATTTATTAATTTATTAATAAATTCTAAATTTGATGACGATGGTAGCACTATAGCAAGTAGCAACATTAATAATTAATAAAAGAATAATAGCACATGAGAACGAACTGGTGAAATAAAAAAAGAACACAATAATTTAGCCGTGATAAACCTTACTCTTTTTATTTTGGTGACTAACCTTCTCTTCAATTTTCCCTTTTTTATTTTTTCTTTTTTTTTTATGTTTTCTGTTTATGGAAAACTTTGTGTATCCAGAGAGGGGTGGACTGATAAGCAGGCGACAGCTGGAGTTTGAGACAGCGTTGCCCGAGCTACAGTCTACTTTTAAGTTTGAATTATTTACTTACAAGAGACCAACCTTGATGAGATTCGAAAAAAGGAGGGGCACGTCAAGCAGCAAATCTCGGATGATCTTCTTCGCCAAAGAACTCTTCAAAACAAATCAAGGTAAAGAAAATTTTGAAAAAATGCAAAACGGTAAAAGAAATTGGATAAGCGCTTACAAGTAACTGCCTCCCTAAATCTCTTCTAATATTTTTGTTTTTCTAAAAGATAGATCTTAACAAACTTTCGAAATAAAAGAAACAGATATTTACTAATAAAGGTAGAACTAATACTACAAAAAATGATTAATAACTCTACTATAAATACACTGATACTTCTCAGGTATATACATATTCGAATCTACTAAAAATCTGTCTAAAACTTTTGCTAACTTAAGCATTAGAGTCTCTTGCAGAGGCACCTTGGTACAAGAACAAGTCAGACGCTGACCCACAAGAAGTCTGAACCTCACGGCCAGACCCAAATTAACGTTTCAGGTAACCTTCAGAAGACGTACCTTTACTTATAGAAATTAGAAATTAGAAATCATAAATTAATGGAAGACTTGTCTCAGTTTTCCGCAACCAAAACCTTTTGTATCCCTTGAATTGCAACTTTTCTGATGGGGAAAGAGTTGCTGAGGCAACTTTGGTATATTGCGGACCGACGGGCTAAAGTCACTATTTATATTTGAGCATAGCGCCCAATAAACCTAAGGTCCAAATAAAAATAGTATTTAAAGTACAAAAAGATAATATCTCGTTTTATTCTCATTGAATCCAAATCAAAAGTAATTATAACTTATTCAATTTAACATTTATAACAATAAATAAAATCACTATTATATAAGTTATTTAATTTGAAGTAGTATAATTTGTGATTATAATTAATATATGTCTTCTCCAAAAACAAATTAAGAAATTAAATAATTTCCTAACAAAAATAATTTTTAAAAATTACCAATTGAAAAAAATTTAAAAAATATAAATTATTGTTAACTAAAATATTAAAAAACATTAACCATTCTAAACTTTATAGATTGATTTTGTAGTAATCAAATTAAATATCAATCTAATAAAGAAGATTTAAATAGGATATATATATATATATATATATATATATATATATATATATATATATATATATATATATAATCAGAATATAGATAAATATAACAAATTAGAATGACCATAGAATCCAGCCGAAACCCAGGAGGCACACTAGTATGATATGTAATCATATTACAAATATACACAAAAGGGATAAGAAATCGAAAAGAAAAAATCAACATATTCGTGGCACGTGTTTTAAAGGCTAATTTGAGTCTTCACATATCGATTTTTAACTATCCTAAAGCTACATATTTTTAATTGAGTGTAAATCTTAAATCTACATTTCTTTCTAAATCTTGCTCGTGAGTCATCGACTTAAGCGTATGCCACAATCATTTTAATCAAGGGAATGGCCAAGTCAACGTAGTAAATCCACGTGGTTATCCCTACATTGTGCTCGTAGTCACATTTGTTTCATAAGATGAGAGATATGGCATGGACCTTCCGCTTCTTTGCAATCCAAAGAGAAGAGAAGATCGAAACGACTCATGACCAAGTGGTACCGGCCTGTCTGGCAACTCAGGAATGTCAATATCACCCTCCAACATCTTCATTGCCTCAGCAATGGTAGGCCTAAGCGCAACCATTGCATGACCACAAAGAATCCCAACAAGAACAAACCTTTCCATGATCTTCTCTGGCCCTTCTCCCCTTATTGACTCATCAAGAATCTCCTCCGTCTGACCTGATTTCGCAAGCGTCCACGCCCAATCCGTGATCAAGACCACGTTTGAATTCGAATTCGTCGTATCTAGTACCTTCCTCCCACTCATGATCTCTAAGATCACAATTCCAAAACTATACACATCACTCTTCTCTGTTAGTTGGCCGTATAGCGCGTACTCTGGCGCTAGATAACCGTATGTGCCAGCCACCCTTGTTGTGAGGTGAGACTGGCCTTCACTGCCCTGTTTTGCTAATCCGAAATCTGCCACTTTTGCTTTCATCTTGCTATCAAGAAGTATGTTGGTCGCTTTAATGTCGCGGTGATAAATAGGGGGTTTGATTTCGTAATGCAAATAAGCAAGCCCCTTAGCCACATCAAGAATTATGCTCTTCCTCTGTGGCCATGTTAGCCTATTAGCACCAGCAATGGACAATTGGTAACTGAGGCTGTCATTAGGCATATAATCATAAACCAGAAACCTCCTTTTACCTTTCAAGTTATCGCTCGTAACGCAACAACCCCGAAGGGCAAGAAGATTTCTATGCTTTATTTTGCTTATGATATCTACCTCATAGCAAAACTCCTCATCCCCTTTGCTTTCCAAGTTCAGAATATCTTTAACCGCAACCAAAGTGCCGTCTGAAAGAGTCCCCTTGTACACTACCCCATCACCACCTTGACCAATCATATTCCTCTGTGAAAACTTGTTCGTGGCTCGTTCAAGCTCTGAAATATGAAACCATTTCGCCCCCGCATTAGGCAAAACGCTGTTCCTAACGCTGTTTTCGATTGACCTGTGATAAAGGCTCTCCCTCCTCCTCCTATCCCACTTTCTAAACAAAACAATCAGAACCGAGGTGAGAATAACACCACCAAGAGCACCCAATATCCCAAAAACCAATTTCAAAACTTGTTCCTTATTCCACGACCCTTTCTTCGTGGACAGTGGCAAGCCCAGAATGCAAGAAGCCGTGCCCAAATTGCTTGGACCAAACTGGTTAACAACACCAGCAGCATACAAGATTGTGAAGTAGAAGCATTTGGTCGAATTTGGGTCCTTTTGGTTCAAGTCTGCAGTGACCTTGAATCCCGCGTCCGTGCAAATGCTGCACTGCGTTTGGCCATTCATGTCGCCACTGCAAGAAGTGTCCAGTGGGGAGATTAACCCCACCTTCTGCTTCCAATCTTGGATGTTCTCAATCCCGGCACAACTCGAAGAATTCGAGACGAAATCCGAGTTCTGGAAGCATGTGGACACCATAGATGTGTTCAGCGATAAGGGTGAAAGCTTGGATCTAAAACAGTGAGAGCACCCAAAAATATTAATAATTTTGTTATTAACATCAAACTCAACAAAATTATTATGACCGAGCTAATCATACATAAGTGTCTTTATAGATATATTTTCTGGATGTGTCTCTTTATATATGTGTTTAAAATATATTAATTATTAGACACATCTACGAATATACTTCCATGAAACACAAATATAAATAAAAGTTGGCAGAAGTTGGCAGATAATATGTTGGTACCTATATTTTTCTTTTCTAATATTGATAAAAAAATTCGTCCCTGACCTGAATTCGGATAAGCAAGATGCGGAAGTATTGTTATCCTGTAGTTGGAACTGTGAGGTTTGTTTGAGGTGCTGAGATAGTCCAATGCCGATAAGACTCAGAAGGGTTTGGCAGCAGTGTTGTGTGTCTATTGGGTCTCTGCATGTTGATGTGTCCCATGTTAAGGTGTCAACGTAGTTGAGATCAAAGGGGCACGATGCTGATTCAGTACCAGATACCAAAATGGTGAAGAGGAGGAGAAGGAGAAAGGGCGCTACTTGGGTATCCAGGGTATCCATTTTTGTAGGTTCGCTATGAACAAATACGGGTTTTTTGGGACTCTGTATTGGACCCTTATAAATTATAACAGCAGCCAAGTTTCCACTTCAAAGAGAGGTGTAGTTTTACTAGTCAACCATGGCGAGCTACTTGCTATGGTCAAATTTGCACGTTTTTGTTAGAGTATTATATTATACACTAGTGCACGACCCGTGCGTTGGCACAAAAATAATGAAAACGTTAAATATATCATATATGTTAATTAAAACGGAAAGATATAAAATTAGTATTCAATTAATTTAAATAATAAATAATTATCCCTTGAATTCCATTATTAAATACAAAAAGAATAAATTTTATAGTGATGTAAATTATCCCTTTGTTTTTAAAATTTTTAACAATGGAATGATCAATCTGTTCAAAAAGTAAAGTAATGCCAACATTAACAATTATTCCTTTATAGGAACTTACATCCTTTTCCATCTTGAAGAAGACCAACGTTAACAATTCCTTGATAGTAAAGTAATGCCAACTCAATAAGATATCTGTCATTGGAAAGTCGAGCTTAGCACCACAAACGAAAAATAAACAGAGAAACACACATAGCAAGCAATGAAAAACTTGACCAAATGTAAATATAAAGAGGCCAAACATGTGTCCCATGCTTCCTTATGTTGCCTATTTATTGAATGGTTAATTCATTCCTTATTTTACATACAAACTGGCAAGATCTTCCAATGGATTCTAGCCACAAAGATCAAATATTGTGACATCCATTGACTTCAAGATATATAAGTTCCTTGCATCCGGTAGCAATTGCTTCCAAACCCTTGCGACTTAGTATTAGATTCCTTAACTTCTTGCATCCGTTACCAATGGCAAACAAATTCCTGAAATTAACCATTATTCAAAGAAAGGAGATTACTAACTAAAGCAGGAAAATAATGATAGAATTCTTAGCAGAATTCAGAATTTAACAATTGGAGACATGAGGAAAAATTGTGCAATTGCATGCAACACTTAAGGGTCATGCAAATGGAGCTAAATAAACAATATAGTTAAGCTTATATAACTAAATGTGCTTGAACACTATCAAAGCAGTATCAACATTATAAATAACATGTTAAATCATATAATGATTGGTTGCATGATGATAGTTGAGAGACACAAAGCATCATATGGTACATGCAACATGGTTAATAATTTAATAAAAAATAGCAGCATTCATTTACATATATGGTGCATTCTTTCTAATTTACAATCTTCGGGATCTGATTATTCTTGCTTATAGTTTCATTCTTGACTATCTGGTTAAAAACAAAACCAGAAAACTTGTTGTCTCCACTTCCTTTATATTTTTCATTAGAGTAATAACTAAGAATGCAAGTCAAAACATAGGGTAGAAAAAGGTACATTCCAAAATTCTAAAGAGAAGTGGTATATTAGCAATACAAAATTTCTGGCAAAGAGCATACATCTTGTGATGATGAAGCAGTGACTACATATTGTTTTTTGTTTTCCTGCAACTCATCTCTTTACCTAAACATCCATACAATTAGTGAGGCTCTTTCCCAAATCAAAATCAAGTCGCACCAAAAAAATTATCATCAACTACAAACCCAATCAATTAGTGAGACTTTAAGTAATAAACCAAACTGAAAGTGTGACCCATAAACCTTACAATGACAAAAATAAAAAACCTATAAAATAGATAATAAATCATCAATAATTTACCTCATTAGCAAGCTTCAAATACAGTATACCCTTGTAAAAATTTCAGATTCATCTAATGCATTTGGTCTTCAATCCATATCCCTGGAATTTTAAACACATTATATGAAACTAAAAGAAATGAATCATAAGATAGTACTTACAATAATAATAATAATAATAATAATAATAATAATAATAATAATAATAATAATTTTATTTTATTTACCCACAAAAAAAGAAAGATTAAATAAAACTAAGTGCTAGCATCCATGTAAAAAGCAGCTTCAGGCGAGTAATTTTGTATCAACAATGAATGATTATCTTTGGCTCTTTTGGAGCATATAAGAAGAACAAAAGGAACTCCCATTTTGAAGCAGAAGCGAGGTGGGCATTGTGCATACAAAAGCAGTTATACACCAAAATGCATTACAAACCATAAAGCTATCACAAATCACTAACTGATGAGTGAGAAAGAGAGAGATAGAGAAAGTGACCTGAACAACGGAAAACTCCAAAATCCATTCACGCTTGAAAACGTAATGCAAACCAAAAGGTAGACCAATGAAGAAACCCTCAACTTTACCCTTCCAGTCACTCAAAACCCGTCACTGATTGCCCTAATGTAGTTGTGGATGCCGCAAAGAGCAAGAAAACTAACGAAACCCTGGCAGGGGCATTCCTTGCAAGGTCTAACTCGTGTGTAAAAACATGCTTGGGCAAGTATAGTTCCATATGTTTGACCCTAAAACTTGTTAATAGCCATGGATAATAACACACACCACAGAGGAAGAGCCCTTTCCTATGATTAAGATCATCTAACATTGCAACGACACTGTCACCAACTTCACATGCTACATAATACCACAAAAGTCATGTAAAATTATAAATATACATTAATAGAGTGGTAGTCAAAATAATAATGATAATAAGAGAAATACAATTATGGATGTTCAAAAGAGCATAGAATATTATATATCACCTAAGCAAGTCTTTTGAGAACTTCATAGCTCTAAATCATTAAGAAATATGAATAGCTATTTTTCTAGAAAACAGGATGCACAATGCACACAATGCAAAATGGTTGATCTCTAAACTCTCATTATGTAAAATAATAGGTTCACATAAATGGAAGAGTCTAGGAAAGAACTATCTTAATTCTATAGGAACAGAGGCTTTCAAAAGAAAAATTGAAAAAATAGTTTAAATGCATATATTTGCCAAACATAAAATTTTCAAGATAAAAGTCACCATCTCAACAAAAATTAGCTGAAAAAATATAGCATGTGTAGTTAGAGCGTGAATATACAATAATGAAAGATAAAGCAGCAAAAAAAAAAAGCTTCATGATTTTTTTACAAAAAAATAAATATTTACTCCAAAGTCCAAACCATAAATATTCAAACTTTGCACCAGCCAGATCCACCTCATCGAACTAAAACATAACCACTGAAAGAAGAATATCAAATACTAATGTTGCAAAGGAATTGATACATATCATTAATATAAAAGGAGACAAAGTGGATAAAAAAACGTATAGGGAGAGAGCTTAATTTTTCTGAATCCAAAATCATTAGGAATTGTGGTGCAGAATTCTCTATAGTAAACAAAGAACTCAATTAAGGAATGGCAATCCGATATTTTAAAGCAAAATTATATCCCTCAAATGAAAAAAATTAAGTCATAATATATAGGCAAATCAATACCCAACTCTTTGAAAAGCAAATAAGCAGGAGAAGGCACATGATTTCAACAAAAATGAAAAAGAAAAAAGAGCATAGAACACTAAGTACAACGGAAAAAAAAAAGTGCATAGAACATTAAGTACAACGAAATACTGAATCTTCTTACTCACGTAATTGCTCAGGGGCTCTCCTATCAAATTTATCAGTCACACAAGCAAGTTTTTTGAGAACTTCATAGTCCTAAATCATTTAAGAATATAAATAGTTATTTTTCTAGAAAACAGGATGCACAGTGCCAGCAATGCAAAATGGTTGATCTCTAAACTCTCATTATGTAAAATAATAGGTTCTCATAAATTAAAGAGTCTAAGAAAGAACTATCTTAATTCTATAGGAACAGAGGCTTTCGAAAGAAAAATTGTAAAAATGGTTTAAATGCATATATTTGCCAAATATATAATTTTTTTAAGATACAGAGACAAATTCACCATCTCAACAAACCATTATTCAAACTTTGCGCCAGCCAAATCTACCTCATCGAACTAAAACATAACCACTGAAAGAAGAATATCAAATCCACCTCTATCCAAGCAATTGATGGCAATGTTCTTACTATAGAAGCATTCAAATTGAAATAAAACTGGAAAAGGTAAAAGAGAACAAAATAAAACAGATCAAATTCAAAAAATAAATAAATAAATGTGAATTAAATGTATATTATAATAGCAGTCATCCACAAAACGGAAAGTTGAAAGTCCCATTGCTCTTTAGCAATTTGAAGAAAGAAACTGGTGGTTTATTCTTGGTAACTTAAGGTAAAGTTTCTTGATCATAGCTTGAACCCTGCTGAAATAACTAAATGACAAAAGAACAAACTAAAAAATACCAAAAAAGAACAAACCAACAAAAACCCCATAAATAAATGACAACTATCAGTAGATTAATTGGGAAAATAAATTACCACTTATTTGTGATTCCTTCTAATAGTTTTCTTAGTAGAATTCTTCATACCCATGGATCTTGTCTTCATATTGCATTATCGAGAAGCCTTTGCAGCTTTGCTGTCTGGTAACATAACCATTTTCATTGTTAGAAAGTTCTGGTTGTTAGAAATCAGATCCCAAATAATTTTAGTAAAATCAACATATATCAAAATGGAACCATCAAATAAACATTAAGCAAAAATATCTACCAAAATTCACTGAGAACCATGACCTCCACTATATTTGTGCTTGTACATAATGGGGTGAACCTGAAAAAAGAAAATAATGCAAATAAGAACATTTAAAAGAGAGAAACGGCAGAATCCAAACCCACCAATAATCTCTATTGCTAACACCATGACTCATACGACACTAAATGAGAAACCTCTTGTCTAGTAGATCCAATCAGTTCAAAGGATTCTAAATCCCAAATTTTAGTGTACTGTCTGCTGACCCGCAATACAATTTGTGATATTCAAAAGCTTAAGAATAAACATCGAGACTTTCAATCTTTAGGCATCATGTCACAATTAAGTTAACCAAAATTAGAGGGAAAAAATATATGTATAAATGCCAAGTCCACACAAATACATATTATGCTTAGTATGAAAAAGTTAATTTGCGAGTGGTCCATACATTTGCACTTTCTACGTTGGTGATATATGTTTGGGGGACTGCATTGAAATAAAAAAATAAATTGGCTTCTTATTTAATTAGATCCTTATATAGAGAAGAGAAATTTGCCATATCTAGTAAGATATTTAGATAGTACATGTACTAATTTGCCATATCTAATAAGATATTTAGATAGTACATGTACTAAGATTGACAATAGTAAAATAATAAAGTAGTGAATTGAAATTTACACCTTGAATTATGTACTTCTGCTGATAATGGATTTAGATACTGAAAGCACCCACCACTGTTAGTATAGAAAAAGTTTTCCTAAAAGAAAAAGAATTAACTAAAATAAGAAAACATACTAAGCTGAATTTAAGTCTTCAACTCTATTATCATTAATACTATATAAATTGATGTTCAATGCTTGGTTAACATATAAGTTGACTACATGTATAGGGTGCATCCCATATCTATCCTTAAACTCTAAGAAAACATAAAATTTGAATACAATCCTATGTAAATTTAGACTGTCATTTTTTAAAATAAATAGAATTTAATTAGATGGTAAATGAAGACTACCATCATGTTTATGCTTTGAAATCAGCGGACTCAAGTTGTTCCCCACTTCCCCCACCTTGTACACCAAACCAATTTATTTAAAAGAAAAATCACGATGGCTAAGATCACAATTTATTTCAATTGCAAGGAATATAACAAAGAGATCCTTCTTACATATTGGCATAATGCCATTGCTCACTCCCAAATACTGAACCAATCTCTGTATTTCTGCTGCATGATCTGCTGCTTCAATACCCGTTTTTATATCAGACTCGGAAACTATCTCAAGCAAAGGTGCCTTGCTCTACTTAGATCAACCATTCAACCTACCATGAAAACACCAGAAACTTCAACAATCTTTTATCATGGATAGAGCTGGTTGAGCAAATTATGTGTGATCTAACCATGAAATAACTAAAGGTAGTCGAGGGATTGTCCAAATATAGATGTGTTAAAAAAATATGTAAATGCACAACAAATAAAAACAACATATTAAGCACTAACGTTAGAAATAACTAATAACTAAAGTTTCAAAAAAGAAGAAAAAAGGATTACATGTAGATACCAAACTCCATGATCAAAGCTCAAAAGGAGATACCGAACCATGTTTCACAGACAGCTGATTTGATTTTGTTGTTTAATACTGCAGCTCCCGGTATTAGAGAGCGAGAGAAAGAGTGATGAGAAGAAACAATTGGAAAACATGATTTATGAGGATAATGAAAATGAACATATACAAATGATTTTTTTTCAAATTAATTTTCAATTCAAAATTTAAATTTTGAAATAATAAAATTTGTAGATTAAACAAATAATAATCATTTACATGATTTATCTAATTAATTAATTAAAACAAAAAAATAATAATAACCATGAACGCCGTTTAGATCTCATGGCTCTGTTCTGCTGTGCTTTCGGCTTTCATAGTCTCACTGCATGTGCTCTCTATGAACGCCACTTAGTACTTTCCAGCTATATGCTTTCTTCCGCCGCTTCCTCCTCCGTATCCATCACCACACATGGATAGTTACCACGAACTCCACCACACCCACTGCGACCACCACGTCATACCATCGTCCACCACCACAGCAATCGGCACCTCATCCACCGCCGCAACCCTACCACCACCGCTGGCGTTGCCTCCACTGCGATGATTCCCCTGAAGTTTGGAGCCATCAGGTACAATGACATCCTCTGCCTTGGTGAGTACATGAACTTTATAACCTCCATCTCCAACTTAGATTAGGAACAGGAAGAAGAAACGAACGGAAGAAGGGAAGAAAAAAAAGAGGAGGAACTGACGATGAAGGAGAAGAATCAAAGAAGAAGAGGAGGAAGAGAGAAAAATGAAACAGAGAATGGAGAACGTAGATGATGGAAAATTGGGAATGAATTCCTTTTTAATTGATTTTGAATTCGAAATTTGAAATTTCAGGGGAGTTTGTACATGTAAAGTAGGCACGATGTTCAGAAGAGTAGTGGAACGCGGATGATTTGATCATGGGGTATTATTGTAATAAAGATCATAGATAAAAAAATTTGAAAAAATCTAGAGGATGCCACATAGGAATTCCACTACTGAATAAACTTTCTTTTAAAGGATTGTTATAGGATAGGATTTATTTTTTGCAAGTTAAGTTGAAGTTAACTGTTACAGTTAGTATTTCTTTTCCTCTTTTGTTTGAAAGGATTACAGTGGCTCATTTTTTTTGATATGCGAAGTCTCTGTATCTTGTGCGTGGTTATAGAGAATAAAGGTGTTAGATATGGATATAAGACAACTTTTTTTAAAATATGAGGTGAAAAAATTGAATCATTTAATTTTTTTGTTAAAAAAATTACATCCATTAATCAGACAGTCCGATTTGTGTTCGAAGGAGAATTTGAATTTTGGCTAGCTAATCGGATTTTCCGATTTTCGTATAGATTTAATTTTGTTTATTTTGCGAAAATCAAATCGATAGGTCCGATTTGCTTATATATATATAAATAAGTGTGTATTCTTAAATTTCTTCTTCTTCTTCTATCTTTGTTATTTCGTATGAAGTAAAAAAATTTGATAGTGAAGTTCATATTCTTGTGAGTGAAAAAAATGGATGATAAAGTCCTACTAAAAGTATATTATTTCGGTCAGATTTTGTTACAAATATCTGAAGGAGTAAAATTTATTTGTGAAAATCTGTTAGATATTGTTATTCCATTCACAATCTCATTCGAATAACTAAAATGTGTGATTTGTGAGAAGATAGATTCTGAAATGTCAAGGAAAATATCATGTATTTTATACAGATATTCTATATCGGTATTTGGTGGATTCGTTCGATTTCAAACCAAATATATAACTGATGAAGCGAGCATGCAAGAGATGTTTTCAATGTACATTGAAAGTCGCGCTCCGATATCGTTCATTGAGTTGTATATTGAGTTCGAATAATCTGAAGCCGACCGAAATATTGAACGGGAAAATTACAACAATGACAGTGAGGAAGAGTTTGAAAGCAATTACGAAGTTGTTGGTCCAGGCAGAGACGAAGATCAAGGTGACGGCACTATGGCTCTAAATGTGTCAGACGTGGCAAATGCACTCGCAAACGAACATCTGTTTGAGGAGCCATCTTTCATGCGAGTTTTAGATTTGGAAGCCATGCATGCTCCGGAGTTTTCAGAATATATGAATGCAGGTACGTAATTGCCTATATTTATACGAAGGATTAGAATTTTATAATAATTTATATTGATCGATGGACCAAATAGTTACATGACATGTGAAAATATACATAATTAGCATTTGTTTATGTGTTTATTTAGTTAAATTTAAGATAATAATCTTTTTGGTTAGTTATTGATTTAGTTAAATATTAATTAGTATTTATTTATGTGTTTATGTTTTTATTTTGTTAAAATTGAGATAATAACTTGATGTAAAGTTTATTTATATTAATATTGATGTAGTGAGTATTGATTTACTTCTAATTTCGATTATTAAATATTTATCGTATGGCTGTCGTCGTGGTAGAAATTCTTATTGTCGCAGATGGTGAATTTGTCGTGGGAATGGAATTTAGTTCTAGAGAAATTGTTATTATGGCAATAAAAGATTATACCATCCGAAGAGGTATAGACTACTAGATGTATAAGTCAGAGCCGTTGACATTTTATGCCAAGTGTACACAGTATGTGACTGATTGTGATTGGCTGATCAGGGTTAGCATGATCAGCAGAAAGTACTGTTGGGTTATAAGGAGGTATAATGGTAGTCACACTTGTACTAGAGCCACCAATTCTTAGGATCATTCGAACACAATTACAGAAGTAATAAAGCCGTTGGTTGATGCTGACCCCTCGATAAAAGTGAAATCAGTTATTGCGGAAGTGCAGTCGAAGTTCAATTACACCATCAGCTATCGAAAAGCATGGTTAGATAAGCAAAAGTCAGTGAAAAAAAATATTTGGAGGTTGAAAAGTATCATACGAAACTTTGCCCATATGGTTTGAGGCCATGTGTCATAAAGAGCCATTTGCAGTCTTCCATTTTGAGACTATGCCTGCATATCAAGGCGATGACTTGGTAACTAATATCCGGGTATTGCATCGAGTATTCTGGAGTTATTACCCCTACATTAGAGTATTTAGATATTGTAAACGAGTTATCCAGGTGGATGAGACTCACTTGTACAGAAAGTATAAGGGTTGTTTGTTGGTTGCAGTTTCACAAGATGCTAACAACAATATCGTCCCAATTGCATTTGCTATTGTGGAGGGAGAGATTTCTGATGTGTAGCACTTTTTTCTTACTAACCTGCGACAACATGTGGTGACTCAGGATGGTGTGGGACTGATTTCTGACCGACACGAATCCATCAATGTAATTGTGGCCCCTAGTAACGGAGCTTGGTCGCCTCCTAGGGCTTTCCACATGTTTTGCATCAGGCATATAGAATTTTTTAAGAAAGTTCAAGACACCGTACTTGCAAAAACTTGTCGTCAATATGGGTAACATTGAGTAATTTGAAGTTCATTATTAACAGAGTAACCTTTAAACAGTGTTTCTCATCTATTTTTTTCTCTTTGCTTTTTCTTATTGCGCAGGATATTCGAGGACGGTTCGCGAGTACTAATAAACTACAATTTTATGGTATATTTTGGATTGAATTAAGTGGATTTTGTCAACTATTCTCACACTTATTCATGTAAATTGCATGTTTTTAAGTTTCCTTCCTAATTTTGTGCTATAATTGAAAACATACTTTCTAGGCCTTAAAATCGCTAATTTTTAATCCTCTTTTATTACCATTCGATGTCGTGATATGTGTGTTAAGTGATTTTAGGATTTATAGGGCAGGAATGACTTAGAGGATGAAAAGGGAGCATGCAAAAGTGGAAAGAACACAATAAATTGAAGGTTTGAGAAGTTGGAATTGACGCGCGTGCGTGGCTGAAGCGCACGCGTGATCACACCATTCGACAACCGACGGGTACGTGTGATAGTCAAGCGTACGCGTGACCAAGAATTCGTCCAAGCGACGCGTACGGGTTGCTGAAGCGTACGCGTGACGAGCGGCACGTGCCTTAGTAAAGGAAAAACGCTGGGAGCAATTTCTGGGCTGCTTTTGACCCAGTTTTAGGCCCGAAAATGAAGACAAGAGGCTGGGGAGTGGAGCTGGACATTTAGTGACCAATCATTTATTCATTCACACACTTTAGGTTTTAGACGTAGAATTCTAGAGAGAGAGAGGCTCTCTCCTCTCTCTAGATTTTAAGGTTTCTTCTTTCAATTTCTTCTTAGATTTAGATTTAGTTCTTGTTTTCATTTACATTTCCTTGCAACCTATTGTTCCTGCACATTTGTCCTTTAATTCTACTTTGTTATTTTCTTCACTTTGTTGCCTTTATGTTATGCACTCTTGCTATTCTTGATCTTTATTAATGCCATTTATATTTTCATGTTATTAATGCTTTCTTTAATTTGTGTTATTGTTTTCTTACAATTGTTAGTCTTGGGTTTTACTATTTCTTGTTAGTTTTTCATGTTTTATTTTGTGCCTTCCAAGTGTTTGATAAAATGCTTGGTCAGATTTTAAAATAAATTTTTGTGTTCATGGCTTGGGTTGATGATTTGGAGACTCTTGAATTGTCAAAGTCTCTTGTTGATTGGTGATTGAAAGTTGCTAGTTGGCTTGAGCTTCACTAAATCTAGTCTTTGATTAGGACTTGTGAACTTAAGTTGATTTTGCTCACTTGACTTTCCTTCAATCGTTCGAGGTTAACTAAGTGAGAGTAAAAGTCAATTACCATCACAATTGACCATGATGATGAGGATAGAAATTCCAATTCTCAACCTGTGCTAGGACCTTTCTTAGTTGTTAGTTTATTTTCTTGTTATTTACATTCCGTCTTCATCATTCAAAAAATCCCAAAAATACTTTCCCATAACCAATAATAACTATACTTTCCTACAATTCCTTAAGAGACGACCCGATATTTGAATACTTCGGTTTATTTTTTATTGGGGTTTGTACTTGTGACAACCTAATTAAACTTTAATTGCCGGTTTAGATCTATACTTCGACGAATTTATTTTTTTGTGAAATTCTATACCGACATTTATCCTCCGTCAAGTTTTTGGTGCTGTTGCTGGGGAGTTGCAAATGTGTGTCTTATTATTGGTTATTGTGAATATTGTGAATATGTTTGCCTTTTGTTTCTTTGTTAGTTGTTGCTAGTTTTAGGAGTTTAATTTCATTATTTCTTGTTAGTTTTTGTTTTTATTTTCTCTTGTTAATATAAATTCTCACCACTTTGGCTATGAGTTTGATTCAAATTATGTTGTAGGAAATGGAAGCTACAATGAGAGCATGCATCAAGGATAGGACAATCAAAGATGGGAGGAGCCATATGCGTATGATCAACCATTTTGGCAACAACTTCCTCCAACGTACTATGAGCAAGAACCATTCCAAGATGCATATCAATCTAATAGCTATGGCGGATCTCTTTGTGATTATCAACCACAACCACCATATTCTTATGAACCCCCTCCTCAACATTGTTATCCACCATACTCACAAGCCCCTTACCACCAAACACCTCCATATGATCCTAATCCTTACCCACCATACCAATAACCATATGAGTCATACACACCACACATAGAACCATTACAATTCCAACCTCAGTACCCCCAAGAACCACCACCACTCCAACATCATTACCCTCACAACCCTTCTTTTTCCTCCAACCAAGCTCCTATGAGTGATACATTTGGTATCATTCTTCAAGAGCAAGAAGAGCTTCAAACCACACTCACCTCTATCCTCACCGGTTTTATCTCTACCCTCCAAGAGCTTATATCTTGTCTATCTCCACATTCTACCAACAACCAAAACAGCTTCTAACCTCCCAACTTTAATGCATTTCCTTTTCAACCGCATGATGATCTCTCCATCCCACCACAACCCTCCTTGAAAGAGTGTCCATATCCATCATTCCAAGAGCAATATGATCCTACTTATGTTAGCCAAGTGGAATAAGAGCCAATGGATCATCTCAAGGAAGTAATGAATCGGCTCCAAGCAATCACCCGTCAAAAGGAGCAAGAGGAAGCCCAAGGGATGCACAAAATTATCATGGCTAACATTGCTAAAATTCAAGCCACTGTGGACTCATGGGATACATGTCACAAGCAAAGTATTTCCACAGATAAATGTGAAAAATTAACCGAAGAGAGAAGCATGAAGAAGATTTTAGAATCTCAACATGAGAACAAGGAGATGGAGTGTGTTGTACAACAAGTGAAAACTATGGAGATTGTTGAAGAGGAAGAAGAAGTGGTTGAAAGCTTAGGCGAAGTTGAACAAAATGTGAATTCCAAGCTTGAGAACACTTCCACACCAAGTGATGTTATTGATGATTCTGTGCAAGTTGTTGAACATTCTTCCATTGATCTTGAAATCGATGTTGAGGAGGATATTGTGCAACCTCTTAGACATATTGTGGTTGAGGAAAGATTGGAAGAAGTTGAGCAAGCAATAAGCCCTATTATTGAAGATGATTCTACACCAACTAATATGCTATTTGAGATTATTGAACCTTCCTCATTGTGTTGTGAAATTGATGTTGAGGAGGCTCGTGCACAACCTCCAACACATGACTTGAACAATGAGGAATGTATAGAAGAAGTTGGTGAGCAAGGAATTGAAATTGAAGAAGCTTGCCAAGAGGTGCACAACCTCGAGTTTGATTTCTTTGAGAAGAGAATTATGTTTTGAGTGTGAATTATTGATGAACGAAATGGGAGGTGTCATGATGATAATTGTTGAATGAATTAAATGATGATGAGGATGAATTTGATATAGAATATGTTTTGTGGGGATCGTGGTTATTTATTACCCACCAGTTTTTAAATGAATATGTTTTGTGGGGATCGTGGTTATTTACTGCCCACCAAATTTGATATGAAATTGTTTTGTGGGGATTGTGGTTATTTACCGCCCCGTGTGTGTTGTTTTCCAATTGAAAACGTATGTGGGGATCGAGGTGGTTTACCACCCGCAGATGGTGGGGATCAGGGTAGTTTACCACTCACCGGGTAAGGATCGTGATATTGTACCGCTCACCAGTTTTCAAAAGGACAATGTTCGGGTTAGCTACCGGACATGTTGAGTTGGCTATATAATCGTTAGATGAGACTCATCAGCCATAGGACAGGCATACATCATATGCATGTGTGTGTTTTATTTGATTATGCATTAATTGGGCTTGCTTATGTGATTATTATGCTTACTTGCTATATTTGCTACATGCTGTATCTGTATCCTACTTGTATTTGCTTTGTCTGTGTTGCTTGTCTGTGCACCGGGGTTTTGAAGGATTGGAGGAAGGCGAAAAGCTGAGGGAATAAGTAGAATCGAGTTAGACTTGGGAACCTTAGATAGCTCACTTTGTATTATGGTTTTAAACTTTAATTCTAAACTTTATATCTGAGTGTCGGAGTCCTAGGATTGCCTCTGGCTTTTCTGGGACCTTATATCTTATGTACGTGGACACCTTTACCATACTGAGAACCCCCAATTCTCATTCTATACATATATTATGGTTTTCAGATGTAGGACGCGAGGCACCACACTGAGCATTCTGAAGACTCTTGAAAGCGAAGAACTATCTTGGGACTTGGTGTTTGTTTTTAGTTTATGTTTAAATATGTTTATAGATTCTCCATCTTGTATATATTATGTTTTGTCCCTCTTACTCTCTTAGAGGTTGACTTGGAGAAACAAGATTTATATTTATCCGTTGGTTTATTTATGGGGTATATATATATACACTTTTAGAGGTCGTAGCACCTCACCACCTCAGTTTTACATCCTAGGTGTAAAGCTCTGTGTGGTAGGGTATTACACTGATGCTGCCAATAAGGTAATTTTGAATGGGTTGAAGAAAAGATTGGATGAGCACCTGGGCTCTTGGGCTGATGAGGTGTGGTCGGTGATGTGGTCATACCAAACTAAAGTGCACACTACTACTAACGAGACACCTTTCAGACTTACATATAGCGAAGAGGCGGTATTCCGGTAGAACTCGGGGAGTCAAGCCTAAGAATGCTTTTGCAAACCTCGGCAACTCATGAGAGCTTGGACCAAATTGACGAAGTCAGGCGTATGGCTAATTTAGCAGAGTAAGCTCTGAAGCAAAAGGTAGCCAAGAGGTACAATATAAAGGTTCGACCTAGAAGTTTTCAAGCGGGGGATCTAGTTCTAAGGCAAGTCGATACCGGGGTACCAGGAACATGAGGTAAGCTAGCCCTAACCTGGAAAGGACACTTTAGAGTGAAAGAAGTACTGGAAAAAGCGCATATAAGTTAGAAATCTTGGATGGTTCTGAAATTCTGAGCAGTTGAAACGCAACCCATTTGAAAAGGTATTATTTTAGAAAATGTTGGAAATTTTTGAAAATTTTCCTTTATTTTTCTTTGTTAAGTAAAATAAAGGCACTTTTTTCCTAGGAATCTAGGTTTTTAACGAGCCCCACTTGTATTTGGCCAAAGGAATTTTCTTTGCGACTTTATACCTCAAATAAGCATTTTAATTATTTTCTTTTGTGAATCCTATGATAAATTCATGTTATGCGTTAAATATTCCCTCATTCATTTAAAGTTGAAATTAAATTGAAATTAAAGTTTGAAATAAAACAATCTGACGAAGAAGGATATATAGCAAGTAGTGAAACGATAAAATGTTAACAGTCATAAGTTAATCCCAAGTATAACAGAAACACATAAAGCTAAATCCTAAAGAAACGACGGGATAAGGTGCCACAAAAGTACCACAGTTCATAATTACCAAGTTCAAAGTACTTAGAAAAATAAGTTAGAAATCATGCTCATAATATTTAAACAACCTTTTTATTCACCACTTTCTTAAAGACATCGACTTTGGAGACGTCCAAATTGGGAGCCTTCAATTTGATTTGGTCAAGGATGTTCTTCTCGGCATAAAAAATGCCATCAACAGCCGCCTGTTCAGCTTTTCTAACAGAGAGATTGAGCTCTTTAATTTTCTTCATTAGCTTGGAAACTTCTTTCTTCAGAGCTCTTTCCCTTGAGTAAGAAGTAGCTTTGGCTTCCTTCAAACTCTTTACCTCATTCTCCAAGGAAGTTTGCTTACCTTGAAGGTCAGTAACTGAGTTGTTCAGCTTCTGAATTTTGATATTTGCCTCAGCAATAATTTTGTCCTTTGAGAGGAACTCTGAGCGAAGACTTGAGATCTCCACATCTGCGTCTCGGACATAAGTCGTAGAGCGCAGGAACATCCTCTAAACTCGCGGAAGGGTATCCTTTAGAGGCATCTTGGCAAGAACTGCCTTGGTGTCCTCGTCCATAAAATGATGATCCACAAATTCGAGAGTTCGGAATCCCTTATCTAATACATGCCTTAAGGAGGTAGGGGCTGAAGCAGCATCATCATCTTATCCAACATTCTTTAGCTTTTTTCTGGCTGGGGAGTTAGTGCAAGAGTCCCCTTCCAAGATGTGGACCTCGAGACCTTGTCCTTCCCCACTCTCTTCAACCCTCCGAGGTTGTGGTTGACGACTAACAATGGTGGAAGAGGAAACTCTGTCGCCACTAGCCGTAATTGGAGGATGGATTGTCAAACTCTTGTTCATTTCGATAATGACAACAAGTCCTCCAGCCATATCAACTGGAAAATAAAGCAGAAGAGAACCCATAAGATAGAGAAACCAAAAATGCACCAAAGTAAGAAATAAGGATATGAAAGACAGGAAACTTACTAATAGCATTGCGAGCATCTTTCTCGTTTATGAAGATGTCCCTCAAAACTAGAAGATACTCATTCCATAGCATCATTAATAAATTAATACTAAGGAGTTCATTGGCATTCACACCGAAAACTCGAATTTTCGGTGAGGAGACATTATAGTTTCAATAAAAATTGAATCTTTTGGTATCCTTCAAAGTTAGGAAAAAGGTCATTGTGAGTCGAGGGCGTGGCGGTGCTGCCAATCCGCCAAGACTCTGTCCTGCCCCTTTAATGAACAGTGAGCTGGAAAATGAGAAAAGAGCAAATGGAAGGTAGAGTCGAAATGAAAAGTTATTTAAATTCAAGTTAATGTTGTATTTATTGTTGGAGAGAGAAATCAAAAAGTGGACTGATGGTTCGTATAATAAGAGAATTACAAATGCTCTAGAAGAAATTAAAAAACTGTTTAGTTTTTTTTAATAAACTTCCAGAGTCCCAATTTTAAAACGGGTCTAACTTCATAAATTTAGATACCCTTGATAAAAAGGCCAAGGTCCGAAAACCTGAAGTGGGAGTACTGTTTTAGGCAAATAAGATCATAACGGACTAACAATTAAGTAATAATCTGACGTTATGAAATAAATCGAGAATGTCATAACAGTTATACTATTAAAGTCAAAACCGTCAAATCTTGACAATAGTAACACGACATAAAAGCATTTGAGGCCAGGAAAACGGCTACTCCAAAGAACAGGTATGAAGGAAAGGATATACAATAGAACAGATATAAAGGGACATGCAATAGGTAAAGACACTTGTTTTATATCACCAAAAAAGTACTAATGACTCTAAGATCAAAATATTTTACAAATTGTCCACCCAACTTAATTTTATACATGCTGAAAAGTCAGGATTTTTGAACTTTTTACTTCACCTGTTCGTAAATTCACTTCTTGGTTATTTATGAGAAACAATTGCTGTCTTGCATGTTAACCGATTTTGGCATGATTTAGGATAAATTTGAATCAAATTAAATATTAAGTAAAATTTTAAAATTTTTTAAAATTATTCAGGAGAAAAAATATATTTTATCGTCAAATTTATTTTATTTTAAAAAGCCCCCACATTTTTTATTATTTGTAAAAGTCATGTATTTTTGGGCAGGTTCCGAACTATGCTATGGACCATAGTTGTGCAAGTAGTTGTAGACCTTTCTCCTTTCTGACCACAAAGCATTTCCGGTCCTGGAGTGAAATTAGAAAAGCAGCAGCGATGGCAGACTGGTCAGAACTCCCAAAGGAACTCCTCCGCCTAATCTCGGAACTCATAGACAGCCCCTTTTACCTTCTCCGATTCCGATCTGTCTGCTCCTCATGGCGCTCTTCCTCTTCCCCACTCCCCACCCACCTACCCCTCAAGTTCCCCACCTTCCCCTCCGCTACCGCCGCCACCCCTTCCATCTTTTCTCTCTCCAAACGCACCCTCTTCCTCATCAACCCACCTCACCAAACCCCACACCGTTCCTGGCTCATCAAAATCGGCCAAGACACCCATGGTCACACCCTCCTCTTCCACCCTCTCTCCCGTTTCCCAATCAAATCCAATTCCAATTCTAACTTAATATTAAACCTAATCGACCTCCCTGTCTTTGACATTGAACACGAGTTCATCCTCGCTGACACGTGTCCCACCTCGCTCAACGCTCTCTACATGGAGAAAGTCGTTTTCTCCTGGCTGGGTTCCCGAAAAGACGGTTTTGCCCTCCTCACGATCCACATATCCGGAAGGCTCGCCCTCTTCCGGTCCGGGCACCCTGACTGGACTATAATCCCCGACATGCTGACGCCGTACGACGACGTCTGCGTCCACAAGGGCAGCCTATTCGCCGTTGACAGCACCGGCCGGACCGTGATCGTTGGCCTTGACTTGAGTCTCACGCCGGTCGCTGACCCGGTCTTTGGCGGTGACAAGAAGTTCCTGGTTGCGTGCGAGGGTGGATTGTTCTTGGTGGACAAGTACTTGTCCTCTGATTACCTTTGTGAATTGGGGGGTTTTGATGATGATGATGAGGATGAGATCTATGAGCTTGGTTGTGAGAGGGCTGTGAGGTTTGAAGTTTATAGGTTGGAGGAAATGGAGAGGAGGTGGGTCGAGGTGGGGAGTTTGGGAGATAGAGTTCTGTTCTTAGGGGATGATTGCGCATTCTCGGCTTCCGCGTCGGATTTGGGTATTGATGGAGGGGATTGTGTGGTGTTTAGGGATGATACTTTCAACGTGAATGCGCTGGAGAGCGGGTTGGGTGTGTTTCACTTGGATAAAGGGAGGATTTCGCCTTTGTCTGATTACCCTAGCATTTCCAAGTTGTTCTGGCCTCCTCCGGATTGGGTTGGGTTGCATGGATTGCACTGATGAAGTGAGCTTTTATCTTGCCTTGATGTGTTTTATGTTTTATATTATTATGACATGAATAGCCATATATATGCATTGGTTGAGTGTTAGTGATTTAAAATGCTTCATTTCCTGTTATTAGTGCTGTTTTACTTGTTAGAGGATGATCTTGGCTCTATGGCTTTTCCATATCAACTTATATTTCTGAAGGACATTGTGTGGTTTTAGAATATAGGTAGTTAGTTGACATTCTAGAATTAGAACTCGAAGGGATTGTGCTTACATTGTTATTGATAAATACTCATCCTTTACGGTTTAGGAATTATGGATCTTCAGCACCTGCTTTTCTGTGATTTTATTGATGGTGCTACATTTCCTGTTATTAGTGCAGTTGTGGGGATTGGGCTGCACCGATTCCACAAGGTTGAAGGTTTGTGGACTGGATTGCTCTTTTACTGCTGTTGTAGTTCTTTAACGAATAGGCTGACTTGTTCTTCTAAAACTGTAGTCCATACTCCATAATAAAGGAGCTACTGATTTATACATGTGTCTTGTTTTAGGGATTTGAGATTTGAGCAATTGCATGACTCTTGCTAGGTTTAATTTCCATGTGGTGTTTATAAGACTGTGCTACTTGTAACTTGTAAGTTGAGGATTTTAATCAGTGCAAAGTGTTAGATATAGTATGGTGACATAGGTCTACGATGTAAATTGTCATTGTCTGAAACTACAGTTTAGAGATAGTTAGGATAGACTGTGCTTATTGCTCGAAAGAACACCTAATAAAAATAGAACGACACAAAAAACGGTTGTACAATTAGCTGTACATTGTAAGAACCGTTGAACTAAATGATTTAAATAATTTCTGGTATATAACCATAATTATGAGTTAATAGGGCATTTGTCAACAGGACCCAGAGGATGGGCATGCTGCCAATCTGCCATACTTGAATGGAATTTCCCTTTTATCTTAGATACTTCTGAAGGACATTTGAGGAGTAGTGTTAGAATACTGGTAATTAGTAAACATTCCAGAATTAGAACACAAAGGGATTGTGCTTAGCATGGTAGTCAAAATGAAGATTCTGAATCATGAATCGTGCGAGTATATTCGAGTCTCAAGCTACGCAATTCAAATCGATGGCTTGAATAAGACATGTTTGGCAATCATTCGATTAAATGTCCTGAATCGTACAATACGATCTGGAATTGCAAGTCACAGCTCTGGCAATGATTCCATTTGTGCTGCAACTTTTGGTATTTGGGTCGCAAAAAACGGGTGAAGAAGATTCGATGCAATATTCGCGTTCTTGTTTTAAGCCTTCAAAATGGTGCACTTGCTTTTTTTTTTTCTTTTGAAAAAGTCATGCCCCAAATGGTGCATTTTCTCATTAAAAAGAATAAAACACAAAAATATGGACCTATTCACAAATGGTGCATTTCTTTGCCAAAAGTTTGAAATAAATATCTACGAACAATGTTTGTGGGGATCGATGACATTTCTTCTTTGCCTATAAGTCTTTTCTTGGAGAAAAATGTGTTAGTGTAGTGTTTTCTTTTCCCCCAGATTTTATTTCTCTATCTCTTTTTCTTATAGTCTTATCACGTCCTTGATGAGATGATAGCAAAAATATATATATATATATATATAGGTGGTGATGACTTTGGCCATGAAGATTAGATGGAGATCATAGACTTGTCTAATGTCTGTTTTGGCTAATATAAGAGATATTACTTGCTATTTGCTAGTATTTTAAGACTTTGTGCCTTTTGTTAGACCTTTGTTGATGATTATTTTGGTCTTTTGGAGCTTATATATGACTTCCGTAACAATCAATGTATTAGTTTTGTGAAGTCTTAGTCTAGAATACTATTTTGTCAATAGTGTGGTATATATTTTGCAATTTTACGTTGTGCCAATAACCTTGGCGCTTAGATTGTTATTTGATAAATATTCATCCTTTAGGCTTTGGGAAGTAAGAAAGGGAGCCTTGGAGCAATGATTGAGTTGTCTTCGTGTGATTTCAAGGTCATGGGTTCAAGCCGTGGAAACAGTCACTGATGTAATTATCAGGTTAGACTGCATACATTATACCCTTTAGGTTCGGCCCTTTTCCGGACCTTGTGTTAACGCGGGATGCTTGTGCACCGGGCTGCCTATTTTTTAGGCTTTAGGAACTATGGATCTTTGGCAACCTCTTTTGTTTCTCAATTTTGTTATTATAGTGATGCTTCAGCATTTTCTCAAAATTTGAAAAGATAACTTCTCCATGTTTTGGTGCGTATTGTCGGCGTTATAAACATTGCAATTTCAAATAGAATGTAATGTAGTATTGCATTTTCTAGTTTCTTGGTATGTTATTGGTCCTTTGAAGTGACAACAGTCTTATGAGTACATTTATATGGGTTGCATTTTGCCCCAACGCAAGATACTACTTGTTGAAATGTTCTGTTTTGTCACATGTTGTGTAGGTTATCTTGGCTGGATAACTTCTATATATATTCGAAAGAACATGGGGAAGGTTGCCTTGGGTTGGAGTGACTTCCCTATGTTATTTAACATTTTTTGGAATGGAGTGTTGGGCAGCAAAGGGTGAGTATAAGTTTAGTGTGGCTGAATGAGAATACTTAGCAGAATGAGTGACCATAGACATATGGACAGAAAAAGGAATGATGATATAAGAGAGAAAGTTATTGTGGCGTCTATTGTTGAAAAGATGGTGGAATCTTGTCTTAGGTGGTTGGGACATGTTAGGAGAAAATCGGTAGAGCATCCAATTAGGATGGTGGATCAGATGAAAGATAGACAAGTGGTAGGGGTAGAAGAAGATCCAAAAGAACCATACGTGAGGTAGTCAAGACTCGAGATCTATGTATGAATGGTCTCAGTACAGACAATACATAATTGCGTCGTTTGATATATGTAGCCGACCCTACTTAGTAGAAAACTTTGTTGTTGTTGTATATAAAGAAAAGTATATATCTTGTCTACTCAAACTGTTCAGTTGGTGTATGAAATCTTGTCAGTTGTAAATAAACAAATATAAAAACCTTTTTAAACAGACCTACAAGTTATAGCATTTAGCAACTGTTTCATCTTACATGTTGCAGTTCTTGCATATTTAGGCGATATTTTAGGAGTACAAGGCTCTTGCTAATATTGTTTACGCAACTAATACAGGATCACTTAAAATTACTGACGTCCCTAGTGACCTTACACCAACAAAGCTGCTTGCGACAAGGCTGCAGTGGAAGTTGAATAAAGGCTAGCATACTTGTTAGTGATCAGGAAGGCCAATTTATCTCACAGTCACATGTCTGGCTACATGCATTTTGTTGAGATTGATAAGGCTGCTATTTCATGTTTATTGCTGGTAAGCTCATGAATTCGGTGGGGATTGTACATAAGCTAGATTTATAAGCCCAAACTTCTATCACTGCAAATCATGGAGGCAAGGCATAGTAGCCATTTTCTATCTCTGCAAATAATTTTCTTGATATGTCGGAGCTTGTCATTTTGATCACTACTAGGTGATCAAAATATTTGAACGTAGAACTATTGCTCTTAGTTCCCGTGCCTCTTCTGGCCTGAATTAATTCCTTTCTTTTAGATGTCGAAGGAGTTGCAGAATGCTGAATCTTGAATATTTCTGTAATCTAGAACTATATGACTAAATTTGTTATTCCTTTGGGTGTTTTATGTAACACAATTGCTAATATCAATGATAGAGTTATCTTATTCTTTTTGTTTTTTGTTTAATATATATTTAAATATGTCTCTAAGAAATTTTGTGTCGGACATTTTCATTCCTAAAAAAATTATATTACATTTAAGTTCCTGAATTTTATAAAAATAAGACATATAAGTTCTTATAATAGTCAGATTCGTTTTCACTTGGACAAATAGATCATCAAAAGTGTATTGGTAAAGTTCAGAAATTTTAATGTAATAAATTTTTTTTAGAAACGAAAATATTCAATGCAAAATTCTTTAAAGACCAATTTAATATATATCTTATTTTTTTAATCTTTATTTCGCTACAATAACTAATTTTTATTGAATTTTCACTATAGAATATCTTTATAGTAATCTGTTCATGCTCTAAAACTAAATTGTTAAAAAATTTCTCTAATATGCAAAATAGCAAACTTTGATTTCTACATTTGTAAAAAATATTGAGGCACTCATTCCAAAAAACTCTTTTATCGTTGATTAGTAAAAGTACATAATATATATAATTTCTAACTTTTGTTGGTGTCTAACGTCTATATAGAATTTCTAATTTGATATAATAAGTTTTTTGTTTTTTTCATTTTTTGCAAATATTAATGTATTTCGAAAAAAAAAAGGAAGTGCAATATTTTTTAGGAAATGTTTTGTTCTTAAAAGTAATAATTTGAATTGGTCGAATGATAAAACAAGTATAAAAATTTTAAATTTCATTTTATACATACAATAATCCATTGATTTACGATAAACTTTTAAATAAAATTTTATCTTTGGCTGGTTAGGTGGGTAAATACAAGATGAGTTTTTATTTTATATATATATATTATTAATTAGTGTAACAAATCGTGGTAATATTTTTTTTATAAATTATATATAATAAAGAATATTTAAAAAAAAAAAATAGAACATTAATCCTTCCTATATTTCCATTATATATAGTATAGAATAGTATAGATAAATACAAAAAATTTAATAATAATGATTAATATTTTTCGAAGTAAAACTTTATCTTTTTTCTGCAAAGAAGCCTTGTTGAAGAGGTTCATCATAACGGATTACCCGTTTTCATCTGCCGCTAATTTTGCAAGAAAATGAGTTAACGTAGTAATGGGTACTTAGGTGGTGTGGGTTGGATACTGGATAGTATGGCAACTATTTTGTGGCAACAACTCCAACACCGAACCATATGCACCAAGTTCAGTATCCACTTTCGCATCTTCAACGTGGCAATTTCTGTGCCAGCAACTCCAACACTGAACCACATGCCACAAATCAATGAATCATTGATAAATCTACGAGTTACGACCCACATGCACAACCACGTAACTTAAAAGCTCAAAGGCTTTTGTTTGAGAGTTAAAGCAGAGGCAATGGGCGACGAGGGTGAGAAATTGATTAATGGAAAAGAAGTAGAGGGGATAGTGAAGGTGGAACCCAAACCAAGCAAAGGGTTGGCATCTAAAGTGGTAGACTTGTTGGAGAAGATTGTGGTCAAGTTGTTCCATGACCCTTCACTTCCACAACAATATCTCAACGGCAATTTTGGTCCTGTGCTTCTTGAGACCCCTCCCACTAACAACCTCCCTGTTACAGGATACCTCCCGGTCAGTAATACACTTGCCCATTTCCTCTCTCTCTCTAAAGGAAAGGTCTTGCTTTTGTTGACTTGTCAAAGCGTTTGGCGATCCTGAAATGCATTTTGAAAAAATGAAAAGCCTTGAAGCTATAATCATTAACAAAAATACTTTTTGTACACTAAAATTAGCCACTAAAATCAGTCACTAATGTATTTGTGTATAAATATATGTGTGGTTTAATTTATTTTTAATATATATTTACATTCTAACATATATTTTATATTGGTGACTAACTTTGGTGCCTGATTTTAGTGTACACTTAGTATAACTCAATTATTAATTAGTGGCATAAAACCACTTCTCCCAAAAGCTGATAGGAAGAGTCACATGAACGATTCTCTAACATTTAGCAAATTACTATAGTAAAAAGTGAAGGCTGAAGCAGTTGCATTCTTATCAGTGAAGCTGGACGTCTGAGATGATCATTACTAAGTTTATTTTAAAATTTTGTCAGATACCATTAACTTTATGTGGTCAATTATCTAATGTGCTTGGAATGTTTTTGGACTAATAACAATAATTGGCCATATAAAGTTGTAGACATGAATATATTACTTAATAGATATGAAGAATCTATACTTGATATATGGGCATTGGAGCTTCTCTTTGTTTATAAATTAAAGTTAGTGATGCTTCCTTTTGCCTCATTTGAATCTGCTGACCCTGATCATGAGAAGTATTTCTGTATCCTTTGGTACTTATGGTTTTGGACAATTTCATCATCACTAGTCAGTGAGTAAGATAAAGTTTCTCTGATTTTTGACCTGTTGTTTGAAATGTATTCCAGGATTGCTTGAATGGAGAATTTGTCAGAGTTGGACCTAATCCAAAGTTTGCTCCTGTGGCTGGATATCACTGGTAAAATTTCTGTTTCTTTCTGTGACTTAAATTTCATGTGAATGAATGCACCAAGCAGACACCATGAAGAATATATGATGAGATCCTCCTATAAATAAGCAAAAGAAAGTTTTGTTGATCAATGTATTCTGTCAATTTGTCATTTTCTTTTTCTCCTTTTAACTTTCCAACGGAAGGTACAATATATTTCTGCTTGAGATTGAGTTGTTCTTATGCTTCATTTCATCTTTTGTTTGCAGGTTTGACGGAGACGGGTCTGTAACTAATTTTCCATTGCATAATGATAATATATAGGGTTCAAAGTTTTGTGCTGATCCTCCAATATAATTTTATGTAGTATGATTCATGGTTTGCGCATCAAAGACGGAAAAGCTACATATGTTTCCCGTTTCGTCAGAACTTCTCGTCTGAAACAAGAAGAATACTTTGGTGGTGCCAAATTTATGAAGGTATAACAATAATCAGTATTGGAATGTAGTTTAAAGTATATATTTGGACAATTGAGGTTCTGCTTTAATGTTCATAGGCTTTATACACACTCTTAGGAATAACAATAAGTCAATAATCAAGTATATATTTTGAAATTACATGAAAAGAAAATGCATTACATGGAGAAGCACAATGAGAATTTTAGAGCTTTATGTTTCTTCTTATATGTCAAATCTCAGATTGGAGATCTCAAGGGCCTGCTTGGACTGTTAATGGTCAACATACAAATGTTGAGATATAAATTGAAAGTATTGGATGATTCTTATGGGCATGGAACTGGTAATTTATGCTATCTACTAATTCATTTTTCAATTCAAGATCATTGGAAAAATTTGATATCTTTCAAATTTATTCAGCACAATTCTAAGAACATCTTAGTTTATGTCATGTTTGAAGGTTTAATTCGTTACACCTAAAATAACTACTATAAACTCGAGATTTCATGTTTTATATTGGACTTGACCTTACTAATTTCTGGTAAACATGTTTCAGCAAAGTTTTCTAGTGAATGAACATTATGTGTTTAATCCTGGATCAAGTAACTCTCTCTCATATTCTAATTCTATCTCTACCAGCTAACACAGCTCTCATATATCACCATGGGAATCTTCTAGCACTCCATGAAGGAGATAAACCCTGTAAGAACATCTACTATTTCTCTCTTTCGAGATTCCGTTAATCGCAATGTTCCCACCACTTCCCTAGAGAAACTTCAATCAAACTAATAATTCCTTGATTTATAAATCTACTTAATCTTGTGATTGTATTATTAAGATATATTTCTTTTTATAGGCAAATGCTAATGCGCTCTGGAGAAAGTAAGGATTGCAGCGCTGTTTAAACTCTACACCCTAAATTCTAAATCCTAAACCTAAATTTGAAACTTTAAATCTTGAATTCCAAACTCTAAATATGAGCTGTTGATATAAAACATAATAAATGAAGAGTTAAGATTTGTTTAATTAACAAGGAGTGCAACACTCCTTACTTAGTAAGGAGCCTTTACGGATGAACCTGTTTTATGTAGGCCTGAAGTAGTCTCATCTTGAATTTTGTAGATGCTATTAAAGTTTTTGAGGATGGAGATCTGCAGACTCTCGGCTTGATGGACTACGACAAGAGATTGGACCATTCCTTCACTGCACATCCCAAAGTTGACCCATTTACTGGTGAAGAATTCTTCAAGTAAGAACTCAAGTTTATTGAGTTGATTGAAGCTATCATTCTAACCTGGTATGCTTTTGTATGCAGGAGAGATGTTTACATTTGGCTATTCGCAAACTCCACCATATGTCACTTACAGAGTGATTTCAAAGGATGGTTTTATGCATGATGCTGTACCTATAACGATATCAGAACCCGTCATGATGCATGATTTTGCCATCACAGAAAATTATGCAATATTTATGGATCTTCCTCTGTATTTTAGGCCAAAGGTACTGTTCTTACAATCTGATAAACTAAGTCAATCTACTTATCTTTGTAGGATATTTGGTTCTTGAAGTTTTTCTTCTTTTCCCACTAAGGCCTGCTTCCCCCTTTCCATGAACACACTAAACACTACCCTTATTTATTCATTACTAGTCAGTTTGGCCGCAAAACCCTTCACTCTTCTTTACTTATTCAGATACAGTTGTCTTCATCTGAAGTTGATAATTAAGAATCGTTAGATAATTTGACATGTTTCACTAAATTGTCATCTAACGATCTTTAACTATCAACCTCACATACAGACAACTGCATGCGAGTTTCTACCTTAATAGTCACTCTCTAGCTTATGTGCGTTTTAGTGTTGCATAAATTACAAAATAAAGGAAAATTATCTGTATGGATCATTGACACATATTAATTAATATAGGAGACCAGGTATATTAGAACAAGTAAAAATGTCCTATTTAAATTATATTTAAGGACCAAAAATTTGTTATGTAGACAATAATACCCTTAAATTATTATTTATTTTCTGAATATAATGTGGAACTATCAATCAATTTGAAACTCAAGCTGAAATAGTAGGAATGATATAAGATATTGGACAATTCTACACCCATATATCAATCATCTTTGAGGCCCTCCATAAAATTCATAGTGGCAAAACTGTAATGGCAGATCCTACCCCCCTGGTGGTCCACATCTTGAGATTTTATGTGAAAAAAAAAGACCTGCTCTATTTTTCAGGACATGGTGAAGGAAAAAAAATTGATATTCCAATATGATTCAACAAAGAAAGCACGGTTTGGTGTCTTGCCTCGTTATGCAAAGGATGAGCAGCAAATTAGATGGTTTGAGCTTCCAAATTGCTTCATATTCCACAATGGTGTGTTCAAATGTCCATATTTCTCCTTAAAAAATGTGCTTTTATTGAGTGACTTTTTGTTTCAGCAAATGCTTGGGAAGAGGAAGATGAAGTTGTTTTGATCACATGCCGCCTTGAAGATGTAGATTTGGACGAGGGCGGTGGTGCTGTCAAGGAAACAATTGGAAGTTTAACCAATCAGCTGTATAAGAACTCGTCCTATGTTCAGTGAAAGGAGGGATATACTGGTTGATTTCTAGTTTCTCTTACGTTGACTACTCTTTTTCAGGTATGAAATGAGATTCAACATGAAAAGTGGTCAAGCTTCCCAGAAGAAACTATCAGAACCTAGTGTAGATTTTCCCAGGGTCAATGAAAGCTACACTGGCAGGTAAGTCTTAGTTAGGAAAATTAGTGAAATCTAGGAACTGAACTTGTAATATCTGAATCATCTTCCAAATCAAAATTGATAATCATTTTGCTTTTACATTTTTATGTGGTTGGGGGCCAAGTTCTAAGTTATACATTAGAAAAAATGATTAAGGACTGCATTGGGTGTTTACTCTATTATTTACGTTCTAACTTGTATCGACGATCTACATTTTCAAACACAGGAAGCAGCGTTATGTATATGGGACCATATTAAGCAGCATGGCAAAAATTACAGGAATTGTTAAATTTGATTTACATTCTGAACCTGAGTCAGGAAAAACAAAGCTTGAAGTTGGAGGAAATGTTGAGGGTATCTATGCCTTAGGGCCAGGGAGATTCGGTTCGGAGGCTATCTTTGTTCCTCGAGTGCTTGGTACTCCTTGTGAAGAAGATGATGGATACTTGATCTTCTATGTGCATGATGAGAATACTAAGTATAACTTTACACTCTCTTCTTCAATTTCACTTTGTTGCTATTATTTTATCTCTCTTTATCTCAAGTACTACTTGTTGTTGTTGTTCACCTCATCTTTGTGAAAAGAATAAAGTCTTAAGAAAAATTCTAACATCAAATAATGCAGAAACTCATATGCACATGTCATCGATGCGAAAACAATGTCATCAGATCCCGTTGCGATTGTTGAGTTGCCAGCGAGAGTTCCATATGGTTTTCATGCTTTCTTTGTTACTGAGGTTTGTGCTCCTGTTTCTTGAATTTTCATATTAAATGTTTAATGCTTAATAACAATGAGTGCTAAAGGTCAGTCGATTTTGTGATTTGTAGCCATCAATTAGCGTTTTTTATAGTGTGGAATTTTATCTAATGGTAAAAAATTAGTTATTTTCCTTTTGCTGACTAAGTGCTAGTCAGATTGTGATAAAAGTGCTGGCCCTTAGACTTTTTCCATAATAATTTAACGAATAATGATAGATTAATAGGGAGACAGTAATATAAAATTATCTTATTTAACTTAATATCGATAATTGTATATCAAAAATGCTTTTTACACACTAAAATCAACCATAAAGTATTTATGTATAAATATATATGTAATTTAATTTATTTTTAATGTATATTTTATATTTCAAAGTGGATTCTATATTGGTAATTGATTTTGATATACAACTAACATAATTGATTTTATATATGTAACCTCTATAATTATATATTTATTACATCTAAAATTACTAATTTATTTTAGTAATAATTAAAGAATACAACATAAGAAAATGACTATAATACCCTTATTATAGAAAATTAAAATACTTTTATTATATATATATATATATATTTTAAAAATTTTAAATCTTAACCCTACGATAGAAAAATAAAGAACTAAAATTTAGGATTCTCAAAGTTAATATATATAATAGAAGTATTTTAATCATTTTTTTTAATAAGGTATTGTAGTCATTTTCTATAAAAATTAATATTAATTTAGACCAGTTCAAGATTTGATTCATCATTTTTCGGTCAAATCAATTTGTCTAGTCTAATTTTGACAAAAATAACACGATTTAATCGATTATATGTGTTAAATTTTAATTATTAAAAAACATCTTAATAAAAAGACATTTTCAGCGTCTTTATCTTGAGTGGCTCCTTAAAATAAAGCCAAACACCAGCAAGTTATGGCTCCGTATAGTTCCCAAATTATGGTCTCCAAAACATTATACAATTTAATCATGTGTTGTCGTATCTGTAAAGAATTGTGCACTAGCACTAATTATATCTGTCTCTTCTGTCATCACTTATAACCTTCTTCCTATCCTTTTTTGTTTTCCTTCTTGAGTGGTTCTGCTGATTTCTTTTTCCTCTTGTGGATTTATGACCTTTCACAGGAGCAACTTCAAGAACAGGGGAAACTCTGATTGTTCTGCCATCTTCGGTTTCTATACCCATCGTTCTTAATATGCTCACCCATTTTTACTATGCTTGCATATATTATATCCTCTATCAATAATATCACGCAGACTTGTGTGTTTTAAATCAGCTTTCGTCGCTTTCTTTGTATAGTGATAATTCTTTTTTTTTTTTTTGGGATACTAGCTCCTTCTCCCATGATCATTAACAAAAATTAAATCATGCATAATGATCCTATAAACGATACAAGTACAATAAAAATGCTGATGTAAAAATAGGACGCTTAAGAGTTTATAATATTTACTTGGTCAACCAATTCATTCTTTTAATTTAGATGATTCTTAATTTTATTTGCTATGATAATATATTGGAGGAATATTAGTGCACCAATATTTTTAGGGAAAGAAAAGGGGAGTTAGATAGTATTAGTTCAAGTATAAGTCAAATATGAAAAAAAAAATGTTTGTCATTTAATATTTGTGAATATATTATTAGATATTTATGTAAAAGTTTTTATATTTGACAAACGTATAAAAATTAAAATCATATTGAAAGTTAGAAGCTACGTTATGCATATACTATAATATGCTATATTTACTTAAGGATGATAATAAACTAGATAGAGTAAGTTTAAACTTCATTTTTAATTTAGTAAAGCTTTTATTTTTTAAAAATAGTTTATAAAAATTAGCTTTTAAAAGATAATTTTTTAAAAAGTGCAGTATTTATATTTGGTAAATTAAATTAAAAATGATTTTTAATAAACACAAACAATAACAATTACATTTGATAAAATAACTTTTAAAATTTTAAAATACTATAAAAGACATAAATTTAAGCGTTAAATTTGAAAAATAATTAATATATAAAGTTATATTAGACTTTTAAATTTTAAAAAGTACAAGTCAATTTTAAAAAGCTCCACCTTAGGCGCTTTCAAATTTTAAAAACTGCAAGTACAAACACATTATTTTTTTTATTTACCAAACACAAAATGAAGAGTTTGTATTGTTAAAAGCAAGGTTCTAAAAACCGGTTCGAACCGGCCGATCGAACCGGTTGAACCGTGAACCGCTGAGAAAAAGCGATTCGGTCAAATACCAAAACCGTAGATTCCAGCAATCGTAGTTGAACCGGTGAACCGGTCGGAAACCGGTCGGTCGAACCGAATCGTGACCCGACCGGTTTTGTGAAAAGGCAACCAAACGTCGCCGTTTTGTTCACTAAGGCACTCAGCAAGCCCTAATTCCATCCTCGCGTACCCAGATCCAGCATTCCAGACTCCAGAGCGCCTCTCACACTGTCACACACACTCAGTCTAGGGAGGGCTCCTCTCAATCTCATCGAGCTCCTAGTCGTCCCTCACCTCCGTCCAGCCACCGCCTCGTGCCGCCGGCGTCGTTCCTTTGAACAGCCAACGTCTGCTCGCTCACTTCCCTCCATCGCAACCCTTGAAGCCCCCGTCGCGCAACCTTCGAAGCCCCCATCGCGCAGTAGCCATTGCAACCTTCGAAGCCACCGTCTGCTGCACCACTCTTGCATGCTCTGCCTCCCTCGGTGTCCCTGTCTCCCGCCGCAACCACTGTCTCTTGCATGCTCTCTAGCTAATTTTTTTTGCATGCTAGAAGGGCCAAAGGGAACCCTAGTCACAGAGGCACACAGACCCACTCACTCACCCCTCTCCTCTCTCGAGCCTCCACTCTCACCTCTCACGTTTCTAGTCTCCACTCTCACTCTCCGTTGAGCCACCGCCGCCGTGGCAACATCCGTTGATCCAACGTCAGTTAGTTCTATTCTAAACCTTGCTTTTGATTGCTTGAAGCATGATTAATTGTTGAAAAACTGTTTGCTTGAAGTATGATTAAATAATTAATTGTTGAAGCTGATTAATTGTTGAAGCATGATTATTGATTAATTATTGAAGCTTGAAGCTGATTGCTTGAAGCATGATGAATAATTGAATAATTGTTGAATAAATTTGGATAATTTTGGATGTTATTTGTTGAGATTATTGGGTAGTAGGTTGCTGTGATATTGTAATTGAATTGTATTGTTATTGCTTATTGAGTCTGTTTTGAATCTGATTTGTGATTTTCTGAATGTGAAATCAATCAAAGAAATTGATTTTGTGTTGGTTTTGTTACTCTGCTGCTGCTGTTTTTTAATTTATGAGTATGCTACTTCTGCTGGATTTGTTTCTAATCAATCAAAGATGATGCTGTTGTTGGAGGTCTTGGGAGTGATGATGATGATGGTAGTGCATTTCTATAATGCAGAAGATGGTGGTTCAAGACACTCAGATTTCTAATATTTTTTATTTCATTCTTTAACTACAAAATTTGGTTTTTGATGTTTTTAGTGCTGAATTTGATTGATTCTGTGGATATTTAGACACCCTTTTGTTTATGATTCATAAAATTAAGAATTGGATTGTTTGGAATATAAAACACAGTACCAAACAATCCAATTACTTGTTCTATGTATTGGTGTCACAAATATTGTCAATTACTTATAGCTATGGTTTCCTTCTTGAATGGAATTTTATTTTTCCAAAAGAAATCATGGAGGATTAGGGTTGTGAATTTTTTAATTGAGTGATGAGTGTAAAGCTGAAGATGATGATGACAAAAGTGCTTGGAAACATATATTTTAAGAGTGTTTTAAAAAACTTTTGAGTTTGTAAATTGGTAAGATCATGTAGTTTTGGTGTGTTTATTTATATTTTATTTATTATTTTAATATAAAACGGTTTTTTCGGTTCAACCACGGTCAAACCGGTTGAACCTATAAACTAGTGAACCAGTAACTAGAACGGTTCGATGACCGGTTCGGTTTTCAGAACCTTGGTTAAAAGTTAAAACACAAACACCTCTTCAAAAAAAATTTACTAAACCAAACCTAAGTCTACCTATAAAAATAATTTTACATCTGATTTATCCAACTCGTAAAAAAATAACAATAAATTAATTTTAAAACAAACACAATCCTTTTACATTTTACAAACATAGCAATAAATTAAATATTACTTTTGTGGTAACGGATTCTTTACTCCCACTTTTGTAAAATTATTACTTTTGTGTGGGAGTATCATTAACCATAATAAAAATATTTACAAATAGAACTCTACTTTTTTGTTTTTGAAAGAACTAAAAATAAGACATTTATTCCTTCATATTTTTAGTTTTTCAAAATTCTTCCTTCTTTTTTAACCATTCTTTTGAAGAAGAGAGTCTCTGTTAGGATTCCCTCCTATACTCTTCATCATTATAATTGACTATGCGAAAAATCTTTTCTTTGATGTCTTCATGTTAGCTGCTACCTTCGCGCCGCACTACACTTTCAGCTCTTAAATTCTTTTTCTTGCTTTAAAACATAAAAATTACATTAATTTAAACTCTTTTGAGAATTTTAATTCTCATCTTCAAACCCAAATAAATCACAAATCCAACCTAATGAAATTTGAATTTAAAATTAAAATATCTAAACTAACCCTAACATAATTTGATTTTTCAAATATTCCCATTTCTCTTTTCTTTTCTCCCTTCCCTCAATACGAGGGTAACATAATAATATTACATATATTTTAACCATTCCTTTTTCATTAATTCTTTTTATTTCAAATTTAAGAAGTCGGGTGAGAATTTAATTGCAAATCAATTCTTTCTAGAATTCAATTCAATTCCATCTCATTAAAGTTTCCACGCACACTCTACTTAAGTGCAAATTCTAAAACTAAGCAGCATTCGCAATAGCCACCAAAGGGTTCAAGAGGACCGATCATATGAATGTTAATACAACCAAGGAATTCATTTGTCCATGGCAGCAAATTTCTCTTAAGTCTCTAGAATAAGAAAATCACTAACAAAAATAGAATTTTCTAACCACAACAATCACCTTAAAAAGACACGAGCATGAACAAACAACTCAAAACATATGCTTAATCCTGTAGTGCCCTTTTCTCACTTTTTTTTCTATTCCGCATTCTGCAAAACATTTTCAAGTAGCATTCAGAAAATGCAGCATGAAAAGAGTAGGACCTCCACAACTCAAACCACCACAAATTAGAGCCTCTGAACAGATGAACAATTCTAATTATTAACATAAAGATTCACATCAATTGTATTTCCCATTTAAAAAAGCACAATCATTTGTTCTTTGTACACAACCACACCACATAACTATTGTATTGCACATTAATTAAAAAAAGATTAACACATAGCACACCCAAGTCAACTAAAAATCTAAGATATACTGTACGAAGTCAAAATTGTCTCAAAATCAGAATCTACAGAGTGATAGTGAATAATGCAAAGTATATAATTCATTCACAGTCACAGTTAAAAAGAACAATAATTAGGAATACTGAAATTCAACATCGAAAGGAGCTAGATTTCGTTTGAAGCAGAACCTCTAACACCAAAAATCACATAAATTCTCAATCTTTTTTCGAGCTTACTGGTGTCAGAAGACAACGCGAAACTGCGGCGCGTTAGATTCAACGGCGGGGAAGAACTCTATCCCTACAGTATTTTCACTACAGTATCGGCGACGATACTCGAGAAAACTAGCAGATTAACGCGATAGCAAAGAACAAGAACACAGACCGAACTGAAAGTGTAGTGCGGCGCGAAGGTAGTAGCTGACATGTGGACACCAAAAAAAAAAACTTTCACAGAGCTAATTGTGATGATGCTGAGTGTAGGAGAGAACCCTAACAGAGACTCTCTTCTTCAAAAGAATGGTTACAAAAGAAGGAAAAATTTTGAAAAATTAAAAATATAAAGAGATAAATGTCTTATTTTTAGTTTTTTCAAAACAAAAAAATAGAATTTTATTTGTAAATATTTTAACTATGGTTAATAATACTCCCATACAAAAGTAACAGTAAGGAATCCGTTGCCTACTTTTGTATATTTGATAACATATATTTTTAGTTTCGTGGTTTAAAACTTAGGCAAAGTTTTCTCCGCATATATATAACTGGGTGTGAATTAGTCACGAATTGCATCTAAATCTCACCTTATTGTATTTTCACCCGTTCTGTGCAAACCTCACTTACTGCAGATCAGATTGTTAACACATTCAAATTAGATCGAATAGGACACTTAACAATTTAGAATATTTACATGTTCAACCAATTCATTCTTTTAATTTAGATGATTTTTATTTTTATTTGCTATGATAATATGTTGGAGGAATGTTAGCGCATTGGCTATTTGCAAACTCCACCATATGTCACTTACAGAGGGATTTCAAAGAATGGTTTTATGCATGATATTGTACCTATAACGATATCGGAACCCGTCATGATGCATGCTTTTGCCATCACAGAAAATTATACAATATTTATGGATCTTACTCTATATTTTAGGCCAAAGGTACTGTTCTTATAGTCGGATAAACTAAGTCAATTTATTTATGGTTTAATTATTCCGTTGTTTTCTATAGTTTCGCAAAATTTTTAATTAGATCTCTATATTTTTTTCTTTTAATTAGGTCTTTGCACCAATTTTTTTTTTCAATTGAGTTCCTATACTATTTTTCTTTTTATTTGAGTCCTTGCACTAATTTTTTTTAGTTGGGTCCCCATACAATTAAGCCAATTACTATCAAGAGGGACCTAATTAAAAAAAAATTTAATGCAAAAACTCAATTAAAAGAAAAAAAAAATATAAGAACCGAATTAAAAATTTTGTAAAATTATAGGAACTAACAGAATAATTAAACCTTTACTTATAAGTAGGATATTGGTTCTTGAAGTGTTTTTTTTTTCTTGTCCCACTGAGGTCTGCTTCCCCTTCCTATGAAAATACTAGACACCCCTCTTATTTATTCATTACTAGTTAGTTCGGCCGCAATATCCTACACTCTCCTTTACTTATTCAGATACAGTTGTATTTGGTAAATTAAATTCTTCTCTAAAATAATGCCAAAATTTAATTAATTAATGTCACATTTGAGAGTAACAACAAAATGTGACTTATCCGTCATAACAGAGCAGAGAGTACACAGAAAAAAGAGAAAATAGTTGAGCATAGGGGGTGAGAATACACAGGGTGGGATAGAGTTACATAATCTTTTCACATAAAAGATCTGCGGATTTAAAATTGGAAAGAGTGCCAATTTGAAGAGGGAATCCTTCACTATTTTTGTGGGTAATTTAATAGAAGATGTCTCGAAGAAAGAATTGTTTAATCTGTTTAAGTGGACAAAGAGAGGAATGGGAAGATTCATTTGTTTGTTTTCATACAATATACTAGGTGCATTGAAAGCAATAAATGAAATGAATCGAATGTCAAGACGAAGTAGGATAAGAAGGATGCAAATAACAATAGTTCTTTTGTAGAAAGGCTTTTTGATCCACTCGGAAAAGGTTTTCTTGAAAAGTGTGCAGACAACAGGACTAATAACAAAAGGGATTTCTATTGTTGAACACAACTACACCAAGGATGTTGAAGCACATAATGAACCAATGAAACTGTAGTGGGACATGGCGGCGGAGATAATGACACATGGTTCACAGGAGAAGGATCAAGATGAGGGCAGAATGGTCATTACCATGGCGGATTTGGATGAATGACAGGCTGGGAAGGTTAAGGGAGGACAGGCTAATGAAAGAGCGATGAAGGAGTATCCAAGAAACGGTTACCTGGGGTTATGAAAGGTTAAGGGAGGACATGCTAATTTGTTGAATTTAAAATCTAATGTGGGCTGGTTGGCAGATAAGTAGTCCAATAGATCTATTCAGCATAACAAAGAGAAGCTATGGGATGTGGGCCAATACCGAATAAGCCCACCTGATGGAGCTAAGACTGGGGCTTTGGTGGGTCGGGTAAGCTTACCCAGACGACACCAAGAGGAGCTTGATACGGATAGGAGAGGATCACCATTTTTTAATAGAGAGGGGCATGGTTTTGGACGCAATGACGATACTATTGCAGTGACATGCGACGGCGAGTATTTAGTCTTGCGTCTCCATAAGGCTATGTTGGTGGCTGTCGCGAGGCATGTGACAGAGATACTGCGCCATTGAGGAGAGAAGGGTCGAAGGGTCTAACCTTTATGCAGGGGATGTAGAGGGTGCGACTCAATGTAGGGCCAATGAGACTGATGGGGGAGAGACAGTAAAAGAGACGAAAAGACTGACAGTCGATAACAGTAACTATATAAACTTCCAGACAAAATACGCTGATTACATCAATATTTTTCTTTTAATTTCTCATTTTTGTTTTTTTATTCATTCAAACTCTCTTACAAAAAAACTGTTTTTTTATATTCATTCCAACTCTCCCAAAGAAATTGGGAAAAGGAATAGAAAATCATGACTTAGAAGCAAAGAAAGATAAAAGTGGGATTAAACAAGATCCTTTTAAAAAGGCAGCCACTTTTAATTATTTTTATTAATTTAGATTAAATCATATTCTAAATTCATTTTAGGGATACAGTATTAGTTTGATAAAAAATCAATAAAATTTTATTATTTGTATAATTCTATTGATAAATTAATTATATAATTATGTTGATAAATTAATTAAAAATAATATAAAATTTTAAATGAACTAAATTTTACTTAAAATTTTAAATCATTTGTATAATTATGTTGATAAATATTGGAAGAACAAATTTCACTTAAAATTTTAAATTATTATTTATAATATATGGTTCCATAAATATTTTTGTAAGACTCAAAATAAAATTGAAATTAGAACTAGTACTAGAGATGCTCTAATTACAGTTAATTATAATTATAATAGTGCATTTTAAATAAAATAATACTTTATTTTAAATAAAAATTATACGAATATTTTTACGATACTACTTGTGTACTTTCACTTATTTCAACGGTTTAAAGACATAAACTAATAGTATTCTATTTTTAAAACCGTCCATCTTTCATGTTATATAAAACCGTCAATCTTTTTTATTATTTGAAATATTTTATTTTTAAGAGTTTGTTCTAATTTAAATTATTAATATTTTTTATTATTTTCAAAAAATATATTTTTATATTTACAAATATATATATATATATATATATATTGTTTACACGGTAAACGAGATAATTGAAAAAATTTACGTATAATAATAAATGACATATTTTCATAATAATTTTTAAAATTATTTATTTCAATAACTAAAATATTTATTTAATTTATATATATATATATATAATTCTTTATTTTTTATAATTTATTTATATTTACATATACAAATTATAACTTATTTTTTAGTTTTTTATTTTTTTTATTGAAGAGGAAAAAATTAAGTAAATTTATTAGTAAAAATATTAACCTAAAAATATATTAATATTTTGAAGTTTGAATCATATAATTTGAACCGAGAATTTGATTTAATTAATAAGGTTCAATATATAAACTTTTATTAAAATCAAACCAAAAACAAATCATGATTTAAGAGTTGGGACAGGAGCAACTTCAACAGAATACATAATAAACGTCTTCATTTAAGTGGCGGCCTTTAAAAAAAGTATGAATCTTTCCCTTTTATCATCCCTCTCTTTAGGTTCTGTTGGTATATATAATGCGAACTATTCTTTTATTGAGATGAAATGATTTTCATATCACTGATGTGCATAGTTTTTATTTCTCTCCCTTTAAGACTCCTTGTTCTTCCTTCTCTATTTCAATTCTTCTTGAGTTCTGTATTTCATGTATTCAAGCTTAAAAAGCTTTCATTGTCAATGATAAGTTAGATGCTTAAAGAGTGTAAATGTGTAACTTGTCATATAGAATTCTACTTTATATATATGTCAATATGTGTATGTGTGTTTTCCAGTATATACGTAAGAAGTAAGAACATATATTTATGGTTATAAATAGAAGCATCACCTTAACTTATCAGGCCAATGCTAAAAATATTAAGAGTTTAGGACTCTTGGAGGCAATCATCTTCTTTTCCTCTTTGGTCATACACTCTTTGGACTGATTGGGCTGAGGTTACGGTATTTGGAGGTTGGCTTTTTCTATTGGGTTTGAAGCTAAAGATGTATCATGGCAAGATAACCGAGCCCAAAGAAGAACCCGGAACCGAACACGCACCCACACCCACACCCAACCCGACCCGGAACCCACCTAGAACCCAATCTAACCTATCCTGCTCACTGATCCCTTCGATGCTAATCTCTGCCTTCTCCTTCTACTGATTCGCTTGTGCCCGAGGGTTCCTCTCGTCGTCGTGCTCCTCCTCGGTCTCCTTCCGTCCAGGTTGCTGCAAGCCTCACGTGGGAGCCTTCCTGCTCCATCCTCACAGCGGCGCTGCTGAAACCGCGATTTGTGATGCGCCTTCCTTCCACCAAAGATCCATAGGTAAATTCCAGCTCCATGATCTTTCCAAGTGAAACTGCAATTTGGGATCCATCCTGCTAGTTCTTCAACACTATTCCACATTTGCAACCAAATGCAAACGATGCTGAGTATCATCAAATCACGCCCCTTTAACCCCTTGTTTCGCTTCATCTCTCTCCTCCCAACCGCCACCACTACACCACACTCATTCTCCACCTCACCATCCAAAACCCCACTCCAGAACCAATTCGAGACATGGATCAACCATCTCAAACCGGGCTTCACCCCTTCCGACGTCCACCGAGCCCTGCAGGCTCAATCAGACCCAGACCTCTCCCTCGACATCTTCCGCTGGACGGCCCAACAGCGCAACTACACCCACACTCACCTCACCTACCTCACCGTCATCAAACAACTCATCGCCGGCCGCCGCTACCGTCAAGCCGAAACTCTAATCCACGAGGTCATCGCCGGCGCCTGCGACCCCTCTGTCGAGCTCTACAACGCCGTCATCCGCTTCTGCTGCGGCCGCAAGTTCCTCTTCAGCCTCGCCTTCGACGTCTATAAGAAGATGCTCAGGTCGGAGGATTCCAAACCCACTCTCGAAACCTATTCTCTTTTGTTCAATTCACTTCTTAGAAGGTTCAATAAGCTCAATGTTTGTTACGTTTACTTGCATTCTGTGAGGTCCATGACTAAGCAAATGAAGGCCAATGGTGTTATTCCTGATACTTTTGTCCTCAACATGATAATCAAAGCTTATTCCAAGTGTTTGGAGCTTGATGAGGCCATTAAGGTTTTTCGCGACATGGGCTTGTATGGCTGTGAGCCGAATGCATATAGTTATGGATATATTGCAAAAGGTTTGTGTGAGAAGGGTAGGGTAAATCAGGGATTTAAGTTCTTTGTGGAGATGAGGGATAAGGGTTTTGTGCCAAGTGCGAGTACTTATGTGATAATCGTTTGCAGTCTTGCCATGAATCGGAGGTTTGAGGATGCCATTGAGGTTCTGTTTGATATGTTGGAGAACTCTAAGTCCCCTGATCACTTGACTTATAAGACTGTCCTGGAGGGATTGTGTCGCGAGGGGAGAGCTGACGGGGCTTTTGATCTGCTTGATGAGTGTAGGAAGAGGGATGTTAACATGAATGAAAAGATGTACAAGGCTTTGTTGAGAGAATTGCACTATATTTGCAGGGAGGGGGAGTAGATACTGTGCTTCTTGTTCCTTTTGTCTCCAAATGCATAAGTTGTCGAATTCAGTTATAGGGAGTGATTGAAACTTCTTAAAATGCTGATTAAGTGGAACATCTTGCTTTGAAAATTTCTCGTAACTTCTTTTGAAGTGAAATCCCTTCCATCGAGTTACAATATTTGCTCTGGTGATGATGATATTGCAGAAGGGTATGATCATGTTATGTAAACTACGGCTTACACGCTTGCATAATTGCTTAATGCTTACCCCCGTTGAGGCAAATATTGGTAAGTAATCCGATCCATGTTCTTGCTGTACAAGTTTCCTATAAGTACTTTTTAGAACGAGAATCTTATGATACCATTTAATGGACTCTATCAAGTATTCATCAGAATGGTTTTTGTTTCAAAAACTGATATGAGATGTAGCTTAGAAGTTGAATCTTGTCTTTTGCTATATCAGATACAAAGTTGTATATTCAAAAACCGGATCTTTTTTTCAATAATTGTC